>NC_056669.1:38697500-39405000 GCF_018350195.1 Panthera tigris | reverse complement strand
AAGCCCCTTGGGACCCAAAAGGCAGTAATAGAGAACTGTGATCTGTGTTTAGTATTTGAAAAAGCCTAAAGGCGATCACACATTCACCCAACAAAACTTCACCATCAGATTTCTTTGCCAGAACACCATCAAATCAAAGTGATACCAATGATTTCGTTTTGACCAGGAATCCTAATTGACACTTTAGTATTTGTGATTAGTAAAAACAGGAAAATAAATAATTGTTTAATAAATTCATTTTGTTTGGCAAGAAAAGGAATCGTTCAAACCATGAGGTACCTGAAGGAAAAATACTTTTAGCATTTTTAGGGCCAGAACTGCCCCAAACAAACCCTGGTCTGTTGCATCAAAGGAATGTAACCTACCTGTTTCCACTTTATAAGGTGACATCTAAAGCTGAAACTTTAGGGGCGCCTGGGTGGCTCAGTCAGTTGAGTGACTTCAGCTCAGGTCATGATCTCGCGGTCTGTGAGTTCAAGCCCTGTGTTGGGCTCTGTGCTGATAGCTCGGAGCCTGGAGCCTGTTTCAGATTCTGTGTCTCCCTCTCTCTCTGCCCCTCCCCCACTCATGCTCTGTCTCTCCCTCTCTCTGTCAAAAATAAACACACACAAAAAATTTTAAAGCTGAAACTTTGGATTTCTTTTACATGAACAATACTCTTTCTCCCTCCTCCAAATAGTCCCTAATAAGCTTTACAATAAAACCCACCAATATTACGAAACAATCACTCTGAAGTCCTGAAAGAGTAAAGGATTCCTAGGGAACAGAGCTGACTGTGTTAGTTAACAAGAAGAAGCCACCTTGGTTGAAGGAACAAGTCTGCCATTGAAAGAAAGATGACTCAAGATATTTATTTTCGTATATATCATTTGAAATAAAAAGTACCTTCTGAGTGAACAATTGTAATGTATCCATGCTAGGGATTGCACTGTGCAGGCAATAAGAATGAAGTTTAGGAATAAGTAGAGACACGAAATAATGCCTAAGAAACATTAAGGGAAAACAAGCCAATTGTAGGATAACACATATCACAGAAGCCCATTTGCTTAAAAAGAAAACAGATGGACTATTGGGATGTGTGCATGGAGAGAAAGAGAGAGAGAGAGAGGTGTTCACAGATGCCTACAGCTAGAAGGATACATGCCCAGTGTAACTACTCTTCCCTCCGGGGAGTAGGACTTGAGGGAGAATTTTACTTTTTACTTTATATACAGACTTGAGTATCATTTCAATTTTAAAGAAGGATTTCTCACCTTTGCAATGAAACCAAGCCCCAACGCCCACCCGATTTCTAAAAGGCAGTGGAAGTGGTGTCCTGAGCCTCACCACGCGCGGACTAGAAAGGCCGCCACCCCTTGAGAAGTTGCGTTGTGGACAGACGCGCCCACAGTGGCCACAGGCCTGGCTCTGCGTCCCTAAACCAGAGGTGCTCGATGCTTCCCTGCAGCGGCCAAAGAAACCCAGGCTGGGATATGAAACCGATGGCAGAGGGAGGGTTCCCCTTGCCCCAGGGTTTGACAGCAGGCTCCTGCTCAGGGCAGGTCTCAGAACTGGCTACCTTGCACTGCGCAGCTCCTCACCTTTCTGTGACTTCTATCTCAAGGGGCCTGGCGTGCTGTGCGTTCCTCCCACGGGGGCCTCTGCCGTCCTTCCAAACTCGGAACACGATGAAATGAGAAAGTACGGTGTATACCTTTTTAATTTTCTTAGATCGCAATCTGAGAGGACGTTCTGTAGACGGGGCATGTTATGTTCCGTGCGGCATCTCACGCACTGTTGAACGCGGTGGTACAATGGTCACATCTTTATTTCAGCCCTTTCCGGAAGCAGAAAGGACTCTGTTGAATTATGGTTAATATTCTGGAAGCAAAAACTTCCAATTAGGCTTCTGGGAGGATGCAGGGCAGAATGACGGGCAGTGTTTTTCAGAATCACTAAAAAATGTTTACAGTTCCTCGTCATTTAAAAAAGGTGCCAGACGAGGATGTGGAGAAACAGGAACCTTCTTGCACTGTTGGTGGGAATGCAAACTGGTGCAGCCGCTCTGGAAAGCAGTGTGGAGGTTCCTCAGAAAATTAGAAATAGACCTACCCTATGACCCAGCAATAGCACTGCTAGGAATTTACCCAAGGGATACAGGAGTACTGATGCATAGGGGCACTTGTACCCCAATGTTTATAGCAGCACTCTCAACAATAGCCAAATTATGGAAAGAGCCTAAATGTCCATCAACTGATGAATGGATAAAGAAATTGTGGTTTATATACACAATGGAATACTACGTGGCAATGAGGAAGAATGAAATATGGCCTTTTGTAGCAACATGGATGGAACTGGAGAGAATGATGCTAAGTGAAATAAGCCATACAGAGAAAGACAGATACCATATGGTTTCACTCTTATGTGGATCCTGAGAAACTAACAGAAACCCATGCAGGAGGGGAAGGAAAAAAAAAAAAAAAAAAAGAGGTTAGAGTGGGAGAGAGCCAAAGCATAAGAGACTCTTAAAAACTGAGAACAAACTGAGGGTTGATGGGGGGTGGGAGGGACGGGAGGGTGGGTGATGGGTATTGAGGGCACCTTTTGGGATGAGCACTGGGTGTTGTATAGAAACCAATTTGACAATAAACTTCATATATTGAAAAAAATAAAAATAAAAATAAAAAAGGTGTCAGACCCATGGCTGTGGCTGGGGTTTTTCTAATGCCCACAGGTGATGGAAACCTCACCCAGGGCCTCTGAGCGCTTGGCAGGACTGGGCTCACACACAAAGGGCTGGGGCTTTATTTTCAGGCTTTATTTTGTTCTTTACAATTTTTTTTTTCACAGTTTAAAACATAACTTATAGCTTAGCATTTCCAGTGGCCAACCTCTGGAATTTCAGATTTTCTTTTTTGAAAAATAGACAAAAACACTTCAGGCTCTGGAATCAAATACTTTCCACAAGACTGTTCAGGATGGAGGGAGCTTTAAAAGTGCAAAATAAAGACATGGAAAGCCAGGGGCATAACTTTTCATGAGCTTTGGGGTGGGGGGCAGTTTAATTTACATTTGGGTTTGCCATGAAGGCCTCTCACTGGTTCCGCTTTTCCATTTCTCCTTTTATTCTGGAGATTACCACCCCTGACTTCTGACAAGCTAGAAGCACAGTTCTGGAAAGCAGGTGATGTAAAAGAGCACACACAGATGCCAGCAGGTGCCCAGATCCAAACGGGTTTCCTGCTGATGCGCTTTCTGTGGGAAAGAGAAGAACGAACTAATCAGATTATCCTTGGCCCCCTTTTTATTCCCGTACTCCCACCCTGCTTCTTCATGATAGTGGGGACTTGTATGAGGAACCCATCCCAGTGGGGGACTGATTCCTCTGACTGCTGCCTGGGGAAAGGGCACAGGTGTGCGTGTTTACAAGTGGGTGCACAGGAGGTGGCCTGGGGGGTGAGAACCTTCTCTGTGCAGGTGCTCAAGCTACAAATCAGTTGTGTAGACCAACTGCTCTCTTGCCTTTTGAATCAAGTAATGCCTTTAGAATCTTTCTCTAAGAGCACAGAGCTCCTGTGTGACTACTCCAAAAATCCCTTCTTGTTACCCCGGATTATTTAGAGAAAGGCCTAACTTCTCCAGGCAACTTTTTTTGCCACATGGGAAGTAGAAAAGATATTGACACTGGGGACTTCAAGCAAAGAGAGGGGCACCTGAGTGGCTCAGTTGGTGAAGCATGGGACTTCGGCTCAGGTCATGATCTCACAGTTCATGAGTTCATACCCCAAGTCGGGCTCTCTGCTGACAGCACAGAGCCCATTTTGAATCTTCTGTCCCCCTCGCTCTCTGCCCCTCCCTGGCCTCCCCACCCCTCTCTCGCAAAAACAAACATTTCAAAAAACAAAGAGGAGAAGAGAAGGGAATGCTCCACTAATTGGGCTGGTGCGTTTGGTCTGTAGCTAAGAGTGTTGGAGAGAGAAAGGATAATGGAAAACAAGTTCATGCCTATTTAGAGCTTGCCAAATGGAAGTCGGGGTGGAGAAACTTTCAAGTAAACACGGTGACTGACAAGCCGAGAGCCTAAGAGCCCAGGCCACTTGTGCTCCAGTCCCCAGGTCCCCGTGGAGCCCCGGTACACCAGAGCGTGTATCAGTTTACAGCACTCGGTAGCCTGCTTGGCTTTCCAGACCCTTGAAGAATCCTCCTGCTTTCCTGAAATTGCTCAGTGAGCTCTGTGCATACTGTGGGCTTCACCTGATACCCCGACTGTGAGGTAGGTGAGCGCCAAGTGTTCCTAAGCCCACTTGGGAGGGAGCAAGGGCCTGACTTGAGACAAAGTGTTGGTGACGAGGGGCACAGTCGTACCACCCACCACGCAGGCTCGCTTTCACAGGTACCAGAACCTGGCTTGTCGGGAAGCCATTTGGAGGCCAGCTGCTGCCCACAGTGGAGATGAACATCTGTGTTCCTCACTCTGGCCTAAGTAGGGGCCAGAGGAGGGAAAATCCAATTAATGTTGGGCTACGAGAGGAAGAGAGAGGTCATTTTCTCCCTATTCCTTGCTTCTGACACTGGTCCCTCAGGAACAAGCGGAGCCCCTCTCCCTAACCAGGCCCCGGGGTCTGCTCCAAGCACCTCATTAGGGCCCAGTCTCTCCCCCTGCATGGCAGGCAGATCATCTAAAAGCCTCGGGTTTTCTCACAGTAGCTCCCGCAGCAGAGGCTGGAGGGACGAGCAGAGCAGAAAGGAACACGGAGAGCCTGTCCAATGCTGGCTGCACGCTCGGTCCGGGGCCACTCCGGCCTCGGACACGGAGACGCCTCCAGCGGCCTCCAGCGGCCACCCCCAGGGCCGCGACGAGTGTAGCCAGCAAGCGGCCCGACCAGCACGAGGCCACTGGCGTGGGTCCGCAAAGCGGCAGCCGAGCGAGGCTCTGGCCCGAAGCCTCAAGCACGCTTCTCCTTGAGCTTCTTGCAAGCACTAGAACGGACTTTGTCCAATCCAGAGTCCTCGAGTCCACGGAGTCAATTTCGCTAACATCCGCAGTCCCCTCGGGACCGTGTGGCTACGGCAAGGCGGCAGGAGGCTGGGAGGGCGGATTGGCCGCGTTCGCGCCCTTTGTGGAAAATACTCTTCTCCCCTTGAGGTAGGAATGTAACTGGGCGCAGCCTTGGCTAACACTCCACATCTTGCAGCTCAATCTCCTCAGTGGTGCTCTCTGCAAAGCAAAAGACAAGCCGCTCAGTTGCCCGCCAGCCACGGGGGGGAGGGTTCTCGGTGAGACCAGGATAACAAGAACCACCTCCAGCCATAAAAGCGTGAATGGATCACCACAGGGCCCAGAGAATTACCTTTGAGTTTGTGTCTTCTCTTCCTCTGGAATTTATACGCACACTTATTACAAACCCACATGAGGCTGATTAACAGCGCGGCCACGGCAGCGAGCAAAGCAAGGAAGACAGCCACAAAATGGAGGTCTTCGTAGAGGATCTCTACGGGGCGGGCAGGGCAAGGGGAAGATAATGGCTCTTTTAATATCATGAAGTCGCTGCCCCACACGTGGGCAGTTCAGAGAGGTGCCAGGCCCCGGGGTGGGGGCTGCCTTACCCGACACGTGCAGCACGATGGTGCCAAACTGGCTGCTCCCCAAGCGCTCCGTCACCGTGATGATGTAGTAGCCCGAGTCCCTCACGCCCACGCCGAAGAGCTGGATGGAGCCGTTGTCGAAAGTGCAGAGCCTATCCTTGTGGCTCTGGGAGATGTTGGCCTGAGTGCCCGGCTTCCACTCCACGATCTTCTGTGCGCCCCAGTTGGAGGTGTACTTCCATTCAATGGTGGGGACGCCATGGCAGGAGTACTCAACCGAGAGCAAGATGTCTTCCTCCACCGTGGCATTGATGGCCGACTGGGGGATGTACAGGGACACACCCTGACCTGCAGGATGGAATGCCAGATGTGGGGCAGCGTCTGTATGAACTTAGAGGAAAGCGGACTTTCACGACTCGTTGATTTATTCAGCAACTATTTATTGAGTGCCTAGCACATGCCAGGCTATCTTCTAGGTTCTGGTGCTGGCACTACAGTGGTGAACATTATAGACCGAGTAATTGTACCCCGCATCACGAAACTCCCATGTCGGAATCCCAGCCTCCAGTGTGACTGTATTTGAAGATGCAGCCGCTAAGGAGGTAATCAAGGTTAGGGGCACCTGAGTGGCTCAGTCGGTTAAGTGTCCGACTTCGGCTCAGGTCACGATCTCACAGTTTGTGAGTTTGAGCCCCGCATCGGGCTCTGTGCTGACAGCTCGGAACCTGGAACCTGCTTCAGGTTCTGTGTCTCTCTCGGCCCCTTCCCCACTCACACTCTGTCTCTGTCTCTCTCTCAAAGATAAACATTTAAAAAAATTAAAAAAAAAAAAAAAAAAAGAGGAGGTAATCCAGGTTAAATGAGGTCATAAGGGTAGGGCCCTGATCCAATAAGATTACTGTCTTCATAAGAAGAGACACCAGAGAGCTCTCTCTCTCTCTCTCTCATTACCTCTCCACAGGAATGCAAGGGGGAAATGAGAGAAAATGCGATGTGAGGTTGCAGCAAGAAGCAGGAAGAGAGATTTCACCAGAAACTGAACTGACCTGTGCTTAGACCTGGGATCTAGGACTGTCCATCCTCTGGAACTGTGAGAAAATAAATTTCTGTTGCTTAAGTCCCTCAGTCTGTGCTATTTTGTGTGTGTGTGTGTGTGTGTGTACACACACCCCCCGCGAACAAGATCCAAGGTGACTATTTACTGGATGAATAGTAAACCTCCCTGGTGACTCCATTCTAAATAGGAGGCACACAAGGATGAAATAAACAAATGAAATCATTCTGGATAATGACAAGTGCTTTAAAGACAATAAAACAGGGCACTAGTGACCAGTGGGGTAAAGGTGGCTCTAGAGAGAATGGTCAGGGAAGATCTCGCAGAGGAGATGACCTTTTTTTTTTTTAATTATTTTTTTTCTTAAATTTACATCCAAGTCAGTTAGCATATGGTGCAATAACGATTTGATTTCAGGAGTAGAATCCAGCGATTCATCCCCTACGTATAACACCCAGTGCTCATCCCAACAAGCGTCTTCCTTAATAATGCCCATCGCCCATTTAGCCCATCCTCCCACCCACAACCCCTCTAGCAACCCTCAGTTGGTTCTCTGTATTTAAGAGTCTCTTATGTGTTTATATTCTTTTTGCATCCCTTCCCTTATGTTCATCTGTTTCGTGTCTTAAATTCCATACATAAGTGAAGTCATAGGATATTTGTTTTTCTCTAATTTCGCTTCGCAGAATACACTCTACTTGCATCTATGTTGTTGCAAATGGCAAGATTTCATTCTTTTTGATAGCTGAGTAATATTCCAGTGTGTGTGTGTGTGTGTGTGTGTGTGTATGCATATATATATATATATATATATATATATATATATATATATTCCACTTCTTTATCCATTCACCAGTCGATGGACATTTGGACTCTTTCCATACTTTGGCTACTATAAACAGTGGGGTGCATGGGCCCAATAGAATCAGCACTCCTGTTATCCTTTGGATAAATACCTAGTAGTGCAATTGCTGGGTCGTAGGGTAGTCCTATTCTTCATTTTTTTGAGGAACCTCCATACTGTTTTCCAGAGCGGCTGCACCACTTTGCATTCCCACCAGCAGTGCAAAGGGGTTTGAGGAGATGACCTTTGAATGGAGACCTGAATGACAGGCATGCAACGTGTGGAGACTTGAGGGAAGAGCAGGTCAGGCAGAGGGAGCATGTGAAAAAACTGTGAGGGGATGGTGAGTGCTGGTGTGTCTGAGGGACAGAAGGAAGGCCAGCATGTCAGAATGCAGTGGGGAGAGACAGAGGTGGGGCTGGAGAGCTGGCAGGACACGGGCCACAATGTGAGGGTCAGGAGTGGGGTTCACTCATGGCCGATGGGAACCACAGGAGGGCTCAGGCAGGAGGGGACATTCTCCGCTAAGCTTGAGAACGTCTGCTGTGGAGAACATTCTGGGGGAGAGGGGATAAGCCCAGATGCAGGAAGAGCAGGCAGGTGGCTGCTGCAGGGGACAGATAAGAGATGGAGGTCTAGGGGCACCTGGGTGGCTCAGTCGGTTAAGCATCCGACTTCAGCTCGGGTCATGATCTCACGGTCTGTGAGTTCAAGTCCCACGTTGGGCTGTGTGCTGACAGCTCGGAGCCTGGAGCCTGCTTTGGATCGTGTGTCTCCCTCTCTCTCTCTGCCCCAACCCTGCTCATGCTCTGTCTCTGTCTCTCTCTCAAAAATAAATAAACATTAAAAAATAAAATAAAATAAAGAGATGAGGCATAGCCTCACAGGGCATGAACGGGGAGAAGAAACATGCTGGCAAACTAGATGTGGGCGGTGGGTGAGTCAAAGAGGCGTCAAGCAGAAGTTTCTGCACAAGCGTGTACCAGCACCGTTGACTGAGGTCATACATATATGCCGTCATACGTGTAGTAAGCGGGTGCCATGCACAAGCCCCGTGCAACCACCTGCACAAATCGCCTCATTAATGTCTCGCACACAACCTACTGCAATTCTATCGAGAGTGGAGCAAAACCTCATTGTCAACAGGACTAACTAGCTTGTCCAAGTTCATTCTGCAAGGTTGAGTGTCACACAAGCTGGCTCCAAAGCCCACATATTTAATCTCTATGCTCAAATCAGTCATCACCGGTTGGCAGTGGAGAGCACGGAATGTGACAAATGCCCCCGCACCCTCCCTGAGAGGACCGGCCAGAGACGGCTGGACATTGGGTAACGAACAGGGCAGGACTTAAGCTCAGAGCCCATCCCTTGGTTTCCGCCCTCCACTTCCTGTTTGGCCCCTCAATCTTTGGGTGTCCAGGTGCTCCACGGCCCCTGCTGTGTGGCTCTAGGTAACCACACCTGTTAACTTTTCCAGACATTTCTCCCTGCCTTCTCCCATCCCCAGCATTTTCCACTAGTGTTTCTCTCCGAAAGGCCTCGGCTAGGTGACTAGACATAATCTGATAAACATCAAGGTGAGACACTGGGAGGTAATAATGGTTCTCACGGGTTACAACTGCCGAGTAACAGAGATCGATTTTCTCGCCAACTCTGGGCTTTAAAACATGTTAAATTCACAGCAAAGTTGAAAGGCAAGTACAATTAATATGTACCTTCTCCTTAATTCACTAATTATTAACATTTTGCCACATTTGCCCCCTCTCTCAGGAAGAAAACAGAGGTCAAATTCCAGGTCAGCCCTCAGAGGGCAGGAGTTAATGTATTTTCTTCATCTTTGTGTCCCCCAGCAGAATTCCGGACACAGAGGGATTGGTCATTAAATCTTTGTTGAGTTGAATAAGTGAATGACAAATACTTATAGCAACAAGAAGGGTAAGATTTCCTGAGAAATGCTGCTGCCGAAATGGTTTGACAAATTTGCGTATCTAAAAGGTAACACGTGGGGCGCCTGGGTGGCTCAGTCCGTTAAGCGGCTGGCCGACTTTGGCTCAGGTCATGATCTCGCGGTCTGTGAGTTCCAGCCCGCGTCGAGCTCTGTGCTGACAGCTCAGAGCCTGGAGCCTGTTTCAGATTCTGTGTCTCCCTCTCTCTGACCCTCCCCCGTTCGTGCTCTGTCTCTCTCTGTCTCAAAAATAAATAAACGTTAAAATAAGTAAATAAATAAATAAAAATAAAAGGTAACACGCAAGTAGGAAAGAGAACTATAATTTAGGCAAGACTTCATGTGCCAGTTACGATAATACATACTTACGTGCTTACCAATCCTTCTAATTTTTTACATGAGTCAGCAACATGCCCATGTAGCTAGGAAATGGAAAGGATGGGACTTAAGTGCAGTTTTGTCTTATTCAAAACTTTTTCCTAAAGACACCACCAGAAATTTAGCAATATTAAATGAATCCCATCATTGCTGAATATAGAATATATAGAAATCTGTTGCATTTCTATACACTATGATAAAGTAGCACAAATAGAAATTAAGAGAACATTCCATTTGCAATTGCTCTATAAAGACTAAAATACCTGGGGGTGAACCTAATCAGGGAGGTGACAGACCTCAATGAGGAAATCAAAAAGAAATAAAAATATCCATAGAGACAAGAATGAAAACACACCGATCGAAAATGTTTGGAATACACACACACACACACACACACACACACACACACACACACACACACACACACAATGGAGTATTAGTCATAAAAAAGGATGAGATCTTGCCATTTGGGACAACACAGATGGACCTTGAGAGTATGATGCTAAATGAAATAAGTCAGACAGAGAAATTCAAATACCGTAGGATTTAACCTACATGTAAAATTTAAAACACAAAACAAACCAACAAACAAAAAGCAGAAACAAGCCCATAAATGCAGAGAAGAAATTGATGGTTTCCAGAGGCGTGGGGGTGAGGAGATGGGTAAAATGGGTGAAGGGGAGAGGGAGGTACAGGCTGTAGTTATGGGACAAGTCATGGGGATGAAGGGTACAGCACAGGGAACGTAGTCAATGCAATAGTGTTGTATGGTGACAGAGGGTAACTGCATTTGTGGTGAGCACAGCATAACATAAAGACCTGTGGAATCTCACTGTGTAACATTGTACGTCCACTATACTTCCATTAAAAAAGCAAACATACAAAAAACTGTTTTTCCCACTTCACCTTGTGACGATCATTTATCTGTTTTCAGATTTCTCTGACCCTAAATACGAACAGTTGGAATATGATTACCATAAGATTTGGAGAACCATATTTAGAGCTAGTGATAAACCTGCATCGCAACATGTGTATTTCACGCACACTCACGTTAAACATATTGGTCAAGGTTACTGACAGATTAGTTTCCTGGGATACTGCCAGCCCTTTCAATACCCTTAGGGACCTTCATTTTGAGTCTTATAGGTACTCTGGCCCAAGAAATAGCAAAACTGAAAAGCAAACAAACAAAAATAACAAGCCCAAGTTTCTGAGATGCTGATACAGCTGGAAACTGGTCGACTAGTCTGTATTTTCCTTTGACCATAAAAACCTCCTCCTGGGGTGTCTGGCTGGCGAGGTCAGGGAAGCATGTGACTCTTGATCTTGGGGTTGTGAGTTCGAGCCCCACCTTGGGTGTAGAGATTAACTAAAAAAATAAAGAAAGAAACTTAAAAAAATAATAAAGATTTTAATATTAAAACCTCCTTCTAATCAAACCAACCAGGCATTTAACTAGGTTTTTAGAACAAAGAGTTCCTTTTGCTATCTATCTATAATTAGGAGGGAAAATTAACAGTTCTAAAAATTTAAAGGCAAACTGCTTGTCACCTTAGTTTAAAAAGTTGAATTAATGAGTAACCCGCCTCTGTACCTCATGCTAAGATCACTCAGAACAAGTCCAGAGAAAGTTAGTATCTAGACCAATCCTTAGACCTGGCTCAAAATGTTCTATTCAAGGAGGTTGGTTTAATAAATCAGATTTCACTTGGAAAATGGATGCCAGGCAGCCATTAACGAGGATAAGTTTTGCATGGACAAGGGAGAGTGTCTACAACATGTTACTAGGTTAAAAAATAGATTTATAAAGCAGCATAATATGATCTTATTTATGTTTGTATAAATAGGTACCTATTACATACAGAAAATGTTGTAGTAATATATGTTCAGTGTCAACAGGAATTGCCCCTTAGAGACTGGATGGCAATGGAATTTTATTTTCCAAATTATACATTTATATAAGCTTTGAATTTCAGTTGTTTACTGAATAAAAAAATAACATGTATTTTAAAAAACCTTTTTAAGGTTCTCCTGATTAGACCAAGCAATCTGGTGGACAAAGTTTAAAGAAAGGTTAAAAGCTGACCTTGGTTTATATCTTCACTTGCTTTCTTTTTTTAAAAAAAATTTTTTTTAACGTTTTTTATTTATTTTTGAGACAGAGAGAGACAGAGCATGAACGGGGGAGGGGCAGAGAGAGAGGGAGACACAGAATCGGGAGCAGGCTCCAGGCTCTGAGCCATCAGCCCAGAGCCCGACGTGAGGCTCGAACTCATGGACCGCGAGATCGTGACCTGAGCTGAAGTCGGACGCTTAACTGACTGAGCCACCCAGGCACCCCTATCTTCACTTGCTTTCTATGTGAAAAGCAGAGAAGAACTAAATTCTACCCATTTCCCAGATGCACATCCCTCCTTTAAAGAAGGCGTCACAGAATTAAAGATTTTTAATAAGACAGAAGTCACTGGAACCTGAACCAAGGTGCTCCCTGAAAGCCTGACTTCCTCGTACTGGGGAGACCCACTTAGAACTAATCAGAGGGAGGGGCACCTCTGACTCTCGATTTCGGCTCAGGTCATGATCTCACACTTGGTGAGATTGAGCCCTGTGTCAGGCTCTGGGCTGACAGCACAGAACCTGCTTGGGATTCTCTCTCCCCCTCCCTCTCTCTCTGCCCCTCCACCGCGCGTGCTCGCTCTCTCTCTCTCTCTCTCCAAATAAATAAACATTAAGAAAAAGAAACTAATCAGAGGGAAAGTGCCAGCAGAAATCAGCTACCAGGAATGGGCTGGAATATACTACTCAGAATGGTTCCTTACTCCTTTTCTGACAAATAAATTACAGAGGTTGTATTTTGCTGCTTTAAAGAAATTGATGATTGAAGATGGATCTATTTCCTGAAATCACAGCAAAGGTCAAGCCTATTCAGACCACAATTTCGATGAACAAGGGTATCAACTAATAGACGGACGGATGGCTGGTGCAGACTCTGGGTGTCAGGAGTCATGGAGGCCACCTTTATCAGGACAACTCATCTTATCTGGAAAGCCACCTGTGCAGCCAGCGTGACCATCTGACACAGCCGAGAACCAGCACTAAACTGGAAGTCAGAAAGCCTACATCAGGAACACTGCTGGAGCAGGGCGGCAGAGCGAGGAAGCACAGGACAAAAGTGTTATTCCAAGAGGCGGGGAGGTGTGGTGGAGGCTCATGATGTGAGCAGATCCACGTGGACTCAACCCGGGGGGTGTCCTCCCCGTGGAGAAATCCCTTCACCTTCGAGAGCCTCAGCTTCCTCTGCTGTGGAAAGAGGACCGAAAAGCCTCCAGACGAAGGCTGTGAGGCGGGGGTGACAGGACACGTGTGAGGCCCCCCAGGGCACAGCACTCGGGCCCCCGCGCTTGCTCTCCTCGGCTCAGGTCTAGGTCACTAGCCTTGGGATGACCAGCCCTCCCAGGGTGCCCAGGGGTTTTCCCAGGATTGGGGAGTGTCAGTGCTAGAAGCAAACCAGGACTGTCGGTTACGCGGAGACTCACAGAAATGTTGAGGAGCAACGAGAAAACTCCAAGGCACACAAGAGCTGATCTCTGAGGCACCCGAGGGTGGGGGGCAGAGGCAGAGGTGAGGGAGGGCCAAAGCCACTCTTCCCTTAACGCTCTGCCTTCCTAACGCATCTCCAAGGTCAGCAATCCCACTGCAGCCCCACAGTCACAGAATGCCATCGCATTCTCCGCAACAGGGTGCTGGCTCGCGGGTGTGGCCTGGTGAACAGTATTATTATTATCCCCATTTGACAGAGTAGCACATGTTACGTTCACTGAGGTTCCAGAATTTGTGCAATGTCACATTAAGTGGCTGAACTGAGACTGACATCCAGGGTGCATTTCACTGCCCTGGTACGAGCCAGGGAGTTTGCAAGGAGCTGGAGAAGGGAGCAGACAGACACAGAATTTGTGCAATGTCACATTAAGTGGCTGAACTGAAAGTGACATCCAGTGTGCATTTCACCGCCCTGGTAGGAGGCAGGAAGTTTGCAAGGAGCTGGGGAAGGGAGCAGACAGACACTCAATGAAACGAAGCCGTGGGGCACCTACGCGGCTCACTTGGTTAAGCGTCCAACTTTTGATTTCAGCTCAGGTTCATGGGTTCGAGCCCCGCATCGAGCTCCACATCGACAGCACGGAGCCTGCTTGAGGTTCCCTCTCTCTTTCTCTCTCTCTGCCCCTCCCACGCTCATGCTCTTTCTGTCTCTCAAAATAAATAAATAAGCTTAAAGAAAGTGAAAGAAGCAGAGCCTTGAAGGATAAAATTTTAAAATTGTGGGAAAGGGAGGAAGCGCCATCCTGGCTGGGAGAACAGTGAGCCCACCCAGGGAGGCAGGAAGGATCCTCCGCTCCCTCTGGCCCTGCTGAGTAAAAGGGTGGTAGGTAGCCTGAGGAATCTGTAGCAAAACGGAGATTATCTGAGGGAGTTAGCCCTCGGGCAGGGAGGCCCTCAGATGGCATTTAAATAGAGGCACATCAGGATCTGAACGGGGCTTCCTGGAGGGCGATCTGGCAGCAGATCGAACATTTACACACACATGGCTCACACTGCCCTGAGCCCACCACATGCGCCTGTCCTACACACCTTCAGGACAACCCACGACTGAGCCCCGACAGTCGGGAACAACCCCAGGCACTGGCTTTGGCCTGTACTTGGCGGGGAACGAGGGCAGCAGGATGTGAGCGTGTGCACAGTAGGTCTGCCTGGAACTCGTTTCCAGTCATTTCAGAAGCCCCAGAGCCCAGCACAGTGCCTGGCACTTTGTGCGCACTCAGAATATACTGGAATGGACGAATAAAGACACGCGTGCCCTGCCTGTCAAACTGCTGCCCCTCTGGAGGGATCAGGAACAGGAGGATCTGTGCCGAGCTGAGGGGGATGCTGGTGAGGCCCCCTTCCCCTCCAAGTCTGCTGAGGGTCAAAGAGCTCAAAGGAGAAACAGCAGTTTTAAGTTGCAACTAAAATATTTACGTCGCTGCCTAACTTTTGTCATTCTTCTTTTTAATGTTTATTTATTTTGAGAGACAGAGAGAGCACGAGTGGGGGAGGGACAGAGAGCGAGGGAGACCCAGAATCCGAAGCAGGCTTCAGGCTCTGAGCCGTCAGCACAGGGCCCGACTCAAGGCTCGAACTCGCGGACCGTGAGATCGTGACCCGAGCCGAAGTTGGACACTTAACCAACTGAGCCACCAAGGCGCCCCTAACCTCTGTCATTCTTGAAACAAGTAGCCTGGAATTTTGGAGACCGTTCTACGTTGGAGGCCAGCATGGCAACCCTAAACATTGGCATTTGGGTTTAGATGCCATGAATGGTGTTGAGGATGGACATGTGTGCCCAGTTTACAGGGTATCTATCCCTCCTATTAGCTCAGGTAGTAATTCTCCCTCTCAGTGCCTGATTACTCAGGGACCAAAGCTCAGCTCGCCCCTGATCAACTTACTGTATAATGAATGGCCTTGAGGAGTCACCCAGTCATCAGCCAAATCCAAACAGTATGGACAGATGCAGGTTTAGGCGAAGGCTTGCAGGGGGCTCCCCTGCATCAGGTTCCTGTAGTTGTACCCCAACCAAAAAAAAAAAAAAAAAATCACTCCAAAATAGCATTTCTGTGGGTCACCACCTGTGACCACCTGTCTTATGCAATTATCACAGCCCAGCAAAACCCCGGCTGGGAAAGCTGAATGGCTCGGCCGCTATCCGCCAGGAAAGACGAAGCGGTCTGATAACGTTACGTTGTCAGAAGCAGGGTGAAGTTATACTCCAACATTACTGTGGGGATTTGTAAATGGGTGTCACCTTCTTGGAGGGCAATATGGTAAAATCTATGAAAATAGTATTAGCACACACCTCTTGACCCAGAAGTTCCACGGTTATGAACGGATCCTACAAGTAATAAGGGAACACAAATGTAGGTCTTGTTACTGAAGCACAGTGTAGTCTTTTGAAGTAGCAAAAGACCAGAGGCATCCTGTATGCTCACCGGTAAGAGACCAGTAAGGGAAAATGGGCTCTTACACTACTCGTAACTCTGCCAACACCAGCTACCTGCAGGGAGAGCACACCCCACCCCTAAAGGGCTCAGTCTTATGAGACCGCCCCCACTTTAGACACCAACTACAAGTCCAGGCCTCCGTACTTCCTTTTTTTAAATGTTTATTTATTTATTTTGGGGGGGGGTGTGAAGGGGCACAGAGAGAGGGAGATAGGGAATCCCGAGCAAGTTCCGCACTGTAGGTGCAGAGCCCGATGTGGGCCTAGACCTCACGAACCTCGAGATCATGACCTGAGCCGAAATCAAGAGTTGGATGTTTAATTGACTGAGCCCCCCAGGGCGCCCCTGGGCCTCCTGTACTTCTGACCAACTGGCTATAAAACAGAGGTTTCCACCACCCCCTCGTCAGGTTCAATAGTTTGCTAGAATGGCTCACAGAATTCAGGAAAGCACTCTACTATTATCTGTTATTTTTATAAAGGATACAACTCAGGAAGAGCGACACGGAAGAGAGGTGTAGGCAGGTATGTGCAAAGGTTCCATGCCCTCTCCAGGTGTGCCACCCTCCCAGCACCTCGATGGGCTCACCAATCCAGAAGCTCTCCAAGCTTCTTCAGTTAGCATTTGGGGGGAAGTTCCCTTACTTGGGAAGAGTTGATAAAATCATTGGCCATTGGTGATTGACTCAATCCCTAGCCTCTCTCTTATCTCCAGAGGTTGTGGTGGAAGGAGGTTAGGGCTGAAAGTTCTAACTTTCTAATCCCATGGTTAGCTCCTCTACCAACCAGCATCTTCCAAAAGTCGCCTCATTGGCAAACAAAAAGACAGACTTATCACTCTGGAGATTCCAAGGGCCTCAGTTAGCTTTTGTGTCAGGAACCAAGGAGTAAGACCAAATATTGTAACAGGAGATGCTCCTATTACCTAGTAAATGACTAGGATATGAGGGGCTCTGTGTCAGGAACCAGGGAGAGGTGACCAAATATGTATTTCTTACTATGTCACAACTGGTTAAACAAAATTATCAATATTCATATTCTAGTACTACAGAGACATTTAAAGACTGAGATACATCTATATGCACTGATATTCGATTATCTAAAAAATAATGAAAAAGCACAAGGCATAACAGTATATAGAGAATATTTCCATTTAAGTAACAATATGTATATACACACGCACATAAAGTTATCCACATAACGACATAGAAAATCTCTGGAAGGATACTCTAAAAACCAGTGATGTGCTCGTCTTGGGGGATGGACTGGGTGTCTGGGGTTGAAGAAAGCCTTACATTTCACTTTATGCCTTTTTGGACAGTTGGGCTATTTTAGCAAGTTTGTGAATTACTTAAAAAATAAAAAATGGCGTGATCCTCAAAATAAATAAATTGCATGCCAATCTCAGCCACGGACTTTTCACATTGGAAAATGTCAGTAATTCACAGGTACTATCTCCACCTGGGAGGCAGGCAGGCAGGAGACCTGGGTTAATATGCTTCATGGGCTGCCTGGGTGGCTCAGATGGCTGAGCGTCCACTCTTGATTTCAGCTCAAGTCATGACCTTAAGGTTCGTGAGATTAAGACTACCCCCACCCCACCCCCACCGAGTTGGGCTCTGTGCTGACAGTGTGGAACCTGCTTGGGATTTTCTCCCTCTCTCTCTGCCCCTCCCCCACACATGTGCTCCTCAAAATAAATACATAAACTATCAAAAAAAAAAAAAAAAAAAAAAGAACTATGCTTCACTTGCTTATTTACTTTACATTACTTTCCGGACAAGGACACGGAGGCCCAGAGGCGTAACACAGAGCCCAAGCTCTCACCAACTAGAAAATCAGAGCTGAGGCTGGAACTCAAGGCACTTTCTTTTCTTTTCCTTTCTTTTAACATTTATTTATTCTGGGGAGAGTGCAAGCGGGGGAGGGGCAGAGAGAGGGGGACAGAGGATCTGAAGCCGGCTCTGTGCTGACAGGCTGACAGCAGTGAGCCCGACGTGGGGCTCGAACTCATGAAACCCGAGATCATAACCTGAGCTGAAGTTGGACCCTCAACCGACTGAGCCACCCAGGAGCACCCCCCAAGGCACTTTCAATGCTCCACAGATGCCTCTAATAAAAATAAAACACTGAGGACAGAGGTGGATGTTTACACCTCTTTTATATTTCCCCACATCGCACATGGCTCAGTGCTGGTAAAGACTTGCAAGGGCCATGTCACCAGAGGCAACAGTCCCGAGCTGGGCTTGCCAGTACGGGAGCTACTAGCCACACATGTAGCTGTTGGGCACTTGGAATTGGCCAGTCCGAACGGAGATGTGCCCTAAGTGTAAATACACCCCAGATTTTGAAGACAGCATTTAGTATGTTAAACAGAAGGCAAAATATCTCATTAGTAATTTTTTTACATTGATTAGATGTTGACATAATACCCTGAATATATTGGGTTAAAAATATATGATTAAATCACACCTGTTTCTTTTTACTTTTTTAATGTGGCCACTAGAAAATTCAAAATTACCTATATGGCTTGCAATATATTTCTTTTAGACAGCACTGGTTTAGACGATCACTTTCTGCTGCCTTGCAAAATAAAATCTGTTCTCTTGCAGTTAGTCATTCCACCCTCTCCCCTCAACAGCAGGAGAAATCCCCCAGTCTTTCGTCTTCTCCTTCTCCTTTTTGTAAAATTTTTTTAATGTTTATTTATTTTAGAGAGACAGAGTGTGAGCAGGGGAGGGGCAGAGAGGGGGGAGACAGAGAATCTGAAGCGGGCTCCAGGCTGAGCGGTCACCACAGAGTCCAACGTGGGGCTTGAACTCATGAGCCGCGAGATCATGACCACAGCATGACCTGAGGCGAAGTCGGATGCTCAACCAACTAAGCCACCCAGGCGCCCCTTCTTTTTTTTTTTTTTTTTTTTTTTGAGACAGACAGAATGAGAGAGAGAGAGAGAATGGATCCTAAGCAGGATCCACACTCAGCACAGAACCAGACTCGGAGCTTGATCTCACGACAGTGAGATCATGATCTGAGCTGAAGTGAAGAGTCAGACGTTTAACCAACTGAGCCACCCAGGCACCCCTCTTCTTCATTCTCCGAACACACTGGCAACTCTCCTGTGGGGCTTGGCATCGCTGTAAGCACCTCCAGCATCCCCCTGGACAACCCATCCAGCACCCTTGCCTACCAGAACATTCACCCTTGGCCTCCAGTAAAGCAGCCCGCCCTGACCACAGCCTTTTCTCTTTCCTGTTTACTCTTCAACTGCTCCCACTGGCCTCATGCGTCCTTCCCTTCCGGCTCCTTCCACTTTTCCCCATCCATAATCCTCACTTCCCTCCCTAGCCAGCCTGGGTACCATGGCCTGCCATGTTCCAAGCACTCTTGTCAGTTCTTCCTACTCCACTGGTCTCTGTGTTTTCATCACATCTGCCGAGTCTCGGTCCGCAGCTCTCTACTTCCTCTCTGCTCAAACCCGAGCCGTCAACACTGCGGGAGAATGTCCCTCAACAGACACCCTCCAGAACAAAGCGCACGGTTGCCAGCACACATTCATGATCACCAAATTCAAGAGGACCCTCCATACTGCCAACCTCACAACGCTTTTTCTTGTGAATTTACTCCCTTTTCCACGATTACTATGACCAGCTCCCTCCAATCTCTTTAGAGCTCCAAATTCCTCTTCCTTCTCAGCAAACGACCTTCTCCTCCTGGGCACCGCTGGCCACCTCTCCTACCTGAAACACACTTGTGCCTTCTGGACTGCCACACTCCCCGGGTATCCTGGCGTCCCTTCTGGCTTCTTCTCTGACCACACAGAGAGCACTCCGCAGGCTTCCTCAGACGTTGAGAAGGCACACCTGCCTGCCGGAGCAGAGGGTGGCAGAGAAGGGCAGGATGTGGGCCTGGGAAGGCCACTCTACTCACACTGTGTGTAACCAAAAGCCACAGGTGCCGTTTGGGTGACACCACACCCTGGCTGGGTGACTCTGCAAAGCCTTTTATCTCTCCGCCCCTCCATTTCCTCATTTGTAATTAGGGATCATGAAGGCTTGGCTGTCAATGATCCAATAAAAAAAAACCCCAAAAACTCTTAAGGCTGTGAGAAGCTGATAGCAGGGGCACAGGGGGAGCTCCCTTCCCTGATTTCTCACCCAGATGGAGCTCTGATTCCAGGCCATGAGAATCCAATCGAGTCTCCTTCCATTCAACAAGCACTTAGGAAGGGAAGCCAAGGGGACTAACATTCACAGAGCACCAATTGGGTCGCTCGCTCTGCGTGGAAGGCCATTATTAGTTAATGGGGTGCCTGACCAGCTCCACTGCCATCGTTCTCAGAATTCCCATGCAGAGGGCCTTTCAGCCGGCCTCCCCGGCCACAGCTAACTGGACCCAAGTGGGCCACTTGACCTAATCTACTCATTCACCATAGCCGAGAAGCCTGATTGAATCCTGACATCCTTGATTGAACATTAGATCATCTGGGGAAGCTTTTAAGAATCCTACCCCTTTGGGTAGAGGTATTCAGAATCTTTGGGGGGAAAGGAAAGAGGGACGGAAGCCTCTGCGATCTTTAAAAGTCCCCATGTGGGGGGCGCATAGGTGGCTCAGTGGGTTAAGCATCTGACTCTTGATTTCAGCGCAGGTCCCCATCTCATGGTTCGGTTCATGAGTTTGAGCCCCACATTGGGCTATGCAACGACAGTGCAGAGCCTGCTTGGGATTCTCTCTCTTTTCCTCTCTCTCTGCCCCTTCCCCGTGCTCTCTCTCTCAAAATAAATAAACTTAATATCTAAAATAAAAGTTCACATGTTATTCCAGTGTGCAGCCAAGATTGGTAACTACTGAGTGAATCCGCACTAAGGGGCTAGCCGCTGAAGGCTCATAACCCTTCAAAGAAGCACTTAACAAAGCCTAAAGCCAAAGCAATGGAGGCCTGCCAGGTGCAAGAGGGATGTGTGGGGCACCTGTGCCAGCTCTTTCTGGGAGAAATGAATTTTTTCTGGCATCCTGCAAATTTTATTACTCCTAGGGATGCTTTGGGGGTTAGGGAGGAAAGTTAAATAATTCCATTTGCCCCTCCCCTTTCTCCAAGGCTATAATGCAGTGGTTCTCAACATTTAGCTGGATCAGAATCACCGGAGGTCTTGTTAAAATGCAATTACACTCACTTAAGCGTCCGACTTTGGCTCAGGTCACGGTTGGTTGGTGAGTTCGAGCCCCGCGTGGGGCTGACAGTGCGGAGACTGCTTGGGAGTCTGTTTTCCTCTCTCTCTGACCCTCCCCCGCTCGCACTCTCCCTCTCTCAAAAATAAATAAATGAACATTTAAAAAATAAAATACAATTGCCAGGCCGCATTCCATTTCTCATTCAGTAGTCTTGGGGGAAGGCCTCAGAGTTTGCATTTTTAACAGGTTTCTGGGTAATGCTGCTGCTGGTCTTGGGACCACATGCTCAGAACTTTGGTAGCTGTGATTCTGCAAGCCCTGAGGGGCACTGAGGATGCTCCCAGGATCCCTGCAGGCCGGCCCCTCCTCTCCTTCTCCGACACTGCTAACACCTCTTACGCCACGGGGGGGGGGGGGGGGGGGGGTGGTGGTGGGGGGTACCGCCTCTGCTGCAGAACCTCTCATCTTGGAGAAAGGAAGCTTTGGGATGCCCAGTCATTGCCAGAATGAGGATCGGTGGGTAAAGATTGAAATAAGGAAGGTTCTGGTAAACAGAACTGAGGCCGTGTGGGTGTAATAGATGCATTCATGGACTCTGGAGTCAGAATTTAGGTCTGCCAGTAATGGCTGTGTGATCTGGGATAAACTCCTTAGGCTTCCGGCGTCAGTTACGTACTTATGAAATAGATACACTACAATAGTCTGTGACCCAACCTCCTGCAGCAGAAAGAAGTTTCAGTGAGACAATGCCTATAAGGAGCGTATCACAGTTTCCAACGCCTGGTGATCACTCAATAAATATTAGCTATTATTAATGAAAATTCTCTGACGATCCACTGAGCTGCTTACTGAAGTAGTGAGCTCCCCATCCCTGGGTGTGTGCAAACAGAAGCCGGAGTTGTACCAGGGACCGGAGCTGGTTCTTCCAGCCCAAATCCCATAGCAGGTATAGACTGGAATGAGCACTTGTAAATCTTATGATTTCCTCACAGAATTCCTTTTGGGATCTCTCTACCACAAGCAAGAGCCACCCTTGCTGCAATGCTGAACTCTTCTGAATAGCCATGGGCTGCATTTCTACCCGGATGTCAAGGAAGCCAGCGGGGCATGGTGGAGGCAGGCTGCCTGGCCCTGCACAGCCTTGTGGGGGAGGGGGGCAGGGTGCCGCAGGGTTCGCTGTCGGCACAGTGGGGCTACAGGACTTATGGTCGGGCCTGGGCCAGTGTGCAGCCGGGGGAACTGGAAAGTGGGGTTCTCAGGTAACTCCACAGTTAATATGTGTGGAACAGGAGGACTAAGGAAGAAATGAAGTGGGGTGACTTCCCAATGGTTCTTTGAGAGGTATTTATAGGATGCCTGAAGGCCCTTGGAAGCAAGGTATAGAGCAATCAAAGGATTTAGGCACACTCATGACTGGGTACCACAGTTAGGGTACAAAGTTCCCCCTTCAGAGGCACTGAGGGGCCGATTCCTCTTCACCCTGTAGATTTTACACATCACTTCTTCCAGGAAGCCTTCCCTGATCGCTCCACTCTAGGTTAGGGGGCCCAGCTCTGTGTTCCCATAGCTCCCTGTTCCTATCAACACACTTATCCCAGTGTGGTATTTCCTCGTGATTAATGGCTCATCCTCCTCGATCAGCTGTCAACTATGAACATGGTGGTGGGGCGGGCAGATCCATTTTCTTCACTGTTGAGTCCCCAGGGCGCATCACAATGCCTGGTACTGTGGGCTTTCCATAAGCACCTAGTGGAATGAGTACCTTTAGGCAAGCTCCTCAACCTCTCTGAGCCTCAGTTTCTTCATCTGTATAATGGGGGCCAATAGCCAACAGCACCTATTTGCAGGATTATGTGAAGGTGAGTGGAAGCCTGCTGTTTGCAGTACCTGGCACAAAGCAGGTGCTCAATAAACAGCCACACATATCGTTGTCTTGTCACTGTTATTAGCAAGTATAAAAACTCAGGAGAGACTGCCTTTTCTTCTCTTCGGTCGGCTGGAGTGATCTTCTAGACCACACACATGCTTGTGTCTCCCCTGGCGCTGAAAGTCCTCAGTAATCTGCTCTCAACTTTCTTTTCCATCCCCATCCCTCAAGACTCCTCGCCACCCAATTCTAGTTCACCAGACTACAGACCTCTCCCCTCTGGGCCTTTCTCCCCTCGTTCTCAGCTCAGACTCCCCCCTCCCCTATCTCAGGTGTGTGCTCACTCAAGGTGCCTCCTCCACCAGGGCCCCCCCGGGCTCCTGTAACATAGTTCCCAGCCTGCCTTGCGTTCATGTCAGGGGACTGACTGCCCACCTCCCTGCCGGAAGGAGCAGGTGAGCGCCCAGCATGTGCTGAGGTCCGAATGGCCAGGGCCCAGTGACGTGTAACACGTGTTCAGGCTCGTTCAGGCTGGGGCTGTCACGTTGAATCCATGGTCTCCTCGACATGAAGGAATAAGCTGTGGTTCAAGAACCCCTGAAATCCCATCCCAAGGTATATAGAAGGCTTGGTTGATGGCGACAGGAAAGATCAAGCCTGCGCTTCTGCTTCTGGGCATTGGCTTCCAAAAGGAATGTGATCTATTCCCCTAGTGAGCCCGGGGCAGCGAATGGTACATTGGTAGAAAAGGGCAAATCGAGAAGTCTCACGTGAGGTCCCTTGGTCACTGCCTGGGGCCAAGGGACCCACATCTCCCTCCCAATTCTCTGGCATTAGTGTAAGGGTCTATCAGAGGAACTATTCCAGCACGCTTAACCTATGATCCAGAGCCAGAGCCTTCCCAAACTCTGTTTCTTTAACTTTTACAGAACTTACAAGATTGCATAGGAAGAAATTGGCCAAGTGTTGGAAGACCTGGTTTAACCAAAGAATGGTCACCTGCTATTGGTGCAAAGGGAGGAAAGAGGGCAATGCTGGGTCTGTGCTTCTTAATTCCTGTTACTCAGAACTGCCTCCCTCCTTGCTCACCTGGCTACCTCCTACTTGGTCTTCCCTGGTTTCCGCTTCTAGAAGCCTCTTCCCAAATCCAAACAAGCCAGGTAAATCCCTTTCTCTGTGGCCCCAGGTTACCTAACATCCAATCATCAGGCTAGGATGTGACTCACCGCGCCCTCCCCGCCCCTGCTCTGCCCAAGGCCATGCCTTCCCCCCCTGCTGAGTGTCCTGGCCTCTCACACCGTGGGTACTCAGGAACTATTGAGCAAACCCGACTTCCAAGCTAGGCAGCCTTGTCTTCCTGACCTAAGCCTGGTGGGAAAGTATCTATAGGTTGGTCAGGATAAAAACCACAAATAAGACATAAGTGAGGCTCCGCTACACAATGGTGGGTGTTCTGAGACCAGAAGGTAGGAGAGACATGTACGCTTCCTGACTGTTTCCGTGGGATGAGACTCATGGAGGGGACATAGAAATGGCCTAGTCCAGGAGCACTGCCTGGTCACACATTAGGATCACCTAAGGAACTTAAAATTAGAACACAGCGGTACTGGCACCCGCCCTTGGAGATACCAGTTTGACTCTCTAGAGTAGGGTGTGGGCATCTGTAGGTCTTACAAGCCCCCCACGGGGTTCTAATGTGCAGCCTTGGCTGAGAACCACCAAGCTCACTGCCCTGTGCACTCAGAGAGGACGGGGACTTGCATGGGTACAGGGTTTACAGCCAGCGCTGGGACTGGGACCAGCTCTCCGGGCTCTTCCTTTTCTGCCAGCTAAGGATTCCTCAGGAAGTCCCAGAGCAGCCAGGCTCCTCTGGGGTCTGCACGGCACAGGCCATAGCTGTCCCCAGGGTGCAACTCAGCAGGAGGAAAGGGCAATGTGCTTCCTGAAGCATACTCGAACAAGGAACGTCCGGTGCTCCCTTTACGGTCCAATGTGCTATTTCTTCTTTGCCCACAAGGCTGACTGGGGCCTTCCCAGTTACGGGAGAAAATCATTTTCTAACTTTGAACTTGCCAACCTGGCCTCTCTCCTACCCCCATTTACTGCTGGATAAGTAAATACTTTCCTGTCCAGGGAAAACGCAGGTGCGGGCAGACCAGGCTCACGAATGCACTGGACCAAGGAGGCGCAGTTTCAGCAGGGTCTCGGGGTGGGGTTTCCGCTAAGATCCTGGTAGATGCAGGGTAAGGCAGCAGCACACTTCCCCTTCCCTTGTTTAGCATGTCTGGACCCTTCTGGGCCAGGCCCGAGAAGGAACCGGGCACCTATTTTTTGAGTGCCTGCTGTATCGCTAGAATTGTCTACTCCATCTCGTCCTGTGGTATACACGACTCATATTTCAAGACTCAGCCTCACCTTCTCCATGAAGTCTTTCCTACTCCCCAGATAAGAAGTCTCCTGGTGACTGACAGAAGCAACACGCATCCTCTCAGGAAGGGCTCAACTTCCGTCCAGGCCAACGGAGTTAGAGCAAAGCAATCAATTTGATATTGATGTGTCCTGACTTGAGATATATTAAAATATATTTTTTAAGAGTCTAACAGCAGACAGAGTAATGAAAAGCAACCAAGCTGAGCAGCAAAAAGGAAAAAGAATAGTAAAAAATGGAAATAGGTTAAGGGAACTCTGTGAAATCATCAGGTGTAATAACATGTGCATTGTAAGGATCCCAGAAGGAGAAGAGGGAGAGAAGAGGGCAGAAGACTCCTCTCAGGGGTGCCTGGATGGCTCAGTTTGTTAAGTGTCAGACTTCGGCTCAACTCATGATCTCGCGGTCTGTGGGTTTAAGCCTCATGTCCAGCTCTGTGCTGACAGCTCGGAGCCTGGAGCCTGCTTTGGATTCTGTGCCTCCCTCTCTCTCTGCCCCTCCCCTGCTCATTCTCTCTCTCTCTCTCTCTCTCTCTCTCTCTCTCTCTCTCTCAAAAATAAAAAAATTAAAAAAAAATGAAGAGGGGTGTCTGGGTGGCTCAGTTGGTTAGGCGTCCGACTTCGGCTCAGGTCATGATCTCACGGTCCGTCAGTTCGAGCCCCGCGTCGGGCTCTGTGCTGTCAGTTCAAAGCCTGGAGCCTGCTTCAGATTCTGTGTCTCCCTCTCTCTCTGCCCCTCCCCTACTCACGCTCTGTCTCTATCAAAAAATGAATAAACATTAAAAAAATTTTTTTTAATAAAAAATTTAAAAAATTGAAGAAATAACAGCTGAAAAACCCTAATCTGGGGAAGGAAACAGACTTGCTGATTCAGAAAGCACAGAGAGCCCCTAACAAGATTAACCCTAGGAGGTTCACACCAAGGCACACAATCATTAAAACGATGATGATGACGAAAGGGAATTGAACCTTTAATTTGAAAAGCAGCAGGAGACCAGGGCACCTCGGTGAGTCAGACAGTTAAGCATCCAACTCTTGATTTCAGATCAGGTCATGATCTCCAGGTTTCGTGGGTTTGAGCCCCACATTGGGCTCGTGCTGACAGTGCAGAGCCTGCTTGGGATTCTCTGTCTCCCTCTCTTTCTGCCCCTCCCCGACTAGTGGGGTCTGTCTCTCACAAAATAAATAAACTTAAAAAAAAAAAAAAAAAAACAGCAAGAGAAAAGCCAACAGTTACATACAGGAAAAACTCCATAAGGCTATTGACTGATTTCTCAGCAGAAATTTTATAGGCCAGAAGTGGCATGATATATTCATATTCAAAGTGCTAAAAGGGAAAAACTACAACCAAAAATGCCCTACCAGGCAAGGTAATCCTTCAGAATAGAAGGAGAGTTTCCCAGGAAACAAAAGTTAAAGGAGTTCATCACCACTCACCCAGGCTTACCAGAAATGTTAAAGGGAATTCTTTAACATTTGCTAAATGCTAAGGGAATGGTAAAGGGAAAGAAAAGGCCGTAACTAGAAGTAAGAAAATTATGAAAGAGAAAGAATTTCACAAGTAAAAGCAAACATATAGTAAAGTAGTAGATTAACCAGTTACAAAGTCAGAATGGAGACTAACGTGCAAAAGTAGGAAAATCAATTATATCTACAAAAATTAGTCACGGGATAGGCAACATAAAAACATGCAAAATATGATATCATATACAGGACACATTAGTGCTTTTAGAATGTGTTCCAACTTAAGCGATCATTAACTTAATACAGACCGCTATACATATAAGATGTTATATTTGAACCCAATGGTAACCACAAATCAAAAATCTATAATAGGTGTGCAAAAACCAAAGAGAAAGAAATCCAAGCACAACACTGAAGAAAACTATCAGACCACAAGGCCAGAAAACAAGAGAAGAAAGGAGCAGAGAACCACAAAAACAACCAGAAAACAATGAACAAAATGGCATTAAGTACCTACCTATCAATAATTGCTTCAAATGTAAATGAACTAAACGCTCCAATCAAAAACATAGGGTGACTGAATGGATTAAAAAAAATACCCATCTATATGCTGCCAACCAGAGACTCACTTGAGACCTAAAGACACATACCAATTGAAGTGAAGGGCTGGGAAAACATATACTATGCAAATGAGAAGAGAAAAAAAAAGCCAAGGTAGCAATACTTCCATCAGACATAATAGGCTTTAAAATGAAGACTGTAACGGGGTGCATGGGTGGCTCAATCAGTTAAGTATCTGACTCTTGATTTTGGCTCTCGTCATGATCTCATGGTTTGTGAGATCAAGCCTTGCATCTGGCTCTGTGCTGACAGTGTGGAGCCTGCTTGGGATTCTCTCCCTGTCCCTCTCTTTCTGCCCCTCTCCATCTCTCTTTCCCTCTCTCTCTCTCTAAATAAATAAATAAACTTAACAAAATAAACGAAGGGGAGCCTGGGTGGCTCAGTCAGTTAAGTGTCGGACTTCAGCTCAGGTCACGATCTCACAGTCTGTGAGTTTGAGCCCCAGATTGGGCTCTGTGCTGACAGCTCAGAGCCTGGAGCCTGCTTCCGATTCTGTGTCTCCCTCTCTCTCTGCCCCTCCCCTGCTTATACTCTGTCTCTCTCGGTCTCAAAAATACATAAAAACATTAAAAAAAATTTTTTTTAAATAATAAAATAGAAAAAATAAATTAAAAAAACCATGAAGACTGTAGCAAGACACAAAAAAGGGCACTACATAATGATAAATGTATCAATCCAACAAGAGGATATAACAATTGTAAATATTTATGGACCCAACACAGAGTTCCTAAATACATACAGCAATGATTTTCAGGCATAAAGGAAGAAACTGACATAATACAATAATAGTAGGGGACTTTAACACAGCACATACGTCAATGGGTAGATCATCCAGACAGAAAATCAACTAGAAAATAATGGCTTTGAGCAACAAACACATTAGACCAGATAGACTAACAGATATGTACAGAACTTTCCATCTGAAAACAACAGACTACATATTCTTCCAAGTGCATATGGAACATCTTCCAGGATAGATCACATGTTAGGTCACAAAACACGTCTTAATAAATTTAACAAGATTGAAATCCTATCAAGCATCTTTTCCAACCACAACCAATGAAACTGAAAATCAATTACAAGAGAACAACTGGAAAACACACAAACTCATGGAGGCTAAACAACATGCTTCTAAACAACTCAATAAAGAAATCAAAGAAAAGACGAAAATACATGGAGACAAGTGAAAATGAAAATACAACCATCCAAAATCACTGGGACACAGCAAAGCAGTTCTAAGAGGGAAGTTTATGGCAACAGGT
This sequence comes from Panthera tigris, assembly GCF_018350195.1. Taxonomy (NCBI): domain Eukaryota; kingdom Metazoa; phylum Chordata; class Mammalia; order Carnivora; family Felidae; genus Panthera; species Panthera tigris. The sequence continues at coordinate 39,376,364 of NC_056669.1, read as the reverse complement.
CTACCTCAGGAAACAAAACAAATCTCAAATAAACAACCTAACCTTACCCATAATGGAGTCAGAAAAAGAAGAACAAAGCCCAAAACCAGTGGAAAGAAGGAAATAATAACGATTACAGCGGAAATAAATGAAGGAGGCAGAAAAAACAGTAGGAAAAAAAAATCAATGAAACCAAGCGCTGGTTCTTTGAAAAGATAGAATTGACCAACCTTTACAGCCAGACTCATCAAGAAAATAAAGAGAGAAGACTCTAATGAATCAAATCAGAAATGAAGCAGAAGAAATGACAACCAACATCACAGAAATATAAAGAATTATAAGAGAATATTGGGAAAATTTATATGCCAACAAATTGGACAACCTAGAAGGCGTAGGTAGATCCCTGGAAGTATACACCCTTCCACAACTGATTCAGGAAAATCTGGACTAATCAATTACTAGTATTAAAATTGAATCAATAATAAAAAAAACTCTCAACAAACAAAAGTCCAGGACCGGATGGCTACACAGGTGAATTCTCTGACTCATTTAAAGAAGACTTAATACCTATTCTTTTCAAACTATTCCAAAAATAGACGAAGTAAAACTTCTTAATGGATTCCATGAGGCCAGCATTACCCTGATACCCAAACCAAAGACACTATAAAAAGGGAGAAAACTACAGGCCAATATCTCTGATGAACAAAGACGCAAAAATCCTCAGCAAAATATGAGTAAACAGAATTCAACAACACAGCAATAAAGCATTCACCATGATCAAGTGAGATTAATATAAAGATCCAGGTGGTTCAACATTTGTAAATCATTCAAGATGATACATCACATTAACAAGAGGAAGGGTAAAAACCATATGATTAGTTTAAAAGATGCAGAAAAAGCATTAGACAAAGTACAACACCTGTTCATGATGAAAACCCTCAATAAAGTAGGTCTAGAGGAAACATACCTCAACATAGCAAAGGAAATCTATGAAAAACCCACAGCTTACATCATATTCAAGGGTGAAAAACTGAAAGTGTTTCCTCTAAGATCAGGAACAAGACAAGGATTTCCACTCTCACCACTTTGATTCAACATAGTCCTGGAAATCCTAGCTGCAGCAAGTGGACAAGACAAAGATTTTAAAAGGCTCCATACTGGTAAGAAAGAAGTAAAATTGCCACTATTTGCAGATGACATGATACTATATATAGAAAATCCTAAAGCCTCCACCAAAAAACTATTCAAACTGATAAATGAATTCAGTAGAGTTGCAGAATACAAAATTAATATGCAAAAATCTGTTGCATTTCTACACACTAATAGTAGCAGATAAAGAAATTATGAAGACGATTCCATTTACACTAGCACCAACAAGAATAAAATACCTACGAATAAATTTAACCAAGGAGGTGAAAGACCTAAACTCTGAAAACTATACTGATGAAAGAACACTGATGAAAAACTGCATTGATGAAAGAAATTGAGGACAACACAAACAAATGGAAAGAAATACCATGCTCATGGATTAGAAGAATTAATATCATTAATTCTTATTACCATTAATCCATATTACCCAAAGCAATCTACAGATTTAATGCAATCCCTATCAAAATGCCAACAGCATTTTTCACAGAACTGGAACAAAGAATCCTAAAATTTGTATGGAACCACAAAGACCCCAAATAACCACACAATCTTTAGAAAGAAAAACAAAGCTGAGCGTATCATAACCCTGAACTTTAAGATATACTGTAACTATAACTATAATAATCAAAACAGTATGGTATTAGCACAGAAACAGGCACAGAGATCAACAGAACAGAATACAAAGACCAGAAATAAATCCAAGATTATATGGTCAATTAACTTACAACAAAGGAAGCAAGAGTACATGAGAGAATACTTGTCTCTTCAACAAATGGTTTCGGGAAAACTGGACAGCTACATGCAAAAGAATAAAACTGGACCACCTGCCTACACCATACACAAAAATGAACTCGAATGGATTAAAGACATAAACGTGAGACCTGAAAGCATAAAACCTCTAAATGAAAACAGAGGCAGTAATCTCTTGAATATCAGTCTTCGCAACATAGAAAAATGTTGCGTATCTAGAAAAAGATACGTCTCCTCAGGCAAGGGAAACAAAAGCAAAAATAAAGACTCAGGACTACACCAAAATAAAAACCTTTTGCTCTACAAAGGAAACCATCAACAAAACAAAAGGGCAACTATTGAAGATACTTGCAGTGGTATATCTGCTAAGGGATTAGTGTCCAAAATATATAAAGAACTTATACGATTCAACACCAAAAAACCCAAACAACCTGATTAAAAAATGGGCAGAAGATCTGAATAACTGTTTTTCCAAGGAAGACATACAGGTGTCCAACAGACACGTGAGAAGATGCTCAACATCACTAATCATCAGGGAAATGAAAATCAAAACCACAGTGAGATATCACTTTGCACAGGTCAGAATAGCTAGTATCAGAAAGACAAGAAAAAAACCAATGTTGGTGAGGATGTGGACAAAAGGAAGCCCTCATGCATTGTTGGTGGGGACGAAAACTGGTGCAGCCACTGTGGAAAACAGTATGGAAGTTCCTCAAAAGATTAAAATTAAAACTATCATGGGTTCCAGGATTTCCGCTGCTGGAAAACCCAAAGAAAACCAAGACACTAATTTGAAAAGATATATGTAACCCTATGCTAATTGAAGCATTATTGTACAACGGCCAAAATATGGAAGCAACAGACGTGTCATCAATAGATGAATGAATAAAGAAGGAGTGATATATATCTACAATGGAATATCACTCAGCCATAAAAAAGAATATCTTGCCATTTGTGACAACGTGGATGGACCTAGAGGGTATTATGCAACGTGAAATAAGTCAGACATGGATAAGACAAATACCGTATTATTTCACTTATATGTGGAATCTAAAAAACAAAACAAACGAACAAAAAAACAGAAACATACCCTTAAATACAGAGAACTGGTGGATGCCAGAGGGGAGGAGGCTGGGAGGGTGGGGACACGGGATTAAGAGGTACAAACTTTCAGTTATAAAGTAAATGTCACGGAGATGAAAAGTACAGCATAGGGAACGCAGTCAATCATCTTTTAATAATGTTGTTGGTGACAGAGGATGACTACCCTTATCTTGATGAGCACTGAGCAATACATAGAATTATCAAATCAATATGTTGTACACCTTAGGGGCACCTGGATAGCTCAGGCGGTTAATCGCCTGACTCATGGTTTCATTTCTGGTCACGCTCTCATGGTTCACGAGTTTGAGCCCTACATCGGGTTCTGTGCTGATGGTGCAGGGCCTGCTTGGGATTCTCTCTCTCTCCTTCTCTCTGCCCCTCCCCTGCTCGCTCTCTTGCTCTCTCTCAAAAGAAATCAGTAAACTTAAAAAACAATTTAAAAAATCTAAAAAAAATATATTGTACACCTACAGTAATATTGAATGCCTTGTATATCCATTATACATACATACATACATACATACATACATACATGTTAAAGAAAAAAGTCTGACAGCAAATAGGGTGTCACATATAGGTGTCCTCAGGTCCTGGTGGTAATAGAGAAAAGAGGGTCTCCTGTCTGCAGCCCCCTCCCAGACGAGCATGGAGTATGTCAGATCTCCCGTGGAGATCAGAAATGAAGGAATTTGGAAGACTTTCTTTTTTATTTTTTTTTTAAGTTTTTTTTTTTTTTTTTTTTTTTTTTTACGTTTATTTACTTTTGAGACAGAGAGAGAGCATGAACGGGCCCTGTCCTGGAATGGTTTCTGGGCCTTTCCGGGAGCTTGGGTGAGATTCCCCCTACACTGGCTCTCCTGCCCCTTCCCACCCATCCCCAGCTAAGCCCAGAACCCACAGCTCCATTCTAGCCATGGTGGCTTCTGACCTATCCACTCCCTCCCCAGACCAGACTCAGCCCGCTCCTCTGTCCTCCTGGGGACCGGGCCACGAATGACTCAGTGGGGCCAGTTCTCCAGTCTGGGTTCTGAACGTCCAGGGCTCCCAGAAAGTTTGCACTTCCTGCCTCTCCAGAGTCACCACTGCAAGCTGGCACTGTCGTTTGCTTGTCCGAGGGCATGACTCTGAACTAGGTTTCCCTACCGAGGCCTGCTTCCTACAGGCAGAGGGGGCCCTGAAGGAGTGAGTGAATGAATGAATTACACACTGTGGCAATTGGCTGGGGCCTGAGTCTTGGGAACATCTGTTGTGTAAGAATGGTGGTTGGAAACATGTGTTGGAGCCTTGAAAAACAATTGAAAAGGTCACTGCCAGGCCAAACACACCCACCTACCTGAGAAATAACAACCTGTTACTTCTCCCTCAACAGGCAGCCAGAAGTGCATGCCAGGTCCCAGTCTTTCTGAGTTTCTGAGATGTGCAGTCTCCAAAGCTGGGCTCTAGTCAGAGAGGTGTAAGGGTGCAGTGCTAGAGTGCTCGGGTTTGAACCCTGGCACCCCACCCTCCCCAGGAACAGCTGGTGACTTTGTGCAAGTAGCAACCTCTGTGTCTCCTTTCCTCACTTGTGAAACAGAAATCGAGTAGCACTTAAGAGGGTTGCCTTGTGGATTCAAGGACAGAAGTCTTGTAAAGTCTGAGGGATCGTGAATGCATCCATGCTTAGTAAGAGCTGGCTCTTACTATTGGCCCTCCCACCTCCAATGGCCCTGCACTGGTCACTCTGAACCTCACTTAGCTAATCTGTAAAATGGGAATGACAATAACGTTGATGACTAGACGAGAAAGTAAAACTTACAGTCTGTAGTTTGTGCCATTGGGAGTTTGTGCAGCTGTGCCTTACATCCAGACTCCCCATACTAGGGAGATTCTAGGGTCACCCAAAGCCCGCCACTCAGTGCACAGTGGCAAGGGCCACCTCAAGCCCCAACACCCAAACCCAAACCCCCAGAACCCCTTTACTTCAAGAGAGTCTGCTGTGGGCTCTTCTGCGTTTAGGGAAGGCCTACAGAATGTCCTGGTGACCGGGGAAGCCCGGAGGAGGACGAGGGGTCCCCACAGTAGGGGGCGGGGCCCGCGTGCCCTTGGGGTCGGAACACCTCAGCTGCAGTCCGGTCATTCCAGGAAAAAGAAATAGAAAATACTGCAGAGGAGGCGGCCGCCCGGGCCCGGAGCCGGTTATCTCCCCGCCGGCTTCCGGCTCTGATAACGCCCCGCCGGGCGGGGCCGGGACGGGCACCCCCAAGTGGCCCAAGGTGCCAGGACCGGAGAGCCTGCGGTTTGCTCGTCCCCTCCGGCCGCGATCGGCGCCCTAGGGGACGCGCCCAGCCCCGCCGGGGAGCAGCGCGTCCCCTGCCAGGCGGGGCCCCCAAGGTGGGCTAGGGCCTGTGGCCCGGCAGCCGCGACACCTGGGACCCGAATGCCGCCCTGCGGTCCCCCGCCGCGCCCCGCGCACCCCGCGGTCCGCCGCAGCCCCCCTGGCCCCGCCGCCCCGCCGCGCCCCGAGCCTCCCCGCTGCGCTCGCCCCGCCGCACCCGCCCCCCCCTCCTCCGCCGCCCCGCGCTTACTTTGCAGACAGCAGGCTGCGGTCAGGCAGAGGGCGAGGAGCCCCAGGGATATGCCGCGGTTCTTCCTACTCCCGCTCGGCAGAGGCCTCATGAGCAATCCCGGCCCGGCTCCGGCCCGGCATGGGCTTCCAGGCGGCGAGCGCGGGCCCGACTGTGCGCTGTCACAGCGCCGTGCGGCTCCCGCCCGCCCGCCCGCCGCCTCTGCCCTCCTCCTCGGAGTCTGGCAGGTCCTCTAGGGCCAAATGCAGATGAGCCGATCCTATTGTGGTTGAGCCAGTTCCCAAGGAGTGGGAAGGAAAAGAGAGGAGAGACAGCGAGAATGGAAAAGCAGTGGGAATGCACACGCTCAGAAGTAAATAATGGCAAATAAAGAGCAGGCTCCTTCCGTTCACACCCAGCGTCCTGGTATTGATTCCAGACTCAGCTGGATGCTGGATACAAGAGGGAGGGAAAGTTCTAGCTGTTGGCTGAGGACCAAGAGAGACCATCTAATGGCTCCATGGGCAACCAGAAGGCTTTTAGGAAAGTGAAGTGACAGCCTGGGGTAAGAGGGGTGGGAAGAAGGGGACAACAAGAGAGCCTCAGGCAGCTCTGGGTGGAGCCACTGGACACTAATGATATCCACCCACCATCCATCCATCTACCCATCTCTCCACCATCCACCCACCCACCCATCTATCCACCCACCATTCATCATCTGTCCACCATCCACACACCGGTCCATCCATCCATCCACCCACATACATTCAAGTGTTCTTGGACAGCCTATTTGTTTGCAAAGGGCCTGGCCCCTGGGAGATACTAAGAGAGCATTGAACCAGATAGTGTTTGGTTCAGGGATGGGCACATGGGCCTTTGGAGGCTGCCCTGGCGTCATTGCTGGGATTGCTGAAATCAGAGGATACAAACCTGAGAATACTGGGGAACCGTCTTGCCTGTCACACGGAGAGCCTGTGAATTAAGAATGAAGCCAACGGACACAAATTGAGCCAGCTGGGAGCCGCCAAGAAAGACTGAGCCCTAATAACATGGTTTGACCTCTGGGATTCTGCACATTTGCCTTTGCCAGTTACGAGCAAGTAAATACCCTCTCTGGACGGAGAGAATTTAAGTTAGATTTCAATGACATAGAATTGAGAGAGTCCTGACTAATACGAGTGGTCTTCTTGACATTTTTCTGTTTTCTTGATCCATGTGTGGGGATTTAGGAATCACTCGTACTTGTTTATTCATCAAACTTTATCAAATCTGCCTTTACACCAGGCAATGTGCTAGGCTCTGCAGCTCCAAAAATAAATAACTCATGGCTCCTGGTCCCAAGAAATTCACAAACTAGTGGAGCCCAAATGATCCAAATTGAGAAAGGCATCCAGGTATGAGGGCTCTTCTTGCTGAGGCCAAGGTGAGAGGAAACTGGCTGTTTTGCTCACTGCTGCAGACCTGGCACAGGGTAGGTGCTTAATAACTATTTGCTAAATGCATATATGGACGAGAAAAACTGAAGTCTGAGACATTTACGAGAGAAGAAAGAATATCGTGAGATCAAGAGCTGATAAAGGCTAGAATGACCCAGTGATGCTGTAAGTTTATATCCCGCCTCTGTCACCTCCCAGCTCTCCAGCCATGGAGAAGTGACATCAACTCTCTGGACCTCTGAGGGGACTGGGCTGTGCCAGAAACGGTCGACCCTGTCTGCACATTAGAAACAAAGCACCAGGGGATTGAATGTTACAATATGGAACTGGGTGTCCCTCCAGTTCAATGAATCAGATTTTCAGGGTGGTGGGGGGCAGGGGCTGGGCATTAGTGTTTCTCAAAAGCTCTCTCAGTGATTCTGATGTGCAGCCAGGGTTGAAAACCACCGCTCTGGATTAGTTAGAAGCTTCTTGTGGTCACGTTTGATGACACTTAGAACTAAGTTTATCAGATCCTTTCTTTAAATTTTTTTTTTAACGTTTATTTATTTTTGAGACAGAGAGAGACAGAGCATGAACAGGGGAGGGTCAGAGAGAGAGAGGGAGACACAGAATCTGAAACAGGCTCCAGGCTCTGAGCTGTCAGCACAGAGCCCGACACGGGGCTTGAACTCATGAACCGCGAGATCATGACCTGAACCGAAATCGGACGCCTAACCGACTGAGCCACCCAGGCGCCCCTTAGATCCTTTCTTTAGAGTAGGATTGCATAGAGGGGAGCAGGAAGATAGCATGAGTCCATTTCAGCCATGGTTATATTTACCATTTCCTTTTCTCTCTCTTTCTTCCTTTCCTCCTCTCTGTCTTTCAACAAATATCGGTTAAGTGCCTACAAGATCCCAGGCATGGCATCAGTCTGGTTGGGGCAGAGAAGGAGGAGTGGGAAGGAAGACCGGAAAAGTAGACTGGGACTAAGACTTGAAGGGCTGATATACTGAATACTGAGTGAGGGTGCTTGTTTTTGCTAAAAGGATGTAATTCGAGAGTCACACCTAATCCGATATATTGGCTCCTTCTTTGCCATCTTTGGCATATATTACAGCAATTAGGTATTTGGTAACTCTTCTCACCAACCAACCACTCTGGAAAAGAATCAACATCCACCAGTGCTTATTTTCTCAAAGCCTTCGGAGCCACTTTTCACTTCCAAGAGAAACAAATGATGTGTTTACAGTGTCCAAGGTTATGACAGCCCTGTAGCTGCACACAGTTCTTGTTTTTGAGGACAGTCCTGATTTTACATATGCTCTTCCATTGTTCCTGTACGTACATAAGAATTTGTGAGGCGATATATCCTGGTGTTTCTGGAAAATTGACACTACGTTCAGATGATCTGTAACTTCTTGCTTCTTTTGTCTCTCTTGAAAGTATGCTTATTGTTTATCACGAATGGACGTTGGTAAGGTGCCAGGAGGGTGGCGGGGCTGGGAAGGGATTGAATGTTACAATATGGAAGACCTACACAAGCTTCGTTAAAGTTGGTTCCTTGGAGCTGGGTTTTTATGGTGCTATATAGTGTACTAAGGCTCTTACACTGGACTGGTTTGGTCCAAACTGCCTGTATCCTAGAGTGTAGTCTCTATGACCTACATTCCCAATGAGCCTTAAGGGTGAGTGCCAATGCTTATTATGTTTCTCTCTCTCTCTTTTTTTTTAATAGTTTTTTTTCCTTAAGTTTATTTATTGAGAGAGAGAAAGAGTGTGTGTACTCATGGGAGAAGAAAGGGCAGAGATTGAGGGAGAGAGGGCACCCCAAGTGGGCTCCGCACTGTCAGCGCAGAGCCCAGTGAGGGGCTGGAAACCAGGAACCATGAGACTACAGCTTGAGAGGAAACCAAGTCTGCCGCCCAGGCTCAACCAACGAGTCTGTTCTTTTTTATCCCGATTTTGAAAATCCCTACTGCCTGATAATAGAGAGGCTGGAGACACAGTGCACAAGAACTCCAAACTCCAGTTCGGGAGTCAGACAGACCCAGGAAAAGCCCAGCTCCTCTACTCCTAGCTGTGTGACCTTAGGCAGACTATTTAACATTTCTTTACAGCAGTCTCCTTGGCTGTGAAGTGGGATTTCAATATTCTTACCTACTAGTGCTGCTGTGAAGGTCACTAAGACACAGGTGTGAAGGGGGTGACTGCATGGAAAACTCTGGATCCTTTATCACAGAGTCGAGATTATTAGTGCCTTGCATAATAGGTGCTCAGTAACTGAATAAATTTCCCTGTGGTATTCGTGCTTTTTAGTTTGGGCTAAAAGATTATACTTCTAAAGGACGGAGACCATTTATTCTAGATCTTCTATGGGTTATCTCTTCCTATATAGCGCTGAGCATGTAAAAGGTGCTCAGTACATATGCACTGGGGGCACTGGGGCGGCTGGCAAAAGTCTAACTTGAATTCTGGTCTTAGCTGTTCCATTGTGGAAATGATTTAATGTCTCTGGGTCTCAGTTTCTTCCTCGGTAAAAATGGGATATTAGGCATTGGGTACACGGTCTGGAGCAGGTGGCATGTGCTTGATCTCAGAATGTGGTCTGCAGATTTTCAGACAAACGTAACAAAACAAACATGAAAATTAGAAAGACAAATAAACAGGGGCGCCTGGGTGGCTCAGTTGGTTAAGTGTCCGACTTTGGCGCAGGTCATGATCTCACCGGTCGTGGTTTCGAGCCCCATATTGGGCTGTGCTGACATAGAGCCTGGAGCCTGCTTCAGATTTTGTGTTTCCCTCTCGCTCTGCTCCTCCCCCACTCATGCTCTGAGTCTCTCTCAAAAAAATAAATAAACATTAAAAAATTAAAAAAAAAAAAAAAAAGAAAGCCAAATAAACAAACTGGTTTTCCTGAACTGCTGGCATTTGTAGTTGGCTCACAGGGTCTGATATTACCATTTTGTGCCTGGATGGGCTGGGCATCCCATGGACAAGACAGGCTCTGAGCTGTTCAAGTCTAATTTCAGTAAAAGTCAATGAAAACATCATGAAGGCTGGGCACCATGAGGGAGTCCTGCCAAAGAAAAATAAGTGTGAGACCAAAGCTTATCAATCGTATCTTAAAAATCGCCGTTTGCCACTATATTCAGTAACAATTACTGAGAACCGTGTGCCACACAGAATTTTCTGATCCCGTGAACCATTACAGAAGACAGTGGCTGGTGTAGGGGCGGTCTGCTCCAGCAGGAAAGAGCATTTTGTTTTGAATTGCCGGTGCCTGGTGATCATCAAAAATTTTAGGTGGGTCTCATTCTTCTTTTTTCATTCTCTTTAGACGCTGAACCTCCTCATTTTGCATCAGGGGCCAGTTGCTGGTTCCTGGTTCGCCATGGATTGAAAACATTTAGGTGCCCTTGGACTATACCTCTTTGATTCCTTACACCCTGAACATCCTTCTCATCACCTAGTTCTCAGCACAAGCACAGTCATTGCCCCATGTTTTAAAACCACCTTTACTGAGGTTTTGTTAATGTGCGGGAAACTGCATCCATTGAAAGTGTGCAGTTTGAGGAGTTTAATTATGTGGATACATCCATGAAACACCCACCACAATCCAGATACAGAATATTTCCATCGCTCTCGAAGCTCCTCTGTGCAGTCAGTCCTTCTCTCTGCCCTCAGCCCCAGGCAGCCATTGGATTGTTTTTGTTATGACAGATTCATTTGCATTCTCTACAATGTTGTATAAACTGAATCATACAGTACATAGTGTTGGGTTTTTTTCCATCCAGGATCATTTTGAGATTCATCCTGTTGTTGAATACATCAGCATTTCATTTCTTGTCTACAGCGTGTGTATTCATTCACCTGTTGATGAACATTTGGGCTATTTTCAGTTTTTGCCAGACATCAGTCTATTTTACTGTCTTCGGTGCATAATCGCTATCTGATATTATCTTGTGCTTTTCTTTGGTTGTTTTTGTGACTCCCTCTTCTCCTGAGCTAAAACAAAAAGTGATTTAGTCTCTTGTCCTTTACTTTATCGGTAGTGGGGACACATGATAGGAGGTCGTGAATTCATTGATTCCAGGAATTTCAATGTTGGGCTGTACTCGGAGCGTTCCTGAGTTCAAATACCAAGTCTGGCACCATTAGGTTTGTGACCTTGAGCAAATGGCCTCACCTCTCTGAATATCAGTTACTACATCTGTAAACTGAGTAGGAATCATACTGTCTCACAAGGTTGTAGTGAAGATACACGTAGATTACTAATAATGGAAGGTCAGTGCTGTCCACATTGTCTTGTAATAACTCACTTAATCATTTAATCAATTAATCACTCCCATGCAGAAAGTACTCTATCACTCTACCCATTTCACAGACGAGAAAGTTGAGGCACAGAGTCAGTAAGTACCAGAGCTTCACTTGCACTCAGGCTGTTAGGCTTATGAGACTGCTCTCCCCGTCACTCTGTTATTCTGCTTCTCTGTTATTAAATGACATAATATGTGAAGTGCCCAGCACAGTACCTGACATATACTAGCTTCACAATAAATAGTAGTTTCCTTCTTCCTTAGGTGTAAAGTCACAGAGAAAGGTGCCAAACATCCTAGCATTTACCTATAATTCCGGAACAAGATGTGCAATGTTGCAGCATGTAAAATTCAATGGAATTTTATAGACCGGATATACTGCATTATTGTCAACCCATTGACATTTTAGTTTCTTAGTCTACGATATGATTAGAAGTATTGAGAAGGTTGATAAGTTTGTCCAGTAAATCAGTGTTAATATGTTTTTCCAGTAAATTGTGAACCCTCGTTGGTACATGTGGTCTAGGAGACTCCTGAGACCCTTTTAAGGCAAGGTGAGGGCTGGGCCTGAGAGCCGGGTCTGCCCCAGAGGGGGTGCAGGTGAGCGCTGTCAGCAACTTGTAAACAACCACAATCGATGCCAAATGATCAGTGTGGGGGAGGTGCCAACCCTCAGGGATGGGATGGTTCTTTTCTGATTTGGACCATAAAGCACTTTACAAACAATAACTGTTGAGGAATATTCTTATGTTTGTGATTCGTTGTTTTATATATTTGGCGGCTCCTGTATTCGGCACATAGACATTTCTGTTAGCTCTTCCTGATGGATAGACCCTGTGATTATTATATAATGTCCTTCTTCATCTCCTGTTACAGCCTTTAATTTAAAGTCTAGTTTGTCTGATATAAGTATGGCTACTCCAGCTTTCTTTTGACTTCCAGTAGCATGACAGATAGTTCTCCATCCCCTCACTTTCAATCTGAAGGTGTCCTCAGGTCTAACATGAGTCTTTTGTAGGCAGCAAATAGATGGGTCTTGTTTTTTTCCATTCTGATACCCTATGTCTTTTGGTTGGAGCATTTGGTCCATTTACATTCAGTGTTATTATTGAAAGATACGGGTTTAAAGTCATTGTGATGCCTGTAGGTTTCATGCTTGTAGTGATGCCTCTGGTACTTTGTGGTCCTTGCAACATTTCACTCACAGAATCCCCCTTAGGATCTCTTGTAGGGCTGGTTTAGTGGTGATGAATTCCTTCAGTTTTTGTTTGTTTGAGAAGACCTTTATCTCTCCTATTCTGAATGACAGACTTGCTGGATACGGATTCTTGGTTGCATATTTTTTTCTGTTCATCCCATTGAAGATTTCCTGCCATTCCTTTCTGGCCTGACAAGTTTCAGTAGATAGGTCTGCCACTAGTCTTATGGGTCTCCCTTTATAAGTTAGAGGCTGTTTATCCCTGGCTGCTTTCAGAATTTTCTCTTTATCCTTCTATTTTGCCAGTTTCACTATGATATGTCGTGCAGAAGATCGATTCAAGTTACGTCTGAAGGGAGTTCTCTGTGCCTCTTGGATTTCAATGCCTTTTTCCTTCCCCAGATCAGGGAGGTTCTCAGCTATGATTTGTTCAAGTACACCTTCAGCCCCTTTCCCTCTCTCTTCCTCCTCTGGGATACCAATTATGCATATATTATTTCTTTTTAGTGTATCACTTAGTTCTCTAATTCTCCCCTCATACTCCTGAATTTTTTTATCTCTCTTTTTCTTAGCTGCTTCTTTTTCCATAATTTTATCTTCCAATTCACCTATTCTGTCCTCTGCCTCTTCAATCCGAGCTGTGGTCACCTCCATTTTATTTTGCACCTCATTTATAGCATTTTTAACTCCTCATGATTGTTTCTTAGTCCCTTGATCTCTGTAGCAAGAGATTCTCTGCTGTCCTCTATACTTTTTTCAAACCCAGCAATTAATTTTATGACTATTATTTTAAATTCATGTTCTGTTATATTGCTTAAATCGTTTTTTGATCAATTTGTTAGCTGTCACTACTCCTGGAGTTTCTTTTGAAGAGAATTCTTCTGTATCGTCATTTTGGACAGTCCCTGGAGTGGTGAGGAACTGCAGGGCACTTCCCCTGTGCTGTCTGGAGTAACTTGTGTTGGTGGGCGGGCCTCAGTCAGACCTGATGTCTGTCCCCAGCCCACCGCTGGGGCCACAGTCAGACTGGTGTGTATCTTACCTTCCCCTCTCCCAGACTCAGGACTCACTGTGGAGTGGTGTGGCCCCTGTGTGGGCTGCTTGCACACTGCCAGGCTTGTGGTGCTGCTCTGATGGGATCTGGCGTATTAGCCGGGGTGGATCCGCAAGGTGCGCAGGGGTGGGAGGGGCAGGCTTAGCTCACTTTGCCGATGGTGGTCCCCTGCGGGAGGGGCCCTGCAGCACTGGGAGGGAGGTAGGCAGACCCGTCGGAGGGATGGATCCACAGAAGCACAGCGTTGGGGGTTTGCACGGCACAAGCAAGTTCGGTGCCGGGAACTGGTTCCCTTTGGGATTTCTTCTGGGGGATGAGCGAGGGAGATGGCGCTGGCCAGCACCTTTGTTCCCCGCCAAGCTGAGCTCTGTGTCTGGGGCTCAACAATTCTCCTTCCCAGTGTCCTCTCACCCTCCCTGCTCTCCAAGAGCAGAGCTGTTCACTTTTAACATTCCAGATGTTAAGTCCCGCTGGCTGTCGGAACTCACGCAGTCCGGCCCCTCCGCTTTTGCAAACCAGACTTCAGGGGCTCTGCCTTGCCCAGCGAGCTGCCCCTCCACTGCCCCGCTCCCTCCCACAAGTCCATGTAGCACGCACCGCCTCTCCCCCCTTCCTACCCTCTTCCGTGGGCCTCTTGTCTACGCTTGGCCCCAGAGAGTCCGTTCTGCTAGCCTTCTGGTGGTTTTCTGGGTTCTTTAGGCAGATGTGGGTGGAATCTAAGTGATCAGCAGGACGAGGTGAGCCCAGCGTCCTCCTACGCCACCATCTTCCCCTGGATCTCCTGTTGAGGAATATTCTTAGAGCTACCACCCGTGAACTCTGTTCACAGCCTGTTATCTGAGGATCCAATCTGGGAGAGGCCTTCAGATCCAGGGAGGGGCTGGAGGGAGGGGGAAACTGGCTGATGTTGCCCACAGCGGCATCGCTCTCCCTTGGTGGAGCATTAGCCCAACGGACGTAGGTGCAGGACCGGTGACTCAGGCACGGGGCCCATTCCTGATCTTGGGGGACTTATCCATGCCATGCCCCTGTGAGAACTGGTTGGGGGGAAATAACAAAGGAATCACTCTCCTGTCCTCTGGCACTTTCCAGTCTCATGGAGGCAGAGGAGCTAACAAGACCAGCGCCTCGTTGTAGGACAATGTGTGAGGGAGTTTTAAGGCACAGAGTACGGCGTACTTCTGATGAGGGAGCCTAAGGCAGGCTGAGGGCAAAGCACAAGCTAGCACACTGCACCTCTCAAGGTGGGATAGTGTGATATTCCTCAGGCACTCCTGGCTGCCCAAGGACAAAGGAAAGGTCAGAACACAAATGTTTAAACTGATAGAGTCTCCAAATATCTTAGTACAATGACAAGGAAAGGACAACCTTATCAACAGCCTGATGCCCAGGAACTCCCTGCCGTTTTAACGTTAATGCTCTGCTAGAGGGAAAAACAACCTTAACCTTGACAATAACTAGGCCTCCAGTAATCTGTGAGTCTTTAGCATGTGAAAATCCCTTTAAGAAACTTCCTTTCAAGCTATCTCCCCCGCAGACTATGAGTCACTCCTCACAACCCCACTGCAGCTCTTTCTGCCCACGGCTCCTGTCCCCGGGCTTTAATAAAATCACCTTTTTGCACCAAAGACATCTTTGAGAGAATTCTTTCTTGGCCGTCAGCTCTGAACCCCACCGTCATCCCAAAATACCTCATCACTCCAGTGCTGAGGGGATGAGAGTTTGGGTGTCAGGGTAACCAAGTGTGGTTTCTTGGAGTAGTTAAGTCTTGAACTTTGCCTGATCTGTCCTTGGGCTGACTTCATGGGTGTATGACCCACGCTCAGAGGCCCTCACGCTCTTGGATTAAAACTCTGCTGTCACCATCTTGAAATTCTTAATGATTTTTGAACAAAGCGTACCACATTTTCATTTTGTACTGGGTCCCGCAAATTATGTCCTGATCATCCTTATCAGGTTACTTCCACCAATTACTATTTTTCCTCCCAAATAGGCTTCTCCTTTTTAGCTTCCTCATCTCACCAAAACACACCAGCTTCTTCCCAGTCCTCTGGACTTGAAACCTCAAGGCAGCTGTTAGCCTTGCCTCACCCTCCACAGCCAAGACCTGAGGAGTATTCCTTCACATGTCCTGATGTCCTGAATCCTCGTGCTTCTTACCATTTCCAGAGTCATACACGCAGTCCAGTCCCCCCTTGGCTTTTGCCTGGAGTCCCTAGACCCTTGCTACTTTAGGTGGTCTAGGGATCATCAGCACCAGCATAAAGTGGACCTTGATGGACATGCAACACCTTGGGCCCCACCCTAGATCTACATTTTGACCAAAAACGTAGGTAATTCTAATGCGTTGTAAAGTTTGAGAAGTCCAGAAAGCAGACTCTGGCTATATTTTGGAATCACCTGGGGAGATTGGAAAACCACCAATGATTGGGTTCTATCCTTAGAAATTCTGATATAATCATTTAACATCAGTATTTTCTTTAAAGCCCCTCTTTCCCACTTGTTTTAGTTCATCTGTCGCTGGGTAACAAATTGCCCCAGCACTTAATGGCTTCAACAAACACATATCTGTTACCTCACAGTTTCTGTGTTCTGGAATGCAGACACAGCTTAGCTAGATCCCCTGCTTCAGGGTCTCTCATGAAGTGGCAGTCAAGGTGTTGGCCTAGGGTCTCTCAGAAGACAGCAGTCAAGGTCCAACTGCAGCATGATCTGCTTCTGAGCTCACTCAGCTCCCTATGGGCCACTGGACCGAGGGTCTCAGTTCCTTCTTGGCTGCTGGGGGCAGGCCACTGTCAGTTCTTTGCCACTTGGACCTCTCCAACATGGAAGCTTTGCTTCATTAAAGTCTGTGTGTGAGAGAATCTGCTAGCAAGACAGAAGTCACCATCTTTTATAACCCATTCATGGAAACAACATCCCGTTACTTTTGCCATGTTCTATGCATTAGAAATAAGTCACTAGGTCCAGCCCACTCTCAGAGAAAGGGGATTCACAAAGGCATGCTTACCAGAGGCAGGAATCACTGGGGCTCTCTTGGAAGTCCGCCTATACCACCACCACCAGGATTGAGAACCATTGCTCTAGAACGAGGATGCAAACAAACCTTCCTTTATCTCCACTCAGATGAAACGGTGATTAAAGGGATTTCAAAGCTATAGCTGGGCTCTACGGGGTCAGTGTGGATATCGAATAGTGCCATCTGGCAAGGTCAAGATATAGGTCAAATATAGAATATGCCATCCCTGGTCTAGACTCTGCCAACCCAAACATAGACTTTTGGGGCAGTTGAGCAACCCTCTCTGATCTCCTCCAGTCCTCCAACAACAATAATTTCTAATTTGTTTGCAACATCAATTGTTCTAAGCCCAGTTGTAGGTCTTTCCTCAAACAATCCTGTAAGTAATTGCTAACACATTTTGAGGGCTTCCTAAATGTCAGGCAGTGTTCTAAATGTCTTACATTTATGACCCCACTTAACCTCACAGTGTAGTGAGGGGAGTTACTATCAATATCGTCACTTCCAATGAGGAAATTGAAGCAGAGACAGGTCGTATAACTTTGCCTGGGTCACAAAAAGCAAGTGGTGAGACTGAGATTCAAACTGAGATGGTCTGGGCTCCAGAGTCCCTGCTCTTAAACCACTTATTCAAAGTAAAAAATCTTCAGTATGTACACATTTCCATTTGTGTTGTCATGACATTGCCATTTACAATAATGAAAGATTGGAAACAACATACCTGTCCAACAATAGGAAAGTGCTGAAGTAGATTATGATGCATCTTTATGGTGACCTATTACGTTCATTTACAAAAAGGCACGCTTTTCAAAGAATTTTAAAGACGTGGAAAAAATGCACAAAATGCTTTTAAGAGAAAAAGGACTGTGTGGGACATTTAACCATAATTATGAAAACAGATCTGTATGTGAATAGAAGAAGTGGAAATATAACACTACCTTTCTGTGCATTATGTAATTATGATTGTTTTTAAAAACAATTTTTAAAAACAAACATAATTTATACACAATAGAATGCCCAGATCTTAAGTGTCCAGGTCGATGAAGTTTGTGAACTACATATAACTGTCACTGTCATCCAAAATGATAGAACATTTCTATCATCTGATGAAGTTATTCATTCCCCGGCCTTCTGGCCAGTCCTACACCATGCCTTTTATCACAACAGATTGTTTTTAACGACATGGAAAAATGGCCCTCCGTTTTAGAGTCTCACAAAGCTGCCGTCAAGGTCAACTGGGGCAATTTGTTTGTTTTTGAATTTTATATGAATGGGATCATATTCTTTTGTGTTTGGCTTCCTCCACTCAACGTTTTGGAGATTAATCATTACATTGCATGCTCCTTTTTATTGCTGAGTGATATTCCATTGTATGAATATACCATAATTATTTACCTATCTTCTTATTGATGGACATTTGGGTATTTTCTAGATTTGGGGTAGTATGAATAAAACTGCTATGCGTATTCATGTTTTGTTTTTATGTGATCATAGATTTTCACTTCTCTTGGGTTTTTACCAAAGAGTGGAATTGTTGGGTCAGGGAGCAGATGTATGTTGAATTTTATGAGGAAAGAAAAGGACAGTTTTCCAAAGTGGTCGTAACATTTTACACTCCCACCAGCAATGTGTGCAACTTCCAGTTGCTTCTACATTCTTGCCAAATTTGGTCAAGTCAAATTTTTAGCCAGTCTTGTGGGTGTAAAGTGATATCTTGTTGTGTTATAGTTTTGAGGGGTGGGGGAAACTCCTTTTTAACCTGGTTTCAAGTTTGGTAGATAATTCAAATACCTTCCCAGATCCCTCTATGTGTCTTGTGTTCCTTTAGAACTGGTCTTTTCCTGTGCCCTGAATCCCATGCTTTCCTGCCCCCGGAATGGTTGCAGTTTTAAGGCAAGGAGTTAGGAGTGGAGAACAGGAGGAGCAGAAGACAACTCAGAAGGGAAGACAGAGACAGACATATACAAAGGGACAGAAAGAGGCACAGTGGCAGAGAGATGGAAATCAACAAAGACAAGAAAGACAACGACAGAGAAGGAAGGGAGGTAGGCGTGGGATAAAGGGGGAGAAGGACAACGAGAAAGCAGGAAAAGTGACAGAGTAAGAAGAGGTGTGAGGGGGGAGGGGATGAAAATAAAGTGAGAGGGGGACAAGGAAGGGAAGGGAGGGTAGAGATGGGAGACGGAGGAAGGGAAGGGACCGATGTGAGGGCGAGAAGCCAAATCCTTCCCGTGCCACCCATCCAGCAGGCAGCCTTGGAATGGTCTGGAAGTGGAGGGAAATGCACTTGCCAGTGAGATCTGTCTGCTTCTGGAGGGCTGACACTCAGGAAGCAAAGCTGAACTGTGCTGAGAGGATCCCTCATTAATATCAGAGGCCCCAGACAGCTTTAATGGTCCTGAGCCTGTGGGATGCGAAGAGACTGGAGTGCTAACATAATGGTTGGGTGCATGCCAGGCTGTGCTCATAGAAATGGCATCGCCCTGGGCCATCCTGGGGTCTGATGCCAGGCCAGGGGCTAGAGACTGCTGAGTCATCTGGAGGACAAGGAGTAGTTTGTTTGGGGTGATGGAAAAATGATGAGCACGCTTCCCTCTCCTGGGCCTGACCGGGGTGACAAGAAGCCCCCGCGAGTGTAGCTAATGGTCAGAGAAGCACTCGTGGCAGCTGTGTTAGTGAAGACATGGTCAGTTGTTTGGGTCCGTTTGGTCAGTCAACAGGCACTGAACCTTGCCTGGATCCCACGTGGCCTCAAAAAGCTCACAGTCTAGTCAGTAGGAGGTGAAAGTCAACTAAATTACTAATAAGACTGAAATATGTCCTATAAGAGATAAATACTGTAGCCCCTTTCCAATGTCAGGACTCAATAACATTTATTAAATGAATGAGGGATTGAAGGGATGTTCAACCCATGTATCTAGTATCATAGAGGAGGACAGGTTATTTTTGAACTAAGTTTCTCAGAGTTTATTTTATTTATTTTGAGAGAGAGTGTGTGTGTGTGAGAGAGAGAGAGAGAGAGAGAGAGTCTCATGAACCATGAGACCATGATCTGAGCCGAGACCAAGGGTCAGACACTTAACCGACTGAGCCACCCAGGCGCCCCTGAGCTAATTCTTTGCACTGGGATTGAACACTTGGTAGACTAGGGATCAATTCAGTTTCATTAAATGAATGGCTGATTACATTTCACTGCAATCAGGAATGTAATACTCTCCAGAAAAGTACCACTCTGAGCTGCAGTTCTCCCTGGTACTTTATTATTTTTTTATTTAAAAAAATGTTTATTTATTTATTTTTGAGAGAGAGAGAGAGAGAGAGCGCGAGTGGAGAAGAGGGGCAGGGGAGAGAGAATCCTTTTTAAAAACGTTTATTGATTTACTTATTTTGAGACAGAGAGAGAGCAGGGGAGGGGCAGAGAGAGAGGGAGAGAAAGAAACCCAAGCAGGCTCTGTGCTGACACGGGGCTCGAACCCACGAACTGTGAGATCATGACCTGAGCTGAAGTCAGACACTTAGCCGACTGAGCCACCCAGGTGCCCCCCTGAGACAGGGAGAGAATCTTTTTTTTTTTCTTTTTTTTCTTTTTAAAAAAAAAAAATTTTTTTTTAACGTTTATTTATTTTTGAGACAGGGAGAGACAGAGCATGAACGGGGAAGGGTCAGAGAGAGGGAGACACAGAATCTGAAACAGGCTCCAGGCTCTGAGCTGTCAGCACAGCTCGAACTCACGGGGCTCGAACTCACGGACCGCGAGATCGCGAGATCGTGACCTGAGCCGAAGTCGGCCGCTTAACCGACTGAGCCACCCAGGCGCCCCAGGGAGAGAATCTTAAGTAGGCTCCAGGCTCAGTGCAGAGCTTGACGCAGGGCTTGATCCCATGACCCTGGAATCACGATCGGAGCCAAAACCAAGAGTCAGACGCTGAACAGACTGAGCCGTCCAGGCGCTCCTCACTGGTACTTTAATACAAACTTCTGTCCTTTTTTGCTGATGTTTATAAATCACATTCCCTCCGTTCTGTGAGGTGGGCAGGGCTCGAGTCAGCATCTGTCTTTACAGATGAAAAACTGATGGCCCAACAGGCCGAGCGTTGTGCCCAATTGAAGCACTTGCGAGAGCCGCAACCAGAATGCAGGGCTCCTGAAGCTCATCCGGTTCTCATTCCATTGGTCCACATGGCCCTCCTCATGCCCAGTATTGGCTAATGGAGGGGCCTCTGAGGCAACTGGGGTTTTGGGGGGAAAGACCGATGGTGGTGGATGCGGGAACTATGTGCTGGCACGAATGTCGTAGCTGGATAGAAATTATTTCATTTAACTATGACAATGACCTTAGGAGGCGGGAATTACTATCCCTATTTTAGAGATAAGGAAATCCACGTTTAGAAAAATCGAGTAACTTGTCCAAAGTCAGAACTGGGATTCAAATCAGATCTGTTGCACTTCAAAGCTTACACTTTTTCCAGGGCGCCCTGGTTACTTGAGGTAGTTTTCGAGAGCGAAGAACAAAGTGGTAGCACGAAGTTCCCGAGACTCTTCTAGCAAGCACGGTTGCTCTGGGTCAGGATGGGAGTGGAAGGGTGGAGACTGCCTCCAGGCCTCAGGGACACTTCCAGATTTCTTCCCTGTGGGGTGAACACCCTGGATTTTATCTGGCTTCTTTTGCAGAGAAAGAAAGAGTGGAAAGTTCTCATTCATTGGGGTAGCTGGCCCTCCAGGCAGATTTAGGAACCAACCAACCAGTCAAAGTTGCTGGGACAGAGTAGGGAGAGGTTCTGAGGGGAAAGAAAACAATTAGCCCGTCATTCTCTGAGGTAGATTTCTACTTCATGCCTGCAACTGGCTTGGGGCATTTAAGTGCCTGGAAGACAGCTGAGCTTCTCAGTTCAACCTTCTCCTTTTCAGTCCATCTGATTCAGCGTGGCTCCCATGGCCCCACCCCATGTTTTTGCTGTTACCAAGAACAAACCTACTTCTGACATCTTAAGTGGCTTTCTTGGAGCCTCCTTCACACTGCCATTTTAAAATTTATGGAAGCCTCCAGAGACTGGAATCCAGGGTCTGATCTGTCTGGTATCCGTTTTTTTTTTTTTTTTTTTTTTTTTAATTTTTAAAAAATGTTTATTTTTGAGACAGAGAGAGACTGAGTGTAAGCGGGGGAGAGGCAGAGAGAGAGGGAGAGGGAGACACAGAGCCCAAAGCAGGCTCTAGGCTCCGAGCTGTCAGCACAGAGCCTGATGCGGGGCTCGAACCCACAAACTGCGAGATCATGACCGGAGCCAAAGTCAGACGCTTAACCGACTGAGCCACCCAAGCACCCCTGGTAGCCTTCATTCTGTTTGTCATTGCACGTTATTAGTTGGCGCTTTTCCAGAGGCAAATGCTAAGACCCCACATTAAACTTGCTGAAAGAAAAAAAAAAGTTTTGAGGACAGGCACGCAATACCTAGGGTCAGAAAATGTCAGGCTTAGGATCCCTGCGCACAACTGTTCAGGTTGTGCACTGCACAAGGGCACCACATCTAAGAGGCAGCCTCCTCCATGGTATTATATGTGAAATACATGCCACTCACGTAATAACCCACATGAAGCCCTGGACAAGCTTAGGAGACTATGTACACACATGTGTGCAACTGCGCCCTGTTCCGACCACTGCCTGCCTCCCCTGAGACTGCTTCTCTTACCCCGTAGCTCTCAGAGACACATTCCTGTTCTTCTGCCCCTCAGCTCCAGCATTCCTAAGAGGGGAGGACAGCCACTAGGGTAGAAAGCTTTTCCAGAGTGGCCCATGTCTAGAGTCACTGACCATGGCAGAGGGCACAGGTACGAGGGCCTATGACTTATGGTTGCTTAGGTTGTACAGTGATATATTGACAGAATTAAAAAAAGAAAGAACACTTGAGGCACCTGGGTGGCTCAGTCAGTTAAGCGTCAGACTTCAGCTCAAGTTACGATCTCACGGTTCCTGAGTTCAAGCCCTGCATCAGGCTCTCTGCTATCAGCACAGAGCCCACTTTGAATCTTCTGTCTCCCTCTCTCTCATTGCCCCTCTTCCGCTCATGCTCACTTTCTCTCTCTCTCTCTCTCAAATAAATAAACATTAAAAATTTTTATTTAAAAAAAAAAAAAGCTTTTTTCAGGGAGGCTGGGTGGCCTAATTCATACAAAGATGCTATGTAGGCTGAGTTGACCCTGGCCAGTCTTTTACTCTTCATCTCTCAGGTCAGCTTCTAGCGTTTCCCCACTGTCACGGAAGGGCTCCTCTCTACTGTGGGGAGGATGCTTCCGGGGGCCTCAGACTCTCATACTTCCAGTGTGAGGCCTCCACCAGCAAAAGTGTGGCTTCCAAGCTAGTTCCAGGGGAAGCATTACAAGGAACACTGATTGGCCTGCCTTGGGTCACATGACTGCCTTTAGGTCTATCATTGGGTCTCTCAGGGGGATGGAGTCCTCTGATTGGACAAACCTCCATCATGTGACCAGGAGAGTGGGCGTATCCATCCAGAAGAAGGGGAAGGTCTGCTGGGGAGTAGAATCAGTAGCTCCTCTTTCAGCAAAAATGTATTGAGTTGCCAATTCGCTTCAGGCCCTACACTATGCTCCCTTTCTACACACCCTGAACCCTGTGGTGAGTCATCAGAACTCTCTCGCCACTCTCTCGCCAACGACCTTCACTCTCTGGGCTGATAGGACAAAATTCTGACTCTGCATCTGTCTCATACACTCTTTTCTCCTCCTCTACTTGGTCTGTTGCAGGTTGGCGTCTTTGCAAACTCGTGATTTCGCATCTCAGCTGGATCCTCAGTGCAGCTCAATAATCTTTCTACTTGTCCCTGAATACCTCCTTCTCTCATTGATTCATTCGTACAATAACATCGGATTTACACGTTAGAAAGATCGCTCTGGAGCCTGATAGTTTGAAGGTGGACAGACAGACAGAAATCAGTGATGCCTATTTGGATTTGGAACCCAATGTTCCCGTGACGTCCTGGGTATGTCTATCACAGCACTTTATCTTGTTGATGCTGTCTGTCTGTTTTCCCCACCAGTTGGTCTGTTCTGGGAAGACAAGGGCTATGTCTAATGCATTTGTGCATCCCTGGGTCTGGCACATGGAAGGGAATTGAACTGATCTAAACCGGCCTCTGATCCATGAAGCTTTTCTAGCCACTTCTCTATGGAAGCTTTACTAGGCACCATTTTTCTTTCATGCGCTTAAGAGCTGCAGCCTTTGCTCCAAGAGAGTAAAGTACATTTCAGTCCTGCTGGTGCTGCACTGGGTTTCCTGCTTAAGCCATAGATAGAGCAGATGTCCTACAGAGCTACCCGACAAAGCACTCATTGCCTTCCTGGTCCGCTCTTGTCCTTACAGCTCCTAGCTACAATCTGAGAGGTGGACGTGTCCTGGCATTCAGAATCACGCCTCCCCTCCATCATCATGACTCCCCACATTCGAAGGACTCTTCTATTAGGATGGATGCTTTCCCAAGATGGCACTTGTTCCTGATATAAAACAGGCCCCTGGCTCGCAGTCAGTTGCCCAAACATGCTTGGCTAGGTCTGCACCACAAGTAGGCGTGGCTTAGCTTTTGAAAGCAAGGGACTCACTTTCACAGGAGGTTGGTTTTGAAATTCAGAAGAAGCTTGTTTTCCTTGGAGATCTTTGGTTGATGAGTACTATTGCCCCTACCAAACGGTCCAGGGAGAGTCTCTGATCTGATGTGATTGTTCTCAGAACCTGGGCCACCAGGTTGTGTGAAAAGAGAGAGAGAAAGAAGGCTTCTCTCTGTAGACTTTTGAGTGGCAAGGTGGCTGCTGGCTTCTTGTGCCCAAAGAGAGGAGAGGCCTCTACTCACACAGGAATTTTCATTATTTAGCATTTCACATCCCTAATATAGTTCTGTTGAACAGTCTAGAAGTGAGTTTCCAGGAACAGTTCTTAGAAAGGTATAATGGGGCAACACTGTAGGGCCCAAGTCTGGAAAGCTTGCCCATAGCTTTTGGGCTGCCCCTGAGGCTGGAAGACAGAAAGTGAAGGGGGCAACCACAGAGAGTGGTGTGGCAGGGAGGAAAGAGCAAGCAGATGGGATCTGGACCTAGCCTTGATACCTGGGAAGGTCATTTTTTATTTTATTTTATTTTATTTTATTTTATTTTATTTTATTTTATTTTATTTTTTATTTTATTTTTTAAATTTACATCCAAGTTAGTTAACATATAGTGCAACAGTGATTTCAGGAGTAGATTCCTTAATGCCCCTTACCCATTTAGCTCATCCCCCCTCCCATAACCCCTTTGTTCTCCATATTTAAGAGTCTCTTATGTTTTGTCCCCCTCCCTGTTTTTATATTATTTTTGCTTCCCTTCCCTTGTGTTCATCTGCTCTGTGTCTTAAAGTCCTCATATGAGTGAAGTCATATGATATTTGTCTTTCTCTGACTAATTTCGCTTAGCATAATACCCTCCAGTTCCATCCATGTAGTTGCAAATGGCAAGATTTCATTCTTTTTGATTGCCGAGTAATACTCCATTGTGTGTGTGTGTGTGTGTGTGTGTGTGTGTGTGTGTGTAGATAGATAGATAGATAGATATAGATATATATCTCACATTTTCTTTATCCATTCATCCATCGATGGACATTTGGGTTCTTTCCATACTTTGGCTATTGTTGATAGTGCTGCTATAAACACTGGGGGGCATGTGCCTCTTTGAAACAGCATACCTGTATCCCTTGGATGAATACCTAGTAGTGAAATTGCTGGGTTGTAGGGTAGTTCTATTTTTAATTTTTTGAGGAACCTCCGTACTGTTTTCCAGAGTGGCTGCACCAGTTTGCATCCCCCCCAACAGTGCAAAAGAGATCCTCTTTCTCCGCATCCTTGCCAACATCTGTTGTTGCCTGAGTTGTTAATGTTGGCCATTCTGACATATGTGAGGTGGTATCTCATTGTGGTTTTGATTTGTATTTCCTGGATGATGGGTGGTGTTGAGCATTTTTTCATGTGTCGGTTGGCTATCTGGATGTCTTCTTTGGAGAAGTGTCTATTCGTGTCTTTTGCCCATTTCTTCACTGGATTATTTGTTTTTTGGGTGTGGAGTTTAATAAGTTCTTTATAGATTTTGGATACTAACCCTTTATCTGATACGTCATTTGCAAATATCTTCTCCCATTCCACCGGTTGCCTTTTAGTTTTGCTGATTGTTCCCTTCACTGTGCAGAAGGTAGAGGTCAGCATAGTTCATTTTTGCTTTTGTTTCCCTTATCTCTGGAGACGTGTTGAGTAAGAAGTTGCTGTGGCCACGATCAAAGAGTTTTTTGCCTGCTTTCTCCTCAAGGATTTTGATGGCTTCCTGTCTTACATTGAGGTCTTTCATCCATTTTGAGTTTATTTTTGTGTATGGTGTAAGAAAGTGGTCCAGGTTCATTTTTCTGCATGTCACTGTCCAGTTTTCCCAGGCCTGCTTGCTGAAGAGACTGTCTTTATTCCATTGGATATTCTTTCCTGCTTTGTCAAAGATTAGTTGGGTTCTCTACTCTGTTCCATTGATCTGAGTGTCTGTTTTTGTGCCAGGAAGGTCATTTAATACAGCCTTTTCTCAGTTTCCTCATTGCACAATGAGAACACTAATGTGTGGTCCATGCTTCCTACCTGAGCCACTTGCCTACGTTTACTTAATCGCTGCATGTGAGGCGAGAGTCAGTCAATACTGGGTGCTCATGGCTAACTGTGGTTAATTTTATGTGTCAACTTAACTAGGGTATGGTGCCCTCTTGTTTGCTCAGACACTAGTCTAAATGCAGCTGTGGAGGTATTTGTGAGTGTGCTTAGCAGTTATAATCAGTTGACTTTAAGTAACGCTGATTACTCTCCAATATGTGGGAGGGCTTCATCTAATTAGCTGAGGACCTTAAGAGCAAAGACTGAGATTTTCTGAAAAAGAAGCAGTTTTGCCTCCGGATTAGAAACCCTGCTTGAGTTTCCAGCCTACAGCCTGCTCTGCAGAGATCGTACTTGCTGGTCTCTACATCATGTGAGCCGATCACACAACACTTTCTCTCTATGTCCTATTTGTTCTGTTTTTCTGGAGAATCTGGACCAATACATTGGCTCACCTGTGTCCCACTCTCATCTGCACTGTTTACTAATCTGTGACCTTGGACACATCCCTTGACCTCCCCGATTTTCAATGTGTCGATCAGTAAAATGGAGATTTAAAAAAATATGTATGTAAAAAAATCTCTTTTTCTTGCCTTTGTACATAGCTTCCCTGCTTGCTTCCCCTGTGTCCACAAGGGAGTGTCTGAGGGGTGAAGCATCAGAGAGAGTGCAAACCGGTTGTCATCTCTCACCATCAGGCCTGTCTGTCCTGCCTCATTCTGACCTGTTCTTCTCCTGCCCGTGGCCCTCCCAGGCTGTTCACTGGGCTCCAGTGAAACCCATGGCAGTGACCCTTCAGGCCCAGCCCCCATCAGAACCCAAAGAATATGGCAGCCTTCTTTCTTTTTTTTTTTTTAAGTTTATTTATTTATTTTGAGAGAGAGAGAGAGCGTGCGCACAAGCAGAGGAGGGACAGAGAGAGGGAGAGAGAGAGAATCCCAAGCAGGCTCCACACTGTCAGTGCAAAGCCTGATGCGGGGCTTGAACTCATGAGCCATGAGGTCATGAGCTGAAATCAACAGACACTTAACCGACTGAGCCATCCAGGCCCTCTGGTAGCCTTCTTTCCACTGCCCAAGGCAGCTTCCAACTAGGATGGTTCTTTCTGGTTCAGGAGCCCCTCTGCCTTTGAAGTCCACACATCTGGGCATGACCAGCCTCCCTGTTCTTAGGGGCATCATCCCCTTCCCTTCAGATCCTCTCCCTTGCTACCTGAGCAGGACATCATCACCTGCCTACCTGCCTCTTCAACCCTTTGTTTTGTCGACTGCAGCTGATGATCTATACAAACCCAGTACCCACAAAAAAGACATAAAACATCACACACAACTTGTCAAATGATAAACACAGATGTGCAACTTAACAAATAATGATAAGACAAACACCTGTGTTACCACTGTCCAAGTCAAGAAATAGAATATCGCCAGAGCCCCCAGGAGTCTCTTTCAGGTCACAACCCCCTCCCTCACCCAGAGGTATCCATGCTCCCGACTTGTATGTAATGATTTTCTTGCATTTCTTTGTGGTTTTAAGGCTGTTTATGCATTCCTGAACCCCATAGTATATATAAAAAGAAATATATTTCTGTGAATTTTACCTGTGATGTTTATAGATGTGATTTGTAATGTGTGCATGTATTTGTTTCGCTTCTTTAGCTCAATGTTATGTTTGTAAGTTTCATCCACAGCGTTGTAAAGTGTGATCCATTCATTTCCAATCCTGTATCATTCTCCTCTGTCTCAGGGATTGGCAAACTATGGCCCACGGGCCACATGCTGCTGGTGACTGACAGGTTTTGTATGGCCCATGAGCTAAGAATGCTTCTTACATGTATAAAGTTTTAAAAGAAAGAATACCACAAAACCAAGATTACAAGATAGAGACCTGCAAAGCCTAAATTACTTACTCTCTGGCCCTTCATGGGAAAAGTTTTCTGACCTGGCTTTACATGAATGTACTGTAACTTACTTTTCCGTTACATTCTGGATGGGTATTTGAACAGTGTGCAAGTTTTTGGCTCCTGAAAATGCTGCTATGGACATTTTTGTACATGTTTTCTGATGCACATATACATGTGTTTTTCTTTTTTCTTTTTTTAAATTTTTTTAATGTTTATTTTTGAGAGAGAGAGAGAGAGAGAGAGAGAGAGAGAGAGAAAACTAGCAGGGGAGAGGCAGAGAAAGAGGGAGGCAGAGAATCCGAAGAAGGCTCCAGGCTCCGAGCTGTCAGCACAGAGCCTGACGCGGGGCTCGAACTCACAAGCCGCGAGATCATGACCTGAGCTGACGTCAGACGCCTAACTGACTGAGCCACCCAGGTGCCCCTATACATGTGTTTTTCTAAGATATGTATCTAGGAATAAAAGTATACATATATTCAAATTTAGCCGATAACCCCAAGCAATTTTCCCAATCAGCCGTATCGCTTACATTCCCAACAGCTTTATATGAGAATTCTAGTTCTATATCCTTAACAACACTTAATAGTATCAACTTTAAAAATTTTTGCCAATTGGCGGGTGTGTAGTGTTATATCATTGTTGTAATTAGTATTTTCCTGTAATGAAGTTCAGTGAGTATTTATATATGTATTTTTTCTTTTGGCAAAATGCTGGTTCAGTATGTGTGTGTGTGTGTGTGTGTGTGTATATAAATATATGTACATATATTGGTATGTCTATTACATATACATACATATATTTGTATGTCTATTACATATGCATATACAAATATATATTTGTATATATGTGTGTGTATTTGTGTGTGTGTGTATGTATATCCTTTTACATTAAAAACTTGAATATACCTGGAATTGCTTTCTGTTTAACTTATATGGATAGCTACTTGTCCCAAGCAGCATTTATTAAAAAAGCTTTCCTTTGCTTTGCCCATATAATACAAAGTTCTCTTTCTGGACTCTACTTTATTGGTCTATTTATTGGTTTGGACCCATGTATTGTTTTAAATATTAGAGCTTTGTAAAAAAATCTTGCTATTTGATAGTGCCACTCTTCCATTTTTATAATTCTTCCTCAAGCGTATCTTGGCTGTTCCCTGCCCTTTGCATCTTCATATAAACTTGAGGGTCAACTTGTCAACTACTAAAAATCTGTCAGGATGTTGACTGGAATTGCACTGACTCCATAATGGATTTTGGAAGAATTGACTCCTTTACATATTGAGTCTTCCGGTACACAAGCATGGTGTATCTCTTAATTTAATTGTATTTAATGCTTCTCAATAAGTTTTATAGTTTTCCTCATTAAAATTGTGCACAACTTTAGTTGTATTTATTCCTGGGCAGTTCCTATTTTTTTTTGATGTGATTATAAAAGGCGGAGTCTGCCTGCCACAGATACAGAAACCTTTTCTATGTAGTTTTGATTACTTGCAAAATAAAAAAGCATCTTTGGTAAGGCCTCTGCATTCACTTTGCCTTGCCCTCGAGTACTCGGGTCAGTGATGACCCACCAAGGACAAAGGGATCCAGTTTTCCTTTAAGGAAGGTACCCTCCTATGGGCTAATAATAACAATAACCAAAACTTGACCGGCACATTGACAAGTGTTTCCCATTTTATTTTTAAAAAATTTTTAAGTTTTTTTAAAAAATGTTTCTTACTTATTTGGAGAGAGACAGACAGAGAGAGAGACAGGGGAGGGGTCGAGAGAGAGGGAGAGAGACAAAAATCCCAAGCCGACTCCATGCTTAGGATGGAGCCCGACGCGGGGCTCGATCCCTCAACTGTGAGATCATGACTGAGCTGAAATCCAGAGTTGGACGCTTAACCGACTGAGCCACCCAGGAGCCCCTATCTTATTTAATTCTTAGAACCATCCTGAAAAATAGGCATTTTTATTTCCATTTAGCTAGTGAGGAAACAGAGGCTCAGGACACGTTCACATGGCTTTTGTCAGCTCAAGTTCAGGACTGTTGACTTCAGTCTGGTTCTCTTTCCCCTGCCCATGGTTGCCTCCCCTGTTGGCACCTTTGAAAATGTGGGGTTTGTAGTGTTTTGTAGTGTCTGCTCAGAGTAAAATTGAGGGAGCTAGAGAAGATGGACTAGGCTCAGGAGAAAAAACGTCTCTACATAGGTGGACTGGATTTTATATTTTCTATTTGACAACGGATGCTATGGTCTCTTCTATGAGAAACCATAATTCAGCCAACAGATCAGAGTTCTCATTAAATTTGCTTTCATATAGGCTCTCAATTCCCAAATTAATATAAGTCCTAATAAACAAGGAATTTTTTTATTATATTGGAAGAAACTTGAGGCCATATATTCATACTCCTTTTGCCTGTTTTGGGCAGTAAATATTGCTCAACGAATACATTTTTTCTCCTCTTACTATCTAGAACTCTTTCCTCCGGAAGCTAAATGTTGAATACCTTGAAGACCCACTAGGTGGCGTTCCAAGACTACAGAATGTACCTCCCCTCCCCCCTGCCCCCGCCTCGGGTGACTGTTTAGCATTGACTCTTGATTTGGACTCTTGATTTGGCTCTGGTCATGATCCTAGGGATTGAGCCCCATGGCAGGCTCCATGCTCAGCTCCATTGTTTAGATTCTCTCTCTCCCTCTACCCCTTTCCCCTGCTCATGTGCTCTCTTCTCTTTCTAAAATAAAAAAAATTAAAACAAAAATTAAAAAGAAAAGACTGCCTAGTGTAGATCGTACTTGCTGAAAAAGAATTCTGGGCACAGAGACAAGGAACTGAACTGTGATTTTTGCTTTAATATTTTTTTTAATGTTTATTTTTGAGAGAGAGAGTGTGGGGGGTGGGCAGAGAGAGAGAAAGAGAAAGAGAGAGGGTGGGGATCTCAAGCAGGCTCTGCACTGACAGCAGAGAGATCAATGAGGAGCTCTAACTCACAAACTCACAAACTGTGAGGTCATGACCAGAGCTGAAATCAGACGTTTAACCGACTGAGTCACCCAGGCGCCCCTGAACTGTGATTTTTAGTTTGAAAAAGGGAGGAGAGGTATAGAAGAGAAAACACCTTTGATCTTACCATTCTTTGCATTTACAGCTGAGCCACAGTATGAGATTTCCTGTGTCTTTACTTAAGTGTTCATGACTCCCTCACATTTGATGCATTTTCTAGCTTCTCCCAATCAGGGGCTCTCCTGTTTTTCTTTGTACTCAATACAAAGGTCCAGTGCATCGTAGGAACCTGGTAAATACTTGTTGACCTGAGATGACCAGTTCCACGTGCAAGTCTGCTCCCCCATAACTCTTCTCTGCATTAGGCTTCCTCCTCTGTCCATTCCCTTTCTTGGCTGATGGCATCTGTTCCTCTCTGATGCCAACCATGGTATCACGGTCGAACGTTAGAGCCACCTGCTGCCAGCCCTCGATGAGTCTCTGGTGGGCATTCAGTCTGGCTCCCTATGATAACTGTTTCAAACCTTCAGTCCTCCCCTCACCTTCCCCTCCTCTCTCTTGTCACCCTTCCAGACATCTTGTGGAGACTCCCTCAGCTTCCTACCTTGTGCCTTTGAACTTCCTCAGATTCCCATCTGCCTTCCTCTACTCTCCTCCTGTGAAGCTAGTCTTTGATCTAGGTCAGGGCAAATTCTATCCACCTAAACCCTTTCATTCTTTCATTTCATGTGTATATCCATTCTTCAAAAAAATTAATTATCCCTATGTGCGAGGTTCTGGGAAAACAGGGGTGAGTAAAACTGACAAAGTATAGTAGGAGAGACAGCTGTTAATTGAATAACCAACCCTCTAGATGAGGAGGGGTCAACATTTTCATGCTACAATGAGATGTGCTAAGAAAATAAGGCTTTTCAGTTCCTGTAACTGATGTATCTTCCTCACAAACCAGCTGTGGTACCTCAAGACTAAGGAATCAGACGAAACACACCCAAGCAGGCAACTTCCTCTGATAGAACCACCTGCACTGCTAAGGGAGGCCCCTGCCTGTTTTGCTGGGTACAGGGGCAAGGACGCCCCACCAAAAGTCTGGTGACTGTGTTTCTTACATCACATCATCCTTGTGTCTGTGGTTCAGCTCTCCTCATGGGCTCTATGTATTGTTGTGGGAAACAGAGGGAGACCGGGTGGGGGTAGAGTAGGTGAGTGTGATAGTTATGGCTACAATCAAAGCAAAGGATTCTGGGAACAAGGAGGCAGACTCAGTGGGTTTTCAGGCCGGGTCCATGCCCAGGGTTATTAAATCCCAGAGGTTACAACATGAGGATGGGAGTCAAGATGGGAACCAAGCAAGTCAGTGACTGAGGGGACTCAAGTGCGAGGAAGCTTTCAGCAGATGTTGGGAAGGCAAGGCCAGGTTGAAGGGTTTGAGTTGAAGGGTCATAATCCGCTTCACGGCTTCCTGGTAACTGCCACTCCTATCTGCAACTCCACCATTAGCTACTTACATAATGAAAGGGAATTTAAAAGGGAAATGGAGTTAAAAAGGGAAATGTGTTAAAAGGGAAATGGAGTGAGGAAATGGGTGTCTGCTCTTACTTCTTAGACTCTTACCATTCAGTTTAGATAATATTTGTTGAATATGAAAGGGATTGATGCCCTTATAAAGGGGACCTCAGAGAGCTCTCCCACCCTTTGTGCCATGTGAAGAAGACACAGCGAGAAGACAGCTCTCTATGAACCAGGAAGCAGACTCTCACCAGACACTGAGTCTGCTGATGCCGTGATCTTGGACTTAACCAGCCTCCAGCCCTGTGAGAAATTAAGTGTTTGTTGTTTAAGCCAGTCTGTGGTACTTTTGTTATAGCAGCCCAGATGGACTTAAACACATACACTTTTAGAAATGTAATGCCCACAACAACACTGTAAAGGTAGCATTGTTACTTTTATTTTGGAGATGAGGAAATTGAGGTTCAGAGTGGTTGCCCCTGTCGTGTGGCTGATAGTCCTCAAATCTGGAAACAAGCAAACTGTTGAACTGCTGAGGCTCGGGGATGGGTACATGAGGATTTCTCTTGACCTTGTGTCTATTTAAAATTTTTCTAAAAGTTTAAAAAGAAAACCCAAAGAACTTTCCGCTTTTCTATTATTTCTTCATTTCTTCTTGTAAAGTTTCTGTTCTTGAGTCTTGTGATACTAATCCCTGGAGCAGAAGGTGAGGGAAAAATAATACAAGCAAGAAGGCCTGAGACGGAGCATGAGCATACCTTCTCCGCATCTGTTTAAGTTTATAGTTGATGGGATTGCATGGTTGAGCTCTTCGCTGATAGTTGAACTATGCCTCCCTCCATAACCTGGAAGCCTAAATTAAAATCCCATTCCTGGTATTTACTAGTTATGGGAATTGGGGCAATATTCCTAAATATTGTGAGTCTTTTTTTTTTTTTTTTAGCCATAAAACTGGACATTGGTGTCTACCTTGTTGGATTATTGTGGACCCGAAATGCTCTGATGTGCCTAGCAAAGGGCCTGGTCCATAACAGCCGTTAAGTGTAGATGGAACTTCTCTCCACCTTCTCCTTACTTGTATCTTTAATTTCCACCGACTAGACAGGACAAACACCTGTGGAAGGGCAGGGTCTTGTAGTCCCTGTAGCCAGTGTCTAACACAGTTCTTGTACCAGTAAGAAGGCATGCTCAGTGTTTGTGGAGCGAGGAGCTAACAAAGGAGGGAAAGAGGAGACAAAACTGGATGAATCAATTTTTCCCAACTGTGGTAGCCAGCGTCCGAGATGGCTCCAATGATCCCTGCCTACTGGTTTGCACACACCTTGGTCTGTGTGACCAATAGCACATGGCAGAAGTGATGGTATGTCACCACTCAGATTAAGTTATTTATTTTTTTTTGAAATTTATTGTCAAATTGGTTTCCATGCAACACCCAGTGCTCATCCCAAAAGGTGCCCTCCTCAATACCCATCACCCACCTCCCGTCCCTCCCACCCCCCATCAACCCTCAGTTTGTTCTCAGTCTCTTATGCTTTGGCTCTCTCCCACTCTAACCTCTTTTTTTTTTTTTTCTTCCCCTCCCCCATGGATTTCTGTTAAGTTTCTCAGGATCCACATAAGAGTGAAACCATATGGTATCTGTCTTTCTCTGTATGGCTTATTTCACTTAGCATAACACTCTCCAGTTCCATCCACGTTGCTACAAAGGGACATATTTCGTTCTTTCTCATTGCCATGTAGTACTTCACTATGTATATAAACCACAATTTCTTTATCCATTCATCAGTTGATGGACATTTAGGCTCTTTCCATAATTTGGCTATTGTTGAGAGTGCTGCTATAAACATTGGGGTACAAGTGCCCCTATGCATCAGTACTCCTGTATCCCTTGGGTAAATTCCTAGCAGTGCTACTGCTGGGTCATAGGGTAGGTCTATTTTTAATTTTCTGAGGAACCTCCACACTGCTTTCCAGAGCGGCTGCACCAATTTGCATTCCCACCAACAGTGCAAGAGGGTTCCCGTTTCTCCACATCCTCTCCAGCATCTATAGTCTCCTGATTTGTTCATTTTGGCCACTCTGACTGGCGTGAGGTGATATCTGAGTGTGGTTTTGATTTGTATTTCCCTCCACTCAGATTAAGTTATAAAAGACTTGGGCTTCTATTTTGGGTGTCTTCCCCCTCTCTGTCTTTAATGTCTCGCTCTGGGTGAAGCCAGCTGCCATGTTGGGAGCAACCCTATGGAGAGGCCCACGTGGCAAGAACTGAAGCCTCTGGCCAATAGCCAGTGAAGATCGGAGGCGTGCCAATAACCATGAGAGTGAGCTTGGAAGAAGCATCTTCAGCCCCAGCCAATCCTAGAGATGATAGTGGCCTTGGCTGTCAATTGATTTGACTAATATCTTGTGAAAGAACCATCCACAACCATCCAGCTCAACTGCTTCCAGATTCCTGACAATGGGAAACTTTGAGATAATAAATGCTCTTTGTTTTGAGTTGCTAAGTTCTGGAGTAATTTGTTTTAAAGCAGGAGCTAATTAATACAGATTTTGGTTCCTGGAGGTTGGGTGCTACCCTAGGTTAGGTTTGGTAACCAACACCTAAAATGTGGGAGCAGGCTATGGGATTTTGAAGAGAATGTTAGGGAAAGCTTTTGGTGCCCGTGGGGTCACAGAATTTTGGACTTTGAGGAGGTTGCGAGCGAGGGCTTAAAAGAAAGTAAGGAAAATTTCATTGGAAACTTGAAGAAAGGAGATCCTTATTACGTAATGACAAAAATAATAAGCAGCACTCTTGCCTGCAGCGATGTAGAAAGTAGAAAATAAGCTTAATGCCGTGGGCGATCTACTTAATGGGGTTTCCAAGTGAAGGGTTGAAGGTGCCTCCTGCTTTCTTCCCGCTGCTTATTGTAAAATGTGAGAAGAGGGGTAAATTGTAAAATGTGACAAGAGGGCTAAATTGGTGGAAGGACTGTTAAGCAAAAAGAAGCTGGGACTTCCTTGATTGTTTTGGACATTCTCAGCCTCTGAAGATGGCAGCTGGTGCTAAAATTAAGAAATGGCTTTCCAGCAAAGGTCAAATCCAGAACACTGCCGGGAAGCATGAAGATGAAGTGTGACTGTAAAACCTGTTGTTAAGATCTCAGAAGTATCAAAGATGGCGCCTCTGAGTACCCCAGATGGCCATCTCTAGCCCCGACTCTGACCTCTGGACCCCTGCTCTCAAGCCCACTGGGCACCTGCACTCGGGTGCTCTGCAGCGACCTCAAAGGTAACATGTCCCAGTTGAATCCCGCAACTCTCCACCCATACCTGGGACTCCTCTTGGGCTTTCAGAATACAAACTACTCCAAAAATACAGACGTGATTGTGTTTTCTCACCGCTCCCATCTAATGATGCTCTTCTGTAAAATTCTGTATTTTGGCTCTTACCACTCCCTCCTCCTTCACACATGCTGCGTATCATCCACAAAGGATGCCTTGTGTTCGTCACACTTGTGCCTCTCTCACCTCTCAACCTCACGCTGCTGTTACCTCTGACTGAAACACTTCCCTTCTCCATCCCTCTGCCACCGGTCTCACACTCTGCCTTTGAAGAGCTTCCTCGGGTCCCCAAGACTAGGCTAGACATCCCTGCTGTGTGCTACTGTGGTGTGAACAGTGGAAAATGGAAGATGAGGGGCAATGGGGAAGACACTTGGAGAAGATAGAGCCCTGGTCATTAGGAGGAGCTGCTGTGCAGAATCTCTGTGGTTCAGATTTACCTTGAGACCTGACTCTGTGACTATCGAAAGGAGCATCTTGGTCAGGGCCCAAGGCACCTGAGTCAGAGCCTAAGCTCTGTCCTGGGCATCCCGTGGATCACTGGCCACATCTGTCCTAAGGGACAATGACCAAAGCATGAGACTATTCTGCCTTTATGCTTTCTATAAGTAGGCTACTTTTCTTTTTTTAACAGCCTGGGCTAAAAGCGATCAATTCCAGTGCCCCCTAGATGTGGCATCACAATAGCATCTTTGACCCTCTCCCAGAGCTCAGTCCTTCAGAGAGAAGAGCCAACAAGAACAAGGCAGCTGTAACCTTGACCTGGAGGGCAGGAATTGCTTGCTCAGCCACTGGCTTATGTGTGGCCCCAGATAATTCACTCCTCCTTCCTGGTAGTCCTTTATTCACCTGTAAAATGGGTGTAATAGTTTTTACCTACCTCAGAGGTATGTTGGGAGGTATAATTAATGGTGGTTAAAATACTTTGAGAGGCACAGATGAAAGGCCTTACGTAAGTACACATCATTATTATGACTAATGGTATTTTTCTTCTTCGAACGCACTGGGAAACAGCCCTCTTAATTTGAGCCATTTAGCTGCGTCTCAGATCCCCATGCAGATAAGAGACAGCAGGTACAGGCACCCGGCTGGCCACACAGCAAACCTTTAATGCTTTGGAAATCTACGGACATCCTGAAAGTGATTTGACTCTCTCTCTTATCCGCCCTCTTTTGACATTTCCTTAACATGACCTGACTTGAAATTGGCAGGTTTATGTATTGTGAATAATCTGTTTAATCCAAAACATTTCCCCAAGTGTGAAAGAAGGAAAGAAAAATGCTCATTATTGTTCACATGCACTGATTAACCCAGCATGGGCTCCAGCTTCTCCCAGACCATGGAGAAAACCCAGACATCTGTGAGCCAACAAGGGACCTATTTCCCAAGGTGGGAACCAAATTGACTTATACGGGGCCAGCGCTAAGATCTTGTTGGGTCCCAGAGTTCCTGGGATTTGGGACCCCCGTGAGAAGGGACTTGCTTTGTGACCCCCACCCTGCCCCTCCAGCCCTGTCTTGCAAAGCATGATGTTTAGTGCAGGCTGCAATCAGCAACGGCCCAACCAGTACCGGCAGAAAGGAAGACCAGTCAATCATCTTGGAGCAAACTAATAGTCGTAATCACTGAAGAAAAATAGCTTTAGATTTGGAATGAAATGAAACTGAATCCTCTGGGTTTATAGCTTTCTGCAGTAAGCACCATTATTATGTGTTGTTACTTGCCAGATGAGGGTAGGAAGATACAAATCTTGGGTCCTCCATGCAATTTATGGGCCTCGAGGCTGTTATCCCAGCCCTGGCTCCTTTTCACTCCTTTTGAAATGTCCAAGAGGCTGGGTTTAGGTGGCAGATTTTATCTATTTTTCTGATGAGCTTTGAGGAATAGCTTCACATCGGGTATAATATGAGGAATTCTCCCAACAGTGTGAGCTAATTTTGCCCCAGTTCTTTTTTTTTTTAATTAAAAAAATTTTTTTAATGTTTATTTATTTTTGAGAGAATGAGTAAGAGAGAGAGAGAGAGAGAAGGAGACAGAATGTGAGTGGGGGAGGGACAGAGAGAGAGGGAGACACAGAATCTGAAGCAGGCTCCAGGCTCTGAGCTGTCAGCACAGAGCCCGATGCGGGGCTGGAACTTACGAACCATGAGATCATGACCTGAGCCAAAGTCAGACGCTTAACTGCCTGAGCCACCCAGGCACCCCTCCGTTTCCCCATTTTAATAAAAGTGATGATAATAAGATCTCAGACCAAAGCATTTCTTCGCTTGCCATTGCTTCGATACTTATATGTGAGGGTTGGAGCTTCATGTCTGGGCCAACCAAGTCTTCCAGTGTTATGTCCCCGGTCTCTACTCTGCCCAGAGTGCTTTTTGCACATTCCCCTGCCAGGATAACGGGAGCGTGGCTGGGGTGGGATGGTGGCCATGAGCCTCCTGGTTGTGGCACCATGGCCCATTCCATACACGATGGTGGTTACCAGAACAGGATCTGGGTCAGTTACGCCCCCACTGAGTCTGGGTTCTGTCGCTTACAGTCGGTGACCTTGGTAAATGCTTTATATCTGAACCTTCATTTTCCCATCTGTAAAAAGAGACTAATGACATCAAATATTTGCTTCAGGGGATTGTGGTGAACTTTCCTATTGGCTAATATTTATCGAGCATCTAATCTGTGCTGGGCATATGTTAAGTGCTTCACGTAAGTTTCCTCATGTAGTTCCCACAACTCTGTAAGATTGATGTTATTATTATTTCCATTTTACAGATGGGCAAACTGAGCCTCCAAGAGTAATCAGTCTAGTTCAAGATCACATAGCTATTACGTAACAAAAATGGATCAATACCTGCATCTTTCTGATTCCAGAGGTAACCTCTTAACCACATAATGAGATATGAGAGTATAGTGGGTGCTCAAAATAAGCTACTTACGGTGATAGATAGAATATATGGAGTATGGCGAGACTGATCGTTCTTTAGCTTTGGGGGACGGAAGCCAGAGACTCACCTCAATCCCTGCCACTCTCTCTTGCTGTATTTGCCCTCCCAGGGATCATCCTACACTCTCTGGAAAGGGAGAAGTCCTCCCTTCAACAACACAGCTGCTTCCTTGTAAAGATTGCACCTGGCTAGCTCACTGAAGGCTGAATGAAAGAAGTACACGGTTAAAGGGAAACCGCTCATCCATCGGACCCTACAGGAGAGGTGATCGCGTGAGGTTGGGCTGCAGGAGATGGAGCTAGAGTTCAGTCTGTGGCTAATATTGGGTCTTCCACTCACTGTCTCTGGAATGAGGTGGGGCCCAGCGAGTGTTTGCAAAGGGTCTCTGAGATGAGTGGCCATGCCCTATTTTCCAAGAAGCTTTGCTAGTTTTTGTTGATCTGTTTGTTATTGGGGATAGAGGGCAATTAAATCATCTGTGAACATTAAAGACACGTTGCACCACTCTGTGCCCTCACCGCCTCCGTGCCCTATGTAAAACGGGCACTCTATAAATGTCCGTTTTCGCTGATGAACGTGGGGCTCACCTGGCTTTCCTTACCGGCTCTGCTTTTCTCCATCGACCTTCTTCTATTAATTGGGTACTCAGTTGTGAGGTGCCATGGGGGTGGGTGCAGGAGGGATGGACGTGGCAAGGGGGGAGGAATGGCACACTCTTCCGTTCCTCTTGTACATGCCAGGGCGTATAACGGTCAGCCCAATGGAGTTCCTAGCACTAGAGGCTTGTGTGTGGGTTGGGGTGTAGAAGGGAAACCAAATGCAGAACAATAAAATCCCCAATTCTAAACAAATTAGAATTCAGGGGCACCTGGGTGGCTCAGGCGGTTGAGTGTCCGACTTCGGATCAGGTCATGATCTCATGGTTCGTGAGTTCGAGCCCCGTGTCGGGCTCTGTGCTGACGGCTCGGAGCCTGGAGCCTGCTTTGGATTCTGTCTC
Organism: Panthera tigris; assembly: GCF_018350195.1. Lineage (NCBI taxonomy): Eukaryota > Metazoa > Chordata > Mammalia > Carnivora > Felidae > Panthera > Panthera tigris. The sequence continues at coordinate 39,336,516 of NC_056669.1, read as the reverse complement.
TGTCTCTGTCTCTCTCTCTCTGTCTGCCCCTCCCCTGCTCATGCTCTGTCTCTCTCCCTCAAAAATGAATAAACTTAAACAAAAATTAAAAAAAAAAAAAAAAGAAATTAGAATTCACTGCTCCAGTGAAAGTTCTGAAGGGCCCGTGAAGCCGAGCTAAGCATCTGGGCCAAAGAAACCAGGAGAAGTAGAAGAGAAGTAGAGAGAGGAATCCCAAGCAGGCTCTGCCCTGTCATTGCAGAGCCCAGTGCAGGGCTCAGTCTCACAAACTGTGAGATCATGACCTGAGCCGACGTCAAGAGTCGAACCAACTGAGCCACTCAGGTGCCCCTATTTGTTTCGTTTTGTTTTTTTTTTCTTACTGTTCCCACTGGCTTAGCGTGAGCAATGTTGTCGTTCGTGGAAAAACTTTGGGTATTCCAGGCCTTCATTTCTGGCAGTTCTCATTTCTTCTTTATTGTGAACCATTGGTGAGGCTCTCCATCGTCCTTAGTTTGCCTTTGGGTTATCAGGCCGCCCAGCATTTCCACCTTGCAGGATTTCAGATGAGGTGAGATGCGATCTGTGGCCAGTCGAGTGAGGTGTCTGGGCTGGTTGGGTTACTGATGTGGGGCTACAGGGGATCTGAGTATAAAGTAGTTTCTGAGTCTTCCCCGGAAGGTCTACACCACCAGCCAAACTGATAAACTAATTTATGCAAAGGGCATCCTAGGGGGGTGGGCAGAGGCCTAGATTTTAAATCAGAAGACGTGGGTGTAAATAATGGCTCAGCTAATCGCAAAGCTGTGTGTAAACTGACCACCTCTCCGAATCTTGCTTTTCCTCCCTTAGTGACGGGGGTATATTCATCTCTCTCTGTTTCCACAAGCCGGTTGGGGAATCAACAGGATAGTGAGTGTGAGTGGAAGGGGCCATGCGGGGGGGAAGGGATTTGTGAATAGCGTCAGGAGAGGGTTGGAAGACTAACCAACATGCCAGGGCACGTCCACATTTTAGTTACGTTTTCTGAGGACGTTCTCTTCGTTGTCCAGCACATATAACTCCACTTCTGGCGACTCTCAAGTCACACAGGTAAGAAGCCAGTGCCTAGAACAACAGGCGGTGTATGGCAGCCACTCAAACATTAGTTGACGAGGTGACATAATAATTGGGTGTGATATGTAGGTGCCTCCTGGGTATCGTGGGACCATTGACCTACTGGGCTCAAAAGCATACCTTTAAGTGGAGGAAATCAGATCCATTCAAACTAACTATGGGAAGCTTTCGGTTGCTCAATAGAGAATTTAAAAAATACTATACATTAGAGATTACAAACCCAGTATTATTCTTAGTAATTTCAAAATAAGGGAGTGTGTCAGTTATTAAACTAGTGTCTCCCAACATCAAATCCGCTCTTCTCCATGGGGGTCCCCCCTTACCCGCAGTTTTGAGTTAGACTTTATCATTGGTATGCATGTACAGGAAAAAACAGTGTATACAGGTACTATCTGCCATTTCAAGCATCCGCTGGGGGTCTTGGAATGTGGGGGATGGATGAGGGGGCTTGGATGAGGGGGATCTGTTGTACTTGGCTCTGGGGCCAAATCCCCGTTCTCTTCTGCCAGCTGCTCCAGGGTGGCAGCAGTAGGGGGTGCCAGAAGAAGGCTAGAAGAGGAAAAATGGACATGGACGTAGCCCTGTTCTTGCTTCCGGCGCCTCTCAGCATGACCCCAACAAGGCTGCTTCTTCACCGTGGCCGCCCAGTTTGGTCCAATGGCAGCGGGTGAATCCAGCTTGCAGTTTCCCCAACGTTTGCAGAATCAGCCTCATGGCGACACTCTTCCCTGCCTGACCTGGGCCAACAGCTCCAGTTGGCCAGCACCTCCCACTCTGAGGTCTGGATCCCAGCCCTGTCATGCCTCTGCTCCAAGCTTCTAGGTATTTCTCGTTCCCACCTCTTCTCTTTGTTTCCTCAGGCCTAGGGATGGGAGCTACGTCTTGTCCTTGGTACTGCAGAGATAGCTTAGACGTTTCTTTTTGCCTTTTCACCTCTTCCAAACCTAGCTAACCATTCTCTCCATTAAATTTTCTCTAGTCTTGGGACGCTTGGGTGGCTCAGTCGGTTAAGTGTCTGACTTCAGCTCAGGTTGTGATCTCACTGCTGGTGAGTTCGAGCCCCACATCAGGATCCGTGTTGACAGCTTAGAGCCTGGAACCTGCTTCAGATTCTGTCCCTATCTCCTCTCTCTCTGCCCCACCGCTGCTCACACACTCTCTTTCTCTCTCTCAAATATAAATAAACATTAAAAAAAATTTTTTTTTAATTATCTTTAGTCAAATAACTGCGGTGGTAGTTGGTATGGTGTGGACTGTATTCTTTTTTTTTTGTTTTAATTTTTTTTAACGTTTATTTATTTTTGAGACAGAGAGAGACAGAGCATGAATGGGGGAGGGTCAGAGAGAGAGTGAGACACAGAATCTGAAACAGGCTCCAGGCTCTGAGCAGTCAGCACAGAGCCTGACGTGGGGCTTGAACTCACGGACCGCGAGATCACGACCTGAGCCGAAGTCAGACGCTTAACCGACTGAGCCACCCAGGCGCCCCTGTGGACTGTATTCTGACAGGTGTCCTGAGTCTTGGAAAACCGAGAGCTTTGATGAGAAGTCTCTCCCTCTGGTGGGTCCTCTTTTGATAGCCACCTTTCTGGAAGGGAGGCACAGGGGGCAGGAGCAGCTAGATATATGAATAGGTGCTGCTTGTTCCAGAACGTTTGTGGAGACATCTAGGGGGCATATCTTTAGTGGGGGATGGAATTACAAATATCTCTATCCTGGTGTTTAGAACTTTTTCTCTAAAAAATAAAAAAAAATTAATGTTTGTTTATTTTTGAGAGAGAGAGAGAGAGACAGAGTGTAAGCGGGGGAAGGACAGAGAGAGAGGGAGACACAGAGTTGTCAGGCTCCAGGCACCGAGTTGTCAGCACAGAGCCTGGTCCGGGGCTCGAACTCAGGAACTGCGAGATTATGACCTGAGCCGGATGTCAGATGCTCAACTGAGCGAGCCACCCAGGTATCCCTCTAGTGTTTTTAAAATAAAAAGCTGGAAGAGGCTTTAAGGACCACTTAGCTCAATCTCTTCATTTTATAGGTGCAGAAACTAACAGAAGTTGATACTTGCTTGAGTTCAGTTAATTAAAGCCATTGTCTGGCCGGGAACTCGTGTGTCTAATGCTTATCCTGAGCATTTGTCATGACATTATGCTATACTGAGAAACTCGCCTTGGCCGATTCCAAATCAGATGGGTCTCAGACACATGTGGGCCACCCGGGGTTGTACTTTCTGGGGTGATTAGGCAGAGGCTGGCTCTTCAGGGCTGCGCTGTGACACGTGCCTTGCATTCTTGCTGGAAACCTGACATCTTAGATGCTACAGAGAAATGATATTCCGACGATGGGGAGGAAAAATAGGTTTGCACTGCTGGCTTCTTGCCTTCTAAGTATTGAAGTCCCCTAAACCTCAGGCTTTGAACCTGTTCTGTAGCTATACTCAGATCTGTAGGTGACCTCACCTAGTTCTGACTTGTAAGTTCATTCTTTTTTTTTTAATTTAATTTTTAAAAATGTTTATTTATTTTTTGAGAGAGAGAGAGAGAGACAGAGTGTGAGCAGGGGAGGGGCAGAGAGAGAGGGAGACACAGAATCCGAAGCAGCTCTAGGCTCTGAGCTGTCAGCACAGAGCCCGACACAAGGATCGAACCCATGAACTGCAAGATCATGACCTGAGCCGAAGTCAGACGCTTAACAGACTGAACCACCCAGGCGCCCCTTAAGTTTATTCTTTATTCCAGATTTATGTCTTCAGTCCTGACCTTTATGCTACCTTCCAGACGCGTAACTTACTGCCTATGTATCATCTTCCTGGGGCTGCCAGTAGGAAACTCAGACTTGACGTGCCTGAAACCAGACTTTCATCTTCCCCCCAGTTCCTGAGCCCGTTTCTCCCTCAGTGTTCTCCATCTCTGTCAATAGGACCACAGCTCACCTTGCTGTTCATAGCAAAAAAGGCTGGATTTTTCTTTTTCTTTCACTTCTACCTATAATTCCCCTGCAAACTCTCTGGGTTCTACATTCAAAATCTATCCAGAATCTAACCTGTTCTCATTTCTTCCATTGCTCTACCCTACCCTTCCCCAGATTACTTTATAGTCTCCTAATTGGTCTCATGTTGCCAGTCTTGACACCTTTCATTCTATTCACATAACAGCCAGACTCGACTTTCATTTATTTTTATTTTTTATTTAATGTTTATTTATTTTTGAGACAGAGAGACAAAGTATGAATGGGGGAGGAGCCGAGAGAGAGGGAGACAGAATCTGAAGCAGGCTCCAGGCTGTGAGGTGTCAGCACAGAGCCCGATGCAAGGGCTCCAACTCACGAACCGGTGAGATCATGACCTGAGCCAAAGTCAAATGCTTAACTGACTGAGCCACCCAGGCATCACCAGATTTGACTTTTAAAACCACAAATCAGGGAATTAAAAGCACACACAAAGAGCCCGAGAGTCACCCCAGCTTGCTGCCCAGAAGTGTTTTCCTGACTGTGGTGCAGGGGGCAGAATCCAAGCAGAACGTGGCGACCTTGCTGAGCTGAGGAGAATTCAAGTTTGGAGGGGCTAAGGCGGCTGAAATTGGCAAAAAAGAGGAATGAAAAGGGGAGGGGAGCCACACAGAGGAAGAAATCTTTTTAGGGGTTCCTTTGAGTCTGTTCCTGAGTACCAAACTGTGCATGCATAGGGTAACCTCCAGGAGGCCAAGCAGAGAATGACTAGATCCTAGACATTGAAAAATTGCCAGCGCCTATACCTGGAAAGCTGGAAGATGTTTGTGTTCTAATCAGCTGAGAGGGTGGTACTATTCGATTCCTTGGGCATTTAGGAAAGACCTCAAAGGGTTAATGATGCATTTATTAGGCTAAACTAGCCCTAAAGTGAAGACTACTTTAGACCTACACTAATAAAACCTAAAAACAAGGCTCAGAAGGATCAAGTTGAACTCCAAGTAACTTGTCTACCCTACTGGAAAAAAATCCAACACTTTTTATAGAACCAGATTCAACACTCAATACTATAAAATTCATGATGTCTAGCTTCCCAAAAAGAATGACTAGCCATTCCAAGACATCGGGAAATGTGACCATAGCTGTTGCTGTTTTAGGGTCTTTGCATTTGATGCTGTCTCAGCCTAGAACTCTCTTTCCCAGATGTCTGCATAACACGTCAATTCATTTATGTGTCTGTTCAAATATTACCTCCTCAGAGAAAGCTTCCCTGATATGCAAAATCGTCTTCATCTGCTAATCTCAGTTCCCTCATCCTGTTTTTATTTATTTTTTATTCACACCATTTGATCATTAGATTATATATGTCTCTGATACATCTTTGCTTTGATATGTCTTATGTAAAGTATATATTCAATGTACGTATTGAATAATTGAGTGAATTGATACAACTGAATGAATTGATATTGATATTGACATTGAATGAATCTATATGCAATGAATGGAATTCAATGTCAATGAATTGATATTAAAATTGAATGAATATGATAAAGTAGTTTAGTCCCTTTGGGTAAGGCTAAACATGGTTACTTAAATTTCCAATAAATGCCAGTAGGATTTTTCTGTTTATAAAAGATAGTCTGGCTTTACCTAGTTATCTCACCAAATGTTTCCCACGTTATGAAGTTAGTATTATTATATGTGTTTATATGTGCCATTGATTTCTTTGTTCAAAAAAACATATATGGAGCACCTGCTATATCTGTCTACATATGGCAAGCCAGGGTCAAGTCTACTACCTTGAAATCTCGCATTTGTGTAAGTAAATGGCTTGTATAACTGTGGTGCAGCAAGATACTGTGAACCCAACATCCAGATGTTAGGACCAGTGACAGGATCTTACATGGCTCTTATCCTGGCCCTAAAATTGCACGAAAGGCAGCAAACCCTCACTTCCAGGCTTCCTTGACCCAGCAAATTCCTCCCTCCCTGCAGTCTGCTGACTCTCCTGAATTTTGGACACTCCCTGTGAGAATCAGGGAGTGTCACTGACCATTTGCATTATTATGTACCCTTGATTGTGTGTGTGTGTGTGTGTGTGTGTGTGTGTGCGTGCACGTACTGAATTTATCTCTTCTTACAGACTTCTACTTTCTGAGTTACTTCATTTAATAGCGTCTCCTTCTCAATCCTGCTTCCAATCAGTTACTGCGTTCTGTAACCCTAAGGTCTCCCGACTCTGTCCACTCCTCTTCAAGCCACTGCCACCGGCCTGGTTCGAGCTGTCGTCTTTTCTAGTCCGGGAAACTGCAAGCTCTGACTTCTTTCACTCATCTCCTGCCTCTGGTCTTGTTCCTTAAAATCATTTCTTGAAAACCGATCACTTCCCTCCCCCCTTCTTTCAACGATGGTCTCTTCAGAATCACGTCTGAAGTCCTTGATGTCACCGAGTAGAGGATGGCATTGTGTTGTGTGTGTTCTCTGCATCACCAGCTGTTCGAAGTGCTGGAAAAGCAGAGTAAAAGCAGCCCTCTTGAGTCAGAGTTGCCATTCTTTCTAGTCTTTGAACCTGGGGTCGCTCCTGTGGTCTTGCTAAACTAAACCGCCGAGAGGGGAAGAATGCCAGGCAGACGATGACAGCACCAAGCAGTAAGTGCCATCATAAAAGCCAACACCGGGTATTCTGCAGGAAGCAAAGAAATAGATGCTTGACTATTTGTGGAATGGCAGGCAGAGGCGTTGAAGGAAATGATGTGTAAGTTGAATCTGAAGGAATGAATTGGAGTTTTGCAGGTGGTCAAGGTGAGAGAGGTCCTTCTAGGCTGGGCAGACAGCTCTACCTACGCACAGCATGGGTGCAGAGGTGTCAGATGATGAAGGGTTTGATACGTCATGTGCATGAAATCGGGACATATCTTGCCAAAGGGATCACTGGGGGATTTTTGAATCAGATTTGTGTGTTGAAAGATGACTTTGGCAACCAAGCACAGGGTGGATTTAGGTGGGGATTGGAGGCAGGAAGCCAGTTAAGAGAGCACTGCGATGGCAGTAGTCTAGGGGCAGAAATCACATCGCTAGCTAACATTGATTCGAAGCTTGCTATGTTCTCAGCACACAGTAGGTTCCCATTTTATCTCATTTTATCCTAACAACCTTCCTATGAAGTAGAGAAAGAGACAGTGGTCCCAGAGCTCAAGTTCTACAACACAGGGATGGACTCTTAGGATATTAAGTAATTAAGGGATCGGTTTTCATCTCTCTTCCAGAACGGTCCAACCCAGAGTGCTTGATTTGGCTTGTGGGAGTGTCAGCAGAGGCCAACCCACCCTCCCCTGGGCACGGAGGCCATGAGTCAGGCCATGTGAGCTGATGGCTGGGCCGGTTTTGTGTTTCCTCTGAGTTTTGCTTGCTCTGTTTCTACTTTGTCACACAATGCCACTGGATTTGAATTATGAGAGTTTCTGTGTCAGGCTGGTGCCAGCAAGTTGCATGACAAATGCACTCTCAAAATTGGAAGGAATGTTCCCTGTGGGCTAAGTGTAGGGTACATGTGATTCATCAGAAGGGCCAGAAAATGATGGCATTTAAGATTTATCGCCAGCCTCTGTAAGGCAAAGCATATGTCTGTTTTCTGTGAAGAATTAAAAGAGAAGGAAATGGATTCCCAACACCCTCAGCTAACCAACGAGGTAGACTTTAAGACCAAAATGACAAAAATTGTTGAAGTTTGTATTTCCCAGATCCATTCAACCTAATAGAAATGTGAGTTAATTTTAGGCTTTAAAACCAGACACACTCAGCATCTATTAGTGATGACTATATCATCACGCGTCTTTTGCCAAAATAAACCTGTTTGTGCTCCATTGGCAGTTGGCTGAAGCAGAGTAAGGTAAGCAGGAAACATGCTCCTTGAGAAGCTCTGCAGGTGTCTGAGAAAAGGCCAGCAGCTCTGGTGTCCGCATGACCTGATTGGCTTGCAAATCTTTTCTAATGGGACAACATTCCCCAGGGGACTTGAACCTACTAGACCGTCTGTGTCTTGCAGCCTAAGTCCTCTGCCTCAACCCACGTTAAAGAAACAAAAATCTCTAAAAATTTAAACAAAAATGAGTTAACTTCTTAAAATTTCAAAAAAGTTTTGTTGGCAGCATTTTCAATGTGTTTAAGTCTGTAGATCTCAAAGAATCACTGCTTCGCTCCTGGTAGGTCTCTGACCAGAGCCTCCTGACCACTGAGTATAAATACCAGTGTTCCTTTGCCCTGTGCGCACCATTACCCCCCAGCCCAGTTGCCCTGGTTATTTTTCTCCTTGACACTTATCAGTGCCTGATAAATACATTGTTTTTCATCGATTTCTCCTTTCTTACAAAGTTCCGTGAGGGCAAGGACTTTATTTTATTCACTGATCTATCCTCAGTATCTAGAATCGTTCTTGGCACATAGTAGGTGTTCCACAGATATTTATGGAATGACAGAATAAATGACTCCCAGCTGGTTTCTAGTTCCATTAGTCTATCGCATATTTGGACTCCACACTGACCTCCAGGCTTCGAATGTACTCAAAAGCTTTCCATTTCCTCCACCCCTTTTCCTGTATTTTTCTGGTTGCTACACATTTGCCAGCTACAGCACTCCTTACATGTGCCAGAGTTTTCTTTGATTTTTGGGAATCATTTCTTTTTATGTGTATTTATTTTTGAGAGAAAGAGAGTGAGTGGGGGAGGGGTCTAGAGAGGAGGGAACCGAGGAGCTGAAGCAGGCTCTGTGCTGACAGCAGCCAGCCCAATGAGGGGCCCTAACTCATGAACAGCGAGATCATGACCTGATTAGATGCTCAACCTAATGAGCCACCCAGAATGTCAAAGGCCTCAGCCATTAGAACGAACAACATGATCCTCTCCTTATCATTTGTAACCTCCTTTTCTTTTTTTATCTCTACCTTTCTTTTCATTGAAGGATGCTTCTTTCCTTAATAATCTTAGAGAAGACTTCAAACTCTTGAGGCAAGGGAAACAAAAGCAAAAATAAACTATTGGGACTTCATCACGATAGAAACTTCTGCACAACAAAGGAAATAATCAACAGAACTAAAGGCAACCTACTGAATGGGAGAGGATATTTGCAAATGACATATCTAATAAAAGGTTAGTAGCCAAAATGTATAAAGAACTTATACATTTTTTTGGTAACATATATTTATTATTGAGAGACAGAGAGAGACAGAGCATGAGCAGGGGAGGGGCAGAGAGAGAGGGAGACACAGAATCCGAAGCAGGCTCCAGGCTCCAAGCTGTCAGCACAGAGCCCGACGTGGGGCTCAAACCCCCAAACCGCGAGATCATGACCTCAACCAAAGTTGGACGCTTAACCGACGGAGCCACCCAGGCACCCCTATAAAGAACTTATAAAACTCAGCACCCAAAAACCAAAAAATCCAGTTAAGAAATGGGAAGATGAAATGAGTAGGCATTTTTCCAAAGAAGACATCCAGATGGCCAACAGACACATGAAAAGATGCTCAACCTCATTCATCATCGGGGAAATGCAAATCAAAACCATAATGAGATGTCACCTGACACCTTCAGAATGGCTAAAATCAACAACATAAGAAACAAGTGTTGGTGAGGATGTGGAGAAAGGGGAACCCTCTTGCACTGTTGGTGGGAATGCAAACTGGTGCAGCCACTCTGGAAAACAGTATGGAGGTTCCTTAAACTGTGATCCAGCAGTCAGTTTGTGTTTACGCAAAAAATACAGAAACACTAATTCAAAGGGATACATCAACCCTGATGTTTATAGCAGCACTATCTACCACAGCCAAGATATGGAAGCAGCTGAAGTGAAAATCAACTGATGAATGGATAAAGAAGAGGTGATTGGACACATGGGTGGCTCAGTTGGTTAAGTGTCTGACTTCAGCTCAGGTCACGATCTCATGGTTCGTGGGTTCGAGCCCCATGTTGGGCTCTGTGCTGACAGCTCAGAGCCTGGCGTCTGCTTTAGATGCTGTGTCTCTCTCTGCCCCTTCCCCTGCTCATGCTCTGCTTCTGTCTCTCTCTCTCTAAACAATAAATAAAACATTACAAATTTTTGCAGCAAAAAGAAGAGGTAATACACACACATATTCAGCTGTAAAGATGAATGAAATCTTGTCATTTACAATAGCAGGGATGGAGCTAGAGAAAATAATGGTAAGTGAAACAAGTCAATCAGAGAAAGACAAATACTATATGATCTCACTCATATGTGGAATTTAAGAAACAATACAAATGAGCAAAGAGGAAAAAAGAGAGGCAAGCTAAGGGACAGACTCTTTCTAATTTTTTAACGTTTATTTTTGAGAGAGAGAGAGTGTGCACACGCGAACAAGGGAGGGGTGCGGAGGGGGGCGGGGACAAAGGATCTGAAGCGGGCTCTCTCGCTGATAGCAGATAGCCCCATGTGGGGGCTCAAAGTCAGGAACTGCAAGATCGTGACCTGAGCTGAAGTCAGACGCTTAACTGACTGAGACACCCAGGTGCCCTAAGAAACAGACTCTTAATTTTAGAGAACAAACTGATGGTTACCAGAGGAGAGGTTAGGTAGGGGATGGATGAAATGGGGATGGGGATTAAGGAGGGCACTTGTCCTCATGAGCACAAGGTGATGAATGGAAGTGTTGAATCATTATACTGTACACCTGAGACTAATGTAACGCTGTATGTTAACTAATTGGAACTAAAATAAAAACTTAAAAAGACAAAAAACAAAAACAAAAACAAAAACATCTGAGCATTGCAGTGTGCCCCAAGAATATGTTAGAGGGCAAAATGACTGTTAATAGCATGAGATGGTCAAGGGCACTTTGGCTCCGGAGTTCAGCTTTGTTTTGTTTTGTTTTAAGTAGGCTTCATACCCAGCACAGAGCCCAATGCGGGCCTTGAACCCACGACCCTGAGATCAAGACCTGAGCTGAGCTAAGAGTTGGACGCTCAACCAACTGAGCCGCCCAGGAGCCCCCAGCTTTGTTTTCGTGAGAAGGTCTGTACATCACAAGTTCACAGAGAGCTGACCTACTTTACCCCCAGGTGTGCATAGTGTGAAGCCGCTGTCCCTGTCACTGGGCCTCCTTGGTGTGCTTCTCGGAGGCCCTGAGAAGTCCTGCTTCCTCCCTATGCTCCCGCTGTGCCCTTGGCCTGGGATGGCCTCTCCTTTCCGTTTGTCCAACTCAAGCTCCTCTCCTCCCGGGAGCCTCCCTTACGGCTCCAGCCCACAACACAGAGCCCTCTGCTCCTTTCCTCTGAACTGGCTTTATCTCTTCAATGACGCTATGAACAGTGAGATTCCATGGAAGGAACCTTTGGAGTTGGAGTCAAAAGTTCAGCTTTGGGCCTCATATCTGCTTCATCTTGGCCAGCCACCTCTGAACCTGTTTCTTCTCTAGTAAAATGGTGATCACTCTTGTCCCTGGACGATGTGATGCAACTGTTTTCAGGTCAGATACGCTCACATAGGAAAAGGGCTTTGCAAACGATCCAGCCTTTGCAAGCATCCCAGACATTATCGTCATAGAATTTTTGTGTGTTATGCTATAAAGGAAAAAAAAATCTATTATTTTCCTTTATACTACATCCAATACTCTGACTGCTTCTGTATTCTAGTAACGATTGTGTGGTAGTTTTTCCCACATTGGGCAATTCTGCAACACCACATGGGTGTCCTACAATTTCACTCAAATCTGACACTATGACTTAGAGAAAGCCTAAGGTCCCACAGGTTAAGAACCCAGTCCCACAAGACTGTCCTTCCCTCCCTCTCCGACTTCAGATGCCAATTGCAAGCCCCGGTGTCCCCTGTGCATCTCAGGGACTGGCTACAAAACAGAGGTTGCCACAGCGCTTTCTCTGGTTTGATTAATTTGCTAAATTGGCCCACAGAACTCAGGAGACCAGTTTACTTGCTAGATTACCTGATAAAGGATATAACACATGAACTGCCAGATGGAAGAGATTTACAGGGCCAGGGATGTGGGAAGGGGCGTCGAGCTTCCATGCCCTCTCTCGGTGTGCCACCCACCCAGGACCTTGATGTGTTTGTTCATCAACGCAGAAGCTCTCTCGGCCCTGTCTTTTTGGGTTTTTATGGAGGCTTCATACACAGGCGCAATTCATTAAATCATTGACCATTGGTGATTGAACTCAGTCTCCAAGCCCCTCTCCCCTCCCTGGAGGCAGGGGTTGGGATGGTGGGGCTGAAAGTTCCAACCCTCTAATCCGGTGGTTGGTTTTCCTGGCACTTGGTGCCCATCCTTAGGGGCTTTCCAAAAGTCCCGTTATTGACATAAACTCAAGTGTGGTTTGAAAAGGGTTTGTCATGAATAACAAAAGACATCTCCGTTGCTGTTATCACTTCGGAAATTCCAAGGGATTTGGGAGCTCTAAATGAAAACATACATACATACATACATAAACATTTTTTTTATCAGAGAGAGAGAGAGTGAGCAGGGGAGAGGGGAGAGGGAGAGAGAAAGTATCTTTAGCAGGCTCCACATCAGTGCAGAGCCAGACCTCGGGCTTGATCCTGTGACCCTGGGGTTATGACCTGAGCCGAAACCAAGAGTTGGACGCTCAACCTACTGAGCCACCCAGGCCCCCCTGGAAATAAAGATATTTTTATTACAAGTTGCAATAGCTCAATGCCGCATCTAGAACAGCATGGCCCGTACTAAGAACTCCACGTAAACCTCAGCTGGAGGACGGTGGCATGTGACGAAGTGTATTTTGACTATAGTTGCAAAATGCAACTCTGCTCAGGTTGGCTTGGTTTCCTTTTGGGAATGTCCACATTTGGGCCAGGGTGATTGAAGAGAGGAAGAAAAAAAGAGAAAAAAAAAAGGAAGTCGACTTCTGTTTTTATTTATTTTAAAGTTTATTTATTTATTTTTAGAGAGGAGAGAGAGATAGCTTGAGTGGGGGACGGGCAGAGAGAGAGAGAGAGAGGAAGAGAGAATCCCAAGCAGTCTCCCCACAATCAGCACAGAGCCTGATGCAGGGGCTCGAACTCACGAACCATGAGATCATGACCTGAGCCGAAATCAAGAGTCAGATGCTTAAGTGATTGAGCCACCAGGGCACTCTGGAAGCTGACTTTTTTTTTTTTTTTTTTAACGTTTATTTATTTTTGAGACAGAGAGAGACAGAGCATGAACGGGGGAGGGTCAGAGAGAGAGGGAGACACAGAATCTGAAACAGGCTCCAGGCTCTGAGCCGTCAGCACAGAGCCCGACGCGGGGCTTGAACTCACGAACCGCGAGATCATGACCTGAGCCGAAGTCGGTCGCTTAACCGACTGAGCCATCCAGGCGCCCCGGGAAGCTGACTTTTAGAGTTGTGCATTCACTCAGTATAAACTGCTTAGTATAATTACATTTCCCCAACCCCTTTGCAGGTTTGGAACGTTTTTTTTTTTTTTCTTTCACTTACTCATTGACTAAACACTTATTGTGAGTCTGTCACGTGCTGGGTACTGGGGAGATAGGAATAGGGATAGAGATATCCCTAGAGGAATAGGAATAGGGATAGAGAGGAATAGGATAGAGAGGAATTAGGTCTATCCTGCATCAAGGCTGGGTGGAGGGATCTGGAGTGTGAACAAGTCAGGTGGGGCAATGGGGTTATGTCCAGGGAACAGAGGGGCCGCCTGCTCCAACCAGGGGGTTGTCTATTATTCTCAGAAGGTTGTTTGCATGCAGGGTAAAAGGGCATGGCAGGCCTGTGAGGCACGTGGAGGTAGGGCAAGAAAGCATCCAATGCAAAGGAATCTGTCCAACTATGTTGTATTCCTGCACCCACATTCTCAGTCACGTCAGGGATGAACTGCTGGGTTCTCAGGGGCCAGGGGACATGGTCATTGTCTCTCTGACCTAAACTAATTTTTTTGGGCTCCCTCTCAGCACACTGCCTTGGAGGAAAAGGCTGAATCAGGGAGCCTACTTAATGAGCCCTGCGTCTCTTGGCTGTGGCAATGATGCTCACACACAGGACGACCTAGTTGAGTCTGCCTCCAATTTATGGCTGATTTGGGTTTTCCAGACTGTCGCTTGGGTAGGCTGGGAAGCTCCAAGCCTCTTAGTCAGAGACCGTGTTCCTCATTTGCTTTTCTTTCTCAATAACTTAAAAAATCAAATACAGTTTTACATTTGAAGTCCTATATTATTTAAAGTCACAAAAATGAACACGGGGTGTGCTCATTTCTACTGGAGGTCCATTGTTTCTAGCTCTCTTAGGCACAGCCAGGAAATACATGTTTACGTACACCTACACACATCTGTATTTCTGTGCCTGTCCATCCGTATCTGTGTTAAGCCAGACATGACGTATCTGTGTTAAGCCAGACATGAGTTTATACTGATGTCCTTGACTCTAATCCAGGACCACACAGGCCATTCTGGCCTCCCCGCCTCGGTTATCTGCCACTTCTTCCTTTAACAGTGAGAAACCTGCCTCCCACCGCCCACCACCCAACCCCAGGATGCACGCGTAGCAGATTCATAATTGTTAATTCCTACCTCTCTGAGAAAGAACTTTAGGGTACAGTGTCCAAGTACAACCCCCTGGTATTTAGCCTTGAGTCTCCATGCAGCACAACTTTTTCCAAATTTTCTCGAGCTACTTATGTTAGCTTTATTTATTGCCACCCACCCCCCTCTTCAACACGCACCCTACAGTGCATCTCCCTGGGCTAAAATTATTTCTGCCCATTTGACCTGGGAGAAATACTGCATATCGGTTTGCCCATAAGCCGTGACCCATGAAGTGTCTCTCAAGCCAGTGTTGGGACTGCAAGAACATTTCCCCAGACGCGACAGACCGATGAACCTGCTAGACGGTTTTTGTAAAACGGTAAACTCAATTTTTTTCCACACATATTTGTAATTCTACAAGTTTTCCTTGCCGAGCCTGGAACACGTGAAAATTTTTATACCGTAGGCAAAGCATAAAGACTAAAGTGGGACGAATTTCCGAACTCACCGTGGAGAGCTATTTTCTTATTTTCAATAACATGTGTATCGTGTTCTAAAAGCGCAGCTGTGTCCTGAAGGAGCAAACAATGTTAAATGTCCAGAAAATGAGTCCGAGAAATGTCAGTCAATGGTGGTCTGGAAACACATTGGTTTCTCCTGAGACAGTAAGGAATTTTAAAAGCTGAGATGTGCTCGAAGACAGAGATTGAAGTGGAAATTATGGCCCAGCCATTTCTGCGGCTCCTCTGGGCCGCTGTGCATTGAGATGTTCCCTCTGCCTAGACCCTTCCTTCCAGAACTGAGAGCCCTTCCAGTCCTCCTCTCCCCAGGCAGCTTTGCTTTGGCACATTGTGGGAAGTCAGGAAATAATTGTGGAGTAGCTGAAGACGAGACGTAGGTCAGCCCTGAAAATCTACTTAATTTCAGAGTTATTTTCTATTTGGCAATAAACGCTTTTTTTTTTTTTTTTTTTTTTTTTTTTTTTTTTTTTTTTTTTTTTTTAGTGGATTAATCATGACAATTCTATTCTTGGCCCCACATTTAAAATGTCGGTGGCGCTCTTCCCGCCCTCCAAAGCCCTTTGCGGAGCGCATTAGCAGAGCCCTGCTGCCTTTACGAGCTAGGCCCCGCCCGAGGGCGGCTCAGGGTCCCCTCCTCCCGTTTTATTGTCCAGAGAATGTTTGTACCTTGGTGTCTTTAACAGCGAGTACCTTTTACTCACCAAAGGAAGAACCACAAGAGGGATTTTTGCCAGAGGTAGAACACTTTTCTCCTCCCTTGCTCCCAATCCATCAATTTACACAGAGGGTGTCTCAACGAGAGAAAGCTCATAAAATTCTTTGCTTTGGCTTTTCTCTCCCTCCCAGGAGGTAGTACTTGGAGTGTATAGAGCCATTCTATCTGGTGACCAACTGTCGTAGAGACTTCCCCTCTCTAAGCCCAGCTTCCTTCTGGTGTGACAAGCTCAGGGTGCTGTCAGGGCTGAGGGAGCCATCTGGTGTTAGCGCAGTGCTGGGCTCCTCACAGGACACTTGGTACATCTGTCCTCTGGGGGTTGTAGGTGTGGATTTGTATCAGTGCGCCAGCAAAGGGGACGCTGAAGAAGTTGCCGGTGTTAGTTGTGACAGCGGCAGGGCTTCCCTGTTCAGTTGAGCAGGTTGCTTCTGCACAAGGCAGTGTGTCCGGGGGACGGGGCAGGGGTGGGGGGGGGATGATCCGGCCCGCACCCCACTCACCTGGCCTCTGGCATGGGGCTGTGTACAAGTCTCCCCAAGCTGCTACCAAATTAACAAACTACCATGGACTGGGGGGCTTAAAGCCATAGAAATTTATTGTCCCATGGTTCTGGAAGCTAGAAGTCTGAAATCAAGATGTCAGCTGGGTTCTGGAGGCTCAGAGTGGGGCTTCTGTTCCATGACTCCCTCCTGATGGCTGCCGGCCATCTTTGGCATTTGTTGGTCTTTGGCGGCCTCACTTCAATCTCTGCTTCCATCTTGACTCGGCCTTCTTCTATGTGTGCTTCTCCTCTTATAAGGGCACTGTTCATGTTGGATTTAGGGTTATGGCTCACCCTAGGGTCCACCCTAGCCCAGTATGACTGCTTCTTAACTGACTACATCTACAAAGACCCTATTTCCAAATAAGATCACATTCTGAGGTTTCTGTTAAACATGAATTTTCTTTGGGGGGGGGCGATATTTAATCCATATAGGCTGCATCAACCTGGGCGAGAAGGTGCCGATTTAAATATGCCATTGCCAAGCTGTAGTCGCTGCCTTTTTTCTAATTTGTGCAAAGGTGCCATTTGAGCTAGCAGGGGTCATGGGTATCTTCTGCAGAAGCGATCAACTGTGCAGGATCCATTAGTCTGCAAGCTAATAAAGCAGAGACCCTGTCTGATGCCTCTTTGGTAATTGCCATAGCTTGTTCGGTAAGTTGAGTTCGCAAAGGTGTTTGTTGCAATGACAGTAAAAAAACCGGAAAAGAAAACTTCTGATTCCAGCTATTACAGCAAAACTTCTTTTCTCTTCCTTCCTTCCTTCCTTCTTCCTTCCTTCTTCCTTCCTTCCTTTCTTTCTTTCTTTCTTTCTTTCTTTCTTTCTTTCTTTCCTTTCTTTTTTAAACACAGGTGAGTAGTCCTTAACCTGGTTCATCCTATATTTTTCTACTTCTCTGGTGGTTTGGAAAAGTCTCTTGGATTCTCATGGGTTAAGTGAGGTAGGTTCTACCTCATCACTGAGTTATGCAGTGTTTCTCAAAGTCTGCTCCATAGGATATTAGCACCATAAAAATTGTTCCAGGAGAAAAGGGCTTTGTGGTCAAAGAAGACTGGGCAGTTGTGGGCTTGCTATGCTCTTTCTGGAGATTAGCAATATATACTGACTTTGTAAAGGTTTTGATAAGTCCTGTAGTGAAGGAACCTATTAAACTCTGTTTAATCCAGGGTATCTCAAATTAATTTGACTCCGCACCCCTTATTTTGTGAATGAATAACACCTATGGCAATCCCTGGAACTAATGTCTAAGCAATAAACTCTGAGAACCACTGGAGAGTGGCCAAGAATATAAATGTTGAAATCAGGCTCAAATTCAAAACTTAGATACATTGGCTTTGGACAAGTTACTGTACCTCTTTGAGCCTGAGTTTCCTTATCTTAAGATGGCATTGTTATGCCAGTTGTTTTATGGGATTAACTGAAATAATGCAGATAAAGTGCTTAACACAGAACCTGGGATATAGTAACAAATTAAACACCTACTATTATATTATCATTTATTATTACTCTATTATTGTACAGCCTTATGATATCTTATATCATTCTTAGAGATCATTTGGGGGAAATGACAATCTGGATTCTAACAAGATGAACTTTTCAAAACTGTGGTCTTTTTTAAAAAATCGACCCTGGTAAGAAAGTTGGGTTTTTTTCCTCAGCTTCTCAGAACTCTGGGGATCACCATTCACCAATTCCAGTCCTTCTGAACCTGGGGAAGCCGCCCTTGTGTGTCAATCAGTTGTGATTTCTTAAGTCATAAGCCAGTTATGTTCACCAGGAAGAAAATTAAGCCCAAAGTGTCCAATGAAGTCCTGTATTTCAGAAGGCATTTCCTAGTTCCTGGCTTACCTCTGGGAATGTGGGGTTGGAGTAGGAGGGAGCCAGTGTGAACAGATCAGGGGAAAATGACTTGGAAATTCCTGGGTTCTAGAAGCACCCACCTGGCCTTTTCTGATGCATGTACCACAGAAGATGTCACAGAGTCCACTGGCAAGTTGGCTAAGGCAAAGCATGGCTTCCACTGCACCAATGCACAGAAGGATGGAAAGCAAGACCACATTCCAGAGGACGATATGCTCAGGCTCCCGGCAGGTGGCCCAGGTGGGCTGGTTGAATAAGTAGTTGCCCCTGCAGGACAGAGGAGAACGTTGGCTGGCCTTGAGAGACAATAAAGGGAGGGAGCTGTTACCTACAAGCATGTAGACACACGAGTCTAATACAGGTGCTGCAAAGTTTACGTGCCTTCATTGCTCTCACCTTCGTAAAGACAGCAGAGTTATTATTATCCATTGGTCAGAGGGTTGAACACACCAACTTTCCCTCTAATAGCGTAACATCTCAGGAGGGCTTTTGTGGGTGCAGACGTAGCCACACAAAAGAGCACGTGGAGAAGTGGGAAATTGTGTGATACAAGATTTTAACTGGCGTATGGATCTCAGGGGCACTGAGGAGTGGTTAAGAGCTTGGGCTTCCAAGTCCCACAGACCTGGGTCCTGATTCCAGCCTCCTCACTAAGAAGGTCCAGATAGGTTTCCTAAATGTTTCTGTACATCAGCTTCTTTATGTGAAAAATGGGGTTGATGATAACATCAATACCATAGCGCGGTTGGGATGATGAGTCCAGGTGTTAGGGCAGTGCTCTGTGTGTAGTAGGTGGTATATTCTAGTTATATCATAATCATTATCAGAGAAAGGGGAGATCCAAGGGGTCTAGAGTAACTGGAGGAGACCTCATCGGGAAAGCTGGAGTCACCTGGCCTTAAAGGAACAGCAGTAGAGAGGAGAGCAGTGAACCGTAGGAAGAAATAGCTTGGAAGCAAAAATCATAAGAGAAATTTGGAATCAGAGTCCTAGTTGGACAAAGAGAATTGGAATATGTTTTTAAGCCATATTTCATGGGGCTGTGTATTATATCTCTGTCTCTCTCTCTCTCCCTTTACCCATACCCATGTCCATTTCCATGGAGTTCCCAATGAGATTGCAAGTTTCTTAAATATAAAAATGTCGTGGCCTCACCAGCACCTTTACATCTGACAAAGCCCCTTTGACAAATGTATGACAAAGGACTGAAGGGCAAAATGGAAGTGAGACACTTGTTGGAGGGAAAGGGTGCTGGATTGTATTGGGAATAGGGTGAGGGCAGACTAGGTGAAGAGCAGTGGCCAGTTCAAGATCTACTGTCGAGGAAGGACTGACAGGGCTTGGTGGTGGACTGAATGGGGAAAGTAAGAAAGGAGAAGCATAAAGATGACCCCCAGGTTCCAGGTGCCATCTAAAGCACTGTGATGACCGAGAAAGATCGGTGGGGGGAACATCAAGGGTTTTGGACATATTAACACTGAAATGCTATGAAACATTCCAGAGGAAATTTCAAGAAGGTAATTAGACATTTGGGTTAAGAATTCAGAAGAAAGATCTAGGCTAGAGATAAACATATTGGGATTATTTACATGTATAGATGGATGGTTCTGAAAGCCATGGGGACAGATGAGATCTGCCAGGGAGACAGCAGGAAACGAGAAGAGAAGCAGGGTCTTTCTCAGTCATTGGTGCTAGGTTTCTGCATTCCTTTAGGAAAATAAATGTGCATCACAGGGCCCACCCATGTCAGGATATTTGTGCAGCCCTAAGTGCAGTAAGTGTCTCCCCAATTAGATTGTGAGCTCCTTGCAGGAGGCAAGTTGTCTTATCCTTCCCTTGCAGTCCTTTCTCTCACCATAGCACCTCGGCAGTACTAGGAAGGTCCTCAGCACATACTCAATTGAGTTTAATAATTAGGGCTAATGAAGTCAAGCTATCGTGGGGACTACCGTAGGTGGATGGCTTAATCCATCAGCACACGAGGGCTTCTCGCCTCGGCCAACCACCTCCTAGCTGTTGTTGCTTTGGGAGCAGGTGTGGAGAGGGGAACACGACACTGGGTACGAATGGAGGTATCTGGCCGCATTGCTGGGTGGCCAATATCGAACACACACACTCTTTGTGGTCATCAGCTGTATCATCTTTAGATGTTGGACACTGACCCAAGGCCATGAATGCTACTCACTCCAGGGTGTTATTCCTGAAAGGGTAGGTGTAGTTTCCACTGCCCGTGTCACAGAAGGGGCCACTGAGCAGACCCAGTGAAGAAACGACCACACAGTACATAGCCCCCATAGTGCCCTGCATGGCCAGAAGCACAGGGTACAGCATCTGCAATGGAACAGAGCTCAAATTTCAGTGCCACCAATGAGTAGGTAAGTGGTAGTGCTTTCTAAAGATGCGTCCCCTGAGTTTCCCGGTAAATTGAACACGATCTGAATCTTTTCTTGTAAAGATGCCAGACCGGGTAACTTGTTTCTGTTTCGCTTACCAAATGTGCCAAAAAACAAACAAACAAAAAAAAGGTGTACTAGAGCTGAGAATCCCTCTGTCCCTTCACCTGCCTCAGTTGCAATTCTAGAGAATGAAATCGTTTGCTACAAAATTGAGCTATAATTGACTTATTCACCACTGAACTGCCAGTGCCTACCCACAGCCTGGCACACAGACAAGCTCTCCTCGTCTGCACTCATGGTAGGCATCAGTAATGGATCTCAGCATCTTCCCCGCCAACCCTGGACAAGGCCTCGTAGTCCTTCACGGCACAAGGGGCCAATCGGCTGGTGTCGGCCCTCCAAATGAGAGCTATTAGCCATTCCGGTGGTGGGTGTTCAGTAAGTATTTGTTGTATGATTGGGTGAGTAAATGAATACGTGTTTTTCCAATGCCTGAGTCAGTGACCGACACAGGGCTTTACTGTGTACAAACTCCATGAATACATGTTGACTGGATGGGTGGGTGAATGTGGCAGTGAGGCCAGTGTCAAGGAAAGGTGACCTTCTGGCATGTTAGCGCATTAATGCATTGGGGCAAAGCTGAGGGATTTGTTTGCTTCAAGGCATGAGCTTTTATTCCTGACGTGTCCACGTTGTGTCTTTCCTATCACAGGGCCTGAGGGAGGGGGACAGCAGGGGCTGAGAAGAACGACTTGGGGAGCCCCTTGAAGATGGTCTGTAGACAACACAGAGCTAAGGATCTGTGGACGATCTAACTGGAGGCTGCAAGAGACAGGAGAGGGGACTTTGGAGCAGGAAAGAGGAGTGACATGCTGTATGAACCGGAATTGTAAGGGCTGTGATTGAGGACATCGGGAAGCAGTTTTGCATGCGGGAGACAGTGTGATCCCAGGAGTCAGGTGACAGAGCCTGAGTCCCAACTCGGCCAGTCCTGTCTTCATTTGGAGTGACCCGAGAGCCAACTGTGTGTCAGGCACCTGGGGGCACACACATGATAAGATCCAGGCCTGGTGCTAAAGAAAGAAACTTACACTCTCCCCGAGGTTGGATAAATAATCCCACACATTCTTTCTGGATCTAAGATTAAAGCCATGCCAATCTGGGCAGGCGGTTCAGTCTCTTTGGGCTTTCCCTTTCCTAGTTGTCAAGTGGAAACAAGTTTGCAAAATTGGTAGTGACATTTCCATCACTTTCTTCTAGCAGTGCTGGGTAGGACAAAGGGCATTGGTGCAAGAGGGCCACGAATCAGGAATGGGAAGTAGGTGCACAGTGGATGAACTTAGAGCATCAGCCTCTGTTCTTCGTGGGGCCACTGTACGAGTGTATCTGAGTAAGTGTTTTGGGGAGAAAGATTTCCAGTGTCCCTTCTTGCTTGAATCTCAGTTCTATCATGTGTTACTCCATTGGCTACTGGGGAAATAAGAAAGCCAAAGGATGGGAAGGTCCTAGACTTTCTCACAGATGACAGATAGAAACAGCCACAGACCCCAGAAGGCTGGGCTACCAGGGCTGGAGGACATCGTGTCCATTGTGAATGGCTCTCAGCACACCCATTCTCCAGGCTTGTTTGTCCTGGGATCTCATGCGGCAGCTCCCGTCTCTGTTGGCCAGAGCCCTACATAATATCCCTGTGCTTTAAAAGGGGGGTATTAGACTAGACATCGGTCAATAGTCTATCCTCCAAAAAAGAGAGAAAGCACACAGCCTTGGAACTAAGCCCTCTAGGGGTGGGGGTGGTGGGAGGGTAACCCACGTTGGGCTCTGTGCTGGTGGCACGGAGGCTGCTTGGGGTTCTGTCTCCCTCTCTGTCTGCCCCACCCCCGCTTGCTCTCTATCTCTCTCCCTCAAAAACAAAACAATGTCTAATGGTTCTTCATTGTGTGTAGGATACAGCACAGCCCTTCATAGCCTGGTCTCGTCCTGCCACCAGCGCCTCACCTCTCGTCATCAAGACCTCCCAGCGTACCAGCTGATGGGCTCCCGGAGCAGGGCCAGGACTTTCCTACCTCTGGGCCTTGGAATAGGCTCTTCACCCTTTGCCATGTGGTAAGCTCCTATTCGCCCTTAAAGGGCCAGTTCAGATGTTACCTCCTGTGGTAGGCTGAACAAATGGGCCCCCAAAGATATGTTCATTCTTAATCCCAGGACCTGTGAATATTGCCTTATATGACAAAAGATATGATTATGTTGGAGTCTTTTCTTTCTTTCTTTCTTTCTTTCTTTCTTTCTTTCTTTCTTTCTTTCTTTCTCTTTCTTTCTTTCTCTTTCTCTCTTTCTCTTTCTTTCTTTCTTTCTTTTAGAGAAAGAGCATGAGCAGGGGAGGGGCAGACAGAGAGGGGGACAGAGGATCACGAAGTGGGCTCCGTGCTGACAGGTTGAACCTGGAGCCCGCTTTAAGATTCTGTCTCCCTCTCTCTCTGCCCCTCCCTCACTAGCGCTGTCTCTCTCTCAAAAAGTAAATAAACACTAAAATCATTTTTTAAAAAAGAGGAAAATGTGTCAGTATAATATAATGCGGGTGGGTGGGGACTATGGAGAACTAGGGGGCAGGGGTACAAACCCCTCCTGGAGGCATGCAGGTCACTGTGGAGCCAGCCGGCCAGACGCTACACCAAACGAACTTGGGCCAATTACTGGCTACTTATGAAGCCTTGAGTGAGGGCCGGGGAGGAGACGTGGCATCTAGTAAAAGGAGAGCCCCTAGTTTTTAGATTGGGCTGTGTGTGCCCACAGTGCTGGAGAAGTGTGCTGAGTCTGCCTTATCAGCTCTCTGTCTCCAGTGGAAATGTGTCCGACCATCACGACTCCGTAACACTAGGTGCAGGGGTGGTTCCGACAGCCCCTTCCCCCAGTTCTCTTACAGCTGCTGTTGAATGAGCAGAGCTGCGAGCCAAGTTTGGGACTGGGTGCTCTCTGGGTGCTCTCACCACAACCACAGGAGGCGGCTACTGCTATCTCCCCGTTTTCCAGTGGGAGAAACTGAGACTTAGCGAGATGCAGCGCCTCTCTAGGATCTCACAGCTGGCCTGCCACAGAGCATGGTCTGAAACCCAGCTCGTTTGGCTCCTGTTACCCTGTATGCCACTTCCCATGGAGATGAGAGAGAAGCCTGACCTTTCCACCCACCTCCCAACCACTGTCCTGGCAGGAGCATCTCACCTTGGGATAAATACACTGACATTCTGATTTATCACTCAAGCTTTGGTGAGTTCAGTTAGTATCATTGTTCTCGGTTCCTGAGAGGTTTCACTTTGTGCCCAAGTGAAATGGGGGTCCTTATCCGTAATGCCGCATATCAGACCTTGGCCAGAACGGACCCCACCGAGGCATTGCCACTCTGAGCTGTCACTGTCCTCTGTCTAGGGCATTCTTTGAGCCCAGAGACCTGCATTCTACACCTTGCTGGGCCATACCCTAGCTTTATGGGCTGGATCTAGTTTAACCTCTCTCGAGTCCTAATTTTTAATCTATAAAACAAGAGGGATTAAAATATTGACATCTAAGATTCTTTCCAGTTCAAAGATTCCGTTCCAAGGTGCCTTAAATAGAGTATATATTTTTTCTTTCGATTGGAAGGTTTGCTGTGGGAGCCTTTTCCTGCTCTGGGGGCTCATGATGTGAGAGAGGAGAGGAAGAGAGTTATTAAGGGCATACTCTCCCATTCTTTCGCTTTCCCTTCCTCGTTTTCTACCTTATTTTCTTTCCTCCCAACAATGACATAAACCAGGTTATATAGCTGAATTCTTAACCCCAGAGGAGAAAACTATTCAAAGATCAGAACTGCTGGTGCTTCCTGCAGACTTCATGCAAATGACCAAATGGCTGTGTGCCCTGCACGGTTTTACTGCATGAATAAGACATAGTAAAATTTTCAGGAAAATCTTGACTAGTATAATGGGCACGTATGCTCCCCATTTATTCAATGAACATATTTCTTTAAGTGAAGTATTTTCACAAAAATCTCAGATTTTCAGAATCTCCTCTAGGTAACTCAGTGCTAGGAACTAGAGCTGATGAGAACCTTCCAGGTAGGAAGAGATGCCCTGGGGGGATGAGTGTGGGCAGCTTGTGTGGTGAGGGCACAGCTTTGGGGCTGACAAAAGAGAACTGTGGGAACCACCTTGGAGGACGTGGGTGCTAAAAGTCTCTCTAAGCACCTTCTGGGGAGCACAGCTTGGTGCTTAGAGCAGGCCAGGCTCCAAGGATGGGCCAGAGTGCACTGATAGCTTCAGGTCAGGATCGTCATAGCTCGATGGCACCTGGGCATGCTTCTCCCCTGCTTTCAAGTTCCAGCGGCTACTTACTTCTCTCTCTGACCTCGTTTCCTCCCCTCTCTCCTAAACCTTTTTGAGCTGGCTCTAGCCACACTGGTTTTCTTGCTGATTCTGGAACTATCAAGCACATTCCCAGTTCCGGGCCTTAGAACGTGCCCTTCTCTCTGCTTGGAATGCTGTTCTCCCAAACAGCAACGTGGCTTATTCTCTACTTCATTCAAGGGGCTGCTCAAAGGCCACCTCCTCAGGGAGTATTTTGCTATCTGTTCTATACTCTATTTCCTCCCTAGTCGAGGCATTCTCCACCTGACATTATAGTATTCAGTTGGTTATTCATGGTCTTTCTCTTCCCCACTTAGGGCTAGGAAAGCAGGAATTTTATTGGCTTTTTTTTCCAGCTGTGTCCCTTACGCGTGGAACAGTGCTAGCACAGTGTGGTGCTCAATAAATGCTTGTGGGTGAAGCACTCAAGGGTAAGAAGCTGCTAGTCAGCACGGTGCACAAGGTGATGCAGAATTTTGCCTGGGTCTGCATTCCAGCACCCCTTGCCTGCAACACCCTCCTCCCTTTTCTGGCTGGCAAACACCTGCTAATTCTGTACAGTACAGCTCAGACACCTCCTTCCCTCGGCTTCCCCTCTTTGTTCCCCAAGGTAGAGTTAATTATTTCCTCTTCTGCAGACCCCAGGCTCCATTGCAGCCGGGACTCCCTCCACTGGGCTGAATTATTTGTGTATTTGTCCGTCTCCCTTGTTCTGCGGGAGCATAGGAGCCATCTCCGTGGGGGTGGGCAGACCCTTACTCCTGATCAGGCCCCTGAGTGACCCCAAACCACACTACTAACTAGACCTAAGCTGTCCCCCCTTAAAGGTCTTGCCAAGTCTGCAAATAATATTTCTGGAAACTAACCACTACGGCATGGAAAAAAATGGGGGCTCTGTTTCTTAGTCCCTGGAATACGCAATTCATGGTATGCTTGTACCAGATGCTCATTTTTTTTCTAAACCACAGAACCCTGCTGGTTCTGGGTTGGCCTGGGGCTCCATGAAAACAGAGAGCTTTTATTCTTGGCGTTGGCTCTGTGAGACAACCACCTTGCTGACATCACGAGGCTGCCTTCCAACAACAATAGGGGGAGGCTGAAGGGGGCTTCCCTCTCGAGGAGATGACATGGTTCTGGGCACGTCTTTACACACCATGGCTGTGACCGACCACGGGAGGAACTCAGCCCCCGAATGGCTGTCTACCTGGCGGCGTGGGGGATGCCGGGCCGGTGGTGACTCAAGTGGCCCTGGTTGTCTGTCTCATCTGAAAAGCAGCCCCCCTCCCGGTGCCTCCGTGTCCTGTTCACCGGGGTGTGGCATGGAGCAGGACCTCTACCGGCATAGCTCCACACATACCGTCTTTTTCTGATCCTGGGCTGTGTGTGCACGTATGCACCAGATGGTGGAAAAAGGGAGAGGGGACAGGCTTTGGACTCAGACGGGGGATGAAGCCCCATTTCTGCCCTCTGTGTGGCTGTGGCCACATGACTCAATCTGCCTGGGCCTGCTTTCTTCACCAGTCGGAGGAGATGATGATTCCCACTTGGCAAAGTTGCCGCGGGAAGTAAATGGAACCTTCGCGCAAACGCCCGTCACCATTGTTAAGGAGCAGAAACCGTGAATTCTGGTAGATCTACAGACCCTTAGTGTTGTGCATGGAGCTGATGCTAGGTAAATGGGTCTGTGCTTCTTACTGCCCGCAGGGTGTCCCGTGTGGCTTTTGAGATCTTGTTCTGGCCTTCCTTGCATCAGGAAGGCAAGCTTGGCCTCCGGCCCTTTCTTCCTCGTTCGAAGCCCAGCTCCCCACCTGCACTCACTCCTCTGCTCCCTGCAGTCTGGACTTCCCAGCCAGCCCCAGGGCTGCTCCGGGCACCTCCTGCAGCAGATGCCCCCCAGGGCCCAGCTCCTGTCCCTTCTGCTGCGGTGGACACTGGGATTCCTCAGTCTTGGGACTCTTCTGCTCAGCTTTTCTCTTTCCCCTTTGCTGCTTCTCCTGAGACTTTTCTAGGCGTTCTCACTCAGTCTCCTTCCCACCTTTCCTCCCTCTTATTCCTCTTCATTTGCAGCACAGCTGGGCGGGGGGGGGGGGGGAGGCTCTGACCTGGGTTCCTTTCTTCTCTCCATCTGCTCACGAGCCCTGGATGGACCCTCCACCCCTGGGGCTCCACATCACCTCTCCACAGGGGATTTCTCTCTTGCTTCTGTCCTGTCTCCATTCCTAGCCAAACTTCCTCTGGAACTTCTGCCTTCTTCCCGGCTCCACCCTCAGGTCCCTGCTGGGGAGAACGCCGTCACCAGCTCCCCAGGTCCCCCGGGCCAGAATGCTGGAACCAACTTGGGCTGCTCCCTCCCCTCACTCCCATCAGTCTTCAGACCCTGCCAAATCCACCTTTCAATATGGCTCCAGTGTGCCCTCCTCTCTCCAACTCCACAGCCCCTGCCTTAGTTTGCCTTAGAGTTGGCACATGTGAAGGCCCAGAATGGACACCGAAGACCGACTGAACAGTGAAAGAAGAAAAAAAAAAAGGAAGAAAAAAGGGAAAGAAAAAGAAAGAAAGAGGAGAAAGAGGAACAGAGTCAGGCTTCACTCTGCTTTTCTGAGGACCGTGGAATGTTTTCCCTCTGGGTTACTGTCTCTCAATAAACCTGAGATTCTGTTAGGGAAACTAAATACCCTCAAGCTGCTTGGTTTGATTCTCTTCAACACTTCCTGCATTTGCTCATTATATCTTGAGAGAAGTTGGGTGCTGTATATCCTACAGATGAGGAGGGCTCCAAGGGGAGGTTCAGCCTTTGCTTGGTGGTGGGACTGACCCATTCAAGCCCATCCTGTGGGAGTAAGCAAGTGGGGGGCGGGGTGAGGCTCGAGAAGGCGCTTGGCTGGTCCAGGGAGAAGGAGCTGGTAATCCGAGCCAGGAAAGAGGGCAGACTGCATTTTACTGGCTGCCAGGTATGTGCAGGGCGCGCTGTGTATGTTCTCATTTAATGTTCTCCACACTGAAATGGAAGCTCAGGAAGGTCTGCACCGCAGCTCAGGGGCAGACTTGAGACTTGAACAGGGTCTGGCAGACTTCCTAGGTCTGCGCGGCCTCTTAGGAAGGGCTCTGAGCTGAGACACAGACCACTTGTACCCCGCTATTGCTGTCTTAAATGTTCTCCCAGGCAGGAAGGCCCAGCCTCTGCCATCATGGGAGGGGCAGATGGTCACTGCCTCTACTACTGTGGGGGAGAAGAAACAGAACCTTTTTCCTGAGATGGATGCATGCGTCCATCCATGGGCTGAGCACCTGCTCAGTGTCTGGCATTGGGTCTCCATAAACAAATGATCCTCTCATACAGGAACGCTGGATACGTGGGAGAGTAGGAGCTGAATGCAAACGAAGGTGGAAAGGAAGGAAAGCACTCAGTGTCTCAGGAGGCAACAAACTACCACATGTGGGCTAAATCCAGCAGATTGCCTGTCTTTATAAATAAAGTTTTATTGGAACAATGGCTATACCCATTTGTCTATGTATTGTCTGTGGCTGCTTTTGCCCTTTGGTGGCAGCGTTGAGGAGTTGAAACAAGAGACCACATGGTCCGCAAAGCTGGAATGATTTACTATCCGGCCTTTTACAGGAAAAGTTTGCCAACGCCATAATTTTGCCTAGGGAAGCCTCGATGAGTGGTACACAATTTTCAAGATGGTCATCTTGAAACCTGATGAACCTGACAAATACTTGGTTATTATGCTTTTTATAGTGTACTTCCTCATGCAATTAACAAGCACATATTAAGCTCTAGTCTAAGCCAGCACTTTGCTGGGTAGGCACTTAGAGACAAAGGTGAATGAGACTTGGGCTGTGTTCTTGACGAGATCGCGGCCCAGTAGAAGAGCACATAAATAGGTCCTCGCAGTACCATGTGCCCAGTGTTTATGTATCATGTGTTGTGAGGTACAGAGGGAGACAGCTAGCCACTTTCTGGGGGCCCAGGGAAGGTGGGCCCAAGATGAGATGATTGCTTTGTGACTTAGAGGAGGCAAGGTAGATAACTTCATTCTTACCAAGAGTCCAGCTCCCAAAAAGCCATGGAAAGACCAGACCAAGTCTGTAATCTTGGCAGGCTCCAGCACCTGCCCATTGGGAAAGTATAGTAGGAGGTTGGCGATGATGGCCATGATGGCCAAGGCCAAGAGCAGCATGTCTGTGTATCTGGAGCCCGTCTCAGAACACACAGTGAGTCCTCCCTGGAAGGGAGAGAGAAAACAATCAATACTAGGAAGGTGACTGACTGGTCCAGCCATTGCAGAGTCGGGAGACAGAGCACCAGCCTCAGAGCCCCAAGAGCAAGATGCCAAACACAACTCCACCATTTGTAGGGAATGTGAACTGGGGAACCATCTTCCCTCTCTGGGCCTCAGTTTCCTCCATAAAGCAGAGCAAATATCAGCCTCATAGATGGTGATGTGTATAAGATAAATGGGAGAACATCTGGCTCATAATGGATGTTCAGCAGGCTTTCTCTAAAAGATTGGGGGAACTGAGGTCATGTTTGGGAAACCACTGTTACCCTGTTCTGGTTTTTTCATCCTTTCCCTGGCGAATTCCGCTAGTGATTATGAATTAGGTCCTGGGTCCGAACCCTGACTCCGTCACTTAGCAGCTTCTGTGAGCTTGGGCAAGTTATTTTACATCAGTCACCTCAACTTCCTCATCTATAAAGTGGGACTGACAATAGCACTCATCTGGTGGGATTGTTGATGGTCTGAAAATAAGACAATATATTCAAAATGTTCTCATACAAAGCTCTCAGTGCAGGGTAGCTGCAGAATAAAGAACCAAAGCGGATCTGAGTCATCTTGGCCTCGCATTTTTTATATGTGGAGAATTTCCTTTCTCACTCTCTTTGTCAGTTGAGTTTATTGACTCCGGAGATTTCCAAGAAGCCGGGATGGAGGCACATGGAAAGAGGGAAGGAGTTTGCATCTTGCTGTCTCTGCACTCGCTGTTCCTGAGCATAAATGAGATGAGAGGGAACTCAGTATCTCATCTGCTGAGCGAAGGCTGCTGGAGAAACTTTTAAGGCTGGTGCTCTGGGTCTCCGGGGCTCTGGAACATGTCGCTGCAACCCAGGGAGGGGTTCCTATTTTGCATTAGGTGGCACTCTCTTAACACCCCTTTTGTGCCCATTCTGGCCTCAGATGCATGCTGAGATTGTTAACTGGCTCATGAATAGCATCCCATTCACCACCTTGGTCCCCAGACACAGAGGCCTGATGCCATCTCTGGCCCTTTCCACGGGGGAAGCCTGGGGCAATTTGCAGAACCAGGGCCCTCTCTCTGGGGGCAAATCTGAGAAAAACAGTCTTAGCTTTCCACTCCCACAGAAGAGCCAAAGTTATTAATGAATAGTGGCTCCAGCAGGATGATAATGCTTAGGCTTTTATTTCTATCTGATATCCAAATTCAGGGCTGCAGAAAGCTGATAGTTGAATGGGGTGCTGCCTCTGTCCCCTCTGTGTGGAAGAAGGAGATCGAGACTACTGACGTCACTCCCCATTATGATCACTAACAATAGAGATCATGAAAATGTAACACTTAGCTGGAAATAATACTTTATGATAGACAAGAACACATACAGCTACCGCTACTCACTCTAGACACGTTATTGACATGATTTCATTCAATCCTCAGAACGTCTCCATGAGGTAACAGCTCCAGAGCTGCTGGAGGGAACAGGCTTATAGAAGAAAGGTAAGATCCCAGGGTCTCCTAGCCGGTAAATAACAGATCTGTTACGCAAATGCGGGTCTGCTAGTTTCCACCTCTAGTTATTCCTAGTTAGGGCAGATGAGTAGGAAGTAAGAGCACTGTTGAACCTTCTTGGATCCTGTACAAAGGTACCAATCCAAAAGCCCCCCAATTGCCCCTCGACGCCTGGACGTCACAGCTCTTACTACAATGAATACAGTTGTGCTCACTCTCCAGGAAAACTGCAGGTTTTTGTTAGAGGAAAGGGTGGGGGAGACTGCAGCCACATTTGGAAGGGAGAACCTTTTCAAGGTGGGCGCTTAATATAATTGACGAGAAGCCGATTGTTCTCTTGGGTCACGGTAGAGAATATGAAAGCTACAAAGGACTCTTAGAAATCCAGTCCCTTCATTTCCTAGGAAGCGTAGTAGCCCCAGAGGGTAGTGATTACTTGTTCAAGGTTATACAGCTAGGTAGTTGGGGGAAAAAAAAGCAAAAATAGTTGCAGTCATGTTCACAGGCATTACCTTGTTTCACTCTCTAATAGTCCAGTGAGAGACGCATCCTTATGATACCTGTTTTACTCATTGCTGCTGAACATTCTGAGTCTCAGAGAAGCTAAGGAACTTGCCTGAGGTCACACAGCTTGTAATGGGGCAGCTCATCTTCTGAGTCTATCCAGTTACGGTGGCTTTTGTCCTCAAATGCTTAGTGGGTGAGAAAATCACAAGCCTTTGAATTCCTTAACCACAGACTTCATATCAAAGAATCTGTCTCATGCTCCCCAAATGTTTATATACAGACTTGCCGGACAATTACACCTTAAATTTGGTTTGGACAGCATGGTTGCTGCATTGAGGTTGCGATGAGGGTGCGATGACCCCCAGGGGCCCTGCTCCACGTTCGTCTCGGCTTTCCCAGCCCGGCACCACTGGAGGCTGTGGGTGAATGCCCTCTTTGCCTTTGGTCTTGCTGCTACCCCTTCCTGCCCATGAGAACATGCTTCCCTTTAGCAATCTAGGAAGTTTTACATTTTCTCCCCGGCGACTACCAGTGTGCTGCTAGGTCCCTGAGAATGTGGAGCCCGTGATTCTCTGACCAGACGCCTGGCTCTCGAGACCTAACTATGTCATCATTTATGACAGGCAGCAAAGTGCTCTCCTCTGCTGTGCCTGTGCTCTCTTCTCTGCGATCCAAGGGACGGTCAGGATGATATTACTTTTTCCTCTTGCTTCAGATGGGGAAACAGGATCAGTGAAGATCTGACCCGCCCAAGGTCAGTGCAACCAAGGTTTGTTCTCATTTTTATACTCTTCCTACGGCGTTGGGATAACCTTCTGATCGTGGACTGAGCCCTCGAGTTTACCCCCCACCGCTTGTCACCTACAGATGTGCCTGGATGGGCTGCCCTCCAGGGAAGGTAGCGCTCAACCCAGCGGTGGGGTGGCGGGGGGCGGGGGGACAGCTCTTAATAAAGATGTGACTTTATCCGGTCCCCAGGTCAGCCTGGTAGAGGAGGCATTTGGAAGATTTTCTCTTCAATGCTACCAAATGTCAAATGTACTATTTTAAAAAGAGCACACCGTTCTAAAGGATCAAAAATAATGCAAACATCCTCCAAAGCGTAGCCTTAACATCATTCCCTGATGAATGTGCTTCTAGGAGCAGACAAGGGGAGATGGGGAAATCTCACCTGTGGCTTGTACAGAGGTAATAAGATAAAAATGTCAGGGCGCCTGGGTGGCTCAGTCAGTTGAATGCCCGACTTTGGCTCAGGTCGTGATCTCACGGTTTGTGCGTTCGAGCCCCACATTGGGCTCGCTGCTTTCAGCGTGGAGCCTGCTTCGGATCTTCTGTCCCCCTCTCTCTGCCCCTTTCTCACTCACACTCTCTGACTTTCAAAAATAAATAAACATTAAAAAGAATGTCAAGCAGGCCAGCAAAGTGTGTGTGTTACCCTTCGATACATATACATACAATAACTCACATACTTAAATCAAGTTTTCTGATATATAAAGAGATTTCAAACACATTTCATACAGTAACCCTGTGAGAGAGGTATTCTTTCACAGAGGAGAAACCTGAGCTTCAGAGAGAATTTAAAAATGCCCGAGGTCTTACAATGAATAGACGGAAGATGTGGACATTTTACCTGTGTGTGTATGCTTGCTCCCTTGCAAACGACTGTTATACACACATGTGATACATGTTAATGTGTGCTTGTGATTATATGTCAGCATATGAAATAGGGGGCACGCTCACCGTTGTCTGACTTGTTAAAACGTCATGGGGTAATATGCTTGCTGGGTCTGCCGCTCTGGCCCCCAGAATCCTGGCTGCCATGGTCTCGTCCACCCTGTTCAGGTACTGATCACAGTAACAGGAAAGACCTTATGAGGATTTCAGAGAGATTTAGTGGATGTAATTATCAGCGCAAACACAAAAACTGCATGGCGATAACTGAGTTCTATGTAGAGTTCTTTTGTGTCTCCAGTTCCATCCCACTAAAGAAGTGACATAAATTCACAGCCAGGGGAGTGGTTTCCCTGGGGTCCAGTCTGAGCTTTCTCTTCTCCCGGGCTCTATTGATCCTCTCTTACATTTTTCATGCTGTTCATATATTATGCTGCTGAAGAGTGCAGTCTTGGGATACTAAAAACCTCACTCTGCCCCTTGCAGGTTGTAGGTATCTGGGTAGGTTACTCAACTTCTCTGTATTTCAGTTTCCTTATCTCTAAAATGGGGATCGGAATAATAGAAGGATCACCTCATAACTCATAGGGTTATGTGAAGTTTAAAGGTTCCCAGTACATGCAAACCCTACTTATCAATAGAGAGGTGGTAGTCATAAAATGTCACGTGACACTGCCGGATGTGGATTAAATGCTCAGTAAATGTTACCCACTCATATCATCCCAGGGACCACTGGCTATCAAGTTCTTAATCACACTCTCTGAGGACGTGTCTATCATCACCTTGATCCAGGGCATTGCCAAGGTGGGGGCTTCCCTCCACCGTGCCCAGTGCAATGCTGGAGCCTGACCATGGCCCCAGGTCATGGTACTGACTCGCTCCATGGTACCCAGCTGCTGGTACTGACCCTCTCTGTAGCTCGTTAGTCTGAGCTCCTTGGTCACATTCACTGCTGTCGTGGGGAAGGGTGTTAAATGAGTTGGGGTGGGAGAAGATCCAAATTGAAAATGGCGGCTGCACCATGTAGAGCCACGAATACTGAGAAACATGTTAAATATTCTCTTTCCCTGTCTTTGAGACAGCCTAAAGAATGGTCCCATTGATGACATATAGGGTCAATTTTGGGTAGAAGAATTTAAGTGAAGAGCATAGATTCTGGGAACATATTGGTTGAATTCTTTTAAAAAAAATTTTTTTTTAAACGTTTTATTTATTTTTGAGACAGGGAGAGACAGAGCATGACCAGGGGAGGGTCAGAGAGAGGGAAACACAGAATCCGAAACAGGCTCCAGGCTCTGAGCTGTCAGCACAGAGCCCAATGCAGGGCTCAACCCCACGAGTCTGACTCGGGGCACGAACCCACGGACCGCGAGATCGTGACCTAAGCCGAAGTCGGCCGCTCAACCGACTGAGCCACCCAGGCGCCCCTTGGTTGAATTCTTATCTCAGTTCTGCTACTTAGTTGCTGAATGGTCAGGGCCAGTTACAAGCCCTTCCAGCTGTCTCCCTTCTCATTCAGTTAGGTTCTACACATGCATTTGCTTTTCACCTTCCCCAAATGTGTTCCCATTTTCCACTCTGTGATCTCCTCTCCCATCCTTTTATCCTTTTCAATTACCGTACTGCGTTTTTGGAGGGAGTATTCAGGAGGGGGCAGAGACAAACACAGAACCATCCTTCCTGGTTAAACAGTAATCCTATTTGATCATCTTTAGAGTTGACACCAGAGATACAATATTTAACATGACTTCAGGAACAGCAGTTTTGCTTTTATTACTGTTTGGATTAAAATTTTTTTTAAATGTTTATTTATTTTTGAGACAGAGAGAGGCAGAGCATGAACAGGGGAGGGTCAGAGAGAGAGGGAGACACAGAATCCGAAGCAGGCTCCAGGCTCCGAGCTGTCGGCACAGAGCCCGATGCGGGGCTCGAACTCACGGACCGTGAGATCATGACCTGAGGCGAAGTCGGATATTTAACCGACTGAGCCACCCAGGCGCCTCAAGGTTTGGGATTTTTGAGCATAAACTACACGTGTATAATTCATCTGCTTTAAAGAACTGGATAATTAATTAAATAGGAAATTAAGAATGTAAATACTGTCTTTTCTTTCTTTCTTTTTTTTTTAAGGGATGCTGGGACCTTCCTCTCCAGTTTTGCCACGAGTAGCCAGCTTATTTTCATCAGCGATTTGGACCCTCCCCTAAGTAGGGCTATGGGAGGCTGGCTGGCTCCTTTGTCAGGATGTGGTGGAGGAAACTAAAGATCAGGTGGGCGGCTGAACCACGTGAGTGTCAGATTGCCTCACATCTCTGGGGTCTAACGTCTATTTGGAATTCCGTGGCTCTTTCTTTTTCCTTCTTCAAATTTTTATTTCAATCTGGTTAGTTAACATACAGTGCAACATTGATTTCAAGAGTAGAATTCAGTGATTCATCACTTACTTACAACACCCAGTGCTCATCACAATGAGTGCCCTCCTTAATACCCATCGCTCATCTAATTCAAGCATGAACGTCTCATCTTCTCAGCCTCTCTGCTGAAGTTACTAAATAGCTTTCATGTGTGTTTCAAAACTTTATTTTGGTTCCTTTTCTAGCGATCAGTTGAGAGAAATTTGTATTGATCTCTACCATTTGGGGCTTTAATACTTGCAAATATCAGAAAGCACCACAGGGTCTGAGAGGTCAAGTCCTATTCTGGGTACTGTATATCCAGAGAGGGGACCCAGTCCATCAGGTTTCTGGGGGAACTTGAGGGACTCCTTTGTAACTACATATGACCATTAGAGGGCGCCTTGACCTTGTGAGAGCATAAAACACCCACACCTGGGAGTAAAGAGGACTGTGTGCAAAGAGCTGCAGAGCACAGAATCTCTTATGCACTTTTAAATTTTGCTAATTAAGAAAATATTATGCCTGGGAAGCTGCATGCCTATTTCCTGAGGGCTCGTAGACAAGTTCATTAACCCTACAGGGGTTTTTGTGAATCCAATAAACTTACTACTAGTAGTAATGAGTATAAGTATTTATGCCGTTTTTGGAAACCTTAGTTACAATTAATAAAATATTTGCTAATAATAAGTTCATTATTAGTGGTAACAATACCAGTCATCATTTTCTAGGGGAGCAGAGAAGCCCGTGTAACAGGCTATGTCTGGGGACTCCCAGAGACGTGGGAAGTACCTTGCAGTGGAGACAAGAGGTGGTCCCACCCAGGAGCTGAGTTCACCCAGGGCTCCATGGGTCTGAGGGAGGGTGGCGACTGGGCTCCAGCCCTCAGCAAAGGCTCTGTACAGGCTGCAGATCTGCTTATTTCCACTTTATTCCCTTGAATAAAAAAAACCCACAGGTTTAAAAAAAAAATAACCGCCCAAGCACCTGCTCCTCTTACTTTCCCCTAAAATCTTATTTCACGCACTCTCCCGTTTCTATCTCACAGTGCAACGTTGTTTCTATCTGTTCTAATGCACATATTTCTTATGGACCCAAGTAAATGATGAAGTACTGATCAATGGGCACCGGTTCTGTCCTTCCTTGAATTCTCCCTGGCATCAAGCATAGGACTGAACACCTAATGGGGGGCGTTAGAAATACTTGCTGATCTGTTTAGTGAATGGTAAGACTCTGCCCACAATTAACTAGGAATGTCTTTCTCATTTCTGCCCCTCTTCCTCTGCTCTCTGTGACCTACTCCCTTCCTCCTATGGCTCCACTCTTCCTTGGCCCCAGATTACTTAGCCAAAAGAGGGAAAAATGAAGCTCATAATTAGGCCCAGTCACAAGTGTCTTCAGAAAGAATCATCTTCAGGACTTTAAAAAAAGAGGTTAAATCTCCCAGAATCCCTTATAAGGGTCCTGAGGCTCAGTGATCCTTCCCTTAATCCTAAGTGACAGATCCAACCTAGCAGGTTGATCATGAGAGCCCTTGGCCTCAGTTTTCCCATATGTATAATGGGGTTAATAGCACCTGTCTTCTACTTTCACAGGAACACGGCGAGATAATGTTGTAACATGCACTACAGTCCACAGATGAAAGCTACCATATAAATATCAAATGCTATTAAAAGTCCTTGACTTGTGGAAGACCATGGAAGCTTCATTACTTATGGGGTTCACAGCAAGATGGGTGAAAAGACGGGGGGATGTACCCAAGGACTTCTTGACGCTGGGACCTGGCAGCTGTCCGTGAGAATTTGAATCTGTACACGAAGCAAGGGCTTACGAGCAATTTGGCAGTGATCCCAAAGGAAGCTTTAGAGTGCTTTAAAATTAAAAAAACAAAAAACAAAAAACAAAAACCAAAACAACCAACCATAAATTTATAAAATAACTGAGCTTGGTTAATAAATAAAATAATATAGACTTCTGGCCACTAAAAGGCACAGGTCCTTGCCTCTTCCTTTCCTAACTCCTGTCCTCTTCCCTAGGACGGCCACTTGTAATCCTTTTACTGGTTCTTTTGGTATTGCTCTTCATATCTCTAAATAAAATGTTTAAATTGTTCAGTTTGGAAATTAGTTACTGAATTTCCGCCGTTGATCTGCGGTGATTTCACCGTCCTCCACGCCCCTTTTCGCAACCTTTGAATTTAGCTCACTCCCTGTTGCGCTGCTTTCATCAGTTTCCTTGGAAGCATTGTCACAAACTTACCATTCCAAGTCTCGTTCGGCTCTAGATGCTTGTTGACTCTCGCCTTGCAACACGGGCTGTTTGCATTTCTGCCCTGCCCTCTGGCTCCCCTTCCTGCCTTCCACTTCCCGGCTTCTCTCAATTGAACATCCTGGTTATGATTGATGGTGTATACATTCTGTCCTGACACCGTAACTTACACTGTGATTTGTCTGTGGGCTTAGTTTAAGAGCAGAAGATCATTTTAGCTGTTCAGGGCAGAGTCTGATTTTGTGTGATGATTATATTTTTTCTCTTGTAGAGAGTTGGGTGTTTCCTGGAAGTCCTTTCTTTTTCTGGCACTGTTTGCTTTTGTGGCATCCTTAATTTATTTTTGAATGCTCGATCCGAATAGGCATTCTGGGAGATAGCTTGCGTCTGTTTCCCCCAGATCCCGCCTCCTGGGCCTCCATCCTCCAAATGACTGCTGTCTACCTGCTGCACTGTCACTCTACTCTGGGACTTCCTCTCTGCTTCCCAGTTTTGGAGCCCATGTCTTCCTTGTTCTTGGTTTACTCTTTTGTTTTGCTAGGGAATATCCTCAATAGTTTCCCCCCAAAAAGCCTATTAAAAGTAAATTCTGAGGGGCGCCTGGGCGGCTCAGACGGTTAAGCATGAGACTCTTGATTTCGGCTTAGGTCGCAATCTCACCATTTCATGAGTTCAAGCCCCTCATCCGGCTCTGCACTCACAGCGCAGAGCCTGTTTGGGATTCTCTGTCTCCCTCTCTCTCTGCCCCCTCCCCGCTCATGCTCTCTCTGTCTCTCAAAATAAATTATAAAAATAAATAAGTAAATTCTGAGGTTTGAATGCCCAGACATGTTTTTATTCTGCCCTCAACTTAAGTGATAGTTTGTCTGGGTAGAGAATTCAAGGTTGAAAATATCTTTTTCCCAGAACTTTGAAGGCATTGTTCCATTGTCTTATCGTTCCATTAAAACTGGTGTCCTCATACGAAGGGGACATTTGGACACACAAAAAGAGACACCAGGGACGCGCACACAGAGGAAAGACCATGTGAGGACACAGCAAGAAGGCCACCATCTGCAAGTCAAGGAGAGAAGCCTCAGCAGAAAGAAAATCTGCTGACACTGTGATCTTGGACTTCTGGCTTCCAGGACTGGAGAAAACACAATTTGGTTGTTTAAGCCACTAGTCTGTGGTGCTTTGCTGTGACAGCCCTACAAGACTAACACACTGGCCGAGTTCAAGCAACAAATATAGGAGAAAACAAACTTTTAATTGGCTCTTTTTCGTAAGGAGGATTTATTGGCCCACATAACTAATAGGTGGGAGGCTGGCTTTGACCACTGCTGATTTCTGGGGGCCAAGCAACATCACTGGATGTGGATTCTTTCATCTCTCGGCTCTGGGTCCGACCCTTCTGCTGCGTCTCACGTTCTGAGCCAGTTACTGAGACCAGGAAGATGAGGTGCTCTGATATCTAGTCCTGTGTCACAGACACACCTCTTGAGCGGGGGGTATGGGGTCATCTCTGTGCAAACTTCACGAGTGAGAATGGGAACACGTTGATTTTCTCAGCAAAAGTTTCTACACTGTAGGTTAAGTCCTGATTTTAAGTGTGTCAACAGAAGCATAGACATTCAAATGACATAAATCTAGGGATTTTTAACACGGGAAAAATGGTGAGAAACAGTGAGAATTCGATCAAATTAGGATTCAATGAGCATTGACTGTGTATCTTGAAGGTAAGTGAAGATGAGGACAAAGCACTTTTTTTTTTTTTAACTCCAGTGAGTGTGTGTGGTCAGCGGTTGTTGTAGAGTTTCCGTGGGTGGCCAGACGGGTTATACTAGAGCACTTGTCCATGACCTCTGTCTTTGTGAGTTACAGCTCTTCTTATGCCTCAGCACTCTGAAGCTCCACGAGACAGCTCTGGGAAGAGAAATTTATTTCACAGAGCTCATCATCACGAGTCCTCAGATCCTTAAAATTTTGCTTCATCCCTCTTCACCCTCTATACTCAGGGCATGTGCTGCTGTGCCTTTGTCTGACTGATGGCCTCCAGGCTGATGTTAGGGTAGTGAAAATGGAACACTTTCTTGTGAGGAAATCTCCCCAGACTTGAGATCTGAACACCTTTTACCACTATCCTCAGAAAACCCATTTCTGGCTTGGTTCGAGGTTCTATTATTGACTCACTGGATAGCCTCTGGTCTGTACTTCCATAGTTCATTGCCTCAGTTTCCCCATTTAAGAACAGGTCTGACCAGACCTGTTTCTTACTCTAAGATGTTGAAATATATAATTGGAGTTTTACTTTTTCTTCTTTCCCAAATTTATGTCTTCCTACGAGCTGTTCTCATTGCCAACTGATCTCAGTTAGAAGGAAGGTGGTAATAATAATAATAATAATGATAATAGTAATAGTAAACAACAACAACAACAGTAATAATAGCTTATATCTATTGTGTGCTTTTTATTTTTATTTTTTTATATATAATATATTGTCAAATTGGTTTCCATACAACACCCAGGGTTCATCCCAACAGGTGCCCTCCTCAATGCCTATCACCCACTTTCCCCTCTGCCCCACCCCCCATCAACCTTCAGTTTGTTCTCAGTATTTAAGAGTCTCTTATGGTTTAGCTCCTTCCCTCTCTATAACTTTTTTATCCCCCTTCCCCTCCTCCCTGGTCTTCTGTTAAGTTTCTCAAGATCCACATATGAGTGAAAACATATGGTATCTGTCTTTCTCTGCCTGACTTATTTCACTTAGCATAACACTCTCCAGTTCCATCCACTATTGTGTGCTTTTTACATATTAAGTCTCTGCTAAGTGATAGCTCTTAATACCCACAACAACACTTTGTGGTCAGTGTTCTCATCATGTTACCGCTATTTAACATGTACAGAAACTGAGGCATAGAGAGGCTAATCTGGAGGCATTGTTCTGAACTGTTATACATCACTACCTTCCTGAACAACATGAAGGCAAAAGGCTTAGGGACCAACAGGCAGCTTCTCTCCTAGGGCTGCCCAAGTTCAGTGGCCAGAGAACCAGAAACACTTGGGGGACCTAGAAAGAAACTTGGTGGTCATAGAGCCTGACAGTCCACAGGGTAGGAAATCAAGGTAAATAGATGGAGTGACTTGCTCAAGTCACCTAACAGTACTTCTTTGTCAACAATGATTTCAGAATAACTTTTCAGACCCTAGCAGAACTCACATGGGGAGAATAGTTAAGATGGTGGAGGAGTAGGGTGACCTTAAACTTGCCTCATCCCTTGAACACAGCTAATAAATATTAAATCATTTTGAACACCCAAGAAATTGATCTGAGAATGGAGAGAACAAAACTGCACATCTTTATGTAGAAAACAACCACCTCGTGGAAGGTAGGAGCTGTGGAGAGTTGATTTTGGGGAGAAAAGAGCCACAGTACCTGCAGGGAAGGGAACCCTGATCACAGAGAGAAAAGCAAGAGGTAAAGAGAGAAAGAGTGAAAACATGCACAAGGGATTGCACTAGAAAACTCTTGAGTGGGAAAAGGAGAGGGGTTAAATACCACGAGTTTTTTTTTTATAAGCAGCAGAGCACAAAGTCTGGGGTTTTAGAGGTCTGTGCCATCAACAGCCTCACATCTGGTGCACTTGGCAGTGCTCTGGTGGTGAAGGAAGGCAGAGACCCGGAAGCAGGCATCATGGTCTTAGGATACCCTGGGTTGCTCGGGGAGAAACTCTTCCCCTTCTTGAGTGCATTTGGGAGAGGGGGCACTGCCTCTCAGGAGACAAAAGACCCTGTGGGCACTACTGGCCCACCCAGTTCACCAGTAGAGGAATGGGGATATGGCCTGAACAATGAGTCTTGGTATTAGCTTTCTGCTGTGCTTTACCATAAACTCCAAGCTGCTGTGTGGTCACATGGCCATTTTCTGGGACAAGACTGGCACTGGCCACAGTGCAACAAGACCCTTCCCTAGAGGATCAGTGTGGGTGTGTTTCGGGGGTCTCTGAAGTTTGGAGTTTTGAAACCCACAGCCACGCCTGCTATAAAACATAGGAGTGCTGTGCTGGCTGGCAGGTGGGCAGCTTGGACACAGACGGGGTGATGGCAGGGATCTGACAGAAGATGGGGACACGGGAGAAGTGATTGCTCTTCTGTGAGGGCTTCCTGAGGAGTGGCAAGCATAAGCTCACTGTTCCAAAGATGAAAAAGCAGGTGATGCCATCACACGACCCCATCCTCCCATCTACACTGACCGACTTCAGTGAGCAAAACAGTGCCACCAAGTGGAAGCGGGAGTAGCTTACACCAAACTCCGCCCCCCTGTACTTCGCAGGTGCATCTCCAGTAGGGCAAGTCAACCTGAAAATCAGACAGCAGGCCCTATCCCCTGAAGACCAGGACAAACCCCTGCAACACACCAACTCTACTGATCATAGAGTGCTGCAATGCTTAAGGTCTAGGGGAAACAGGATCTAACTTCCTTTTTTTTTTATATACAGAAGAATCAAGTTTTTTATTTTTTATTTTATTATTTTTAAATTTTTTTTTATTTTTAACCTTTTTAACGTTTTGGATAAAGCTTTTCTTAACAAGCAGACCAAAACACACTTAGGATCTAGCTTCCTTTTTTTCCCCTCCAAAATGACAAGATGGAGGAATCCACCCCAAAAGAAAGAACAGGAAGAAGTCACAGCCAGGGATTTAATCAATACAGATATAAGTAAGATGTTTGAACTAAAATTTAAAACAACAATAATAAGGATACTAACTGGGCTTGAAAAAAAAACATAAAAGACACTAGAGAATCCCTTATTGCAGAGATAGAAGAAATAAAACCTAGTCAGGCAAAAATTAAAAATGCGATCACTGAGATGCAAACCCAAATGGATGCCACGACAATGAGGATGGACGAAGCATAGAAACGAATCAGTGATATAAAAGATCAAATTGTGGAAAATAATGAAGCTGAAAGGAAGAGGGAAAGAAACGTATTGGATTATGAAGGTAGACTCAGGGAACTCAGCAACTCCTTAAAGTGTAATAACATTCGTATCATATGAGTCCCAGAAGATGAAGAGAGAGAAAGGGGAAGGTTAATTTAAGCAAATTATAGCTGAAAACTTCCCTAATCTGGGAAAGAAAACAGATATTGAAATCCAAGAGGCACAGAGAACTCCCATTAAATCAACAAAAGCTGGCCATCATGAGACATAGATCATTGTCAAATTCACAAAATACACAGTCAAGGAAAGAATCCTAAAAGCAGCAAGGGGAAAAAAGTCCTAAGACAGATCAGGTTTGCAGCAGATCTGTCCATAGAAACTTGGCAGGACAGAAGGGAGAGGCATGATATTCAACATGCTGAATGGAAAAAAATATGCAGCCAAGAATACTTTATCCTACTGTCATTCAGAATAGA
The DNA here is from genome assembly GCF_018350195.1 of Panthera tigris. Classification (NCBI taxonomy): domain Eukaryota; kingdom Metazoa; phylum Chordata; class Mammalia; order Carnivora; family Felidae; genus Panthera; species Panthera tigris. The sequence goes on along the minus strand of NC_056669.1, from coordinate 39,293,585 downwards.
AGAAGAGATAAAGAGTTTCCCAGGCAAGAAAAAAGCTAAAGGAGTTTATGACCACTAAACCAGCCCTGCAAGAAATATTAAAGGGGAGAGGGGGGCCTGGGTGGCTCAGTCAATTCAGCATCCAACTCTTGATTTTGGCACAGATCATGATCTCACAGTTTGTGAGTTTGAGCCCCAGATCAGGCTCTGCACTGACAGCACCAGAGCCTGCTTGGGATTCTCTCTCATCCTCTCTCTCTGCCCTTCCCCTGCTCACATTTGCTCTCTCTCTCTCTGCCTCTCAATAAATAAATGAACCTTTAAAAAAAGAAATATTAAAGGGGGAAAAAGACCAAAAGAAACAGACCAGAAAGGAATAGAAAACATCACCAGAAACAGCAACTTTACAGGTAGCACAACGGCACTAAATTCATACCTATCAGTAATCATTCTGAATGTAAATGGACTAAATGCTCCAGTCAAAAGACATAGGGTATCAGAATGGGTTAAAAAAATAAGATCCATCTATGCTGCCTACGAGAGACTCATTTCAGACCTAAAGACACCTGCAGATGGAAAGTGAGGGGATGGAAAGCCATCTATCATGCTAATGGATATCAAAAGAAAGCTGGAATAGCCATACTTATCACAGAAAAACCAGATTTTAAACCAAAGATTGTAAGAAGAGATGAGGAAGGGCATTACATCATAATTAAGGGGTCTATCTATCAAGCAGATATAACAGTTATAAATATTTATGCCCCCAACTTGAGAGAACTCAAATATATAAATCAATTAATAACAAAGAAACTCATTGATAATAATACAATAATAGTAGGAGACTTTAACACCCCACTTACAACAATGACAAGATCATCTAAGCAGAAAATCAACAAGGAAACAGTGGCTTTGAATGACACACTGAACTGGATGGACTTAGATATATTCAGAACATTTCAACTTAAAGTAGCAGAATACACATTCTTTTCTTTTATTTTTTTTTTAATATGAAGTTTATTGTCAAATTAGTTTCCATACAACATCCAGTGCTCATCCCAACAGGTGCCCTCCTCAATGCCCATCACCCCCTCTCCCCCCCCAACCCCCCATCAACCCTCAGTTTGTTCTCAGTTTTTAAGAGTCTCTTATGTTTTGGCTCCCTCTCTCACTAACCCTTTTTTTTTTTCTTTCCTTCCCCTCCCCTATGGTCTTCTGTTAAGTTTCTCAGGATCCACATAATAGTGAAAACATATGGTATCTGTCTTTCTCTGCCTGACTTATTTCACTTAGCATAACACTCTCCAGTTCCATCCACGTTGCTACAAAAGGACATATTTCATTCTTTCTCGTTGCCACGTACTATTCCATTGAGTATATAAACCACAATTTCTTTATCCATTCATCAGTTGATGGACATTTAGGCTCTTTCCATAATTTGGCTATTGTTGAAAGTGCTGCTATAAACATTGGCATACAAGTATCCCTATGCATCAGTACTCCTGTATCCCTTGGGTAAATTCCTAGCAGTGATATTGCTGGGTCTTAGGGTAGATCTAGTTTTTTTTTTTTTTTAATTTTTTTTTTTACATTTATTCATTTTTTAAGAGACAGAGACAGTACACAAGCGGGGGAGGGGCAGAGAGAGAGGGAGACACAGAATCTGAAGCAGGCTCCAGACTCTGAGCCATCAGCACAGAGTCCAAGGCGGGGCTCAAACCCACAAACTGGGGGATCATGACCTGAGCTGAAGTCGGACGCCCAACCGACTGAGCCACCCAGGCGCCTCCTATTTTTAATTTTTTGAGGAACCTCCACACTGTTTTCCAGAGCCGCTGCATGAGTTTGCATTCCCACCATCAGTGCAAGAGGGTTCCCGTTTCTCCACATCCTCGCCAACAGCTATAGTCTCCTGATTTGTTCATTTTAGCCACTCTGACTGGTGTAAGGTGGTATCTGAATGTGGTTTTGATTTGTATTTCCCTGATGAGGAGCAACATTGAGCATCTTTTCATGTGCCTGTTGGTCATCTGGATGTCTTCTTTAGAGAAGTGTCTATGCATGTCTTCTGCCCATTTCTTCACTGGATTATTTGTTTTTTGGGTGTGGAGTTGGTGAGTTCTTTATAGATTTTGGATACTAGCCCTTTGTCCGATATGTCATTTGCAAATTATCTTTTCCCATTCCATTGGTTGCCTTTTAGTTTTGTTAATTGTTTCCTTTGCAGTGCAGAAGCTTTTCATCTTCATGAGGTCCTAATAGTTCATTTTTGCTTTTAATTCCCTTGCCTCTGGAGATGTGTCAAGTAAGAAATTGTTGCGGCTGAGGTCAAAGAGGTTTTTTCCTGCTTTCTCCTCTAGGGTTTGAATGGTTTCCTGTCTCACATTCAGGTCCTTTATCCATTTTGAGTTTCTTTTTGTGTATGGTGTAAGAAAGTGGTCTAGTTTCATTCTTCTGAACGTTGCTGTCCAGTTCTCCCAGCACCATTTGTTAAAGAGACTGTTTTTATTCCATTGGATATTCTTTCCTGCTTTGTCAAAGATTAGTTGGCCATACATTTGTGGGTCCAATTCTGGGGTCTCTATTCTATTCCATTGGTCTGTGTCTGTTTTTGTGCCCATACCATACTGTCTTGATGATTACAGCTTTGTAGTAGAGGCTAAAGTCTGGGATAGTGATGCCTCCTGCTTTGTTTTTCTTCAATATTGCTTTGGCTATTCGGGGTCTTTTGTGGTTCCATACAAATTTTAGGATTGTTCCAGCTTTGAGAAGAATGCTGGTGCAATTTTGATTGATATTTCACTGAATGTGTGGATAGCTTTGGGTAGTATTGACATTTAACAGTATTTATTCTTCCAATCCACGAGCATGGAATGTTTTCCCATTTCTTTGTATCTTCTTCATATTCCTCCATAAGCTTTCTATAGTTTTCAGCATACAGATCTGTTACATCTTTGGTTAGGTTTATTCCTAGGTATTTTATGATTCTTGGTGCCATTGTGAATGGGATCAGTTTCTTTATTTGTCTTTCCGTTGCTTCATTATTAGTGTATAAGAATGGAACTGATTTCTGTACATTGATTTTGTACCCTGCGACTTTGCTGAATTCATGTATCAGTTCTAGCAGACTTTTGGTGGAATCTGTCAGGTTTTCCATGGATAATATCACGTCATCTGCAAAAAGTGAAAGCTTGACTTCATCTTTGCCAATTTTGATGCCTTTGATTTCCTTTTGTTGTCTGATTGCTGATGCTAGAACTTCCAATGCTATGTTAAACAACAGTGGTGAGAGTGGACATCCCTGTCGTTTTCCTGATCTCGGGGGGAAAAAACTCAGTTTTTCCCCATTGAGGATGATATTAGCTGTGGGCTTTTCATAAATGGCTTTGATGATGTTTAAGTATGTTCCTTCTATCCTGAGTTTCTCGAGGGTTTTTATTAAGAAAGGATACTGAATTTTGTCAAATGCCTTTTCTGCATCGATTTACATCATCATATGGTTCTTATCTTTTCTTTTATTAATGTGATGCATCGCATTGATTGATCTGCGAATGTTGAACCATCCCTGAAGCCAAAGAATGAATCCCACTTGATCATGGTGAATAATTCTTTTTATATGCTGTTGAGTTGAATTCAATTTGCTAGTATCTTATTGAGAATTTTTACATCCATATTCATCAGGAATATTGGCCTGTAGTTCTCTTTTTTTGCTGGGTTTCTGTCTGGTTTAGGAATCAAAGTAATGCTGGCTTCATAGAATGAGTCTGGAAGTTTTCCTTACCTTTCCATTTTTTGGAACAGCTTGAGAAATATAGGTATTATCTCTGCTTTAAATGTCTGGTAGAACTCCCCTGGGAAGCCATCTGGTCCTGGACTCTTATTTGTTGGGAGATTTTTGATAACTGATTCAATTTTTTCACTGGTTATGGTTCTGTTCAAGTTTTCTATTTCTTCCTGTTTGAGTTTTGGAAGTGTGTGGGTGCTTAGGAATTTGTCCATTTCTTCCAGGTTGTCCAGTTTGTTGGCATATAATTTTTCATAGTATTCCCTGATAATTGCTTGTATTTCTGAGGGATTGGTTATATTCCATTTTCATTCATGATTTTATCTATTTGGGTCATCTCCCTTTTCTTTTTGAGAAGCATGGCTAGAGGTTTATCAATTTTGTTTATTTTTTCAAAAACCAACTCTTGGTTTCATTGATCTGCTCTACCATTTTTTTAGGCTCTATATTGTTTATTTCTGCTCTGATCTTTATTATTTCTCTTCTTCTGAGGTTGGGGTGTCTTTGCTGCTCTGCTTCTATTTCCTTTAGGTGTGCTGTTAGATTTTGTATTTGGGATTTTTCTTGTTTCTTGAGATAGGCCTGGATTGCAATGTATTTTCCTCTCAGCACTGCCTTTGCCACATCTCAAAGTGTTTGGATTGTTGTATTTTCATTTTCATTTGTTTCCATATATTTTTAAATTTCTTCTCTAATTGCCTGGTTGACCCATTCATTCCATAGTAGAGTGTTCTTTAACCTCCATGCTTTTGGAGGTTTTCCAGTCTTTTTCCTGTGGTTGATTTCAAGTTACATAGCATTGTGGTCTGAAAGTGTGCATGGTATGATCTCAATTCTTTTATAGTTATGAAGGGCTGTTTTGTGACCCAGTATGTGATCTATCTTGAAGAATGTTCCATGAGCACTCGAGAACAAAGTACATTCTGTTGCTTTGGGATGAAGAGTTCTAAATACATCTGTCAGGTCCATCTGATCCAATATATGATTCAGGGCCCTTTTTTCTTTATTGATCCTGTGTCTAGATGATTTATCCATTACTGTAATTGGGGGCTCCCATATTTAGCACGTAGACATTTATAATTGTTAGCTCTTACTGATGGATAGACCCTTAATTATTATGTAATGCCCTTCATCTCCTGTTACAGCCTTTAATTTAAAGTCTAGTTTGTCTGATATAAGTATGGCTACTCCAGCTTTCTTTTGACTTCCAGTAGCATGATGGATAGTTCTCCATCCCCTCACTTTCAGTCTGAAGGTCTCCTCAGGTCTAACATGAGTCTTTTGTAGACAGTAAATAGATGGGTCCTGGTTTTTTATCCATTTTGATACCCTATGTCTTTTGGTTGGAGCATTTAGTCCATTTACATTCAGTGTTATTATTGGAAGATATGGGTTTAGAGTCATTTTGATGTCCGTAGGTTTCATGCTTGTAGTGATGTCTCTGGTACTTTGTGGTCCTTGCAACATTTCACTCACAGAGTCCCCCTTAGGATCTCCTATAGGGTTGGTTTAGTGGTGATGAATTCCTTCAGTTTTTTGTTTGTTTGGGAAGGCATTTATCTCTCCTTCTATTCTGAATGACAGACTTGCTGGATAAAGGATTCTCAGCAGCATATTTTTTTTCTGTTCATCCCATTGAAGATTTCCTGCCATTCCTTTCTGGCCTGCCAAGTTTCAGTAGAGAGATCAGTCACGAGTCTTATAGGTCTCCCTTTATATGTTAGAGCACGTTTATCTCTAGCTGCTTTCAGAATTTTCTCTTTATCCTTGTATTTTGCCAGTTTCACTATGATGGTGCAGAAGATCGATTCAAGTTATGTCTGAAGGGAGTTCTCTGTGCCTCTTGGATTTCAATGCCTTTTTCCTTCCCCAGATCAGGGAAGTTCTCAGCTATGATTTGTTCAAGTACACTTTCAGCCCCTTTCTCTCTCTCTTCCTCTTCTGGAATTCCTATGATATGGATATTGTTGCGTTTCATTACATCACTTAGTTCTCTATTTCTCCCCTCATACTCTTGGATTTTTTTATCTCTTTTTCTCAGCTTCCCCTTTTTCTATAATTTTATCTTCTAATTCACCTATTCTCTCCTCTGCCTCTTCAATCTGAGCTGTGGTCGCCTCCATTTTATTTTGCACCTCATTTATAGCACTTTTTTTTTGTTCCTCATGACTATTTCTTAGTCCCTTAATCTCTGTAGCAATGGATTCTCTGCTGTCCTCTATACTTTTTTCAAGCCCAGCAATTAATTTTATGACTAGTATTCTAAATTCTTGTTCTGTTATATTGCTTAAATCGTTTTTGATCAATTCGTTAGCTGTCGTTACTTCCTGGAGTTTCTTTTGAGGAGAATTCATCCGTTTTGTCATTTTGGATAGTCCCTGGAGTGGCATGGAACGGCGGTGCACTCCCCCTGTGCTATCCCGAGTAACTTATGTTGGTGGTCAGGGCCGCAGTCAGACCTGATGTCTGTCCCTAGCCCACCGCTGGGGCCACAGTCAGACTGATGTGTACCTTATCTTCCCCTCTCCAAGGGGCGGGACTCACTGTGGAGTGGTGTGGCCTCTGTCTGGGCTACTTGCACACTGCCAGGCTTGTGGTGCTGCTTTGATGGGATCTGTTGTATTAGCTGGGGTGGATCTGCAAGGTGCACAGGGGTGGGAGGGGCAGGCTTAGCTCACTTTGCCTTCGGTCTTCCCCTGAGGAAGGGGCCCTGCAGCACCAGGAGGGAGGCAGACCCGTCAGAGGGATGGATCCACAGAAGCACAGCGTTGGGTGTTTGCATGGCACAAGCAAGTTCGGTGCCGGGAACTGGTTCCCTTTGGGATTTCTTCTGGGGGATGGGTGAGGGAGATGGTGCTGGCCAGTGCCTTTGTTCCCCGCCAAGCTGAGCTCTGTCTTCCAGGGCTCAACACCTCTCCCTCCCGGTGTCCTCTTGCCCTCCTGCTCTCTGAGAGCAGAGCTGTTCACTTTTAACATTCCAGATGTTAAGTCCCGCTGGCTGTCAGGACTCACGCAGTCCAGCCCCTCCGCTTTTGCAAGCCAGACTTGGGGGCTCTGCCTTGCTGGGTGGGCTGCCCCTCCACTGCCCCGTCTCCCTCCTGCCAGTCTGTGGAGCACGCACTGCCTCTCCGCCCTTCCTACCCTCTTCTGTGGGTCTCTAGTCTACGCTTGGCTCCGGAGGATCCATTCTGCTAGTCTTCTGGCGGTTTTCTGGGTTATTTAGGCAGATGTGGGTGGAATCTAAGTGATCAGCAGGATGATGTGAGCTCAGCATCCTCCTACACCGCCATCTGCCCCTCTTCTTCCCACATTCTTTTCAAGTGCACATGGAATATTCTCCAGAATAGATCATGTATGTCACAAATCAGCCCTCAACAAGTACAAAAAGATTGAAATCATACCATTCATAATTTCAGACCAGAATACTAGGAAACTTGAAGTCAGCCACAAGAAAAAATTTGGAAAGACCACAAATACATGGAGGTTAAAGGGCATCCTACTAAAGAATGAATGGTTTAAGAAGGAAATTAAAGAATAAATTAAGAAGCATATGGAAGCAAATGGAAATGAAAACATAATGGTCCAAAACCTGTGGGATGCAGCAAAGTCAGTTCTAAGAAGAAGGAAGTATAGAAAAGTCTCAAATACACAACCTACCCTTGCACCTAAAGAAGCTAGACAAGGAACAGCAAATAAAGCCTAAAGCTATCAGAAGATGGGAAATAATAATGATTAGAGCAGACGTAAATGATATAGAAACAAACAAAAAACAGTAGAACAGATCAACAAAATAGGGAGTTTTTTGAAAGAATTAATAGAACTGATAAATCCTTAACCAGACTTATCAAAAAGAAAAGAGAAAGGACCCAATAAATAAAATCACAAATGAAAGAAGAGAGATCACAACCAACACCACAGAAATACAAACAGTTATAAGAGAATATTATGAAAAATTATATGCCAACAAACTGGGAAATTGGGAAGAAATGGACAAATTCCTAGAAACTTACAAACTACAAAAACTGAAACAGAAAGAGATAGAAAATTTGAACAGACCCATAACCAGCAAGGAAATTGAATCAGTAATCAAAAATCTCTCACCAAACCAAAGTCCATGGCCAGGTGGTTTCCCAGGGGAATTCCACCAGACATATAAAGAAGAGTTAATATCTATTCTTCTCAAATTGCTCCAACAAATAGAAATAGAAATAGAAGGAAAACCTCCAGACTCATTCTGCAAGGCCAGCATTACCTTAATTCTCAAACCAGACAAAGATCCCACTAAAAAGGAGAATTATAGGCCAATATCCCTGAATAACATGGATGCAAAAATTGTCAACAAGATACTAGCAAATCAAAATCCAAGAATACATTAAAAGAATTATTCACCACAATCAAGTGGGATTTATTCCTGGCCTCAGGGCTGGCTTAATATTTGCAAATCAATCAATGTGATAGACCACGTTAATAAAAGAAAGAATAAGAACTATATGGTCTTCTCAATAGATGCAGAAAAAGCATTTGACAAAATACAGTGGCCATTTTTGATAAAAACCCTCAACAAAGTAGGTATAGATGGAACATACATCAACATCATAAAGGCCACATATGAAAGGCCCACAGCTAATATCATCCTCAATGGGGAAAAACTGAGAACTTTTCCCTTACGGTCAGGACAAGACAGGGGTGTCCACGCTTACCATTACATTAATAATACTGGAAGTCTTCGCCTCAGCAATCAGACAACAAAAAGAAATAAAAGGCATCCAATTTGGCAAGGAAGAAGTCAAAATTTCACTATTTGCAGATGACATGATACTCTATGTAGAAAACCCTAAGGACTCCACTGAAAAATTACTAGAATTACTACATGAATTCAGCAAAGTCACAGGATATAAAAGCAACGTGCAGAAATTGGTTGCATTTCTATATACCAATAATGAAGCAGCAGAAAGAGAAATCAAGGAATTGATCTCATTTACAATTTGCACCGAAAACCATAAGATACTTAAGAATAAACCTAACCAAAGAGGTGAAAGATCTGTACTATGAAAAGTATAAAACATTTATAAAAGAAATTGAAGAGGACATAAAAAATATGGAAAAACATTCCATGCTCATGGATTGGAAGAACAGTGTTAAAATTTCTATACCACCCAAAGTAGTACATACATTTAATGCAATCCCTATCAAAATATCACCAGCATTTTTCACAGAGCTAGAACAAACAATCCTAAAATTTGTATGGAACCACAAAAGATAGCAACAGGCAGAAGAATGAAACTGAACCACTTTCTTACACCATACACAAAAATAAATTCAAAATGGATGAAAGACCTACATGTGAGACAGAAAACCATCAAACTCTTAGAGAAAAACACAGGCAGCAACCTCTTTGACTTTGGCAGTAGCAACTTCTTACTAGACATATCTCGGGCGGCAAGAGAAACAAAAGCAAAAATGAACTATTGGGACTTTATCAAGATAAAATTTCTGCAGAGTGAAGGAAATAATCAACCGAACTAAAAGGCAACCTACGAAATAAGAGAAGGTATTTGCAAATGACATATCAGATAAAGGGTTAGTATCCAAAATCTATAAAGAACTTATCAAACTCAACACCCAAAAAACAAATAACCCAGTTACGAAATGGGCAGAAGACATGAATAGACGTTTTTCCAAAGAAGATATCCGGATGGCTAACAGACACAAGAAAAGATGCTCAACATCACTCATCATCAGGGAAATATAAATCAAAACTACAATGAGATATCACTTCACACCTGTGAGAATGGCTAAAATTAACAACATAAGAAACAACAGGTGTTGGTGAGGATGTGGAGAAAGGGAAACATTCATGCACTGTTGGTGGGGATGCAAACTGGTACAGCCACTCTGGAAACAAGTATGGAGGTTCCTCAAAAAGTTAAAAATAGAACTACCTTATGACCCATCAATTGTATTACTAGGTATTTACCCCAAGGATACAAAAAGATTAAATTATTATCAACTATTAATGTCAACAATAGCCAAACTATGGACAGAGCCCAAGTGTCCATCGAGTGATGAATAGATAAAGAAGATGTGGTATATATATATAATGGAATTTTACTCGGTATTCAAAAAGAATGAAATCTTGCCATTTGCAACGATGTGGGTATAGCTAGAGTGTATTATGTTAAGCGAAATAAGTCACTCAGAGAAAGACAAGTACATTATTTCATTCATATGTGGAATTTAAGACACAAAACAGATGAACATAGGGGAAGGGAAGGATAAATAAGATAAAAGCAGAGAGAGAGAAACAAACCATAAGAGACTCTTAAAGATAGAGAACAAACTGAGGGTTGATGGAGGGAGGTGGGTGGGAGGTGGGCTAGATGGGTGATGGGTATTAAGGAGGGCACTTGTTAGGGTGAGCACTGGGTGTTGTATGTAAGTGATGAATCACTGAATTCTACTCCTCAAACCAATATTGCACTGTATGTTACGTAATTAGAATTTAAATGAAATTAAAAGAACTTACATGTTAACTGTGAATTAACAAAATGTTCTGCTCCTGTAACATTGGTTTTCAGTGATAAATAGAAAAGTTGCAACCTCGTCCTTCTGATATGGATACTTTCCAATTCAAGAACCGAATCATATTCTTCACATCAGTATATTCATCCAACTCTTAAGCAAAATGTTTGTGAGTATGCATGTGGGCTTGTCACTGTTGTCCCACAGGGGATGCTGTCGATGTCACCTGGTACAGGAATTTTATCATGAGCCCGTTTCCTCTTTAAGTATCACATTGTTTCTCCGAACTTTGGGGCTGGTTTTGGAAAAATTTTGGAAATATACGATTTACTCCTGTCGTGAGGAGCACAAATCTGAGCCAGGCGTCTGTAGGTTTTGTCTCTTCCCCAATGACTCAAATGACCAATTTATTTAAAAATAAGCCCACCGGGTTTTGTTTAAACATGAAACAAGAGCATCTAATGGCTTTGTATTTGAGAGGTTCCATAACAGACAGGACACTGGGCACCAGAGATGAGTGGATTACCCCATCATTAGATCAACTTTTCTGAAAGTAATGGTGGTATTTCACATAGGTAACTTCCTTGTTCAGCTGCTGTGGAAAATTGTCACATTCAGAGAGTCACTTATCCCAGTACAGAATCACAATTTGTATGTATACTAGCATCGTTTTCACTCTTTATGATTTTATTCTGAAATGCATTGTTGCTGTTCTTATTTTAATCCTGACTTTTGATACCTCAGGGAATCATATTTGAGGACGTGATCCAATTTCCGAATTGGAAGCATAATATAATACCGTAGTTAGAGTAAAAATGCGAATTTAGTAAACAGGAACAATAATCTGTGAATGATGTAAAGTGTGTAAAACTTTGCTTTGCGAGCATAATTCATTCCGGAAACACGCTTGTAATCCAAAGCACTTGTATATCAAGGTGAATTTCAAGAATCATCGGCTCAATTGTGATCATGTGACTTTTGGGGTCAGGTATTACGCGTATTGCAAGATATTGCTCATTTATCAAGTTAAAATTTATCAGAAATGTTTGCTTGTCTTACGGAACACTCGCAGAGCAAGTTACTCGCAGTCCAAGGTTGTACTGTACTTTAGCTGAGACAAGCCACCCCTTGTGGTGGCTCTAGTCACAGCAATACGGAGTCCTTAACTTATCGAAGGCTGTTCAAGTCCCCATTGCACCCCTGCACTCTTTCTGTTTCCTCTCTTTATGCCTTACCCTTCACGTTCCAGTTTTCCATTTCATACCCGACACTTTCTACTTCACGAGTATAATAATTAAAAAAAATTTTTTTTTTTACATTTATTTATTTTTGATAGAGAGAGACAGAGCACAAGTGGGGGAGGGGCAGAGAGAGAAGGAGACACAGAATCCGAAGCAGGCTCCAGGCTCCGAGATGTCAGCCCAGAGCCGACACAGGGTTCGAACTCACAGACCGCCACATCATGACCTGAGCCGAAGTCGGACGCTCAACAGACTGAGCCACCCAGGTGCCCCACAAGTAGAATAATTTTTATGACTATATTGCTTTTACCTACTCTCCCTACCCTCCATTTTATTGTTGTCGTGACTTTTGGTTGTATATATTATAAATCTCTCCTTACAATGTTATTAATTGTCACTTTTAAATAGTTTTTAAGGAACGTTCAAGACGAGGAAAAAACCACAGCATTTTATATTTACCCACAGTTTCTGCCATTCTTCTTTTCTTTCTGTAGAATCGAGTTTTTATCTGGTAGTATTTCCCCCAATCTGAGCAACAAGCTTTAGCATTCGTCAGACAGTCACATTGAAAGGGTAAACTGTGGTATGGGAAATTCCCTCAGCTAGCTTTCGTCTAAAAATGTCTTTATTTTATCCTCATTTTTGAAGGTGATTTTCACCGTGTGTGCTTCAGAGGTTGGGAAGAATGTTTCTGGCCTGGAATTTATGAGCAGCTTTTCTTCTGAGGCTGTATTAGCTCCCTGGTGTACTTCCAATAAAAAGCAAATTACAAAAAGTCCCAACAATGAGAACTGATGAGTTTGTGAGAGCACTTGTAAAGTAAAGACTGCTTTTGACACAGAGAAATGCTAAGTAATCTTTTAGATAGAATGCTAGCAGCTCTGCCTGGACAGATGTCTGCTTTAAAACCAAGGGGCCTTTATTGTAAAATGCTTTGGGCAAAGGAAGGCTTTGATGAAGGTGTGTTCCTTCTACAAATGACATGAAAGATGGCATGCCAGATGTGGTCTCACACCACATCACACGTAAAACAAGTCTGCAGGAAGAAGTATCGATACATGAAAACCCTATTCTCTGTCTATACACCTCTTTCATTAGGGCTCATTAGAGCCCGGGCTGTTCAGTCCTAAGCATTCACCAGCCACAGCGGAAAGTGGTGCTGGGCGCAGGCACACAGCTGTTCTGTGGAACGTACTAGTAGCTGGGGACACAAGGCCCGGGCCTGGGGCTGCTTGCACGAGAACTGTGGTGCAGAAGTCGGTGGCATCGACGAGAGCAGCAGCTAGACAGGACTTAAAGGCCCAAGGAATTAGGCAAGTGAGGGAAAGCGGGCAGGACTGACATTGCTATGGGAAATCTTTCCGGGAGAGCTGGATTTTGAGACCCATCTCCAAGGGGTAGACGCTGTAGGCCAGAGGAGTGAGGAGATTTAAGGAAGGAGTGCTCGAAAAGGAACAAAAGCATAACGACCCTGATATGAACTTGGAGAAACATTTGTTTGGCTCAAGCACAGATGGCACAGCAGGAAATGGGTACGAGATTGCAGAGGTACAGGCTGTCGGGAGGCGTGGGCTGCATGGGACTGACTCGTGGCTGGGAGCCGTGGCTACAAACGGAGAGGTTACAATCTGATGTGACAGGTAACCGGGGGGCACTCGGTGGAAAACTGGCATGTGAAAAACAGAGTTTGAGAAGGGACTTTCCAGCACAGAGAGATGGTGGAGCAAAGCTCGGAACCACGGGGGCGTTGGAGACTGACTAGGACACTGGAATCATTTTAGAGCTGTGCCATCCAGTAGAAATAGAATGCAGGCCACATACGGAATTGTAAATTTCCGACAGTCACGGCGAAAGAGTGAAAAAGAAAAAGTCAAGTTAGTGCAAATAATATGCTTTATCCTGATGGATTGAAAATGTGACGCGTCAACACGTAACCAATATACAGATTATCAGTCAATACACTACGGGACAGCTTTTGCATCCCCAGCCTTTGAATTCCAGCGTGCATTTAGGTTTATGGCACATCTCAATTTAGATCTTAAATTTTCATGGAAGTGTTTGATCCGTATTTAGATTTTATAAAAGTTACAGCTGAAAAGTTGATGGGCGTACTCAAGTTGTTCCAAACACATTTAAGCGTTTCCCAGTAACTGAATTGAATATCAGTTATGAAATTAAAATGAGTTAAAAGTAAATAAAAGTAAAAAAAAAAATTCAGTTCTTCCACTGCACCAGCCATATTTTTTTTAAGATTTATTTTGAGAGAGAAAGAAAGCATGAGTGGGGGAGGGGCAGAGACAGAGAGAGAGAGGGAGAGGGAGGGAGGGAGAATCCCAAGCAGGCTCTGCACTGCCAGCATGGAGACTGAGACCGGCTCGAACCCATGAACCATGAGACTATGACCTGAGCAGAAATCAAGAGTCAGATGCTTAACTGACTGAGCCACCCAGGCACCCCTGTACCAGCCTTATTTTAAGTGCTCAATAGCCTTATGTGGCTTGTGCCTACCCTACTGGACAGCCGAGGTGGACAGATCAGAGGCCTGATCACTGAGAGAGGACACAGAAGCACATTCCTGCCTGCCTGTCAGGGGCTCTGAAATAGAGAACATTAAACAGAGATTCAGAAAAGTGAGCTCAACAGAACTTGATCTGAGAACTCTCTCCCTTTTCTTCTTTTCTAATTCTTCTTCCCTTCCGACCCCTGTTTTTTTCTTCCCTTATATAACGATTAATCTCTGAAGTAGGCACAGAGAGTTGTCCCACAGTATTATAAAAGTCGAGATTTCTGACCTTGTGCTATGATTTCTGCGGAGAGCCTTGGTCACTGCTCTGTGAGAGGGCAATGGTCAGATCAAGACCCCACAGAAGGTGCCCCTGACTCTCATCTCGGTGAAGACAGGAGTGAGGGGTGGCCTTGACACCACCTGCAAGGCCATTCCCATCACTGGTGGGCCCAATTAAATCACTGTGCCACCTGGAGCTTCCCTAACTGGTTTCCAAACAGGCTTCATGTGTGAGATACATTTTTTACACCTCTTTAAAGATCTTTTTTAAAGTACAGTTTTGGGGGATCCCGGGTGGCTCAGTTGGTTAAGCAAATGACTTTGGCTCAGGTCACGTTCTCACAGTTTGTGAGTTCGAGCCCCACGCTGGGCTCTGTGCTGACAGCTCAGAGCCTGGAGCCTGCTTGGGATTCTGTGTCTCTCTCTCTCTCTCTCTCTCTCTCTCTCTCTCTCTGCCCCTCCCCCACTCACACTCTTTCTCTCTCAAAAATAAATAAACACACACACTAAAGTACAGTTTTGGATTTACAAAGAATAATTGAATAGGTAGTACATAGAGTTCCACGCATCCACCTCCCTCACCCCGCCACACCCCAGCATAGTTTCCCCTGTTCACATCTTGCATCAGTGTGGCAAGTTTGTTAAAATTAATAAACCAATATTAATACATTTTTCTTCACGGAAGTCCATAGTTCACATCAGGGTTCTCTTGGTGTTGGACACACTATGAGTTTTGACAAATACGTAACGATGTGTAGCCACCATTATGATATCGTACAGAATAGTTTCCCTGCCCTAAAAGTTCCCTGTGCTTCACTTATTTAAGAAATCAAAGGGGCGCCTGGGTGGCTCAGTCGGTTGGGCGTCCGACTTTGGCTCAGGTCATGATCTCGTGGTCCGTGAGTTCGAGCCCCGCGTCGGGCTCTGTGCTGACGGCTCAGAGCCTGGAGCCTGTTTCAGATTCTGTGTCTCCCTCTCTCTGACCCTCCCCTGTTCATGCTCTGTCTCTCCCTGTCTCAAAAATAAATAAATGTTAAAAAAAATTTAAAAAAAAGAAATCAAAAAGACAATAATATTTCACTACATATGAAAATTGTGTGAAACTCAAATTGCAATGTTCATGAGCAAAGTTTTATTGGGAAGCAGTCACACCCATTTGCTTACATATGATCTATGGCTGCATTGGCTCTACAGTAGAGTGGAGTAGTTATGGGGGGGGCACGTGGCCTGCAAAGCTGAAAATATTTACTATCTGGCCCTTTACAAAAAAAGTCTGCTGACCACTAATCTAGACGATAAGTTCTGGAAAGTTTGAATCGTCACCTCTCAGCACTTAGCAAGTGGATGTGAACCTAGTAGCTTTCTGCTCTAACCTGACTTTTTTAAGACAAAAATGTCCTGTCTGGAATGTTAGCAATTCTTACCACAGTCAATTTTCTCCCTAGAATCCCTTCTGCCATTTTGTTATGGGTCTTTATCACTTATGTCTGGATTTTTTTTTTTAAGGTGAATCTCTGACAAGAGGTGTTCATAAGTTGATATGTTCATAAGTCATAAAATTGTGGATCAAAGAATTTATTCATTTGCTCCTGTGGTGTCCTCCCTCCTCCCAACAAACATTCACTTCGTATTTGCTTTCTGTTGTGTGCAGTCCTGCTTCGTAAAGGTTAAAAAAAGGAGCCCCAGTCCTTAGGGAGGTCAGAAATGACGCCGGATAACAGATAAAATAACTCCAACACAGTGTGGTAAGTGCTGTAATAAGCTTCAGACACCAATAACAGAATCATAGGCCCAAGAATCAAAGAACCACCAATCATTTATTTAACAAATGTTTACCAGGTACCTGGTAAATACCAAGTACTGTGCTAAGTGTTGGGAATATTATGGGGGCAAGACATCTTAAAGAGCTCTTAGTCTACCTTATATTTATCATAAATATAGGAGGGATTTTTGAGGCCATGTGATGCAACCCTCTTATCTGATGAAAGAATCCTCGCGATAGCTATCTTGGCAAGTGTCACGGACATTAATGTGGTCTATTCCAGTGATAGGAAACTCATGGACTAATTTATGTCTGATGATAGACAATTATAAATGTTGGTCATTATGCTTTATTTGAGTGAAACTGTGCCTCGGTAGAAATTGTATGTTTCAGGGCTCAAAAGCACCTGCTGAAAAAATCTATTCTTTTAAAAATATTATTTTATTTTTTCATCATGATAAGTGTACCCTTTAATCCCTTCACCTATTTCGCCCATTCCCCACTCCCCTCCCCTCTGGTAACCATCAGCTTGTTCTCTATAGTTAGTTAAGAGTATTTCAGAGCACCTGGGTGGCTCAGTCGGTTAAGAGTCTGGCTATTGATTTTGGCTCAGATCATGATCTCACGGCTCATGAGTTTGAGCTCCAGGGAGGACTCTGTGCTGACAGTGGGGAGACAGCTTGGAATTCTCACTCTCTCTCTGCCCCTTCCCCACTTGTGCACGCCCCCCCCCCATCTCTCTCAAAATAAAATAAACATTAAAAAAAAAGACTGGGTGGCTCAGTTGGTTAAGCTTCCGACTTCGGCTCAGGTCATGATCTCACGGTTTGTGGGTTCAAGCCCTGCATAGGGCTCTGTGCTGACAGTTCATAGCTCGGAACTTGCTTCAGATTCTGTGTCTTCCTCTCTCTCTGCACCTCCCCCACTTGTGCTCTGTCTCTGTCTCTCTCTTTCAAAAACAAATAAACATTAAAAATTTTAGAAAAAGACTGTTTCTTGGTATGCATATGTGTGTCTCTCCTTTTTTTCCTTTGTTTTGTTTCTTCAAATCCACATATGACTGAAATCATGGTATTTGTCTTTCTCTGACTGACTTATTTCACTTACCATTGGACTCTCTAGCTCCATCCATGTCGTTGCAAAGAGCAAGATTTCATTCTTTTCATGGAGAGTAATATTCCATTGTGTGTGTGTGTGTGTGTATTACATTTTCTTCATCCATTCTTCTGTCGATGGACACTTACACTGCTTCCATATCTTGGCTATTGTAAATAATGCTGTTGTAAACATCGGGGTGCATATATCCCTTTGGATTAGTGTTTTGTACCCTTTGGGCAAATAGTAGTACAATTGCTGGGTCAAAAAGTAGTTCTATTTTTAACTTTTTGAGAACACTCCATGCTGTTTTCCAGAGTGGCTGCACCTATTTATGTTCTCACCAACAGTGCAGGAGTGTTCTTTTTTCTTCATATACTTGCTAACAACTGTTGTTTCTTATGTTGATTTTCGCCATTCTGACAAGTGTGAGGTGGTATCTCATTATGGTCTTGATTTGCGTTTCCCTGATAGTGAGTGATGTCGAGCATCTTTTCGTGTGTCTGTTAGCTATCTGGTTGTCTTCTTTGGAAGGATGTCTGTTCATGTCTTCTGTCCATTTTTAATTGGATTATTTGGATATGCTCTATCCAACAGACAGAGTATCCGACAGATATGTCTTTCAACAGATGGAATTTAATATAAGGAATTGGTTATAGAAAAGACGAAAGAGCTTAGAAGCCAAACATGAGATGAGACAATCCCATGATTAGTAACAGGATGTTTAGCTCCATCCCTAGGCCGAGCTCGACAACAGAACAAGGCAGCCTTGTCAGAGTGCGATGCTGGAACTGTGTGGCCGGAGTCAGAAGCCATTCAGAGGTGGGACCACAAGAAGTGACAGAAGCTGGGGTTCAGAGGAGACGACCACTGCCAGAAATGCCACCCAATGTAGACTGGAAAAGACACCATTATCTTGGTTTCTGCTCTCCTCTGCCAGGGAATCCAACTGGCCTCACCACCCAGAAGCCAGGAGACAAGGGAGTTTGTGAAATGCGGAGAACGGGTCTGAGAGCAAATCGGGAACTGGCCAGCTCCCTTAGCATTCCTCCTGCATGCTGCATGCTTACAAATGGTGCCGAGGGAGTGCCCCTGGGCTCAGTGGTGCCACAAAGCTTGTTCCAGTTTCCGCAAGGTACCTTTGCCCGTCCTTATCCAGTGACCCTCCTGTGCCAAGAGAGACAAGCCTGTGGAATGCCTGCACACTCTAAAGTCTCCAGAGTACAGGCTGGAATGACAACTGGCCACAGAAGGTATGAAGAAAGCTTTAGCCCAAGTTTTACCCCTAAGTCTATTAGCTCAGCAAGTTATTTAAGCAGTTGATCCACCAGGAGGATAAAAATGAATAAACACTCTCGTCTGCTTGCAGGAAAGCAATGAGACAATCTGTGTAGAGTCTGATACGTGCTCTATGTGCAGGGTATGGTAACTATTATCATTCATTTATTTACACACACACACTTAGTGCCTATCATGTGCCAAAGTCTGTTCTAGGGTAGATGTTGTGAATAAAGTGATAACCAAAAGACAAGATTCGTGTCCTCTTGGAGCTTACATTTTAGTGAATGTTAATACCTTTTTCTTTCACTCGAAAAAGAAAATGAATTTAGATTTGCTCTTCTCATCTCGCCTTGTTCACACATCGTTCAGTTGAAAGACTTATTGACACCTAGCACAAGGTGATGCCTACTCTCTGGGCGTGGGGAGGAGGGCATATGAATACGTTCTGAACCAACCAGTCAGACCACAAAATGGCCCTCACGTCCCAGAAATTGGTGCCTGGAAGTAGCCATGGGCAGACAGGTAGTAACTGAACATTCTTTCATAGACTCCACAGATGAGGCTAAGAATTTGCCCCCCCCTACACGTTGGTGTGGTGTACCCTTTGCTGCTCCACGATCCCACCAATCAGAACCATCAGCAAGCTCTGGGAGTTGGTTAGAAATGCAGAATTTCAGGCTCCAGCCTGGCTTTACTGAATCAGAACCTGCAATTTAACAAGATCCCCAGGTGATTTGTATGCACATTAAAGTTTGGGAAGCACTAGTGTAATTCATGAAGTTAAGACTTTGCTCAGCTGGTATCACAGGCTTCTATGTGGGATTTCTGATCGTGAGGCACAGTGTGCTGTTTTCTGGCGTGGAGAAATCTTTCTGGGTTCCCATGGAGTGAGCTCATCCTGCTTTACCTCTCAGACAAGCTAAGAAATTGGACAGCTGGAACATGTTCCTGGTACTTCCAACAGCAATGGAAAGAGAAAGAAAGAAAAAGAAAGAGAATGAGAGGAAGAAAGAGAGAGAAAGAAAGAAAGAGGGAAAGGGAAGAAGAAAGAAAAGAAAGAAAGGGAGAGAGAGAAGCAGGAGGAGGAAGAGGAAGGAGAGGAAGAAGAGGAGGAGGAAGGATGGAGGTAGGGAGGAAGAAAGAAGGGCCACGTTTACCTAGGAAGAGAGGGCTCTAAGCCAGAAATGCCCACACTGTCCAGGGGTGAATCTTACTGGGTAGCTGCACAGTTCTGACACCAGCCTTTCCTCTAAAGCTAATGTGGGCCCAGGATCTATGTATAAGCAACTTAAAACTGCCTCTCTCTTGCTGTCAGATTTGGGCAGTGGGCAATGGGTCAACTCTTAACAATCTTTGAAACAGTCAAACTCTGATTTTAATTCCTTCTTGCCTTCTCTGACAGCATGGAAATTACTATTTATTCCTAAAACTGAGCTTAAGTGCCAACTCTTCTGTGATTCCCTGAATATAAAGCTTACCCCAGGCCTTCAGTACCCTTCTAGACTGACCTTCCAGGGCATGAAGCTATGGTAACTCTTCCCTTGCCAGCCTCCTCTGCTCCCTCTTATAACTCAGGCTAGCCTCTTATCCTGGCTGCTCTTCCCAAGGAGTAAGGTGCCAACTAGATCATCAGATAAATGGGTCATGCTTCGATGCTGTGGGAGAGAATTAAGGGTGGTTCAGGTGTTTATACAGAGGCCTCCTTGAGTCCTTAATGAAGTCTACTAACTACTTGGAGGAAGGCTTCTGTCCAGGTAGAGAGAAGCAGTAAAAAGAGAAGCAGAGAACTTCCTGTGTATGCTTCTGGACAGCCATGTTGCCTGCATGCAGGGCTTTGTTACAGGCAAAATTAATTTGGCAAAGATGGGTTGTTTCTTAGCCTGGATCTCTGCCAGGCAACACGGGGCAATAATTCATTTATCCCATAGCTATGTGCATGAAGGGTGAAGAGATCCCTAAAAACTATAGCTTTCCAGCCAGGGATGGGTTGGGTGTTGCAGAGGGGGGCTGTGCACACATGTGGGTGCGTATTTCAAACCTTACGGGATGCACAGAAGGACAAATGGGCTTGTATATTTGGGGAAAGTTTCCTGGGTGTTTCCCAATCATTTACCCAATGATAACCACCTAAACCAATCAGTTTCTCTCGTTCATTGCGTGATTCGTTCATTCATACAGCAAACATATTATGATGCACACATACAGAGGTTAATAAAACAGTCCCTGTCTTCTGAGTGCTTACAGTCCTGCTTGCTTGGACCTCACCCATTTATGAATGAATTCAATTCTTGTCTGTCCTGCCTCCATCGCAGTCCTGCCCTGGGAAGACTCCGCGGTCCCCTTCTCTTGTTTCTAAATTCATAGACTTTATCTTATTTTTTTTAGCAGTTTTAAGTTTGCAAACAGTTGAGCACAGAGTATAGAGAGGCTCCCTCACTCCCCACCCAGCCTTCCTATCATTAACATCTTGTGTGCATTTGTTGCAAGGGATGAGCCAACATTGAAACATTATTACCTAAAATCCAGTTTGCATTAGGGTTCATTCCTGGCGAGCATCCTATGGGTTTGGACGAATGTATAATGACATATGTTCCCCATTACAGTATCATATAGAATAGATTCACTACTCTAAAAATCCCATCTGCAGCCCTTTTTCTCACCCACCCTGTTCTCCCGTCTGCCTCCATGCCTCCCCTGCCCACGCAATAATAAGGTAAGATTACACTCACTGGGATTGTAATCAAGGTGCAGAATATATTCAGGTTACCTTGTCCCGCCCCTGATTTACCAGCCAGACACCACTAAATCTTCCCCAAACTTGACAGGAAAGATGTGTCCTACCCAGATCTCTGCCTTTCCACCCTGCCTACCCAGTGGAAAGATCCTAAAGGAGATAGGAGGAGGCCATGTCTCTAGGCACAGAAAGTTACAAAGAATCCAGTCGGCTAACAAGACAATTTAATTTCCTGCTGAGCAGCCTCGGGGAATTTCCCAAGAAATGCCAGGATTTTAGAAATGGCTTTTCTTTAATCTGGATGACTCATTCCTCCGGAGCCAGCCCCAGTTCTTTAATGGTGCATTTTGCAGATGTAACTTTAGTGGTGCTACAACGTGTCTAATGAAGTGATAATTTATGGATGCGCAGAGTATACGAGGCAGCAGTGGGGGGGGGGGGCAGTTTAGCCAGTGCAGAAAGGAAGCCAAGGAATCAGCCCTGCCGAGAAGCTGCCCATGTCCCAGGTCCCACTGGCTTTGCCGCATGTTGGGTGCTGGGAAACCTGTGGCTGGGAACGACCCTGACAATGTATTTTATCCTTTATTTTTAGAATCATTGCTCCAGGAAGGCTGCAGGGCAGACGGTGGTCATTCCAGTTTGCAAGATTATATCTGAATCTGGGGGCAACAGGTTCAGTAGGGTTAGGAACTGTGAAGTTCCTCCTTAGGACACTGATCTTTGGAAAACAATGATAAAGTGACATTCCTCATGGAGGAATGATAAATGATAAGTGGGGTTTCCAGGAGGCCAGGACTGTCCCCAGTTCTCTCCCAAGGGCTCTTGATGATGCTTCTCCTCTATTCCAGATTGCAGTGAACTGCCATCTGATCCTGTCTGGCAACCTGTCACTCCTTACAGCCGGTGGTCCCGCCATCATGGAACTCTTCATAACCCTTTGTCCCTGTCTCCTTACTTGTCCATAGGCCCCACTAGACTGTATGCTCCCTTTTTACCCACCGAGGTCCGGACAGGCCACACAACAATGTCAGCAAAGTATACAGGTTACTGGTACCAATGAATGAACTGAATGGTCGTGGTGGCTCTCCATTAATGGCACCTCTGTGCTGTAAAACAGAAGCCCCTTTGCTGTTTGAAGTTCTTCCCTTTCCAGCATGTGCTCGTTCCATTTGGTCACCAAGTCCTATCAGTGTCAATCCTGAAACATCTCTGGAATCCTCTTTCTTTGTTTCTACTGAAGTTAAGACTCAGCATCTCTTGTCAAGGTTGCCAGATAAAATGCAGAATGCCCAGCTACATTTGAATGTTAAAGAAACCATAAATTTTTTTTTTAGTGTATGTCCTAAAAATTGCATATGACATACTTATGTTAACAAATTCATTGTTCATATACATCTCAAATGTAATTGGGTAGTCCTGTATTAAACTCTTTTTTGTTGTGACAAAATACCCACAAAATTTAGCCTTTTTAGCAATTTTCAAGTATACAATTCAGTGACATGAAGTGTATTCACAATGTCGTGCAGCCATCACCACTATGCATTTCCAGAACTTTTGCATCATCCCAAACAGAAACTGTACCCACTGTAAAAGAACTCCTCACCCCCCTCCCATATGCTCTAGTAACATCTACCATATTTTCTTTTATGAATCTGCCTCTTCTAGGTGCCTTATATCAGTGGAGCCATACGATATTTGTCTTTTTGTGTCTGTCTTACTTCACTTAGCATAATGTTTTTCAGGATCAGCCATGTTGTGGCATGTATCAGAATTTCATTCCTTTTCAAGGCTGAGTAATTCGATTTTATGTACCACATTTTGTTTATACCACCTACTGATGGACATCTGGGGTGTTTCACGTTCTTGTCTATTGTGAATAATGCTGCTGTGAACGTTGGAGATCATAACTACCTGGAGTAGTCTCAGCTGTAATTGTTTTTGGAATTCACTAGAAGTGGAATTACCCAGTAATTCTATGTTTAACTTTTTGGTGAACCATCAAACTGTTTCCACAGCAGCCACATTATTTTATATTTCCACCAGCAATACACAAGGATTCCAATTTCTCCACATGCTTGTCAACACTTGTTATTTTCTGTGCTTGAAAAAATTTATTTTTAGAATAGCCATCCTAATGAGCGTGAAGAAATACCCTGTTGTGTTTTTTTTCCATTTTATTTTATTGTTATTGTTTAAATTGTAGTAAGAACATTTAACATGAGATCTATTCTCAACATTCTATAAGTGCATAGGTCAGTATTGTTAACAATAGGCACAACGGGGGCGCCTGCGTGGCTCAGTCGGTTAAGTGTCCGACTCTTGATTTTGGCTCAGGTCATGATCTCACACTTCATGAAATCGAGCCCCGCATCAGGCTCTGTGCTGACAGCATGGAGCCTGCTTGGGATTTTCTCTCTACCTCTTCACTTGTACTCTCTCTCTCAAAAATAAACAAATAAACTTAAAAAAAAAACCTAATAGACACAATGTTGTACAGTGGATCTCTAGAACATATTCATCTTGCATAACTGAAACTTGGTATCTGTTGAATACCATCTCCCCATTTCCCCCTCCCGCCCCTGGCAACAACCATTCTACTCTCTGCTTCTGTGAGTTTGTTAATTTTAGATAACTCATCTAAGTGGAATCATGAGGTATTAGTCCTTCTGTGACTTATCTCACCTTACATGGTGTCGTCAAGGTTCATCTATATTGTCACATTTCACACAATTTCCTTCTTTTCAAAAGACTGAATAACATTCCATTGTATGTACATTGCCATATTTTCTTTATCCATCACGGATTTTAGGTTGTCTTGTCTATGGTGAATAATGCTGCAGTGAACATGGGAGTGCCAATATCTCTTCAAGATTCTAATTTCAATTCTTCTGGATAAATATGTAGAAGTGGGATTGCTGGATCATATGGTAGTCCTTCCTTCCTTCCCTCCCTCCTTCCTTTCTTCCTTCATTTCTTTCTTTCTTTCTTTCTTTCTTTCTTTCTTTCTTTCTTTCTTAATCCCCATGCTGTTTTTCATAGCAGTGGCAACATTTTATTTTCCCACTAACAGTGTGCAAGGGTTCCATTCTTATATCTTTGCCAATATGCATCTTTTTCTTTTCTTTTCTTTTCTTTTCTTTTCTTTTTTTTAAAATAATGGCCATCCTAACAGGTGTGGGATGATATCTCATTGTAGTTCTTATTTGTATTTCCCTGATGATGAATGGTTTTGAGTATCTTTTCCTGTGTCTGTTGGCTCTTTGTGTGTCTTCCTTGGAGAAATGTCTGTTCAAGTTCTTCGTCCATTAAAAAAATTTTTTTTAATGTTTTTAATTTATTTTTGAGACAGAGAGAGACAGAGCATGAGCAGGGGAGGGGCAGAGAGAGAGGGAGACACAGAATCTGAAGCAGGCTCCAGGCTCTGAGCTGTCAGCACAGAGCCTGATGCGGGGCTCGAACTCACGGACTGTGAGATCATAACCTGAGCTGAAGTCAGACACTTAACTGACTGAGCCACCCAGGCGCCCCTCTTTGTCCATTTTTTCTATTGTGTTATTTCTTTGCTCTTGAATTTTAGGGTTGCCTTATGTACTTTGGATATTAATCCCTTATCAGATATGTGGCTTGTAAATATTTTCTTCCATCATTTCCCCCCATGCTTCATTGTCATTTTGATTTGCATTTTCCAAATAGCTAGTGATGTTGAGCAGCTTTTCATGTGCTTTGAATGTTAGAAAAACAATAAATAAATTTATGGCCATCTATATGCCTTTTGTGGGGAACTTTAAGTCCTTTGCCCATTTTTGAATTTGTTGTTGTTGTTGTTGTTGAGTTGTAGGAATTCTCTGTATACTTTGGAAATTAATCCTTGGTACCGTATATCAGATATATGATCTGCAAATACTTTCTCCCACTTTATGGGTTGCCTTTTCAGGGCTCCTGTATTTTTATTTGCTAAATCTGGCAACTATGTGTGTGTGAGTCCATCTACCCCAGCGTTTCTCTCCTGGGGGTGATTTTAGCCTCAGGGACAATTGGAAGTGTCTGGAGATATTTTTGGGTGTTGCAGTGGGGGAAGAAGTGCCTCTGGCTGCTAGTGGATAGGGGCCAGGGATGCTGCCAAACATCTCACCATGCGCAGACAGTCCTCAGTAACAAAAAAACTATCCAATCCACAATGTCATGGTGCCGAAGCTGAGAAACTCTGTACACCTCTGCTTGTCAGCTCATCACTGTCCGGGATACTTGGAGTGGCAGCGTCAGTGATGATACTGCTCTCGCTGCTTTTCTCAGGGTCCTTTGAGACTTAGTTCTGCTGCTGTGGGTAGGGAAGGAGAAATTGGGACAGCAGAAGGAACCAGATCACCATGAGGAGTGTTTAGAAAAATACCCTGCTCACTTGTTCCATGGAGATATGATGGCTGTGAAACTTACTTCCTTGACTCTCAAGGACCAGATCAAGTTTTATTTCTGATAGGAAGCATCCCAGACAAAAGAAGTACAGTGCTTTCCCCTAACACATGGGGGATATGTTCCAAGACCCCCAGTGAATGCCTGAAATCACAAATAGTACTGAACGCTACCTATTCTGTTTTTATATAGATAGATATAGATATAGATATAGATATGATAAAGTTTAATTTATAAATTAGCCACAGTAAGAGGTTAACAATAGCTAATAATAAAATAGAACAATTATAATAACAATACGCTGGAATAAAAGTTATGTGAATGTGGTCTCTCCCTCTCTCTCGAAATATCTTATTGTCCCATACTCACCCTTCTTGTGATGATGTGAGGTGATCACATGCCTATGTGATGAGACAGAGCAAGGTGAATGTAGCGTTAGGTGACCTAACACCTGGTAACCTAGCGTTAGGCTACTATGGGCCTTCCGACAATAGTCAGAAGACGGATGGATCATCTCCTTCCAGACCACGAATGACTGCGGGTAAGTAAAACCGTGGATTACTACTACTGTATTTATTGAGCACCTGTTCTCTGCACCAGGTACCGTCATGGTCACTTTCATAAACAATTATCTAATTTAATTCTCACAATGATCTTGGGAAGTAGATATCTCTTCCCTTTTACATGTGAATAAATTTTTAGGAAGGTTATAACTTTATGTATTTATATTGGAGTGCATTTTTTCCCACCTTTGTACCCCCGTGCATAGCTTCTAGATTGGAGAATAGTAGAAACATAATGAACATTTGTCGAATAGGTGAAAGTTACATGGAGGAACAAGGCTTTGCCTTCCCAGTTCAAGTGTAGGCTCTTCGCGAGCTGGGATCATTTGCTATAATTTTAAAACTAGTTCCTTGACTGCTTCATGTGCTAGTAAGAATATCATGGGTGTATAAATACTTGGTTCTTTGAACTAAAATGAACTGAGTTCATTTGGGGCGCAAATTCATCTCTTTGGAACCTGAATGTTTGTCTTGTTCTATGGGCTTTCCATGGATTCATAGAATCCCAGAGCTGGAGGATACCTTGGAAGTCATTACAGCAGCCAGCCCGATGGTAGGAGATCCTCTTTAGCAGTGGTTCTCAAAGTGTGGCCCCTGGATTAGCAACACCAGCAGCACCTGCGAATTTGTTAGAAAAGCAAATTATCTGGCTCTGCCCTAAGCCTGCTGAATCAGAAGCTCTGGGATGGAGCTGAGCAATCTTGTGGCTTAAGAAGCTTTCCAGGTGTTTCTGAGGCAGAGGAGGTTTGAGAACTGCTCCATTGCAATCTTGGCGGTGTGGTCTCTTTCTTGGACACGCCTACTAATGAGTTTCACCATATTATCAGATTGTCATTCCATTTTCATGTCATTTTAATTGCTAGAAAATTTCTTTTTATTTTGAGCCCAAGTCTGCAGCGGATCCTACACGTTGCCTGCTTCTGTATCCTGGAGCTAAACAGAATGAGGATGAATACACTAAAATTTTCTCTATCCAGATGAAGATAGGTATCATTTATGAAATACAAATCTGGCATTAGAACAATGGGGGTAGGGTGGACAGCAACAGCCTCAGTTGCAACTCATCATGAGCGATTTGGAAAATGGCCCAATCCCCTAAGGACTGCCTAGGCTCAGATCAAGGCTCCAACAGCTCGGTCAGGATTAAATTACTGGCTTCAAAGCCTTTTCTTTCTTCTCTTCCATTTGATTCAGGTGTCTCTCTCTAACAAAGCAGTTCACGGGGATCTCTCAAGGGGATTTCCCCACCACCTGCCACAAACATGAAGCAATCAACCCTCAACCCTCGACTTTTCATAAACCTGAGCTTCACCTTCAAGCAGCCCAGAGAAACCTGTGTTGATGCGCTTCAACTCTGTCTTGTGGGGAATCTTGTATTCTTGCTGCTGGAAAGAATCCTACGGGTCATCTAGTACATCTTATAAACATAAAAACAGAGGCTCAGATGACCAAACTGGCACTTGGTCCTGGGATATCCGGCTCGAATCAGTTTTATTTTCAGGCTACCACTTATGATCATGATTTCCCAAAACAGCCTTACGCAGAAAATAATTCACACACACGCAGAAAATAATTCACTCAAAGTGTACTGCTGGGGTTGGATCCACAGCGCGAGCAGAGACCCTGGAGACCCTGGGCAGATACACAACCAGTGCCGGCCTAGTTACATTCACGCCCGCCCGGGGTGAGCCACAGGGGCCAAAGGCAGCCAGTCACCGCAGCCGCCACCAAGCGCCGCAGCAGCTCACAGCCACCTGCCTGCGGGCCCCGCCCCAACCTCCTGTCGCTGCCCAGGGAGCAGCGGCCCAGAAGGACTCACCCGGAGGCACCTACCGGGATAAGAAGGTCATTGCAAGGAAGGTTTTGGAAACAGTAAAATGGTTCGATGTAAGAAACAGACAAGGTTTCATGGACAGGAACGACACCAAGGAAGATGGATTTGTACCCCAGACGGCCACAAAGAAGAATGACTCCAGGAAGGACCTTCGCAGTGCAGCAATTGCACGGACTGTGGAGTTCGATGTTGTTGAAGAAGGGTGCGGAGGGAGTAAACGCTACAGGTCCTGGCGGAGCCCCAGGGCCAGGGAGGAAATATGCCAGGGGCGGGCCGCTCGCCACCGCGCGGGGTCCTCCCTACAATTGGCTGCGTAAGTGCCAGAACAGAGAGAGAGGGAAAGAAGGGGAGATGGGAGAGTGCTCCCGAAGGCCAGATCCCTCAGCACCCGCCCTTACTTGGGCCACGGTGCCCGCCTGACCTCAAGGAGACCCTATGGGCGGGCATCAACCGCTGTCCTCACTCCTCCCGTGCAGGGAGAAGGGATGGGGGTTGCCGACCTGGGGGGTGCAGGAGAACAAGGTAGACGCGTAAGACAGAGTATGGACGGGGGTAGAGACCGTGATTCCGTAGGAGTCCCCCGCGGCAAGGACGGCCTAGAGAGGAGGGCAATGAAGAAGGTTATGGAAAATCAAGGACCTGAGACCCAAGGTCAACAGACACCTAACGCCGATAGTACTGCGCCTTCGAATACCAACACAGACACCCAGGACACCCGAAACCACAAGATGGCAAAGAGACCAAAGCCGTCCATCCACCAGCTGAGAATGCGGCCTCTCCAGAGGGCGAGACTGAATAAATGCCAGCTTACCCTTTCTACTGTCAAGTTTAACTACCCAGCAAGAAGAAATGAATTTGAAATCCCAGCAATAATAAATGAAGGAGGGGTGCCTGGGTGGCTCAGTCGGTTGAGTGTCTGAGTTCGGCTGGGGACGTGATCTGGCTACTCGTGGGTTCAGCCCCAAGTTGGGCTCTGTGCTGACAGCTCAGAGCCTGGAGCCTGCTTGGATTCTGTCTCCCTCTCCCTCTGCCCCTCCCCTGCTCATGCTCTGTCTCTGTCTCTCTCTCTCTCTCTCTCTCTCTCAAGAATAAATAAACATTTAAAAATTAAAAGAAAAAGAAAAAGAAAGAAATGAACGAAAGATTGGAGCGGAAGACCTTAAATGCTTGCTTTTTACCTGTTGACCAGGTAGCTAGAACAGTCTGCATTATTTATGCAACATGGGTTTTTTTTTTACCTCAAGATGTATCTTTTTGCTAATGACAAATGTGTGGGGTTTTTTTTGTATTTGTTTCATTTTGTTTTAATTTTAATTTAATTTAATTTTATTTATTTAAAAAAATTTTTTTAATGTTTATTTATTTTTGAGAGAGACAGAGACAGAATGCGAGTAGGTTGGGGGAGAGAGAGAGGGAGACACAGAATCTGAAGCAGGCTCCGGGCTCCGAGCTGTCAGCACGCTGCCTGACGTGGGGCTCGAACTCAGGAGCTGTGAGATCATGACCTGAGTGAAGTCGTTTGCTCAACCGACTGAGCCACCCAGGTGCCCCTTAATTTTATTTTTTTTAATGTTTATTTTTTGAGAGACAGAGAGAGACAGAGCAAGAGTGGGGGAGGGGCAGAGAGAGAGGGAGACAGAATCTGAAGCAGGCTCCAGGCTCTGAGCTGTCAGCACAGAGCCCGAAGCAGGGCTGGAACTCACAGACTGTGAGATCATGACCTGAGCCACAAACCTTAAGGTCATGAGCCGAGCCTGAGCCCAAGTGGGAGCCACCCAGGAGCCCCAGTTTTGGGCTTTAAACCAGTTTAAAGTCTGGTTTTTCTCAATACACCTTTAAAGGTTTTAGTATTGTTTCATGTCTGGTGGAGTTGAGATTTTAAGAACCCTCATTTTTAAATTTTGTGATAAAAGCTTACAACTTGATTTTTTTTTTTCAAAAAAGTCAGCAAACAGCAAGCACCTGTTAATACAGGTCTTAAATAATAAACAAAAAGCCCCAAACTATTCAATGGTTTTTGACATATTACTTTATTATTTTTTAAAAAGTTGTAGTAAATAGATGTAACAAAATTTACTATTTTAACCATTCAAAAAACATTTTTTTTTTTGAGAAAGAGTGAGAGTGTGAGTGGTGGAGGGGCAGAGGAAGAGGGAGAGAGAGAATCCCAAGCAGGCTCCATCCCTGTGTGGAGCCGGGAGTTTGACCCCGGCGCTTGATCTCACTAGCTGATCATGACCTGAGCTGAAATCAAGAGTCCCACGCTTAACTGACCGAGCCAGGCAGATACCCGTATTTTAACCATTTTAAAGCGTAGAGTTCAGTGCATTAATTATATTTACAACGTATGCAACCATAACCACTCTTTCCAAAGCATTTGCATTACCCCAAACAGAAACTTGTAACCATTAAACGATAACTTCCCATTCCCCCTCCCTCAAGCTTTGATAACCTTTAGTCTAATTTTTGTTTCTATGAGTTTTCCTATTCTAGATATTTCATATAAATGGATCATACAGTATTTGTCCTTTTGTAACTGGCTTATTTCACTTCGCGTAATAGTTTCAAGGTTTATCCGTGTTACAGTATGTATCAAGACTTCATTTCTTTTAAATATTTCATTGTCTGCACTACCTTTTGTTTATTCATTTATTTGTTGGTGGACACTCGGGTTGTTTATACCTCTTGGCTATTGTGAGTAAAGCTGCAATGAACATTGGTGTACAAGTATCTGTTTGAGTCTGCTTTCAATTCCTTTGGATACAAACCCGGGAATGGAGACTAAAACAAGATTTTAGTGAAACACTTTTATTTTAAATTGGGAAACATTGTAAACATTGAGAAAAGTAGAGAAATGATAGGGATTACCAACACCCTATGAAGATAAAATAGATATTAATAGTCTACCATGTTTGGTTTAAATATTTTTTAAAAGAATCAAAACATTATAGAAATAGCAAAAGCCCTACCCCCTCATTCATTCCTTTTCCCTAGCATTACCACTTCTCTAACCACTGTCTCAAAGTTTCTGTGTATTCTTCCCATGCACTTTTGAAACAATTTGACTATATAAATTTTTGTGTGTAGGTATATAAATATAGAAAACAATATATGTTATAATTTGAGGTATTTAAAAATATGCATAAATGTTATAATGTTGCAATATTGTTTTACGTCTTTTTTCCCCCACTCAACATTGTGTTTGGGGCTTTATCCTTGTTGACACATTTGGTGCATTAATTTTAACTGCTGTATGATATTAAACAATATTTAATTAAATTTTAAAATATTCTGGGCTTTCCTTGTAACTGCTAAGTTTAACCTTCTCGTGTGTTTATTTTTATTATTCATATATGTAGATTTCTACTATCCTGTTTTGTTCTTTCTAATTTCTGTTTATTTTGAGTTTCTTTTCTGCCCCTTTCTTGTCTCCTATTAGATAAAATTTTCTTTGTTTCTGCTCTCTCCTCTATTGCTCCTTCTATTTCTTTTATTTTAGCAATTACCCTTAAATTTTTAATATGAATGCTAAACATAAATTCTACAATTGTTCAGTATCTCTTCTTTTGTCTCGAATAACACAAGGACAGTAAGTGGCTTTAACTGATTCCTCCCTCCCATTTTGTTTTATTGTTTGCTAGTATTTTAGTGCTATATTAAAAAAATACCTCCAAATTACTTTAATTAGTATTATTGTTGTTTTATTATTATTTCATTCAAACAATGCATGTTCAAATTGATCCTTTTTTCCTCTTAATTTTGCTTCTTACATCTCATTCTTTCTACCTGGATTCAGTTTTTTTATTGCAGAAGTGCATATGTTAGTAGTTCTTATTTGCCTGAAAATGTCTTTTTTTAAATTTTTTTTATTTATTTGAGAAAGACAAAGAGAGAGCATGGGGAAAGGGAGAGAGAGAGAGAGGGAGAATCACAAACAGACTCCACACTGTCAGCACAGAGCCTGATGCAGGGCTTGATCTCACAACCTGCTCACATCATTACCTGAGCAGAAATCAAGAGTTGGATACTTAACCAACTGAGCCACCCAGGTAGGTGCCCCTTGTTTGAAAATGTCTTTATCCTTATGTGATAGTTTAGCTGGAGCTAATAGTCTAGGTTAACAGGTATTTTTGTCTCAGTATTTTGGAGACATTTTTCTAGCCTCTGTTGATGTTATTAGGAAGTATGTTGTTAGTCTAATTACCATTTATGGTGACCTGTCTGTTCTCCCAGGCTACTTTTAGAATCTCCTTTATGTCTTTGATGTTTTATGATTTTGTTACCAATGGGAGATTCTGTGTTGTGTGAATAGAGGTCTTGGTTCTTGGATGCCCTATGCTAGAATAAAGGCATCCAGAAGGAAAGCAGCAAGCCCAAAGCAGTTTCTTTGGGACAGTATACTCTCAAGATGGGAGAGTAGGCAGGAAAAGAGGTGGCAACTTCCCTGAGGCTACAGGGGTCGTGGACAGGGTGGTAGAGGCTAGTGGAGGCTGCCTCCAATCATTTGGAGGGGGGGGGGCTCCTCCCACTGACTGGGGAGGAGTTTTTGACCCTACAAGGTTTGTACCAGAACATTATGGCAGCTTTTCCCCATGCAGAGAGGGAACTATAATTCAAAAGCATTATAATGAGCCTAGGGGTTACCCTGGGGCAGAGGTATAAGAGGAGGGGGCTTGTTCTGCACCTATGGTTCTTGATCTGTCAGCCCCGGGATACTGGAAGCCACAAGGCCAGGATGATGAGAGCCACAAAATCAGGATGTGCCCTGGGGGTTCTAATGTATAACCCATTTTTCCCCACCCTTGTCTCCAGCTCTAGTCTGACTGCCTACTCTATTAGTTTCAATACAATTGGCCAGGATATGGACTTCTAAAATTCTGTTTGGAAATGTAATGCTCTTTTTCTGGATTTATGTCTTTCATTAATTGAGGAAAACTTCAGCTATTGTAAGTCAAACGTTTTTATTTCTTTCCTTCTAGAACATCTACTAGATATATATTAGACCCTATCTTTCTATCCCAACCACTCTTTCATATTGTTCATTTCACTATCATTTTGTGCTGAATCTTGTAAATAATTTTTACTTCCAACTCTCTTATTCCTGTAAAATATTGACAAAAAGACTCTCTGAAGTTTAAAACCTTTTAAAAACATATAACTTCATATTGTTTTTATATCACTTGAGTAGAAGCTCCAGTGTAATGTAAACTGACTCTGCAAGAGACATAGTATAAAGGCGTGGTGTACATCATTGTCTCCCAAACAGCAAAGGGTAATGGACATGCTCTCAAATTCCAATACCTGTGCTAATCGTTACCCCAGTACATACACTGGTAGGCACCCTAGAGTTGGAGGAGTTTTCTGAGTGTAAACTTCAACAGCTTCTATTTTGTGTTTCATCTTATTTATTGTTTTCAAAACTTCCTGCATTTTAAATCTCTTTACAACTTTTCTTTATCCATAGCTAAACTTCCTTTTTTCTCTCCTTATCCTAAGCAATTAGATAACTGAACTATCGATGTCCACAAATCTAAAAATCAAACACAGAACTCTTCAGCCAGGTTGCATGAGATATATATTTAAACACATAAAATTCCCTAGTGCTTTGCGACTAATTTCATTTAATTTTTTATTTTAGAAAGAGGGAGAGTGCAAGTGAGGGGGAAAATAAGCTTTATCGTGAGGATATGCAGAACTTCCAATGTATTTTTAAATACAAGTAGAACTTAGCATAGCATTTTTTTATTTTGGGGTTCTTGTTTAATTTACAAAACAACAAGTATTCCAATTATTATCAATCATTTTAAAATACATTAAAAAGAACACAGAAACTGAAATCATCACCTGTTTTAAGATAGAATTTAGAGGGGCGCCTGGGTGGTTCAGTCGGTTGAGCATACAACTCTTGATTTTGGCTTAAGTCATGATCCCAGCATCCTGGGACTGAGCTCCGTGTCAATGGGGAAAGGGAGAGAGAGAGAATCCCAGACAGACTCCACACTGTCAGCACAGAGCCTGACACGCTCAGCGTGGAACCTGACACGGGGCTCAATCCCACGATCTTGGGATCATGACCTAAGCCAAAATCAAGAGTTGTATGCTCAACCAACTGAACCACCCAGGCACCCCTCTAAATTCTATCTTAAAACAGGTGATGATTTCAGTTTCTGTGTTCTTTTTAATGTATTTTGAAATGATTGATAATAATTGGAATACTTGTTTTGTGAATTAAACCAGAACCCCCAAATAAAAAAATGCTATGCTAAGTTCTACTTGTATTTAAAAATACACTGGAAATTCTGCATATCCTCATGATAAAGCTTATTTTCAATGCACAGTACTTCAATTTTGATGACATGGTTTTTTATGACACGTCCTTTTTCAGGCTGAGCACTCAAATGGGAAATTCCTGTAGATTTCCAAGTGGCCTTGGTGCCAGTGACGCATATTGCTTCCCTCCTAATGATGATGGATAACTTTCCTCGACATTTTTTCACCTGATAAGCATTCGGAGCATAATGCTAGTAACTAAGCTGAGGCAGCTGTGCTGCAAAATATCAAACACCGCGTCTGAAGATGAATCCTGTCAGCATAACTGAACAGCAGAGGTGCCAAAGAAGCTGCCAAAATCAACCGGGCTGCGATGTTTACTTTGCTGACGAACGTTGGCTTTAATTTCGCAGTGACACAGCAAGGGTTGAAAAACTTAGCAACTGTTCTCAGCATTGGAAGAATTCAATAGCAGACAAAAATATTGGTAGCCACCAATATTACATCTGTGACGTTATCACATAAGCAAGTGAAACTGGAGTGAGACTTGCATAGATCAAGCTAATATATAGGGTGCCACTGGGATTTTACCAGCAAGTGGACCAAGAACGTTTCCCAAATTGACTCACAATTGTCCCAATTTCAAGCAATAAATCCACCCAACAGATCAGTGAACGCAACTAACGCAAAAACTCCTCGGGCAACACCAAAATCTTCTCCAGTAATCCAAGAGCCCCAAACCGGGGCCAAGTTGATTCTCGTCATTGACAACATACATGGAATTGTCCGTGGGTTTTCTTACAGGCTTGGTGGTGCTTGCCAGGCCCCATCGTCTGCCTGGAGCCTCAGTGGCAGTTATGAGGACCACCTTTCTTGTGCCCAAGCAAAGGCCCCTCCCAGGGGATTAATATCTCTCATCTAGTTGACTTGTTTTCTCTTCGGGTGTCTAACACCAGGTGTCAGGTGTCTGCCTCATCCACTGTTTACAGCTTCAATGACTTTTTTTTTTAATTTTTAGAAATTCTATTAAAAAAAATATACCCATTGTTTTTCACAGTGACACCTTTTTATTAGGGTTTATTTCTTCATGAATTAATTTAAATATACTTATGTCCTATCTCTTAGATTTCAATCCCATTATCTCACGTTTTTAAAAGGGCTCAAATCCTGCTATTTACTGTCTGCTGACTTGGGCACGTGGTGATGTTCTCCTCATGTGTTTTGAAAATGTTGATTCTGAGCTCATCACTGATGAGCCTTGCTTGTTTTTCCTAAGAGAAATTCTTGTGGCCTGGCTTGGCCTCCCTCCAGAATTTTCCACTTAATTCTCTCAGAATTAAGTGAGCTATCACTGGCTTGGGATCAATTATTAGAATTCCTTGGCCTGGAGTTTCTGGGACCGTGAGAATAACCAAAAAGAAATACCCAAGAGAAAATCAAATACAAATCCTCATGAAATAAAGCTCCAGGTTTGCATATTCTTGACTGAAACTATTTTATTTTTTTTTTTCCTCACTTAGTTTCTAGGTGAAAACAGAGATATTCTTTGCTATCATTCAGTGCTGGTGGATGGATTTTGTTTTTCTAGTTCACCTTTTTACTGAGCCTTTTACTTGTAGACGATTCTGGCAGTGTGTATAGGCCTCAGTGCTAACTTCTATTCTTTGCAGGACCAAGAGCTCATTTTCAGGGCTCACCAGGTGGCAAAATCTAAGTGCCCAAGTTACTGAGTTCTAGCATCTTCCTCAGGAAGCCACAGGCTTTGTTCTCACTACTTACTATTCTCACTACTCTCCTTTATACCTTTCTCTTGTTACTGACATCTATATATTTCTTCCTTTTTCTTGTGAATTCATCTATGCATTTAAAATGCTATATTTTTGGTCATAAATACATTCAACAGTTTCCAGGGTAGAAGAGTGGAGGGTTTTCAGGTAGCTTACCTTTTTCTTCATATTGCCAGACTTGTAAGCCACTAGCAAGCTCCTTAATCCTTTGAACCTCAAGTCTCTCGCCTTTGAACCTCAAGTCTCTCACCTTTGAAATGGAGATAAAGATACCTATCTCAGCACCTTGCTCTGAGAGGGAGCTAAAACACCTGAATGCCTCATCTAGATTCTGGCATGTGAGAAGTACAAAATGGTCAAATAAGGTTCCTTTGCATCCTTGAACCCTAACACACTATGACTACTCTGCACAAGTAACCCAAGGAGAGATCTAGGGTCCTAAATACCAAGACCTCTGGAGGATTTATATTGATTCTGCTGCTGATACAGGAAGTATTTTGAAAAGATGTATTTTTAGTCCATTCTGGCAAGTAACAAATCAGAAGAGTTCTAGAAAGCCATTCTATTAGGCAGAGCTCAATGGTGAGAATAGACCAGGGACTACATCCAAGTGAGAATTTTTTTCTGTTCCTCTTCAAGCATTTCCAGGCTGATTTGTTCCTTGAGCCCTCAAGGCAGAAGGAGGTGTTTCTAGGCACTCTTAATCTTATCTATATACATTCCTTTATTCAAATTCAGCATTTAGGGGAGGGGAGGAAGAGGGTAGGCAATTATTGCCTAATTATGTTAATTGACATCAAAAACATTGTGCCAACATTATTAAAATTATAAATAAAAGAAAGAAGATATTCATACATAATCCTATGGTCCTAAAATATACTTTTAATTTTCCATGATCCTTTCTAATCCTTTTTCATTTGTGTAGATTTTAGATTCTTTTAATTATAGTATAGATATAATTTTACATCATGCTTTTTCTATCAGAAATATTTTTTATGTCATTCCTTACTCCTTATGTTTGTAATTCCTTAAATCTTTTTGTTGTGATAAAATATACATAACATAAAACTTTCCATTTTAACATTTTTAAGTGTACAATTAAGTAGCATTAGGTGTACCCATATTGTTGTACAAACATCACCACTGTCCATTTCCAGAACCTTTTCATCATCCCAAACGGAAACTCTGTAAAGCCCTGAAATGCATTACCCTTGTCCTCCATTCAAAGTAAAACTGTAGGTCAGGTGGGGTAGCTGGTTTCTGAGGTCTGCTCTCTACCATTACGGCCATCCAAAGTCTGCAGATAGGAAAGAAAGTTAAGGTTCCCTGACCATCCTGGCTCTCATTGTTCTTACTTCTCCACTCCCGAAGGAAGAAATGAGGGCAAAACAATTTTAGATTGATAATAAGTTTCCTATTATCCTGATGGACTGTACAGCATGTTACAAAAGTAACAGTGATTGGAAATAAACACAATAGAAACTAAAACAACAAAAAAACACATCAATGAAACCAAGATCTGGTCCTTTGAAACGATCAACCAAATAATTAAACCTTTAGTCAGACTTCTTAAAAAAAAAAAAAAAAGGAGACAGAGAGAGAGAGAGAGAGAGAGAGGGCCCAAATAATAAAATCAGAAATGAAAGAGGAGAAATAGGGGCACCCTGTGGCTCGGTCGGTTAAGCATCTGATGTGGCTCGGGTGATGATCTCCCAGTTCGTGAGTTGAGCCTTGGCGTCGGGCTCTGTGCTGACAGCTCAGATCCTGGAGCCTGGTTGGGATTCTGTAACTCCTTCTCTCTCTATCCCTCCCCTATTCACACTCTGTTTCTCTCTCTCTCTCAAAAAAATAAATAAATAAAACTTAAAAAAAAAAAAGAAAGAGGAGAAATAACAACCAACACCACAGAAATATAAAACATTATAAGAGAATATTATGAAAAATGATATACCAACAAATTAGACAACCTAGAAGAAACAGATAAAGTCCTAGAAACATATAACCTCTCAAAACTGAATCAGGAAGAAATAGAAATTTTGAACAGACCAATTTTCAGCAGTGAAATTGAATCAGTAGTCAAAAAAACTCCAAGCAAATAAAAGTCCAGGACCGGATGGCTTCACAAGTGAATTCTACCAAACATTTAAAGAAGAGTTAATACCTATTCTTCTCAAACTGTTCCACAAAGTAGAAAAGGAAGGAAAACTTCCTAATTCATTCTGTGAAGCTAGCATTCTCCCAACACTAAAAGCAGGTAAAAGAGAACTACAAAAATGGAGAACTACAGGTCAATATCTCTGATGAACATATGCAAAAATCCTCAACAAAATATTAGCAAAGCAAATCCAATGATACATTAGAAAAAATCATTCACCATAGTCAACTGGGATTTATCCCTGGGATGCAAGGGTCGTTCCATATTTGCAAGTCAATTAATATGATATATCACATCGACAAAAGAAGGGATAAAAACCATATGATCATTTCAATAGATGCAGACAAAGCATTTGACAAAGTACAACATCTATTCATGATGAAAACCCTCAACAGAGTAGGTTTAGAGGGAACATACCTCAACATAATAAAGGTCTTGTATGGGAAAACCACAGCTAACATCATACTCAATGGGGAAAAACTGAGGGCATTTACCCAGGGTCAGGAACAAGATATGGAGGTCCACTCTCACTACTATTGTTTAATGTAACACTGGAAGTCCTAGCCACAGCAATCAAACAAGAGGAAGGAATAAAAGGAATCCAAATCAGTAAAGAAGTAAAACATTCAGTATTTGCAGATGGCATGATACAATATATGGAAAACCCTAAAGACCACCAAAAAACTACTAGAACTGATAAATGAATTCAGTAAGTTGCAGGAAACAAAACCAATGTACAGAAATCCATGGAATCTTTTAAAATATAATTTATTGTCAAATTGGTTTCCATACAACACCCAGTG
This sequence comes from Panthera tigris, assembly GCF_018350195.1. Lineage (NCBI taxonomy): Eukaryota > Metazoa > Chordata > Mammalia > Carnivora > Felidae > Panthera > Panthera tigris. The sequence continues at coordinate 39,254,583 of NC_056669.1, read as the reverse complement.
GTCATCCCAACAAGTGCCCTCCTCAATGCCCATCGCCCACTTTCTCCTACCCCCCATCAACCCTCAATTTGTTCTCAGTATCCAAGAGTCTCTTATGATTTGCCTTCTTCCTTCTCTGTAAATTTTTCCCCCTCCCCCTCCCCCATGGTCTTCTGTTAAGTTTCTCAAGATCCACATATGAGTGAAAACATATGGTATCTGTCTTTCTCTGCCTGACTTACTTCACTTAGCATAACACTCTCCACTTCCATCCACATTGCTGCAAATGGCCAAATTTCATTCTTTCTCATTGCCAAGTAGTTTTCCATTGTATATATAAACCACATCTCTTTATACATATATCAGCTGATGGACATTTAGGCTCTTTCCATAATTTGGCTATTGTTGAAAGTGCTGCTATAAACATTGGGGTACATATGCCCCTATGCATCAGTACTCCTGTATCCCTTCGGTAGATTCCTAGCAGTGCTATTTCTGGGTCATAAGGTAATTCTAGTTTTAATTTTTTGAGGAACCTCCACACTGTTTTCCAGAGCGGCTGCACGAGTTTGCATTCCCACCAACAGTATAAGAGGGTTCCCGTTTCTCCACATCCTTGCCAGCATCTATAGTCTCCTGATCTGCTCATTTTAGCCACTCTGACTGGCATGAGGTGGTATCTCAGTGTGGTTTTGATTTGTATTTCTCTGATGAGGAGCGACATTGAGCATCTTTTCATATGCCTGTTGGTCATCTGGATGTCTTCTTTAGAAAAGGGTCTATTCATGTCTTCTGCCCATTTCTTCACTGGATTATTTGTTTTTCAGGTGGAGTTTGCTGAGTTCTTTATAGATTTTGGATACAAGCCCTTTATCTGATATGTCATTTGCAAATATCTTTTCCCGTTCCGTCGGTTGCCTTTTAGTTTTGTTAATTGTTTCTTTTGCAGTGCAGAAGCTTTTTATCTTCATAAGGTCTCAATAGTTCATTTTTGCTTTTAATTCCCTTGCCTCTGGAGATGTGTCAAGTAAGAAATTGTTGCGGCTGAGGTCAAAGAGATTTTTTCCTGCTTTCTCCTCTAGGGTTTGGGTGGTTTCCTGTCTCACATTCAGGTCCTTTATCCATTTTGAGTTTATTTTTGTGAATGGTGTAAGAAAGTGGTCTAGCTTCATTCTTCTGCATGTTACTGTCCAGTTCTCCCAGCACCATTTGTTGAAGAGACTGTTTTTATTCCATTGGATATTCTTTCCTGCTTTGTCAAAGATTAGTTTGCCATACATTTGCGGGTCCAATTCTGGGGTCTCTATTCTATTCCATTGGTCTGTGTCTGTTTTTGTGCCCATACCATACTGTCTTGATGATTACAGCTTTGTAGTAGAGGCTAAAGTCTGGGATAGTGATGCCTCCTGCTTTGGTTTTCTTCAATATTGCTTTGGCTATTCGGGGTCTTTTGTGGTTCCATACAAATTTCAGGATTGTTCTAGCTTTGAGAAGAATGCTGGTGCAATTTTGATTGATATTTCACTGAATGTGTAGATAGCTTTGGGTAGTATTGACATTTAACAGTATTTATTCTTCCAATCCATGAGCATGGAATGTTTTTCCATTTCTTTGTATCTTCTTCAATTTCCTTCATAAGCTTTCTATAGTTTTCAGCATACAGATCTTTTACATCTTTGGTTAAGTTTATTCCTAGGTATTTTATGATTCTTGGTGCCATTGTGAATGGCATCAGATTCTTTATTTCTCTTTCTGTTGCTTTATTATTGGTGTATAAAAATCCAACCTATTTCTGTACATTGATTTTGTACCCTGTGACTTTGCTGAATTCATGTGTAAGTTCTAGCAGGCTTCTGGTGGAGTCTGTCGGGTTTTCCATGTAGAGTATCATGTCGTCTGCGAAAAGTGAAAGTTTGGCTTGATCTTTGATAATTCTTATGCCTTTTATTTCATTTTGTTGTCTGATTGCTGATACTAGGACTTCCAACACTATGTTAAACAACAACGGTGAGAGTGGACATCCCTGTCATGTTCCTGATCTCAGGGGGAAACTCTCAGTTTTTCCCCATTGAGGATGATATTAGCCGTGGGCTTTTCATAAATGACTTTTATGATGTTTAAGTATGTTCCTTCTACCCCGACTTTCTTGAGGGTTTTTATTAAGAAAGGATGCTGAATTTTGTCAAATGCTTTTTCTGCATCGATTGACAGGATCATATGGTTCTTATCTTTTCTTTTATTAATGAGATGTATCACATTGATTGATTTGCGAATATTGAACCTGCCTATAGCCCAGGAATGAATCCCACTTGATCATGGTGAATAATTCCTTTTATATGTTTTGGAATTCGATTTGCTAGTATCTTGTTGAGAATTTTCGCATCCATATTCATCAGGGATATTGACCTGTAGTTCTCTTTTTTTGCTGGGTCTCTGTCTGGTTTGGGAATCAAAGTAATTTTGGCTTCATAGAATTAGTCTGGAAGTTTTCCTTTCATTTCTATTTTTTGGAACAACTTGCAAAGATAGGTATTATCTCTGCTTTAAATGTCTGGTAGAATTCCCCAGAGAAGCCATATGGTCCAGGACTCTTATTTGTTGGGAGATTTTGATAATGGATTGAATTTCTTCACTAGTTATGGGTCTGTTCAAATTATCTATTTCTTCTTGTTTGAGTTTTGGTAGTGTATGGGTATTTAGGAATTTGTCCATTTCTTCCAGGTTGTCCAGTTTGTTGGCATATAATTTTTCATAGTATTCCCTGATAATTCTGGGAACATAATTCCCTTGTATTTCTGAGGGGTTTGTCATAATAAATCCATTCTCATTCATTATTTTATCTATTTGGATCCTCTCTCTTCTTTTTGAGGGGCTTGTCTAGAGGTTTATGAATTTTGTTTATTTTTTCAAAGAACCAACTCTTGATTTCATTGATCTGTTCTACTGTGGTTTTTGGATTCTATATTGTTTATTTCTGCTCTGATCCTTATTGTTTATCTTCTTTGGCTAGATTTGGGGTGTGTTTGCTGTTCTGCTTCTAGTTCCTTTAGGTGTGCTGTTAGATTTTGTACTTGGGATTTTTCTTGTTTCTTGAAATAGGCCTGGATTACAATGTATTTTCCTCTTAAGACTGCCTTTGCTGCATCCCAAAGGTTTTGGATTGTTGTATTTTCATTTTCATTTGTTTCCATATATTTTTAAATTTCTTCCCTAATTGCCTGGTTGACCCATTCATTCTTTATTAAGATGTTTTTTGGAGACTTTCCAGACTTTTTGTTGTGGTTGATTTCAAGTTTCATAGCATTGTTATCTGAAAGTGTACATGGTATGATCTCAATCTTTTTATACTTATTGAGGGCTGTTTTGTGACCCAGTATGTGATCTATTTTGGAGAGTATTCCATGTGCACTTGAGAAGAAAGTATATTCTGCTGCTTTGGGATGTAGAGTTCTAAATATATCTGTCAAGTCCATCTGGCCCAATGTATCATTCAGGGCCATTTTTTCTTTACTGATTCTCTGTCTAGATGATCTGTCCATTGTTGTAAGTGGAGTATTAAAGTCCCCTGCAATTACCACATTCTTATCAATAAGGTTGCTTATGTTTGTGATTCATTGTTTTATATATTTGGGGGCTCTCGTATTCGGCGCATAGACATTTATAATTGTTAGCTCTTCCTGATGGATAGACCCTGAAATTATTATATAATGCCCTTCTTCATCTCTTGTTACAGCCTTTAATTTAAAGTCTAGTTTGTCTGATATAAGTATGGCTACTTCAGCTTTCTTTTGACTTCCTGTAGCATGATGGATAGTTCTTCATCCCCTCACTTTCAATCTGAAGGTGTCCTCAGGTCTAAAATGGGTCTTTTGTAGACAGCAAATAGATGGGTCTTGTTTTGTTTTTTTTTTTATCCATTCTGATACCCTATGTCTTTTGGTTGGAGCATTTAGTCCATTTATATTCAGTGTTATTATTGAAAGATGTGGGTTTAGAGTCATTGTGACATCTGTAGTTTTCATGCTTGTAGTGATGTCTCTGGTACTTTGTGGTCCTTGCAACATTTCACTCACAGAGTTCCCTTTAGAATCTCTTGTAGGGCTGATTTAGTTGTGATGAATTCCTTTCAAGTTTTGTTTGGGATAACCTCTATCTCTCCTTCTTTTCTGAATGATAGGCTTGCTGGATAAAGGATTCTTGGCTGCATATTTTTCCCGTTCATCACATTGAAGATTTCCTGCCATTCCTTTCTGGCCTGCCAAGTTTCAGTAGATAGGTCTGCTACTATTCTTATGTGTCTACCTTTGTAAGTTAGAGCCTGTTTATCCTTAGCTGCTTTCAGAATTTTCTCTTTATCTTTGTATTTTGCCAGTTTATGATATATCATGCAAAAGATCAATTCAAGTTACGTTTGAAGGGAGTTCTTTGTACCTCTTGAATTTCAATGCCTGTTTCCTTCCCCAGGTTGGGGAAGTTCTCAGCTATGATTTGTTCAAGTATAACTTCAGCCCCTTTCTCTCTCTCTTCTTATGCAATTCCTATAATATGGATATTGTTCTGTTTGATGGAATCACTTAGTTCTCTAATTCTCCCCTCATGATCCTGGATTTTTTTTTTCTCTCTTTTTTTCAGCTTCCTCTTTTTCCATAATTTTATCTTCTAATTCACCTATTCTCCCCGTGCCTCTTCAATCTGCACTGTAGTCACCTCCATTTTATTTTGAACCTCATTTATAAAATTTTTTAATTCATTATGACTATTTTTTAGTCCCTTGATCTCTGCAGCAGTAGATGCTCTGCTGTCTTCTGTGCTTTTTTCAAGCCCAGCGATTAATCTTATGACCATTATTCTAAATTCTTGTTTAGTAATGTTGCTTATATCTGGTTTGATCAATTCTTTAGCTGTCACTTCTTCCTGGAATTTCTTTTGAGGAGAATTCTTCCATTTCATCATTTTGGCTAGTTTTCTGTCCCTTATGAGTTCTAAAAGCTTGTTATGTGCTCTGCGTCTGAGAACACTGTTATATTAAAGGGGGGTCATACACTGTCCAGGGTCTGGCCCTTCAGGAGGTATTTTTTTTTTTTGGAGAGTGTTACTTGTCTGTTGTTTTGACTTCAGTTACTGTATCTCCCTACTCATAGTGATGTTTTGGACCCTCCACCAGGTGTGCTTTGATTTGTTCCTTGAAGTAGCCCTGGAAAGGAAAACAAACAGACAAAGAGGAAACCAAAACATGCAAACACACAAACCAAGAAAACAAACAAACAAAGAAAAACAAAAAACCAAAAAACTAAAAACAATCCAAAAGCAAAAACCAGAAACACGAGCTACAAGCAAAGAACAGGGTAGAGGCAGTGCTGATGGAAGAGTGCATACAAAGAGAGAAATGACAGGGGCGGGAAAAGTAAAAAATAAACATTGACCAGGAAGAGAGACTAAAGGCCTAACCCAGAGAGAGAGAAAGGAAAATAAGGAAGGGGGCAGGAAAAAGAAATGAAGATAAAGTTACCCAGACAGAGAAATGATATGGCTTGGTTATTCCAGAGAGAGAAGGGAATGTAAAGAAGGAGGTGTAGAACATGTATCAAGAGAATGGATTAAATATGTCTGTTTAAACAAACCAATAACCACAGTAAATAGAGGGAAGAGATAAGAAGAAGAAATGGAAGGGAGAATATATCCAAATAATAAGAATAGTCCTACAGTTAATCCAGGCAATGCAACAGTGCTGGAATGGAGAAGGGGACTGTCTGGTTCTACAGTGTCTATCCAACTTCAGTAGATATGCAGTTACCCATGGAGAGGGGGGTGGTTTGGTGTAGGCTGGTCCCGCGTCCACTGCGGGCCCCACCGACCAATCCCTGAGGCCCTGCCTTGGTGGTGGTGGGGAGAAAAATGGCAACCCCCCAGTCTCTTCTCCACCACCCAGTGTCCCAAATCACTCCTTTGGAGCTGTCCTCACTGTGCTGCAGGCACAGATGAGGCTGTCTGTCTCACTCCACTGACTCCCTTGCCCCAGTGCTTGGCTGGGAATTAAACTCCCACTCCATATGCCCCGGTACTGGGAAAGCGCCTCCCGATATGTGGTCCCAGCTGGTTTTGTCCTGTGTTGCAGCACTTCAGGGGAGGGGACCGGTTTCTCCTGCTGTGGACTGTGCCCTTGATCTGCCACTGAACCTGGAGGTGGCTCCCCTCCTCCCCAGGTGCGCGAACAGAGCAGCCGGCCCCAGTCCAAAGATGGGATCTGCAGTTAGAGATCCTCCAACCTGCAGTTAGAGATGAGATCCCTCTCTGTCCTGGTCCAAGGTTTTTTCTCCTGTCCAGATACAGTCCAACACTTCCCCAGCCACTCTTTGTCTTCCCTTTGTCTCTCTGCAGAAGGGGATCCCTCCCCTTTGTGCCTACGAGGCCTGTTTTATCTCCCCCAGTTCGAAATCACCCACCTATGGCCCCTCAGATTGTCCCAGTTTCTCCCCGGTAGACTAGTCTCTTTTCCTCCCAGACTCTTGGGGTTCAAAGTCCTTTAGCTTCAGTCCTTCTTTGTTTGAGAGATGTGGGAAGTACGGATTCCCCTACTTCTCCCCCATGTTGACTCCAGTCCAATTACATACCAGAAATCTGTGGAATTTTTATGTACTAATAATGAAGCAAGAGAAAGAGAAATTAAGGAAGCAGTCTTGTTTACAATTGCACCAAAGATACTAAACTACCTAGGAATAAACATAACCAAGGAAGTGAAAGACCTGTACCTGAAAATTGTAAAACATTGATGAAAGATATTGACAATGATGCAAACAAGTGGAAAGATATTCCATGATCATGGATGAGAAGAATAAATATTGTTAAAATATCTGTACTATCCAAAGCAATCTACAGATTCAATGCAATCTCTCTCAAATTACCAAAACATTTTTCACAGAACTAGAACAAACAATTCTAAAATTTGTAGGGAACCACAAAAGACCCCAAATAGCCAAAAACAATCTTGAAAAAAGAAAAATAAAGCCTGAGGTATCACAATTCCAGATTTCAAGTTATACTACAAAGATGTAGTAATCAAAACTAACATGGTCCTGACACAAAAATAGGCACATAGATCAATGGAACAGAATAGAAAACCCAGAAACGAACCCACAACTATATGGTCAAGTAATCTTCAACAAAGCAGGAAAGAGTATGCAATGGGAAAAAGACAGTCTCTTCAATAAATGGTGTTGAGAGAACTGGGCAGCAACATGCAAAAGAATAAAACTGGACCAATTTCTTACACCATACACAAAAAGAAACTCAAAATGGTTAAAGACCTAAATGTGAGTCCTGAAACCATAAAAACCTAGAAGGAAGCATAGGCAGTAATTTCTTTGCCATTGGCTGTAGCAATATTTTTCTAGATATATATCCTGAGGCAAAGGAAATAAAAGCAAAAATAAGCTATTGGGACTATATCAAAATAAAAAACTTCTTCACAGTGAAGCAAACAACCAAGAAAACCAAAAGATAGCCCACTGAATGGGAGAAGATACTTGCAAATGACATCTCTGATAAAGGATTAGCATCCGAAATATATAAAGAACTGATACAGCTCAACACCAAAAAAACCAAATAACCTAATTAACATATGGGCAGAAGACGTGAATAGACATTTCTCCAAAGAAGACATACAGACGGCCAACAGACTCTTGAAAAGATGCTTAACATCATTCATCATCAGGGAAATGCAAATCAAAACCACAATGAGATATCACTTCACACCTGTCAGAATGACTAACATCAACAACACAAGAAACCACAGCGGTTAGAGAGGATGTGGAGAAATAGGAACCCTCATACACTGTTGATGAGAATGTAAACTTGTGCAGCTCCTGTGGAAAACAGTATGAGACTTCCTCAAAAATTTAAAAATGAGGCCTACTCTATGATCCAGTAATCACACTACCGGGTATTTACCTGAAGACTGAAACAAAACAAAACGAAACACTAATTCAAAGGGATTCATGCACCCTTATGTTTACTGCAGTATTATTTACAACTGTCAAGATATGGAAGCAGCCAGAGTGTTCATCGTTTGATGAATGGATAAAGAGGATGTGGTATATATATATTCAATGGAATATTATTCAGCCATAAAAAGACTGAAATCTTGTTATTTGCAATGACAGGGTTGGAGGTAAAGAGTATGATGCTAAGTGAAATAAGTCAGTCAGAAATGGACTCGTATGTGGAGTTTAAGAAACAACAAATGAGCAAAGGAAAAAAAAGAGACAAACCAAGAAACAAACTCTTAACTATGGAGAACAAACTGGTGGTTACCAGAGGGGAGGTGGTGGGGGGGATAGGCAAAATAGGTGATGGGGATTAAGGAGTGCACTTACCATGATGGGCACTAAGCAATGTCTAGAATTGTTGAATCACTGTATTATACACCTGCAACTAATATCACACTGTATGTTAATATACTGGAATTAAAATTAAAAACAATAAAAAAGTAACAGTGATTGAGACCATATAGCTTGCAGTTTAAGAGATTCATCAGTGCAGTAGAGTAATAGAAAATTCAGAAATTCAAAATTGTATAGAACTTTATAACATAGTAGAAACAGTATGACTGCAGGGAAAAGGATCATTATTCAATATGCTTTGTAGAACCTGGATCTCAGTAAGGAAGAGAATAAACTCAGAGCTATACCATAGAATAGACACTCAATAAGTCAAAGAACAAACTATTTAAAACAACCTGTCAAAAAAGGAGCTTGAAGGAAAAAATTCACGTAACTGAATACTATGGAAGACTGTCATGGGACAGCTTGAAGGTCCGTATCACTATGTTGCCTGACTACAGGGGCACCATTCATGTACAAAGTTCTGTGATAGCAGAAGATGTTGTAAGTACATATTGAAAAGAAAAGACATAGGTTGGGGAAATTTTATATCTGAATAAGTGTAAAAATTTTGTAGAAATGTATAATGTTCCCATTTGGATACTACTTTGAATGTAGTAAAAAATGAATAGATGTTTTGTTGCTGATGGAAAAGATGTTGTATCTTATCATGTGATAAAATGTCCATCCATGCTAGTGATTAAAAACAGACAAATAAAAACAACTCAGAGATACTATTATATCCCCATTAAAGTAACAAAACTAGTGATAAAATCCAATGATGACAAGGTTGGAAAGAAATAGTTTCATGAGAAATTGTATATTAGCCCGGTCTCTTTGGAGATCAGTGTGGTAATGCCCCTAAAAGGTTGTAAAGATGTTTATAAGTTTTGACCAGATAATTGCTTGCTGCCACAGGGAAGCACTTATTGTTTAAGGCCAAAGATGCTCATAAGAAAATCGATTATAAAAACATAAAGGATAATGAATAGGCATGTCTATAGCTGTTAAAAATGGCAAAAGCCTAGATGATGTAAAGTGAAAGATGAGAACGTGAATGATTGTTCTCTGCTGGCTACTATCATATAAAGCTATGTATGGACATTGATAGATATCAAGAGTTAGTTCAGTTTACAGAGTACTTGCTAGGAGGTATGCTAGGCTCTCAGAGACAGAGGAAAAAGACAGGCATAGATACCCAGGTAAGTGTGCAGATATTTTCATTGTAGTAAGCGATACCAAAATAAATGTAACAACTAGCATTTAGGGCATAGTTAATACGTCCCACGTATAATTCTAAGCACTTTACATAAACCTCAAGTAATTATCCTGATAACCCTTGAGGTGGAAACCATTCTTCTTTTACAGAGGAGGAAACAAAGATAAGAGAGGTTAGGTCCTGTGCCCAAGGTCGTATAGCTCTGAGAGAGGTCAGCCTAAGGTTTTGCCAGAGCTTCAAGGTGGAACAGCTAATCCAAGCTGGGGAAGACCAGAAGTGTTTCCGGAGAAGGTGATACGTGCTCTGAGTCCGGCAGGACAGGAAGACATGGGGCAAGGGCATTGCCAGCAGAGAAACTGAGTGAATCAAGGCAGAGAGGAGAGGCGGTGTGGCATGGTGCATCCATGGACTGCTGGCAAGGTGTATTGCTGGAACACAAGGTTTCATGGGAAGAGGGGCAGGTATCAGATGTGGGCATGCATCAAATCAGTAGGGCTTTATATGTTGTGATGAAAACTTTGGACTTAATTTTGTCGAATTTGACTTCAATGATGGAAGAGAAAAGTACTAGCATTTATTGCTTACTACCATGTGACAAACCCTCTTTTATGTGTTTGACAAGGGTTATTTCAACAGATCACATTCTTTCTACAAAACTTTCTGTGTTAATAAGAAACAGAGAGCACAGGTTATTTTCATCAGCCCAAAGGCTCTGTGACAACCTATCCCATTTCATGTTGACACCATAAGAAAGATACTGCCAGAATTAATGTTACAAAGTACTGTTTTAAATGGGAAAGTGATAAGAATAATGTCCATGTGTTATTTATACTAGATAAAAGCTTCATAAATATTATATTATTAACCTTAAAGTGACAGGAACAATTAACCAGAAACCAACATATCAGAACTACAAATCATCTTTTTTTAAAAAAAAGTTAATTTGTTTTGAGAGAGAGAGAGAGAGAGCAAGCAGGGGAGAGGCAGAGAGAGAGGGAGGGAGAGAATACCAAGCAGGTTCCATGCTGTCAGCCTCACTGAGAGGCTGGAACCCATGACTGTGAGATCATGACCTGAGCCAAAATCAAGAGTTGGGTGCTCAACCAACTGAGCTACCCAGAAGCCCCACAACTCATCTTTTTTAAAGGTATTTTTTCTATTTTTTTATTAAGTTTTTAATTCTAGCATAGTTAACAAATAGTGTCATATTAGTTTCAGGTATAGATTATATGATGATTCAATAATCTATACATTACTCAGTGCTCATCATGATAAGTGTACTCTTGAATCCCCATCACCTCTTTAGAAACATAAATCATCTTGCTCTCACCCTGTGATTCCAGTTTGGACCTTCCACCAGGTGTGTTTTAATTTGTTCATTGAAGTAACCCTGGAAAAAATGAAAAAGGGGGAGGGTGGAAGAAGGCTTACTCCATAGAAAGACAGAAATGACAGGGGCAGAAAAAAAAGACCAGGCAGAGAATCAAAGAAGCCATAGGTCCCACCAAGCTGCCTCCGTACACTCGTGGAGATGTTTCTGTCACTCTGTAGCCTGGATTCCTGGAGTTCCAAGGGTTCTGATCTCAATACTGCTGTGTTCCAGGGACCATGTTAATTCTGGTTCCCCTACTTCTCCGCCATCTTGGTTCTCCCCTCTGTGATTCCACTTTAAGGAGAAATAAGCAAAAGACAAAAAAAAAAGTTGCTTTAGACATATTAAGAGAAAAACCAACTTCTGAGTCAAGTCCTAAGGTCAACGAACATTCATTCTGACTCACTGTCTCTACCCTGCAGTGTGTACAATGAGGCCTGGTGTCCAGAGCAAAGACCACTGACCCTGCAGGATGGCAATTATCAATTCAGTTCATTGTGCTATACTTAATAAAGCAGGGGAATTTAACAGACAGTATAGAATAATTTTTGTATGGGGCCTTTCCAGGAGCTGGAGTTTTCTCCAGAACAAGGGAGTTCTTGAGCTGAGACATGAGATATGGAGTTTGTCAGGTAGATAAACAGGAAGGAAGTATATTCCAGTTTGGGGGCCCTGAAGCCCCACTGTACATGGTGGGTTTGCAGACATATAAAGAGTTTTCCACAGTGGAGGGTAAAGTTAGCAGGAGGTGTATGAGGCGGTGAGGCTGGTTTGTCCTCAGGGACCAGATTACCAAGGGCCTTGAAGAAGGTTGAACAGGATGGATCAGGATCAGATTCATGTAATCGAAAGACACCTGCAGAGGCAGAGTGGAGCCACCATGGAGGGGACAAGAAAAGCCCCGAGACCAGTGAAGACATGAGCCATCTCCAAGTATGAGATCACAGCTGTCTCAACTGTGGTTGTTGAAGTGAAGAGGAAAGGTAACAGTTGTTTAGGGAGATGGTAGTGGTGAGTGTGGCAGAAAGTGAGAGGAGGGTGTAAGAGGAATCCAGGTTTCTGGCCTAGGTCCCTAAGTGATGGCGGGACTTGTAGCTAATATGGAAGCAGGAGGAGCAGGATTGGGGGTTGAGATGTAAATCCTGGTAACACTAGTCCTAATTTCATACTTTAATAACTACAGGGACAGGTTATTCCTCCCAGTCCCTGGTGATGGAACAGCTCAAGTCAGATCAGTCCTTGACAGAACTGAGGGAGTCGTGGGCCTACCACATGGCAAGACACCATTTTCCATTTCTAAGAAGCAAAAATGGATCCCACTCACTTTTTTTCCTTTTTAAAAAATAATTATACAACTTCTATGTGACCATAGGCCTGTTGGAAAAATTCAAGTTTTGTAATTTTCCTTTGCTAGGTTTATCAGAATAAGTCAGCAGTCCTCAAACTTTTGAATTCAGGACTTCTTTATACTCTCAAAAATTATTAAAGACCCAAAAAAGCTATCATTATGTGGATTATATCTATTGATATTTACACATTAGAAATTAAAACAGAAATTTAAAAACAGTTAATTTATTTTAAATGAATAATAATAAATGTTAACATAATACCTACTAAATGTTAACATAAATAACATATTTTTAAAATGTTTATTTATTTTGAGAGAGAAAGAGCACATGCACATAAGCAGGGGCGGGGCAGAGAGCTGGGGAGAGAGAATCTCAAGCAGGCTTTGTGCTAAGAGCACAGAGCCTGATGCAGGGCTCAATCTCATGAATTGTGAGATCATGACCAGAGCTGAAATCAAGAGTTGGAGGCTTAACTGACTGAGCCAGCCAGGTGCTCCTAAATAACATATTTTTAAATAAAAATATATTTCCCCCCAAAATACCTAGCGAGAACAGAGGCATAGCTATATAGTTAGGCTAACTTGTTCAGAGACAGATTGATATTCTCATACATGCTTCTGCCTTCAATCTGTTGCTATATCACACATCATGCACCTCCATAGAACTTCCATACATACGTGACAGGATGAGAGTGATAAAAACATAGTCTCGACCTCACAGATGCCCTGAAAGGATCTCAGGGACCCCAGAGGCCCCTGGACTACACTTTGAGAATCACTGAACTAAGCACATTAAGGGAGGCATCACAGCTGAAGTGTAGTTGGGTTTCAGTGAGGTGCCTGGCGGTCTCAAGAGAGACATCTACCTTCCGACCACTCAGCTTCTCATTAAATTTAGCTCTGCCTTGGAGGAGCTTTGGGGCATTACATGAGTCATGCAGCTCTCTGTGCCTGGCTTGCACCACCTGTGAGATGAAGTGGTAAGACTAGAACATCTCCAAGGACTCTTCATGCTCTAAAATTCAATACATTTATAGGGCTGCCTGTAGCAGGTGCTCAGTACACATATTTTGAATAAATATGTGAAAAGTTGAATAAAGAAAGACTGCATGATGTTGTTGAAAGGACTTTGCGTTGGGTGGAAACTTGTACCAGAATTCAAGGGTCACAAACACACACACATTTTCCAGCCAAGTGTCCTGAACAGATGAAGTAAACAGATGCAAGACAGTGAGGAATGGTTAGATCTATGATTAACTGCAGGGCTCGTATCCTACTTAGATGAAATAAAGTTCAGAATTTGTAATAGGCACTATTCTAGACCAGCTACACAGGCTGGGTGTGGCCTGTGGGCTGTGGGTTATAACTTCTGAACCAGATGGTCACTTGGATTCCTCCTGATTTACTGGACCTCTTCCTGGAAGACCAGGTGCCTTGTGCCCCCTCCCTTTTTCCTCCCAATCTAAACCTATTCATGGGAAAGGACCTAATAAACTCATTCATCGAAGGCAACCTCAACCAGTGAGACCAATACCATGAGATATATTTACATGTTTACAGTGTTAGTCTTAAGCCAAAATCGGGAAGCTCTGATGGTGGAGTTGGAGCATCAATGATGAGACCAGAGCAGGGAGTCTTGGCCATGGTCCAGAATCCATGCTGCATGTGCCTACATGCCCCAACTTGGGAGCTGGAGCATTACCTATAAAGATCTTCTCTACAGAATCACTAGGTGCTTTGATCGTCAGAGACATTTCTCCTGGGAATCTATGTCCCAGGGAGGTCTCAGGTGAGGTATGCCTCACCTGGAGCCAGGGCCCTCCTTTCTAGTAGGAATTCACTTCCTGAAGCCACCCACACCCAGACATTTGCTACAGTTAACCAGCATCTTTGATGCCATATACTAGTGCTTCCTGAATAGGAATCTTCAGGTGGGGTTTTTCAGAAGTGTTGAGATGAGCAGTCTGCTACCTTCTCAGAAAACATGTTGGAAAGTGGATAAACCCCTTTCTGAGTGCCCTTCCCTGCTCCTCTGCATTCCATAGAGCCAGGTCACCAGAGGTATACTAAGGACAGCCCTACTGAACCATTACTGGAAGAACAATAGAAGGGTAGGTGAAGGTAAAGGGGCTTTTCCATCTCCTAAAAACGGGGGAATCTAGAGTCTGGATTGACTTTCAACCAATCAATCCTATATAGCAGCTTGATTTGCCAAATGCCTTCACACAGATATCACTCTGAAACCCTCGGGCTTCAGACAAGAGAATTCTAAGTCTCTAAGACTTCTTTGGTCGGTAATGATTCAGGGAGTTGGTGTTTTCTCCACTGGTATAAATCAAGACCATCACAACCAAGATTATTATAAAACGAGCCTCAAGGGTCAGGGAGGACCCACCTATTTTAAGAGAGTATTGGACACACACAAAAATTCTAGGTCCCTCAAAAGAATCCTGAGACTTTTGTTGCAATGGAATCTGTTACCAACCACTCAGCTAATTGTCAGACCATTGTCTTCTTAGTTTATGAATTGTGCACACACAGGCAGTCTCAAGAATATTTAGAGATTAACTTACAACAGAGCTGGCCATGAGATCTGAGCATGGAGGACAGCAGGGCACAGTTATGATGTCACAGAGATGGTGAAGGATAATCCCTGACATGGAAAGAGACAGGGAGTGGGTCTCTACCAGCTCTTTGCTCTTGGTTTCCTCTTTGAATGAATTACCTTAAAGGGCCTAGAAGTGTCACTGAGATGTTATGAAAAAACCCTAAGTCTAGACCACAACGGCCAGATTGTTCCACTCCACTCCCCGACACACACACACACACACACACACACACACACACACTTGGAGCTGAGGGAGAACTGAACCCAGTATTTCCTTAGACCTGGCAACAGAATCCCTGCTCTGAGCCCTGGCCCTTAGGAAGTTCCTTGTTTTCGAGAGACTTCCTCAAAGGTGGTTTCCCTCTGGTGTCTGAGACTGTCTGGGCCTAGCAGTGCCATCTGGACAGGGCACCTTGAGCCCAGACAGGAACCTACATAGACTTTGGTCTGTGGTCCCATATCACCCCTTTGGGTGTCTCCAACCCTCTAGCTTATGCATGGGGTTGACCAGATGCCACCACGGGCTCTAGGATTTGCTTTTACACAGTTATCCCATGTGGCCTGGTGGGCAGATTGCTCCTGTTGGCAGATGTGACATTTCTTTTGTGGGATTGTGTAAGATTGGCTTCCAGAAGGGTGCTAACACTCCAGTTCTTCATATTGACTTCCTCCCTACCCTGCCACACACACCCGAGGGGCAGCCCTGTGTGAACCCATCCATACATCAAAGAGGCACTAGGGGATTGAATCATCTCCTCCATCTGTGTTTGTTTGTGTGAAAAAAGGGGAAGACAGTGGAGTCTGAGGAGAGAGCAAAGGGAAGTCCATTTCCTCTGCTTTTCCTTTGACTGTATCTGTGATTGAAGGCTGGCTTTCTTGACTCTCTGACAGCAGGGGTTTGTCTCAGGCCTGTGGGAAGTGAGGTATCATCTGGTACTTCCCTAGTGGAGGAAGAAATGAGGCCCTGAAAGTGAAAGTTCCCACTGGGCAGGTATGTGGCCCATTAACTTTCCTCCCAGAACTCAACCAAAGTGTCTCTTAGGTCTGACATTGGGTTTTTTATTGTTGTTGTTGTTTTGTTTTTTATGATGGCAGTGGGTGCAGCTTCTAGGGATGGGACTTCGATATGCTCTATTCCACCCTATAAAATATAAGCATGCTTCAAGAACAAGCTACTAGGCCACCTCCCCAAGCACCTCACACACCTCCTGGGTGCGGTCCTGATATGCTCCCCACACTATTTGTACTGAATTGAACTTGAACCTCACTGAACTGAACACAATATTTAGTTAATATTTTGAATTAGTATTTTAAAACTTACTTCTTTTTTATATTCTGTCTCCCTCACTAGAGTATAAACTGGTTGAGGGCAGCAACCTTGCATGTCTCATTTCTAGTTGACTAGAACAGTTAACAAGGCAGATGCTCAGTAAATATTTTCAAATGGTTGAATGAATGATGTTATCACTGGACTTTTGTGGACTAATTGTCCATGTACATTCTATACCCTATTCTGTTTAAATTCTTAGGTGGTGTCTATATATGAAGGAACTTCTCATATATTGCTAATGTTTCTTTCCTTGAAATGGTCTGCTGACCTTGCCTTAACTTTCAGCCCAGTGCAGTCCCACTAACATCTATTGAGTTTGGCTGTCTGGAATGGAAGCTTCTGAAACAGGCAGACTGAGGAGGGTTTGAATCCTGGCTCTGCTATTTTCTACTTATGTGCCCTTGGACAAGTTATTCACCTTACCAAACCTTGGTTTCTCCATCTGAAATACAAGGACAAAAATATCTACCTCAGGGAGTATCATGGTATGATAGATCTTACTGCTCAGTAAGTGAGCACACTGCCTACCATATTGGAAATACTACAGCTGTTAATACTGTTTTCTCCTCATTGCCTACTGCTAACCACTGGTCTGTGCTAACCACTGAGGATGCAGAGATGAACAAGATGCCTTTTAAAGCTCCCAATCCAGACAAGAAGAGGCCTGAGCAGCAGACCGGGGCATGAGGGTGAGGCAGGACTGGCTTTCAGGCCTCAGAGCTTGGAGCAGAGGCATGAGTGAAAGATAGCACTGTGGGAGGGAGGCAGCAAAGAGAGGGGGAAGGCCAAAACCCCAGCCTAGGTGAGTCAATGGTCCAGAAAGGATGGGTGGGGTGAGACTGTTGGAAGAGTGAGTGCAGAGGCTGGGCACCCTGGTGGTGGGGGGGGGGCAGGTGGAGGCTGGAGCTAGTCCCTGAGCTGCAGGTTCTTTCCTTGATACCTCATGTGTAGTGTGAGAGAGGTATTAAGGGCTGGTTGGACATTGCTGTCTAGGAGTTTAGAGACTAGTAAGGAAGACCGACACGTAAGCAAACAATATTACAAACAGTGTTATTAGAATATTGTATGCGCGCCGTGTCCAGAGGAAGCACATCGGAGGGAGTGGCTTATGCTGTGGCCTGGGAGGGAAGGCGTGGTGCTTGTGGCAGCAACCAAGGAAGTCTTCAGAGACAAAGAGCTTAGGAGGATTTGGAGGATGAGAAAGAATTCAGTGGGGGTGAGAAGTGGAGTTGCTGGAGGGTCGGGATCTAAGATGGGGGAATGAAGCAGAATGGTATATGTCTGGGTGTTTTCAATGTTCTGTAACAAATTAGGACTTTACCTGGGCTGTCGGGGGTGCATGGATGGGGCTGGAGGCGCATCTTGGGATCCTTTTCCAATGGACAGGTTGGGCTCATGTTTCCTTACAGAGAAAGGGTCCCACTCGGTATGAAGCAGGCCACCATGATCGCTGGGGCACCCCCCCTCCTGTTCTCAGTCTGAGTGAACTGGGTAGGAATACTGGCTTCGGAGTCTCACAGAACTCTGCTGTTCACCAGCTGTGGGGCACTGAGCAAATCATCTCACCTTTCTAACCTTAGAGTTTCCTCATTTGGAAAACAGGGATGAAAATGGTGCACCCTTAATGGGGTTGTTTTAATAATTAAATAATTTAATATTAATTTTAATTAATTTTTAATTTAATTTTTTTAATTTAAAATTTAAAAATTTTTAAAAAATTTTTAATGTAATTTTTAATTAAATATTAATATTTAATAATTAAATGAGATGGTGCATGGAGAGGGCTTTGTATGGAAACCACTGCACAATACACCTGGGGTACATATCGGTAAGCATCCAATCATTCATTCACCCATGCATTGGTTCATTTAACAGCAGACACAGGGAACACAAATACGAACAAGGCCCAGTCCCTGCCCATAAGGAGCCCGTGCTGAGTATTTATGTGGGAAGGCAGACGAACAAACAGGTGATTACCATGTGTGTGATAAGTGCAATGGCAGAGGCACCCACAGAGTCTTGACAGAAGCACAAATGAAGGCACACTCGTTGCCATGATCACGATCATCATCAGAGCATGGATGAAGTGTTGAGGAGAGGTCCCAGTCCCCAGGAGTCAGATCAGGACCAGCCTTGAAAGTCAAGTCAAAGCTGCCAGCCTTATCCTGAAGGCCACAGGAGCAAACTGAAAAATCTGAAGTGGTGGGGGGATGTGCTGCTATCTGCATTCAGGAAGGTCACTCTGGCCTCAGGGAGAATGGTTAGGAAGCTATAGAATTCCAGGTGAGAAATAATGAGGTGCCGTCCAGGAACTGAGGGTCCTGATGAGGCCCGAGAGCCACAACCTGGCAGGGGAGTAAGACTGATGGGAATTTTCAATCCGAGTTTAGGATATCAAGAATCACTTAAGGAATATTTAATGTAGTTCCCAAAACACACACAAAGCCAGAGAAGGACAGGTATCATATGTTTTCACTCATATGTGGATCCTGAGAAACTTTAACAGAAGACCATGGGGGAAGGGGAGGGGGAAAACTAGTTACAAACAGAGAGGGAGGGAGGGAGGCAAACCATGAGACTCTTAAATACAGAAAACAAACTGAGGGTGGATGGGAGGGTGGGGGAGAGGGGAAATGGGCATTGAGGAGAACACTTGTTGGAATGAGCACTGGGTGTTGTTTGTAAGCCAATTTGACAGTAAATTATATTAATAAAAAATACATTTTCCATTGTCATATTGTAACTGGTTTATTTATAGAAATTTATAGAAAAAAATATTTATAGAAAAAAAATAAAGAGTGGGATAGCCAACTTTGTCTTTGACCCTTTATTATTTAAAATGACACCTCAGCTAAGGCTAGCTAGAATACTATTTCTCTGAATTGGTTTCTCCCATGAACGGTTTTGTTGTTTGAATATCCTGTACTCTGTTTCAGAGAAATCTGATTTGATGCAAGACTATATTTCTCTTCTATCAATGCATGCCATCAAATTGGCCGTATCTCAAACCTGGTGAATGTATTGAGGAAATAATGGACTGTCATCTCACACAGTCAATGCTCTATAAACACTGGGTTTCTCTGCTTTATTTATGTATGATTTGTGTCCAAGGGAGTTGAAAATACGTGTCAGTGTTATCACTCACAGATTTCCTAATCAAACGCCAGACACTGCCCACCACGTCTTGTATTTAACTTCGGGTTCTCAGAAATGAGTGTTATAGGAACACTGCATTCACTTACACCAGTTACTTCCCTTTCTTCTAGCTCTTATGCAATTTAGTTCCTTGCTGAGCATCTTCGTTGTCCCAGGGTAAAGAAGAATTTCAGAGTGTTTTCCAGATGCGACTTCACTGCTTTCGGTAAACTGTTTCCCTGTCTCTTTTGCCCCTCAGGAACCACACTCTTAGCTCCAGACAGATTGAATGCCCCGGTCCGCTGCCGGAACTCTGGGGCTTCGGGTCTCTTGTATCCTCTGTCAAGCCTTGGTGTGAATCAGAAGTTAGGTGATGCCTTCTTCAGGGATTCAATCGCATGCATTCAGTGTCCCAGGTAGGAAAGTTAACTCTTTTGTGTTTTTGATCCGTGCCATTTATACCTCTATTTCTTCTGCCCACCCCCACCCCCCCCGCAAATTGGGGTGGACTATATCCTAATGAATTTTTTGATGCCACATCAAGCCTGTTTGACCTAAAATAATCTGCTTCTGGGGTGCCTGAGTGGCTCGGTTCGTTGAGCATCTGACTCTTGATTTCGGCTTGGGTTATGATCTCAGGGTTGTGAGAGCGAGTCCTGCATTGGGCTCTGTGCTGGGCATGGAGCCTGCTTGGGGTTCTCTCTCTGCCTCTACCACTTATGCCAAAGAAAGAAAGAAAGAAAGAAAGAAAGAAAGAAAGAAAGAAAGAAAAAGAAGGAAGGAAGGAAAGAAGGAAGGAAGGAAGGAAGGAAGGAAGGAAAGAAAGAAGGAAGGAAGGAAAGAAGGAAGGAAAGAAGGAAGGAAGGAAGGAAGCAAGGAAGGAAGGAAGGAAAGAAAGAAGGAAGGAAGGAAGGAAGGAAGGAAAGAAGGAAGGAAAGAAGGAAGGAAGGAAGGAAGGAAGGAAAGAAAGAAAGAAGGAAGGAAGGAAGGAAGGAAAGAAGGAAGGAAAGAAGGAAGGAAGGAAGGAAAGAAAGAAAGAAAGAAAGAAAGAAAGAAAGGGAGAAAGGAAGGAAGGAAGAAACAAAGAAAAATAATCTGCTTCTCTAGGGTATAAACACAAAGATATTTGGCCCAAGACATATCCAGATTCCAAGAACTCCTGAAGCCCGATTTCTCTTGAGGCCATGCTCAGACTCACCCTCCTTCCTCTGTAGTAGCTATTAGTGACAAACTCACGCAAAGCTTCCAAATGCATATTGAAGAGTAGATTTCAGTTAAAGGGAAATGTGCTATGGCAATTACTCTGTAAGTGTCTTAACGTAAAAACAAATCAATATGGCCAAGATGTTAAGAGTCTGGTTATGAAACAGAATACTCAGCATGTATTTTATCAGCTAATATGGATGTTAATTCAAAACTCATGCTGCAGCACATCTCTGAGGTATCTATAATTTAAAGAAAAGGGACTCTCTTACTTGAGGCTTGTGGGAGATATGGTGGATGGGACTCCTGGGAAGAAAGCAGAAGATTGGAGATAGCATCCTGTCATCACAGAGGCTGAGGGAGTCTCTCTTAAGGGGGTGTGGATGGGGAAGAACGAATTGAACATTTATTGCACACCTACTCTATGCTGGAGCCATGATAGGAACTTTGCAGACATCTTTTTAAATATATATATATTTAACATAGATTGTCTTTTTTAGAGTGGTTGTAGGTTCACAGAAATGTTGAGCAGAAGGTACAGAGCTTTCCTACACATGCTTAGCTTTCCCTATTATCCACATCCCCCACCATCATGGTTCAGTTGTTATAACTGATGAATCACATTGACACATCACCCAAAGTCCATAGTTTACATTAGGGTTCACGCTGGGTGTTGTGCTTTCTATGGGTTTAGACAAATGTATAATGACATGGATCTATCATTATAATATCTTATAGAATATGTTCTTATATTCTATAATATTATATACATAATATAGTATATAATATAAATTATATAATATAATAATTCTTATATTTTATAATATTCTTATAGAATATTAGCTTGTTTCCTTTTAATGCTGCATAATATTCCAGTGTTGGGATGTGCCATAGTTTATTTACTTACTAACCTACTGAAGGACATCTTGGTTGCTTCCAAGGTTGGACGATTATGAATAAAGCTGTTGTAAACATTCATGTGAAGGTTTTTGTATGGACATAAGTTTTCAGGTCCTTTGGGTAAATATCCAAGAGCATAACTGCTGTGTCATATGGGAAGAGGTTTTGTTTGTTTGTTTTATTGAGGTCTAATTGACAAATAAACCTGTAAGATATTTAATGTGTGCTGTATATTTAGGTTTTTTAAAAAAATCTTTTTGAGTTTCTTGGGATTCGTTTTGTGGCCTATTCATGTACTCAATTCTGGAGAATGTTCCATTCGTATGTTTAGTTCCGTAAGAAAATGCCAAAATGTCTTCCCAAGTGGCCGTATCATTCTGCATTCCCACCAGCAATGAATGAGTGTTCTTGTTGCTTCACACGCAGCATTTGGTGTAGTCAGTGTTCCAGATTTTGGCCATTCTAATAGTTGCGTAGTGGTATCTCATTGTTGCTTTAATTTGCATTTCCCTGAGAGCATGTGATGTGGAGCATCTTTTCCTATGCTTATTTTCCATCTGTATATCTTTTCTGATGGGGTGTCTCTTGAGACCTTTTACCCGTTTTTTAAATCAGGTTGTTTGTTTTCTTGTTGCTGAGTTTTTAAAAGTTTTTGTATATGTTGGATAACAGTCGTTTATCAGTTGTCTTTTGCCAAAATATTTCCTAGTCTGGAGTTTCTGTTCTCATTCACTTAGCAGCAACTTTCACAGAGCAGGAATTTTTACTTTTTGAGTCTAGCTCAGCAGTTGTTTCATGCACTATGCCTCTGGTGTTGTATTGAAAAGCTCATCATCAAACCCAAGATCATCTAGATTTGCTGCTCTGTCATCCTTTACATCTCCTTAACAGTCCCTCCATCCCTGTTTTACTTAGAGAGGCTTAGAGAGGGCGAGTGATTCTTCAATGCCACTATGTGCTGGGACTGGATTCAAACACAGGTCTGCTAATCTCAAAGCCAAGCCAGAAGGCTGTCTTCTTATTCCATGGCTGCTGCCTCTAGAGCAAGTCTCCATGGCGATCAGATTGGCCCTCCTCCAGGGTTGGACAAGGTCTCTGTCAAGATTCTAGGTCACAGATTAGAGCACACAGAAGAGTAAGCCTTTTTGACTCAAACACCTGCTACAGAATTTTATCTTCATGTGCCTGAACGGTATTCCTCCTGCAGCATTTTCATTCATCCTTACAAAGGCAGCTCACTGAGGGTGATGACCTCTAAAATTTTAGCTGAACTGAGTAATTGAGCTCCTCATTTTTGCTGGTAAGATTTGAGAGAATTTGGGGGAGATGGTGCATGACCAAATGGAGAATTAGTGAGGTTTTACAATGTTGTTATAAACTTTATGATGTGAGTTGATTGTTTCATGTAGCCTCATAAAACAAGTTGGAGATGGCGGAGGGGGATTACATCACTCCCTCTGCCCTCCCATCAGAGATGAAGCTTTCTTTAGTGCTCAGGAACTTTCCTGATGGTCCACTCAGGCCAGCCCAGTTTTCAGATTTTAATATGTTCCTATAATAGGTGTGGAGAAAAAACGAGGAAGAAGGGAGGAAACCCATTAGCCCAACTTGTTGCACTCCCATTCCTGGCAAAGATGAATGACTAATGTCACAGCCGTGCACCAAAACTTACAGAAACAGGCCTGTTTGGCTTGGGTGCTAAATAAATAAGCCAGCTACACATTTCTTGGATGGCAGGCAAACGTTTTGTCATCATCGAACTCCCCTCATTGTTCGCGCGACTTACACAAGTTGTCAGTCTCTGTCCCAACCCCAAGCCACCTGAGGGGGAGGAGCTGGGCCTCGTTCATTCCTTATTTATAATTAGCTTCAAGTGAGGGGGAGGGACAGGCAGGGCTGCCTCCTGTGCAGGCTGCTTGCCTGAGTTACATCCACAAATGCCTCGGAAGCAGCAGGCTGACTGCGTCTTTCTCTTCACATTCCTGGGTCTGTCTGGGCTGGTTGGTGCAGTTACCAGAACATACCACATTGGGATTGTGGAAGAATACTGGAACTATGTGCCCCAAGGAAAGAACGTTATTACTGGGGAAAGTTTTTCAGAAGACAAGTGAGTAAAGTTGGGGTTCCCGTAGACTCCTAGGTTTGGCTTTTTTCTTGCCTCTGCATGGAGGTTATAGTCCTTGGGTGGTTATAATGGGGAGGGGTTGATCTAAACTAAGTGAAGGGGTTTTGTGTTGGTCTGGAGGGCCCTCACAAGGGTGGGCATGTAATGTAGACATTCTTAGCCCTACCTATTTGTTGAGCTGTCTATTCACAGCCTTCTCTGTGCAGCACTCGCTACACAACCAGGCGTTTTCAATAATGGCTCACTCTATAAAAGGACCATTTTCGCTGAGCACTACTAGGGACTTCCAGGGGGTTCTGGGCTCAGTATGTTAAAAAAAAAAATTAACAGCAACCCTTGGGATGAGCATTTGAGAACTTTTACGAATTCTTTACCGTTAAAACAGTGTTTTCTAAGTTTTTATTTTTGGAATGAAGACTGGAGATAAGTAAAATATGCCAGAGGTAGTTATGTTTTGTTTTTCTTTTGCAACATTTAAAAGAGGGGCTGGGGCGCCTGGGTGGCTCAGTCGGTTGAGCGTCCCACTTCGGCTCAGGTCACGATCTTGCGGTCCGTGAGTTCGAGCCCCGCGTCGGGCTCTGGGCTGATGGCTCAGAGCCTGGAGCCTGCTTCCGATTCTGTGTCTCCCTCTCTCTCTGACCCTCCCCCGTTCATGCTCTGTCTCTCTCTGTCTCAAAAATAAATAAACTTAAAAAAAATTTTTTTTAAAGAGGGGCAGTTACAATAGATTTGGCTGGTATTTTAAGAGTTTCCCTGAGGCTTTTAGAAATGGCTTTTTCACTGGTGAAAGGTTTGTTACAGCCACCTCAGAGAAATATTCTAGTCCCCAGGCCTGTGGCATAGCTGCGTAAGATGGTAACAGAGTGTTGTATTTCTCTGGTTTTTAATTTTTTTGCAGAAAATAGCCCTCGCCCTTCCTTTCTCTCTCAAGGTCCAGTGTCTTATATCTCTTATTTGTTCCCCGGAGCTCCCTCTGAAATTAGCTCCTGGCTTTAGGAGCTGTAATTCATACTTTCAACTTCGTGGTTCTTGGAACATCTTATGAGATGTTCTGGCAACCACTGTTGGATATACAGACATACTGGCTTCTTTCTGATAGGCAGAGCTCAGTACGCTCAACATGCAAGTTCTACTTTCTAAGGATGAAGTTAGTTGCTAACATTCAGGAATACCATGGGGTCTCCCAACAAGTCTTTAAGGCTTGAGGAAAGACCTCCCAACAAGGCTCCCAACAAGGCTCCCTGCCTTGAGGAAAGACCAAAGAGCCAGTTGGCTTAGACACACATCTTCCGGGTTTTCTAACAATACAAAGGGGGCCTAGTCATGTTTGGTTGGAGAAGGGTAAAACTCATGCCAGCCAGGCTGCCGAGAAAGGATCTTCCTAAAGCCTTGAAACAGGAAACTTCATGTCCAGGGGGCTGTTTCCACAGAGAGCTCTTGACTTCCTTCAATCTCATATCTGCTGACCATTGGTTGTGGTAGTGTTTACTGTGACAAATGGATATGGGAGTGAGAGGTTACCCTAACTGCCAGTAACCTTTCCCAAAATAGAGCTCTGCTGTCCTCAAAAAGAACTCAATAGGAAATCGTCATTGTGAGCGGCTATTGAACATGAGACTGTTCAAGACGTGTACAGTGAGAGTAGTGAATATAGTCTTTAAGCATGATGTGATATTGGATTGCCTTTCTACATGGTTGAGTAAAAAGCTTAGAAGTCTACCTTTCTCCTAAAATGTCAGCAGAACTGTTTGTGAGCATTTATTCTGACAGTGGAATTTCACCAGAGACTGACTTTCTTTCTTTCTTTCTTTCTTTCTTTCTTTCTTTCTTTCTTCTCTTTTAATTTATTTTTGAGAGAGAGAGAGAAACAGAGTACTAGTGGGGGAGGGGCAGAGAGAGAGGGAGACACAGAATCTGAAGCAGGCTCTGGGTTGGCAGCATAGAGCCCAATGCAGAGCTCGAACTCAGAAACTGTGAGATCATGACCTGAGACGAAGTTGGACGCTTAACCAACTGAGCCACCCAGGTGCCCCTCACCAGAGACTTTCAATTCATTATTGCTTGCAAATGTTATTATTCCCATTTTACAAACTGAGAACTGAGGTTCCGAGGTTAAGTATTGTTGGAGTTTACAGAGTGAAGGCAGCACCAAACTCAACATTGCTCCAGAGCTCGTTTTTTTTTTTTTACCATACAACCTGCTTCTTGGTAAAGGTAATCCTCTCCCGCTGAATTAAACTCAGCTTTGATGGCAGCCGGGGATTCCAGCAGAAGGAACTTTCTAGAAAGTCCCAGTTCTTACCAAAGGTAGGTTTAGTCCCATGGGTTACTCTTCCCAGAGAGATATTGAAATGATCACTGGTCTCGGTGGCCAAACTGGTTACCTGGGTTCATTCAAAAACCCAAAGTACTTTAAATACCCAAATACTGCAATGCTATTTCCACTAAAGCGGAGTGCGGGAAGACGTTAGGGACTCTGTTGATCATTTCAGCCAGAAGATGGTGCTTTGAAGAACATACCATAAAGCGTTTGAAAATAATTATGGTGAAAAAGAAAAAAAATAAGGCATGGCTAAGTCATGGTTCGGTATCAGTTTAGAGTGGGGTGGTTTAACAAATGCTGTGGCCCCCCAGGAGAGGACTCTTGCCCTTCAGGCACAGCTGGCTTTCTAGACGTCATGCCGAAGTCCCCAGATATATCCTTCTCATGGGTAAAGGGGTGGTGTTTGTGCAGGGCGGCTTCCTGATGCTTAAGGGGGAGCCTGGGTTACACAGTGTATACCGGCTTTTATTAGCAATCATGTCCAGAGGCCACCGGTGTGACAGGTGGCCCAGGGCAAGCCCCTGACAGGGAACACTTGGAGTGGGCTGCTGACTCTTGCTTGAAGAACACAGGACACATGTCATGATTCACATGTGTCACAGCTGCCACAGGTGTCACGTGTGAAGATGCCACAATTGTGGGACATAGGGAGTTCAGTACACGTATTCTATTTTGTGCCATTTCCCCAGAAGCAAGGAGTCATCTTGGATACTGTGACCATGCCTCTCACTCAGCCTCCTGCACTTCTGAGGACAGTCTGCTGTTGAAGATATTCAGATCCAGACAAATGCCTGATATTTAGGGGTCCAGGAGAGCCAGGGGTCTAGGTCCCACTTTGAGTGGAAGGATTCTGACATAGGAATCAGGAGACCTCACTTCCAGTCCTTGCTCTGCCCCCAACTTGCTGTGAAACCTTGAACATCTCACATCATCTCTCTGAACATCAATTTCCCTAATTTGTATAACCAGGTAGTTGAACTATAATCCCTAAAATCACTTGAGAAGCGTAATTGTAAGGAATCAAAAATAATTTTTGAAACCGAATGAGAAACATCTTACTTGGCTCACTGGTTCTAGAAAGATTTTCCCAATGATGAAAGAGAGAAGATTTGCATACATTCAGTCTAGGAATCAGAGTTGGAGAAGGTCTGAGAGTGCGGATGTGTGACAAATTTTGAAATATTGTATATTTTTATTTCTCTATCTATTTTCCCCCTGTTCTTTAAGAACTATCTTCACTTTTTTATGCAAAAATATTTCCCTGCAACCCTGGCTTATTCTGATCTGTTTCCTTCCTCACCGTTCACGGAGCTTGGTGTCTTTCTTAAGCCTGGGACACAGCGTTTTCTTCTCCCTGCATTGCTGTGTGGGTGTTTGAGGTACGCTGGTCACCTCTGCAGCTGAAAGAAAAGTGCCACGATGGCTCAGAGGAAGGCCTAGAGTATATGTAATAATGCCCCTCACCCACACAGAGCTTTGCTGGTGACAGTGATTTATGGAGGACTGAACACAAGGCTATTCCTGTGGAATCATTAAAGTAAAAACTAACCCCTTTGTCAATTTAGTTATTGGGTTGCTTGATCTTTGATTACGAGGATGGGGAAAATTAGGGGGATAGAATGGTGAGTGCCAAAGTTTCAGTGATGTGAAAAAAGCTTGGAAACCAAAATTAGGCAGCGCCAAGAGCCTAATAAATCCTGATTCATAAGGATAAAATAGTAAATACACTGACATCATTTTTTCCAAGACTCCATAGAAGTCAGATGGTACAATTTCACTTCCCTTCTTGGTACTTCTGCTTAATCATAGAGTTCAGAAATACAACAGAGACTGTAAGCACTAATATTTTCTAGAAAGCACAAAATTTAGGAGTTATATTCTATTTAGAAATATTTTATCCAGATGAATATATTTCCCCTGTTCCCCTTTGGGCCTAATGGGGACACCGGGCTCCTTTGATTTGCCTGGGGATGGTGTCAGCATTTGATCCATTCGTGCCCGTCCTGTTCGGGCTCATAAAGCGCTTAATTAAGGTGTACCTGTGCTTCGGTGGTAAAGCCTTGTCTTTAATGGAACCAGAGTGGGGTCACCTTATTTAAAGCTGCAATTCTCACCAAAGACCTCATTAGGCAACCAACACACATGCAGGATTTTTCTTCCCAGTAACGTGGGGGTTTTCATGGGTGCTAACTCACAGGCAGAACCCATCCTTGGCCATGAATGAGGTTGACCACTGCTCAAACCCCATCCAAGTTAGTTAGCATATAGTGCAATAATGATTTCAGGAGCAGATTTCAGTGATTCATCCTCTACATATAACACCCAGGGCTCATCCCAACAAGTGTCCTCCTTAATGCCCCTTACCCATTTAGCCCATCCCTCCACCCACAACCCCTCCAGCAACCCTGAGTTGGTTCTGTATATTGAAGAGTCTCTTATGTTTTGCCCCCTGCCTGTTTTTATATTATTTTTGCTTCCCTTGTGTTCATCTGTTTTGTATCTTAAATTCCATGTGAGTGAAGCCATATGATATTTGTCTCTCTCTGACTGACTGATTTCGCTTAGCATAATACACTTTAGTTCCATCCACGTTGTTGTAAATGGCAAGATTTCATTCTTTTTGATTGCCGAGTAATACTCCATTGTATATAGATACCACATCTTCTTTATCCATTCATCTGTCGATGGACATTTGCGCTCCTTCCATACTTTGGCTATTGTTGATAGTGCTGCTGTAAACATTTGAATGCATGTGCCCCTTCGAAACAGCACACCTGTATCCCATGGATATATACCTAGCAGTGCAATTGCTGGATCGTTGGGTAGTTCCATTTTTAACTTTCTGAGGAACCTCCATACTGTTTTCCAGAGTGGCTGCACCAGTTTGCATTCCCACCAGCAGTGCAAAAGAGATCCTCTTTCTCCACATCCTCGCCAGCATCTGTTGTTGCCTGAGTTATTAATGTTGGTCATCCTGACAGGTGTGAGGTGGTATCTCATTGCGGTTTTGATTTGTATTTCTCTGATGATGAGTGATGTCGAACATTTTTTCATGCGTCTGTTAGCCATCTGGATAACCCATGATCCTTAGCGTGTGACTTGATTCCTTAAGGTAGTTCATGGTCACAGTATGGCTGCTGGAACTCCAGCCCTCATGTCTATGTTCCAGGAAGGAAGAGAGGAAGGGAAAAGGTAAAAAGGGCACAATTCCTGCTGCATTATCCTATTAGCCCTTTAAAGGGCTCTCATGGAAACCCCAGACAGTCAGTTCTATGTACATCTCACTGGATACCCAAAGCCACAAAGGGGGGTCATAAATACAGGCTTTTAGTTTTGTGTTTTTCTTTCTGAGTGAAAGCAGACTTTGATTCTGTTACTCAGAAGGAGGGGAGCATAAACATTGCAAGGCAGCAGGCAGTCCCTGCCAACCTTCCCTTACCCCATTTCTCCCTGTTTCCTTCCCATCCATCACAAACACCCTCTTGGTCCCCCTCTGCCTTTTCCCACCTTCAGATAGGGGGGTTCCAAGGCCTGGTTAGTGGGATTTAAGAGAACTCACAGACAATATAGTTGCTAACCGTCACTGCGCCCTCACTAGGTTCCAGGCATTATCATAAAAGGTTTTTATGCCATGCAGTGGGGTGACCGATGTCCTGTCTCAGGTCAGGGGGATCAGGAGTCCCAGGGTGGGTTTCCCTAGCCAAGTGTAGTCCAGCAGTGGTCTAACAGAGATGCCAAGGCAGCCTGGCTGGCTGGGGAAGTGTGCTCCGGCATCACCTGGCAAGCTTACAGTTCTTGTTTCACCAACAGAGTAAGTATCTGAATCTCTCCTTGCCTCAACATGCTCATCAGTAAAATGGGGATAATGATAGCACTTGCTTTGGGGGTATACGAGTTCCCTGTGGCTGCTGTAACAAATTATCACAAACTAGGCGGCTTAAAACAACAGAAACGTGTTCTATCCTACTTCTGGAGGCAGAAGTCTGAAATAAAGATGTTGGCAGGGACACACTCCCTCTGGAGGCTGAAAAGAGAATCCATTTACTGACTTTTCCAGCTTCTGGTAGGAGCTGCTGGTGATCCTTGGTTGTGCCAAGGTGCCATGGCTCCGGCTTCTGCCTTCCTTTTCCTATCACTTTCTCTATGTGTGTCTCATCTTTCTCCTCATCTCAAAATCCTTAACTTGATCATATCTGCAAAGACTCTTTTTCTGAATAAGGGAATCAGGACTGGGACTTGTCTCTGGAAGCCATTATCAGCCCACTCTGGGGAGGAGGGGATCAGGAGGCTCAGATGACATAGGATCCGTGAATGTGCTCAGAAGCGGTGCCTGGCACTGTGGGTTTGCGTGCAAGAAATGCTAGCCATCATGGTAGCTCTCCTATCTTGAGGGGTCTCTGGAGAGCAGGAGTTTTGTGGGAAAGAGACTGAAAACGGTCACGTTTCCCTCTTTCTAATTAGAGCTTTGCCATAACTCCCACCGACTGAGCACCCCCCTCTCCCAGATCCTCTGCAGGGGGCTCCATATCGCCTCCTTTTCTCCTCATGATGGCTCTGTCATGGTCACCAGTTTTCAGCCAAGGAAACCGGGGTTCAGAGAAGTTGCTTCCCCAAGATCTCACAGCATCGAGTAGGGACGCTGGGATTCAAGTCTCCTCTCTTTTCCCTTTACTGCAGAAATCTGTTTTTAGCCCACCTGTGTGTGTTTTGAGGGGCTTCTGGGGACATGAAGTGGGAGAAGGAAGAACTCAGGACTTGAGTGGTGCCAGGGGAACCAGGGTGAGAGACTGTGTAGAGGAACGCATTGATTGGATGGCTTAAAATACATTAATTAGGGAGGGCGTGGCTGCATCCAAGTGTAAATGCGCATGGTCACCATCATCACCCTTCCTTTGCCAAGTAGCACTTGCCCCAATCTGATCCTGTTTTCTCAATGTCCCTTCTCAAGCTCAGGCAACAACGTTGCTCGTCCTTCTTGGGATCATCACGGTCTCCCGCACGTTTGCTCTAACCACACCCCCTGCTGCTGCTCTGACCACACCCCCCCCTTCACCCCATCTCCCCTCCACACACTCACACCTGCAGGGTCTATATGGTGCAGCTGTCAATATAGAAAACTGGGGGTTGCTATTTACTCTCCTATCTACGTTTTGGCTTCCCAGCCAGATGGTAAACCTCTTGAATGCAGAGACTGACATTCACACATCTTTGCCCCAGTTTCTAGTGTAGTGTCCCATTTAAAACGGAGGTTTATGGGGCGCCTGGGTGGCTCAGTCGGTTGAGCGTCCGACTTCAGCCCGGGTCACGATCTCGCGGTCCGCGAGTTCGAGCCCCGCGTCGGACTCTGGGCTGATGGCTCAGAGCCTGGAGCTTGCTTCCGATTCTGTGTCTCCTTCTCTCTCTGCCCCTCCCCCGTTCATGCTCTGTCTCTCTCTGTCTCAAAAATAAACAAAAAACGTTAAAAAAATTTAAAAAAAATAAAATAAAACGGAGGTTTAACAATTGCTCAGTAGTTGAATGGATGGGGGAAAAATCTGACTGAAAGATCCAGGTTGTCAGGGACAGAGGTGCTGGTGAGGTGCACATATGCTGTGAGCTACCAACTCCTCAGAATCTAACCTGGAAGCCCATCTCTGCACCGGTTAGATGGTTCTCGAAGTCAGGTTCCTTCTCACAGTGGTTAATCTCACCTGCTCCTGGAAGGCGTCTCCCTTCACGGTATTACCTGTGGCCTTGGCAATGTCAATGTTCTACATGCTCATTTTGTCTTTCAAGCAGTTGCTCATGAGAAATTTTCCAGCCCAACTGGATTTTTTCACAGCATAAAATACATACCTCCTCAGTTTGAGTCAAAACGTCAGAATGTTGGTTAGGGATGAGCCTGAGCGGTAGTGATTGCTCAGTCCCTCACTGTAGGGCCATCTTGCGGCTACACTGTAAATCATACAAAGTCCACGAGCACAGACGTTCCAACTAGTGCTCTCTAGCTGTGTCAGAGGCTGCTTTCTGTGGACGGCTTCCTTGAGGTCACCTTCTTTTGTTTCTTGGGCAAGGGTTGTACCTTCCCAGACTCATGCGTGATGGAGCTTCTGTCCCACTATTACGAATGTATAATGCGTTCTTAGCAGCCACTTGCTGCAGAGGCATTAAAAAGACTGATTTCACTGACTTTCATGTCTCCCTATTTTCTCCTCTTTGGCTGATTCCTATGGTTTCAAACAGTTATTATGTTCTAGTTTCAAATAGCTGCTATGGTTTTTGTTTTGTACTGAGTACTACAGAGACGTGATTTCCCAACTTGTCTGCACATTCAGAACTGCATGGGTTAGAATCGGACAGGTTGTGCCATAGCAACAAACAGCCCCCAGATCTCAGGGGCTTAACCCCACAGAGGCACATTTCTCACCCACTCGGCTTCATACAGGGCCATATGGCTCCAGGACAACTGTCCTCCTGGGACAAGTAATAAGCGGGGCTGCATGGATCTCGAGGCTTCATTATCTTCACTGTAAGCTTTTCCTACAGCAGAGGAAGTGAGGGGGTATTGCAATGGCAATTAAATTCCCTGGCCCAGAAATGACACATGCCACTTCCACTCACAGCCATTTGCCAAAATCTCGTGGCCCCACCTATCTGCAAAGGCTCTTTGCTCTCCCCTTCTGCTGGGAGGAAAGAAGAATCAGAATGGGTAAGCACTGGAAAGTTCCGCCGTAAGAATCGTTCAGTGAACTTAGGAAAAATAAAGGTGCCACGCCAGAAAGTGTGATTCGGTTGCCCTGAAGTGGGGCCTGGGGGCCCGAGTTTTTGGCAAACGTCCCAAATAATTCTGAGACAGCTGATACATGGCTGGACATCGGGGAACTACTGCTTTAGAAAACCTGATCCTGTCTCAGGGTGACTATCGGCTCCCTATGTGGGAAGACTGACACGTCCAGGAATGTGCAAAGCAAGTCAATACATACAAGTCAGTGCTAAAATATGCAGCATATGTAATAGGTACTGTGGGAAGTCAACAAACATTCGCCCTCCTTCCGATATGCTTGCCTCTTGTTTGGGTGGCTCCGCCAGACACCTCGCGCCTGCTCAGGAACTCTTGCTCAGCACGCATTTGCGTGTGTGAGAGCGCGCATGCGTGCCCGCGCAGGCTGGGAGCCAAGAGTAGAGAAGCGGGGAGAATCAGACGTCCGTCTTTCCCTGCAGACCCTGCTGGAGAGACAGGGCCCTCCCTATGAACGACCTTTTTATAGCCTCTTCCCCAACAGGCTGAGCCTACAGAGGACGCCAGTGATTCCATATCTAATCCTTCCTCTGTCGTTGCCTTCCTGGGTGGTCCAGTGTAAGCTATAAAGCCAGGTAACTCTCCTTCTCTGGGGCCAATTAGCCAGCCTGAGGATGACTCAGTTCTCCCCCGCTTCTTTCTCCTCCTCCTCCTCCTGAACAGCCTATTCAATTAGGACTTGTATTCAGCTGCTGGTTAACAGAAGCCCGAAAAACGCTCAAATGTATTTTTTGGTTTACTCAAGAGAAAGCCAGAGGTTGGCAATCTTCAGGGTCCCAGATGCCTTTGACTTTTCACTTGCCCTTCTGTAGGGTGTGACCTTCTTCCCCATTCTGTCAAGATGGCTGCCGAAGCTCGTCATCGTATCTTCATTTCAGGCAGGAAAAAGGGGAAGAGCAAACAACTGCGAGGGTCTGCGCCAGAGGAGTCCAGAAGAAGGATCATAGAATGACACATGCATACATCTCATTGGCTAGAACTGTGTCACATGACCATCCAAGCTGCAAGTGAGGCTGGGAAATCTAAGGGCTCCTATCCCCAAAGCCCCAGTGTCAGGCTCCCCAGACTTTTTATCCTATTCCCCTGCACAGGGAAATAGGCTTCTGCCTCACGGAACAGAAGAGGGTTGAACGCCTGCTTACGGGCAGACACACACAGGCTCGGTAGATACACAGAAGACCGAGTGTTTACACACGGGGTCTGTGCCCAAGTTCTCAGTCTCGATGCCTGAGCGAGGACTTGTCAAGCCAGAGAGGTTGGGCAGTGACTGCCTTCCCTCCAACTCAGGCTGCAGGCGCTGTGCTCCCTGCTCAGGGCGCCAGTACCCACCCCCCCCAACGTGGAGGAGAACTCACTTGAAGAACAACACCCCTTGTGGTGGCAGCTATGTTTTCAGAGGGAGAAGCCACATGAGAAGAGAAGTTTGGCTTCTCAGTTGCCTAACAGCCTGGACCCTCTCTTCTAAATAAGATGTGAGCTTGTTTTTTTAATTAAAGTTTTTTTTTTTTTTAATTTTTCTAATGTTTATTTATTCTTGAGGCAGAGACAGAACGCGAACAGGGGAGGGGCAGAGAGAGAGGGAGACACAGAATCTGAAACAGGCTCCAGGCTTTGAGCTGTCAGCACAGAGCCCGACGTGGGGCTCAAACCCACGAACTGTGAGATCATGACCTGAGCCAAAGTCAGCTGCTCAACTGACTGAGCCACCCAGGCGCTCCGATGTGAGCTTGTTTTTATTATGAAAGTAAATAAAAGGTATAGAGTCAAACACGCCCAAGTACCGAAGAGGGTGAGTAAACTCATTCCTTCCCACTCCTGTCTGTGGCCTCAGCCCATGGCCCAGCGGTTACACTTTTAGGGTTTCCGTGGCTACTTTCCAAATGTTTTCTTTGCATATGTGTAAATGTGCATATTGTTTAAAAAAAACACAGAAATGGGATCATACTTTATGTGCTGATCTGCAATTTGCTTTTTTCATGTAGTATCTTGGAGACTGTGCCATATTGCCCCCTGTAGAACCTCCTCATTCTGTTGTCTGGCCATGTGGTCTGAATATGCTATAGTTTATTTAACCAGTCACCAGTTGAAGAACATTTTGGTCTTTCCAGGCTTTTGCTACCAAAATCACTGTGGTAATACTCCAATCCTTTTGTCAGGATTCCTACCTTGTTAGTCCCATTATTTAGGTGCTGAACCTGGCAGGTTGGGGATATAAAGAGCCTTTGCTGTCTCTGGGAAGACTAGTCCCCTGGTCCCTGGCTCCTCAGAGGGGAGCCTAAATCCATGGATTTCCCCTCTGTCCTAGGGACTTCCCACCTACTGACTCCACACTAAGGGCAGGGCAGGGTTGACACATGTGGGTGCCTGGCCAGGCTAGTAATCTGGTGCTCTGGGAAAATAAATAATATTGGGGCTCCTTCAACAGATACTTCCTCAACTCTTATTTGGAGGCAAGGCTGAGTGCGGAGGAGAAGGGAAGGTGGCCTGGTGGTGGCAGTTCATACCATCCCCTTGGTCACCAGGAGAAGGAACCCACTCTCCAGGTCACTGGAGCAATCCTTCTCGGAAGGGATTTCGGTGACCACCCGCTACTATGTGCACACATCCCCGGGGGCTCCTTCTTTCCACCTCACAAACCCCATCTGAAGCAGCTGATTCTTTCTGACCATATACAGTACTCACCACCCAGAGAAGTTCTAGAAGTTGCAATTCTCTCCACTTCCAATGTCATTTCCAGTTAATTTTATCCCTCTGGCAATGCCTTCAGCTCTACAGTGATGTGGCAATGCCCTTTAGAGCTGAGGCCTAGCTGCTCCACCCCTTAATTTGGCTTGGCTGAGAACTCTGGGAAGTTCCCTTCTTCCAAGGCCAAGACCAGTCTCTTTAAAAGGGGCTTTATTGGGGTGCCTGGGTGGTTCAGTCGGTTAATCGTCTGACTTCAGCTCAGGTCATGAACTCATGTTTTGTGAGTTCAAGCCCCTTGTCAGACTCTATGCTGACAGCTCAGAGCCTGGAGCCTGCTTCAGATTCTACGCCTCCCTCATTCTCTGTTCCTCCCCTGCTCATACTCTGTCTCTGTCTCTGTCTCTCTCTCTCTCAAAAGTAAAGATTTTTAAAAATTTTATTAAAAAAACAAAAAGGAGGGCTTTATTGCTGACAGGTGTGACCATGGTCTGTGATCTGGAGTAAGCTGGATGTCCTAGCTGGTTAGAACAAGGAAGTAATGACGCTGTGAAGAAAATGCTATTTATTTATTTATTTACTTATTTGAGTCGGTGGGGTGGGGGCGGGGGAGGAGATGGGCAGAGAGAGAGAGAGAGAGAGAGAGAGAGAGAGAGAGACAATCCCATGGGGCTCAATCCCATGACCCTAAGATCATGATCTGAACTGAAATCAAGGGTCAGATGCTCAACTGACTGAGCCACCCAGACGCCCCAAGAAATTGCTTTTAATCTGACTGGAAAACCATGCTATGTTCTGTTTAAATGCTTTTGTTTTAAATTTTGTTGTGCTGTAAGGATCAGCTTATACATTACAAAAAAGTAAGATGGCTGTTTGTCAGTAGGTCCTTAGGAGAAAGAAAACAGTCTTTGGAGGACAGGTCAGCAAACCAAATCTCATAAGGTCACAGGTTGGATTTCAGAGATATTCACTGGATATTTTCTGGTGTCCACAAACTCTGCCCTGGACCCAGCCATTATTGGATAGAATGTATTCTGTATTTTGGCTGCAAAGGGACCTGAGAAACAAACAATGAGGAGCTCATTCCCTCACTATTGCTACTACAAGAGAACAACTCGGTGTATGTTCTGCCAGTAGTGATAGAATTCTGTCATCCGGTTGTAGAGAAGGCCACACCCGAAGACCCCAAAGTATCCCGTTACCTGGCAGTCTGTGTAGAGCAAAGAGAGCAACCAAGTATGCCTCCAACCCCACATCCACGGTACACATCCCGAGGGGTTCATTCTTCCACCTGCTTGAACTCAACCTTGACTTTTTCCCCTAAGCAGTCACTACCAATCAATCAGATTTGGTGCACAAGTTAAAACCTATTTGCCATCCCTGGCCTGGAGAATACTCAAAGTCAAGTATGGCCACATACCCTTTTCTGCAAATGTAGTTTGCAAAATTATCCCAGTTTTAATCTGCCAATCTGGGGGCAAATTCAAGGCTTTTCTTTTTCTTTATTCCAAAGCCACTAAGCACCAACGCTTCTTAGGCAATTACTAAGCATTACAATAAAAAAAGGTATTTGAAGGATTTTTGTCTTCAATTAGCTCACAAACCAGAGATGTGCGTATCTTACTGTGACACGTTTTTGGCAAGTGTGTGATTCGTGCATGAACAGAGCACTGTGCGTGTCCAGAAGGGGAAAGGAGGAAGAGTTGCAACTGATTCGGAAGGGTGCTTGACAGGTAGAGAGTAGGAAATAGCATCCAGACGCGGGGAAAGAATGTGTGCAAGTCTTGGAATGCTGGAAAGGATACAGTGCATTTTGAGGAGGCTGAACGTGAGGCCTGGCAGAAGTGTGAGGTCAGGGGAGGTAGGCAATGAGGAAATGAGGAAATGAGGCCGGGGAAGAAAGCTGGGCTGGATGTACCAAAGAACACTGCTCCTGCTTTGACTTGAGCCACTGGATCCCTGTCCCCTGCTTGACCCAGACACCCTCTCCTCCATCTACCTACACCCCTATCTGCTGCTCCATGGTGGGCTGGATGCCTGGCTGCTTGACACGCTGATATCTGGCTCCATCATCCTGAAGAGCCTGCAGGGTGGGCAAAGCTACCATTCATACCTGAGACTGCTGGACAGCTTTGTGGTAGGAGCTGCTTAGGAGCTTCGTATCTGAGTCACTGGTATGCAAACACTGGGTAATCTCTTTGAGGAAATGAGGACGGAACCCTGAAAATATCTTGTGTCTTTGGCTTTTTGATCTATAGTGCTTTCCCCAACCTTAATGAAGCAAACAAATCCATTAGTCAATACTGAGACTCTCAGACCTGGTGTGACTCCATCAACTCAATTGGTACTTAATCACATACTGCTGTATGTCATTACCTAATTTTTCCATTAGGTCATACACTCTTTTGTATCCCTCCATAGCACACAGCAAGGTGCTGGGAACATGGTCAATACATACTTAGTGTTTGTTAAAAGAAAATTGAAGGGGAACGTGTTGAACCCAAAGGGGCAAATGGACAGCGTGATTTTAGAGCATTTTGGTTTAGTTTGGTTGTGAATATTATTTGTGTCTTTTGGCTTGTCAGTCTCTAGCCTCAGTTTCCTCAAAAGTAACTTAAAGATAATCTCACCATCTCTACAGAGTTTAGAGGGTTGTGTCCAACACCATATAAGAAATCATACACTCAAGTACTTTATGAACTGTTAAAATAAGCTATGAGGATTTCTCTTTTAATGTTAATTATAAAATATTTTCTTTCTTATTTTTAGACTTGCAACCTTATTTCTCGAAAGAGGGCCCAACAGGATAGGTAGTCTTTACAAAAAGGCTGTCTATAGACATTACACAGATGAGACCTATTCCACGGAGATCCCGAAACCTCCCTGGCTTGGATTCCTGGGCCCTATCTTGAGGGCTGAAGTGGGTGATGTGATTGTCATTCATTTAAAGAACTTTGCTTCCCGACCATACTCTTTGCATCCACACGGCGTTTTCTACAACAAAGATTCAGAAGGTAAATATCAATCCTGTATCATTGGTGTCTTGTCTGTATTCCATAAATAAGGGAACTGTCCATTTCAGTTAAAGGGATCTAAGAGACAATGATCACACGTGTTCATTTGTCTTTTCCCGTCTCCTCTCTCCCCATCTCCATCTGTTCCCCCTGATGTAGAAGACTTCGACAACACTATCAACCACCTTGACCTAATGGACATCTATAGAACATCTCATCCACTGACTAAAGAATGCATCTTCACAAGAGCATATGGAACACTCCTCAGGGTAGACGATAGACTTAAAAGAAATCTAAATAAGTTTTAAAGAACTGATAGAATGCAAAGTATATTCTCTGATGGAATTAAATTTGATACAATCAGTAAAAGAAATTTTGCAAATTCTTACAAATATTTGGAAATAAACAGTATACTTCTAAATAATCCATAGGTCAAAGAATAAATCACAAGATGGATTGTAAAATATTTTGAAGTGAATAAAAATGGAGATAAACCCTACCAAAATTTATGGTATACAGCTAAAGAAGTATTGAAAAGGAAATTTAGAGATTTAATCACTTATGTCAAGAGAAAAGAAAAGTCTCAAAACAATGACACAAGCTTCCACCTTAAGAAGCTAGAAAAGGAAGAGGAAACAAAACCTAAAGCCAGCAGAAAGAAGGGAATAATAAGGATTGGAGCAGAAATTCATGGAAGAAAAAAAAACAGAAAAATAATATAAAATACATTAAGCCAGAAGTTGGTTCCTTGAAAAAGATTAATAAAATTGAGAAAACTTTATCTAGCCTGATGAAGAGAGCACAAATTACCAAAATCAGGAATGAAAGATAGGACATCACTGTGACCTTACAAAAATTAAAAGGATTGTAAAGGAGGATTATAAACAATATAATGGCAAAATATTAGACAACTTAGATAAAATTGACAACTTCCTAGAAAGACAAAATTTACCCCAACTGACTTAAGAATAAATTAAAAATTTGAACAGACCTACAAAATGTAAAGAAATGGAATTAGCAATTAAAAATCTTTCCTCAAAGAAAAACCCAGGCTCAGATGGTTTCATTTCTAAATTCCATCAAATACTGTAATAATAGTAATAGTGAGAATCCTTTACAAAATCTTTCAGGAAACAGAAGAATACTTCCAAATTCATCCTATGAGGCAAACATTATCTTGATGCTAAAGCCAGATACATACATCACAAGAAAACTACAGACCAATATTCCTCATGAATGTAGATACAAAAATTCTTAACAAAATTTTAGCAAACTGACATCAACAACATATAAAGAGAATTATACACCATGGCCAAATGGAATTTATCCTGTGATCGCAAGGTTGGTTTATTACTAAAAAATAAATGAGTGTAATACAACATATTAATAGCATAAAGGACAAAAACCATATGATCATCTCAAAAGGTGCAGAAAGGCATTTAACAAAATCTAGTACTTATCAGTTAAAAACTTCCAACTAGAAACAGATAGGAACTTCCTCATCCTGTTAAAGGTTATCTAAGAAAAACCCACAGGTAACATCATGGTTAATGGAAGGGATACTGAATGCTTTCTTCATAAGATTGTGAACAAGGTGAGAATGTCTGCTCTCACCACCATTATTAAACATTGTCCTGAAGATTCTAGCAAATGATAGACAGGTCTTCTAGCAACAAACTCAGTCTTTGTTTATCTAGAACATCTTTACTTTCCCTTCCTTTTTTTAAAGAGATAGTTTGCTGGATAGGGTATTCTCAGCTGGCATTTCCCACCCCCTCACCCCAACACTTTGAGTTTATCTTCCCACTGTCTTCTCATCTTCCAATATTCAGATGGGAAGTCAACTGTTAATCATGTTGATGCTCCCCTGTATGTGATGAGTCATTTTTCTCTTGTTTTTAACGTTACATCTTTGCCTTTTTTTCCCCTAACAATTTGATGACAATGTGTCTGTGTATGGATTCTTTGTATTTATTCTACTTGTGGTTCATTATGCTTCTTTGATGTGTAGATGAATGTTTTTCATCAAATTTGAAAAACTTCAGGCCATTATTTCTTAAGAACAGGTTTTTGTTTGTTTTTTGTTTTTTGTTGTTTTGTTTTATTTTTGTTCTGTTTTGTTTTTTTCCTGTCCTCTTTTCTGTCTTTTCTCCTTTGGTGGACTACTACTATGCATATGTTAATACATTTGGTGTTGATCCACAGGCCTCTGAGGTTCTGTTTATTTTCTTCAATCTTTCCCTCCTCCTCTTTTTCAGACAGGATAATTCTGTTGATCTATCTTCCAGTTCATTGATTCTTTTGCCATCTTAAATCTGTTGTTGAGCCCCTCTAGTAAATGTTTTATATCATTTATTGTACTTTTCAATTTTCTATCTCCTTGAGGATGTTTTCCATTTGTTGAATCATTTTGTCCTACTTTTCTTTAATTATTTAAACATAGTTTCTTTTAATTGCTTGAACATTTTTATAATAGCTGCTTTAAAATCTTTATCTGCTAAATTTAACATCTAGAGGCACTTAGAGATAGTTTCTATTGGCTCCTTTTCCCCCTGAGAATGGGTCACATTTTCTTGTTTCTTTTATTTTGTTGTTGCTATTGAAAACTGGAAATTTTTGAGAATATATTGAAGCAACTCTGGATTGGGATCCCTCCCTCATCCAAGGTTGTTTTTCCTGTTTGTTTGCTTTATTATTGAGTAACTTATCTGGACTAAATTTGTGATATCTGTCTTCCCTATAGCGTGAGGCCACCAAAATTTCTGCTTTCTTTTTTCTTGTATTTATTTTTAAGGCTGGTTGCTAAGGGTCACCTCTACATCTGCTTAGCTTTGAAGTCAGAAAGTTATTGGACAGAGGTTGTGGTTAAGCATCAGTAAATCTTCAGTTCTCTGCCATTGAAATTGTGGGTGGATAGAAAACCCATTCAAAGTTGTGATGGTTTTTGTCTGCCTTGGATTTTAGTTTTTGCTGGGCTCTTTGCTTCTCCTCTTTACAAGCACATAGCATTAGAGTCAGCCAGGAGTATGTGTATAAACATGTGCAACAATTTTTCAAGTGCAAACATTGCTGGGTACTTTGATTTGATTTCCAGAGCACTGAAATGGTCATTTTTCTCCATTTCTTTCAACTTTATGATTACTTTTGGGGGAGAGGATCGGCTATCTCACTCTCTTCTAATGAATTTTTCTCTTGGCTATAGTTGCACGCCTGCTAGTCTTTTTTTTTTCTTTAAGTTTATTATTTTTTTTGAGAGAGAGAGAAAGACGGAAGAGCAGAGAGAGAGAGGTAAAGAGAGGATCCCAAGCAGACTTTTTGTTGTCATCATGGAACTTGATGTGGAGCTCCAACTCATGAACTGTGAAATCATAACCTGAGCCAAAATCAAGAGTCAGACCTTTAACTGATTGAGCCACCCAGGCGCCCTGCAAGCCTGGTAGTCTTGAAGTCCCTGCTCAGTTCAACTTAGTGTTTACTGTGAACTAGACCCAGTGCTGGATACTGGGGCTATAAAAATGAGTAAATACACACTTGTTGCTTCCAAGATATCCATCTGGGGAGAGGTAGAGGATGAACTCAGAAGAAGTAGGTAGGTGGGACTAACATTGATTAAGCAATTACTAATATGCCAATGCCTATGCTAGAGCTCTTACATGCGTTATCTCACTTAATAATAGAATTAACTAGTGCTTTCTTGATCTCCATATGAATATAGTTAAGTATCAGGACTATTTACAAACAAATTTTATTTTTATCTTTTTAATTCAGAGAAGAATAGAGAAGGGGAAAATATCTTACATTCTGATTTCCTACATATCCACTAAAATGAGTTCAAAATAAAAAATTAAACAAAAAATAGTATGTGAACATGGTTAGAAAATTTTAAGAGTACAGAGAAGTATGAAAAGTAAAAATTCCTCCTACTTGTCTCTTACCTGAAAAATGATCGCTTTAAAAAATGTCTTATGGGGCACCTGGGTGGCTCAGTTGGTTAAGTGTCTGACTTGGGCTCAGGTCATGATCTCACGGTTTGTGAGTTTGAGGCCGGCATCGGGCTCTGTGCTGACAGCTCAGAGCCTGGAGCCTGCTTCAGATTCCATGTCTCATTCTCTCTCTGCCCACACCCCCCCACCCCGCCCCAGAGTCTCTCTCTGTCTCTCTCTGTCTCTCAAAAATAAATAAATGTAAAATTTTTTTTTAAATTAAAAAAATTAAAATGTCTTATAAATTTATCTTAGAAAATTTTCTATATATATATTTGTGTGTGTGTGTGTGTGGTTATGTGTGTATGTGTGTGGTTATGTGTTTATTTGTACAAAAGAGATTATACTATCAGGCTGCTATGTATTTCCTGTTTTTCATTTTTCACTTCATCTTGGAGAGTTTCTCATATCATCACACATAGAAAGACATCCTTTTAGCACTTGTGCAATATTCCATTGTGTGAATGGACCAGTTTGGTATTGACGATTACTTAGGTTGCTTTCCGTTTGGGGTTGATACCTGCACATTCCCCAATGAATATTCCAGTTCCAGTGTACAATATATTCCAGTGAGTTTTATTTGTTTTTTAATGTTCATTTATTTTTAAGAGAGAGACAGAGCATGAGCAAGGGAGGGGCAGACGGAGAGGGAGACACAGAATCCAAAGCAGGCTCCAGGCTCTGAACTGTCAGCACAGAGCCCAATGTAGGGCTTGAGCTCACAAACCAAGAGATCATGACCTGAGCCGAAGTCAGATGCCTAACGGATTGAGCCACCCAGGCACCCCTATTCCAGTGTATTTTCAAAAACATTTTCAAGGATATTTCAGGGGTAAATTCCTAAAAGTAAATTGCTGGTTATACTCATATTCCTTCTTTCCTTCCTCTCTGCTTTCCTTCCTTCCTTCCTTCCTTCCTTCCTTCCTTCCTTCTTTCCTTCCTTCCTTCCTTCTTTCCTTCCTTCCTTTTTCTTTCTTTCTTCCTTCCTTCCTCTTTCTTTCTTTCTTTCTTTCTTTCTTTCTTTCTTTCTTCCTCTTGCTCTCTGTCTTTCTCTCTTTCTTTCTTTCTTTCTTTCTTTCTTTCTTTCTTTCTATGGGAACTGGCAAGTTGTCCTCCAAAAAATTGCACATTTACACTTCCACCATTTGTTTATGAGCTGGCCTGTTAACTCCTACAACTTCACCAGTCCTCAATATTCTCAAATCTGATGGGTGAAAACTTGTATATAATAATTTCTAAAAACTCACACAGTCTCAAGTGCATAAAACCAAATGAATGTTTTAAAAATACTCTTATATTGTTAATGTTACCACTGCTCAAAACCTTTGCCAAATCAAAATCCCTTCCTGGGGATAACCTTCAGAACAACTTAATAAGCTACCCCCTCCCAAATCACTTTTTACTTTATATTCATGGTTTATTTTGCATCCCAAATGATCTTCCTCATCTTGAGTGCTGACACCAAGGATTTGCTTGGGGACTCTAGCCCCTCCTTTCAATAATAGTCATCAACACCTCCCAGTGATAATAAGCAAAAAGAAAGTACGTTAAATAAATTGTGAATATACAAATCTCTGGGAAAATTTCTACTGATATTGATTTGTATCATATAATCAAAGCAAAATGGGTGCTCTCAGTTGAAGTTTCTAGACAAGTCCACCACCCTCCCATCCTCCCCCAGCTACT
This sequence comes from Panthera tigris, assembly GCF_018350195.1. Lineage (NCBI taxonomy): Eukaryota > Metazoa > Chordata > Mammalia > Carnivora > Felidae > Panthera > Panthera tigris. Next base: position 39,210,520 of record NC_056669.1, on the reverse strand, counting down.
GACCTTCAGTAAATTCAGAAGCTTCCAAGCCATGCATTTTGTTCACAGGGCTTTGGTGTATGGTGTATACTCATGCCACTCATTCATTATTTCATTCAACAGATGTTTGATACTGAGCACCCACTATACCAAGCACTGAGGTACATCTTGAATATAAAATTATGAGCATAAGTAAACTTGGTTTGCATGGGAATTACAGTCTAACATGAGAGACACGTATCTATCAAACATTACAGACACAGTATTATCCATGTATAATTAAAAACATGGGCAAGTGCTATGAATAAATAATAGCTGATATTTACTGAATGCTTACTATATATGAGGGGCTGTGATAAATGTTTTGTAGATCACATGTCATGTAAGCCTCAACAACTCTATGCCATAAGGAGAATTATCATCCTCTTACAAATAAGAAGCTAAGATTCATAGAAGAGAAGGAAATTGCCTAAATCACAGCTAAGAAGTGAGAGAAAGAAGATTTGTTTTCAGGCAGTCTAGCTTCAATGGCTGTGAACTTAATCACTGGCTATTCCGCCATTCTCTGGCTATTCACATTCTCTTTATGTGAATGCATTTTAGAAAACTGACCTAGTCCAGCGAGTTCAGGATTGCAAGTTTGTTGAATGAATTGGTGAACAAATGAAAGAATGAAGAATGAACTTGGAATGTGTCCGCACCCATGTCCTTCTGGGCCCTTCACCTTCCAGCCTTCTTCTCAGTGCCGTCCAGTTCCTCCCCATCCTTCCAGGCCCCTACCTGCTATCCAGGTGGTTATCAAACTAGCTTTAGCAGTGGACTTGCCTTCATTGAAAAATCTTGTGCCATGTTAGTTTATATAACAGAGGAAGGGAATGCCATGCCCATTTGCCCCTACCCGCTCTGTGGTAGACCCCCACCCCCACCTAGCTGAGCCCAAAATTTCATTCAACACATCACTCTATTTTACTCTCCAGTTGTCCTATATGATAACGATTCCTATTCTGGTCTGCTAAACAGAACCGTAGGCTCTCTGGAGAAAAGATGAATGTCTTACTCTTCCTTCCTATCTTTTATGAGACCTCAAACAAGTGCTGAATCAGTAATAAGTGCCCAAGAATTTCATTATTTCTTCCGCCCTTTCTCCTTTCCTTCTTGAGGTGATGTTAAATGGAGTGGATTCAAATCTTCCTGATTGGTACAAGAGGACCATCAGAAGGGGTCCTTATGAACATTTATTGAGCGTCTGGTTTTGTTTTGTTGCTTTGTATACATTGTGTCATCTAGTTTTCACATTCCTATGGGGTCGATATCCCCATTCTAGCTTTCCTGATAGGAAACCAAGGCACTGAGAATTTAAGTAACTTGCCTCAATCCCACAGGAAATACATTTTTATTCATATGTGTTTGATTCCAAAGCTCCGGCCCCGTCCGCTATAGCATGTGATCTCTGTATTTTAAGTACGTTTTATCTTTTCTTGGAAGGAGCTCTATACCCAGATGGAACATCTGGAAGGAATAAGGATGATGATATGGTTCCTCCTGGCAAAAACTACACCTATGTCTGGCCAGTGAGAGAAGAATATGCCCCTGCTCCAGCGGATGCCAACTGCCTGACCTGGGTGTACCATTCGCACATCGACGCTCCTAAGGACATCTGCTCTGGGTTAATTGGCCCACTGCTAGTGTGCAAGGAAGGTAAAGAGAGCCCCCTCCAACACACACACACACACACACACACACACACACACACACACAGAGAAGCCTATTCCCAGAGGTGTTGAAAAGTGTATCTAAATTTCAGGTCTTGTTTTGCCCACCTGCCTTGCTGTGTATGGAATGTGCCTTTTCTTCCAAGCTTTCTGTAGGATTCGGGAAATTCTTCTAACATAGAAGGTCAATCTGATGCCACAGCAGGGACAATAATTCAGACTTCAAGCATCATAGCCTTCTGAAACTTGCATGCTTTTCTTTTTCAAACAACAGGGATATTCCCTATTGAGAGCCATTCAGGCCACCCTGACACCACACGTAGGCAAGTGAAAAATGTAGCCCAATGAACATGGGTGCTTTTATTTTGTTATTTCAACTGCTTGATCATTTTGTGATTTTGTTCGCTATTGCTGTCAGTAAAGCTGACTCCCTTTAGGAGCAAGATTTTCAAGTCTGTGGTTGTGAAGACTTCTGTTTTATGACTTTTCTCTTCAGGCTCTGTCATTTCTATTAAAATCCTTTGCTGCTTTCATGTTGTGGTTACTTCTGTACATGTAAATCTTGATGAACCTTTACACTTACCTGGTACCATTGGCAAGAAACAAAACTCAACTTGATCTAATCCACTTTGAACTTTTTTCTCTACTCTTTTAAATGTCCCCGACAGGTATCCTGAATAAATATTCAGGAACAAGGACAGATGTGGACCGAGAGTTCATTATAATGTTTACTCTGGTGGATGAGAACCAAAGCTGGTACCTTGATGAAAATATCAGACATTTCTGCACTGACCCTGATTCAGTTGACAAAAAAGATGCTGTTTTCCAAAGAAGTAACAAAATGCATGGTGAGTATTTCCTGTGTTGTCACGTATGTACCAAATACCTTTTGTGTATCTGCTACTATGAGGGATGCAAAAACACAGAAGTGTCCAACCTGGTTTTCTAGGATTTATAGCTCAGGGATAAGAGTGATTAGAAAGTGATATGAAACACAATACATGTCAGATCCTAAAACAATGTGAGAAGGGAGAAAGCGATAGTTATAAGCTAAATTGGGTATGACAAAGCTATGATATAGAAAATGGAAGGATAAATGTTCTAATTAAGAAAGAATCAGGAGGTGAGCCTAGAGAGGATGGATGGGTTTATACTGATGGGAGAAAGGAGAATGAATCATCATCATATAACAATCCTGTGGTTTGCAACCTTCTGCATTTATCCAGTAACCATTTTCTGAGTGGCTGCCAAGTTCAAGAACTATGCTATATGCTGTGTTTAAATACACACTGCTGAATCTGTTATGTTTCCCAGACATTCTTTCAGTCAACATCTATTGAGCATTCACGATGTGCCAGACCCTGTATTTGTTGAAAATAATGAATCTCTATAGTTACGCTGGCCATTGAGACAGAACACGTACCCATTTCTGTTTTGCAGAGCAGTGGCTTAATACAGAATTTTAGGACTTGGGGATTATTAAGTAGTCTCATTCCACTGTTTTCCCAGAGAGTTCTAGTGAACGGAAAGAACATCTTCAATGTAAACAAACTCTCCATGTCATTCATTGATAAATTTCCTCCATATTTGCTTGTCTGTCTCCCAGAGTCATCCTAACCAAGGCAGCATCAATGTAGTCATAAAATCATAGGAGAGAGGGAAGGAGCTGACAACCATCTGACCTCCCCCATTTTACAGATGAAGAAACTGAGGTCAAGGGACCATCAATGACTTGCCTGAGGTCAAAGTGGTGATTAGTGCCAGAGTTGCCTGACAGAACCTGAGAGAGAAGTCCCATAGCAAATAAATTTTAATTTGGTTGTGTTTGATTCCAAAGTGTGCAGAAGTGTGAGTGTCCCTGTTCTGACTGTTTCCATTGCATCACACACCCTCTCTTTTCTTCCTAGTGCTATTTCAGCCACCTTGTGTGATGTGGATGTTGGGCAAATATTTTAGGAAGGAAGAAGTAATGGAGAGAAGGAGGGAGGCAGCGAAAGAAACGAAGGATGGAATAAACAAAGACTTAAATTCAAATCATTGCTGTGTCCAGTCAACTTGTACCCCTATTCCTTACAAAATGGTAGCGATAATCTCAAATCTTGCTGAAAACTACTAACCGTGATGGTTTACGACTCAGCTGTCCACATAATTCTTACTCTTTCAAATGAAAATGTCCAACAAAAGAGAATGAACCGCATAAGCAAATACAGACTATATTTAAAATAAAATCCATCCTGGGTGCAGAAGTAGGTGTTTGTAAACAAGCAGTCCTTCTTCAAGCTGGTAAAGGAGACCCAATGATAGAAAACAGAAAAACTTAAAAAACAACAAAAAAAATGCTTAACCAATATAAGATTTATTGAAACATTTATTTAAATTTACTAAAATTATTCAGAATCAATTGTGCTGCCTTAATCATCATTATCTTAGTAACAGTTGCTTCTTAACTCAGTTTGAATTTAGGAAGTGATGTTGTGAGGGACGCCTGGGTGGCTCAGTCGGTTAAGCGTCTGACTCTTGGTTGTGACTCAGGTCATGATCTCACAGTTCATGGGGTTCTCTCTCTCTGCCCCTCCCCTGCTTACTCTCTCTCTCTCTCCCTCACTCTCTTTCTCTCAGAATAAATGAATAAACCCTTAAAAAATAAAAAATTCCTAAAAAAAAAAAAAGAAGAAGAAGAAGAAGTGATGTTATGACTCTTTAAAACCCTGAATCAAGTTTTCTTCCGCTCTTGGTCAAGTCCTTGCTGCCATTCAGATGATTTGAAAGAGTGGATCTTGGACTTCCAGTGTCGGCTCAATCAGTAAGATTCTGCCCCAGCAAGACCTAGTAAAAACACTGGTTTTTCTCCCTCATTTTAAAGTAACAAAACTTTAAGGTAACATGTCTTATAGGTCCCTTCTAGTCAGCTCCTTTTCTTTTCCTTCTTGTTGCAAGCTTTGGTTACTCAAGTTAAGTAGCTACTAGGTGCCAGCTTTTCTGCCAGGTCCTGACAGCTGTGAAATGAGTAAGACAGAGTTTCAGGAAACAGAGCCCTGTAGGGAAGTCAGGTATGAAAAGGAAGGATCTCGGCAGGAGATGGCGGAGCCATCCTGAAAGGCTGAGCAGCGCTCCGTTTACTCCTGACCTGGGTGCTGTGTTCACATAGCAGCTCCAAGGCTGTTTCCACGTGTGCTCATCTCCACTTTTGCTGAGCGCTTTTCTCTTGAAAAACCTAATACCTTTCATTCCTTTCTGGGACTATGTGAAAGGAGCCGTGCTTTTCTGCACAAAAACCTTGCAAACCGATGACCAGTGCTAACTCTTCAGCTGTGCCGGCATATGTGTTACCATTGTTTCTGGCCCTGCTCGCCTCTACAGGGGAGTCTCTCCCACCAGTGTGATTCTGTGTTTCAGCCCTCAATGGATACCTCTTTGGAAACTTCCCGGAGCCTGATATGTGTGTTGGTGAATCGGTGTCCTGGCACCTATTCGGGATGGGGAATGAGATCGACATCCATTCCATCTATTTTTATGGTAACACCTTCGTCAGCAGAGGGCATCGGACTGATGTCGTCAACCTGTTCCCAGCCACTTTCCTGACAACGGAAATGATAGTCGAGAATCCTGGGAAGTGGATGATAACCTGCCAAGTTAGTGATCACCTGCAAGGTAAAAAGGACAAGGACCAGCGTGTAGATGCTGAGAGTTGTACAACTGCACCACACAGTCAATGGTGTTCACTCAGTGCCTGCTGCTAGACAGATTCTTGCATTACATTTAATTCAATATGGAATACATAGGAATGCACATGCTCATTTATTTGCCATCCTGTCACCAGGTATTTAGTGATCACCTCTCTATGAGACAGCTGGGAGGTGAATGCAAGAAATGGTAAGACTTTCAAGGAGCCTATAGTCTAGTAGCTAGACTTAGACATTTACAAAATGAAAAAAATTTTGAGGGAGAAAAATAAAGGTTCTTTGTGCACAACAGTCAATTCTCTGGAACAATCAGAGAGACTTCCTGAGGAGTCGGCTTCTAGTCTGAGTCTTGAAATATGGGCAGGAATTGAACAGACGAAGAAGGGGAGGAAGGCTTTCCAAGTAGAGGAAGCAACACGAACCAGGAAAATACATGTTCTATATGAGCAACTCTACATAAAATGATAACATTTTACCATTGGAAAGAAGTGTATAGATAATCTGGACCCATCCACCATCCAATTCTTGAATTTCTTTTGGGACTTCTCTTTTAAGTAATCATAGCAGCCCATTTCATCTCTGGGCCACTCTGTTAGAATGTTCTTCCTTACACTGAGACAAGATCCAATGATACTTGCTAAATCCTAGCATAGGTGCATGATAGAATATTTTTTTGACTTTAATGCCTGGATAATGACTTAGCCTTGGTCCCTTGGGACCACATAGAATCGGTCTCTATTCAGTTGGAACACAGGCTTATGCCAGAGGAGTGATAGGAGAGAAGCCCACGGAGGCAGAGCCCAGTGGGAGGAGCTTTGAATGGCAAACTGAAGGAAGCAAGGCTGTGTCTGGAAGGCCACAGGGAGTGCTTCCAGATCCTTTGGCACATCAGTGACATAATCAGTGCAGCAATTTAGGAAGATAAATATGATACCTGTGCACAGAAAGGAGTTGGTGGAGAGATTCTGGCCCCTGGATGTTAGTTAACAAGCATGGTAACAATAGAGTTATGACATAGAAAAGGTCTGGCCTAAGATAGTGAAAACAGAATAGAAAAAAAAAGTGTCAATGGAAGAGACACAGAAGAAATAATGTGTAATTATCGACGAACTATACACAGTCACCAGCAGGTACAGGGATGAGACTCTCCAGGGCAGGCTTTGATGACATATTTTTGTTCCCGTCCACCTTATCTTGCTGCTGTCAGCCTCAAGCAGCTAATCTTAACATTAGTCAGCTGGATTATTCCAATTCAATTCAATTCAACAGATATAGAATTAATCAGTTAGTATGTGCCAGATACTGTTCTGGGAAGACACAGATTATGAAGACAAGATTGCTATTCTTATTTTCTCTCAGTTTCATTGAGGTATAATTGACACATAGGAATAGTATCTATTTAAGATGTGCAACTTGATGTTTTGATATATGCATACATTGTGAACTGATCACCATACTCAAGCTAGTTAATATATCCATGACCACGCATAGTTAGCTGTGTGTGTGTGTGTGTGTGTGTGTGTGTGTGTGTGTTAGGAATACTTAAGATCTCAAAGAGTACAAAGTTTCAGTTATGCAAGATGAATGAGTTCTGGAGACCTAATGTACAGCATGGTGACTATGGTCAATACTGTACTCGAAATTTCCTAAGAAGGTAGATATTAAGAGTTCTTACCACAAGATGCCTATTCTTAAATGTTATATCTGGGGAGAAACTAATTTTAAAATCAAGGTATTAGCAGCCATTTGAGACTAATAAGATTACTAAGCTTGGCCAGTGGTTGTGGACATAAGCTGGTGTTTGTACATTACTGAAATTTGATATTTTCTAAATTGTCCAAACCCTCAAAAAAAAGTTATTGTAAAAAATTAGAAAATACATTTAATTTTTTATTTTATTTTTTATTTATCTTAAAAAAATTTTTTTAACGTTTATTTATTTTTGAGACAGAGAGAGACAGAGCATGAACGGAGGAGGGTCAGAGAGAGGGAGACACAGAATCTGAAACAGACTCCGGGCTCCAAGCTGTCAGCACAGAGCCCAACGCGGGGCTTGAACTCACAGACTGTGAGATCATGACCCGAGCTGAAGTCGGACGGTCAACCGACTGAGCCACCCAGGCGCCCCTACATTTAATTTTTTAAAAGTTTATTTACTTATTTTGATAGAGGGAGAAAGAGAGAAAGAGAAAGGGAGAGAGAGAACAGTGGGGGAGGGGCAGAGAGAGAGGAGAGAGAAAATCCTAAGCAGGAGGCTCCGTGCTGTCTGCACAGAGCCCGAGGCAAGGCTCCATCTCACAAACCATGAGATCATGACCTGAGCTGAAATCAAGAGTCAAGCATTCAACCGACTGAGCCACCCAGGTGCTCCAGAAAATACATTTAATTTTTAATAACAGTAATCCTGTCTTAGGATAACGGTATCACATTTTGAGGAATATTCTCCCTATTTTCTAGACTTTTATACATAAATGCATGTTATTTATAAAATGAAATTAATCTATTAACACTGTCTTTTATCTTACTTTTCCCACTTATCAATGTAACAGAAATATATTTCCATGTCAGTCAATAGAGACCTACTTCATCATTGTATATCCTCCCTGTGTCCTTTCAAGGGAGATTACAATTTACCTAACCAATACCCCAATGCTTAACATTTGAATCCCCCCTTTTTTGTTTTTATAAACTATACTAAAAACCAGGAATTTATAGATATATTACACCTTTGTCTGACATATATTTAGGAAAACTCTTAGACTTGGAATTCTTGGGTAAAAGTGTTTGATTTCTCTCTTAAAGCTATGGACGGACATACATTGCCAAATTCTCTTTTATTCTTCACCCTTAGTGTGTGAAGATTCCCCTCCTCCCATTCATCTGCCAACACTGAGAATTATTAGTTTTTCTAATCTTTACCAATCTGATAAATGAACAAGAGTGACGCTTGATTACTATTAAGGTTGAACTTTTTTTTCATGTGTTTATAGTTAGATAGTATTTACAGAGATTTTGTGAATAATATGTTGATGTCCCTGGCCCACTTTCCATTAGGATATTTACTTTTTTCTTTCTCATTTGTCAAATATATTTACATATTGATCTGTCATCCTGTGCATTAAAATATCTCCCAACCCACCATTTACCCTTTACTTTTAACTTTGTTAAGGTCCTATTTTCTGTACAACAGTTTTAAATGTTTATGAAGTCAAAGCTATCAGTCTTTTCCTGTCTGATTTCTTATGTGAGCATTTATAGCCCGGCTTGTGGTTTTCCTCTGTTCTGCAGCTGGCATGCTGGGGCAGTACAATGTTGGTAACTGCAAAGGTGGTATTTCTCATCCCAGGATGACGGGTCAACAGAGGCGCTACTTTATAGCAGCTGAAAAAATTCTTTGGGATTATGCTCCTCAAGGCTATAACAAATTCAATGGTCTTCCCCTAAATGCCTCCGGCAGGTAAGCTCTCTTTGCTGGCATTTCTAAGACTCTCATAAGAGAGGCACCTGTTAGACTTTTCCCTGTGACCTCATTTATATACACAGGAGTTCTGAGCCTCGTAATGTACATATTGCTGAGAATTGGCAGAGTATTTATTGTTTCATGATTTGCTGGCTAAATCAGCACTAGGTTCATTCATTCATTCATGAAGCATTTCTTGAGCACCTACTGTGTGCAAACTGCAATGCTAAGTGCCATAAGAAGTACTAAGCTGACAGAGAGTAGAATAAGGCCTCTGCACATATGGAAGAGAGAGTTTTGAAGAGAGAAGAAGACAGGACCCTCTCTCACTGGAGGTGAACTGGCCAAGGAAAGTTATCCTTTCTGGTTCAAGGACAGCCTGATAGGTTATGACTTCTCTACCCAGAATGTGCTTGTCCTACCTATCCAGCAAAATGTTACTTTTTCTTCAAATTCTAATGTCACTTCCTAAGTGAAGCCTCTCCTGACTCCTGAGTCATTAGTAATCATTTTCGCTCCCAGAGCATGTAGTATTTTTCAAATTGAATCTAACAATTCATTAAGTGGATGTGGACTCCTGTGACTTGTTATTATAGAATTCTGTGTAATGGTGTCTGTGAAAGCATTTAAAATATATGGTATGATACAAGAATGATTTTTATTACCCTATGATCTCTTTTATGTCCGAGGGATTGTTTTTAAAATTTTCTTTCTGGGGCGCCTGGGTGGCGCAGTCGGTTGAGCGTCCGACTTCAGCCAGGTCACGATCTCGCGGTCCGTGAGTTCGAGCCCCGCGTCGGGCTCTGGGCTGATGGCTCGGAGCCTGGAGCCTGTTTCCGATTCTGTGTCTCCCTCTCTCTCTGCCCCTCCCCCGTTCATGCTCTGTCTCTCTCTGTCCCAAAAATAAATTTAAAAAGTTGAAAAAAAAAAAAATTTAAAATTTTCTTTCTGATTGATAAGACACCCTTTGTTTCTTTCATTGTAAATTTCACTCATTCATTCTTCCACCAAACCAAGGCACCTGACCCCAGCCTAAAGAATTTGTGTGCATCATTTATGAACGTGTTCGATATCAAAACTCTCTTTTGACCAGTATTTCTCCATAAACAGAATGAGAATTAGCACTAAGGATTCTGTCTTAGAAGCCTTCCAGGATTCTGAAGCACCTTACAAAATATAAAATATTGAATTATATTTAACTGATATTTAATGTGATATATGAAAGCACAACATAAAAAGCTATGGGAGAGTTGCAGGGAGGTGCCTAAGACAGTGTTCCCACTCTCAGGTCGGAAAGAAACTGCATGCACAGGAGAAGAGAAGTAACTTTGCAAATTACAAATAAGATTAAGATGAGTTGTCCAGACAAGTGAGTTCTCTGGGCATTTAGAGAGCACTAAGATAGCCAGGGAACCCTTCACAGAGTCAATGGAACTTAAGCAGGGTCCTAAAGAATAACAGAATTCATGAAAGTGAATAGTAAAGAGAGAAATTTTATTTTATTTTTAATGTTTATTTTTGATAGAGAGAGAGAGAGAGAGCAAGGGAGGGGCAGAGAGAGAGAGGGAGACACAGAATCCAAAGCAGGCTCTGAGCTGTCAGCACAGAGGCTGACATGGGATCCGAACCCACAAACTGTGAGATCATGACCTGAGCCGAAGTCAGAAGCTTAACTGGCTGAGCCACCCAGGCGCCCCGAAAGAGAGATATTTTAGATGCAGGGGTTAGTTAGATCAAAGTGACTGGAGCGAATATTTGCATAGAGCCATAGGAAGAGAACTGGGTAAACTGGATCTCAACTGCATAGGGCCCATCATCCTTTTGAACTTGATCTGATTGGCATTTGCATGTGAGTGAAGATGCTGGAGCAGGTAAATGACCGTGAATATTACCATCTTGGGGATTAATATTATAGTCGTGTGTATGTCGAAGGGAAACTCCGAGTGAGCCAATGGAAGAGGGAGGGTGCCAAGAGCACAGTCGGAGCTCCGTGTAATGTTGCCAACACAAGGCGACGAGGGCAGGTACTGGGGTTGCAGCAGTGGGAAGAAAGGAAAGGAAAAGATGCCAAAAGGGCACAGAAAGGAAGGAAGCAGCAAAAGGCTACAAAATAAGGGTGAACAAGATAAGGGGATGAGGCAGAGAAAGAGGACAAAGTCAGCCCGTGTGACTCCAAGAGCGAAGGCACCATTGGCAGAAATAAGGTGTCTAGGACAGTGCTAGTCAGAATGTACGTTACTGTATTTCACATTTGGAATTTGGCTTTTCATGTATGTCGTTCGTACGATAACTCCGCCAGCGAAGCTATTTGATGAACTAGACACTTCATTCCTTGATCATGCCAGATATGAAAGAGCTTACTATATGCAAGACTATTCATACTGACATCAGCAAGAGGTATAGAGGGATACTTACTCTGCAAAGAAACCAGTTAGCTCTTTACTTTGTAGGACATCATTCTGGGACTCTGACGCCGGTAAGTAAGGAGTTCACCTGTGCTTTCTTCGGTTGCTGGACCTCCGGGGAAGAAAGTACAGTGGCTGAGAGAGGAATGAGCTTGACCACCATCCAGCCCCCCGGAGACTTTCAAAGCTGGCTAATTATCCCTGGGAACTTAGTTGAAGACGGTTCTGTCTTTCCTGGGGAGATACCTGGGTGGGTGGACGAGCTAAGGACAATCAAAGGGAGCTCCATAATTAAGGCATCTGGTGCATATGTAGAGATGTGCTCTCAGCCAGGTTCCTATTCTTTACACAGTGACTCCGAGCTCTACTTCACACAAGGGGACAACAGAATTGGAGGAAAATATTGGAAGGCTCAGTATATGGAGTATGTTGATGCAACTTTTACTCGAAGAAAGAGACTCTCTGAGGCAGAAGCCCATCTTGGAATTCTTGGTAGAATAAAACCATCTGTCATGTTTTGAATGGGGGGAGATGCTTTAGTGGGGCATATATGTCTATGTGGAATGACTCTTCCTCTCCTGCCTATATTCACTTCTCTCTGCCTCTTTTCATCCTCTTCTCCCTCCTCCTCTTGATATTTTTCAGGCCCCGTCATCAGGGCTGAGGTGGGTGATACCCTGTTAGTGACCTTTGCCAACAAAGCCGACAAAGTCTACAGCATTTTGCCTCATGGCGTCATCTATGACAAGGCCTCTGATGCAGCCCCAAACGTCGATGGTGAGTCTCAGCCTGGCCTCTGGGAGGAAAGAAGATGAGTAAACAGAGGACTTAGAAGTGGGTAGATTTGGTTCAAGTCCTGGTCCCTTTCCTTACCGGCCCTGTGAGCTTGTGCCATCATTTAAACTTTCTGAACTTTATTCTTCTCCCCTACTGAGGCAGGTAGTGACACTCACCTCACAGGGCTTCAGGACGAGCTGGAGAGAATTCAGGGCAGGGTCTGCCCCACAGTAGGCACTTAGGAGATGTTGATGCCTTTCCTTCTCTTTCAGCAATGTAATAAATCTCAATGTGGGCTATGTTCACAGTCACCCTAAGATGGAGAGATTTTTAGCCACGGGTTGTGGGGATTCTGTGGGTGAAGGCTGAGGAAAAAATCCGATTTCCAATGTTTGGTTGTCTTCAAAATCTTACACATGGTCTTTGTTCTGTCTCTGTTGACAAATATTTATTAAAACCAGTCTTTTATGCCTACCATCATATATGGCCTCTCCTCATTACACAGGAGGTAATAGAGACTCTACATATAAGAAAGGCAGTTTCTGCCCAGTGGCTGCAGGAACTATCTTCCACTCATGATATTGCTCTTGGGAAACTCCTGATATCTTTGGAAGCCTTCCCCATTATGGCAACAGACATCATGAGTTCGGGGATACTTCTTTGTGCCCAATGATGGGGCTAGGCCCAGTCCAGAGCAGGTGTGAGGTGATGGGGAGGGAACAGAGAAGGAAAGAATGGAGGGAGAATTCCCCCTCCTCAGACCCATCATCACTCTCCCCACCTGGAGCATCATCTCTTGTACCTGCACTTCCTTGGTCAAATGGTCACAAGCACTGTGTGTGTGTGTGTGTGTGTGTGTGTGTGTGTGTGTGTGTATGCGCGCACCCAGAAAGAACACCAGTGATAGCCCAAATGTCTATATTTTCTATTGTTTAACTTAGCAAACTGATTGGGCGCCTTTTTGCAAAACTCTGAACAATATGCAGAGAGTTTCTGACCTCAGTCTAGCTGGAGAGACTCAACGTGTTCATTTAGCAATATAGTATACAGGTCGAGTGCAAAGTCTTGGGAACCAGACAGTGCTGAGTTTGAATCCCAGATCTGTCACTCATCAGCCTTGTCACCTTGAGTATTCACCTACCTCCTCTATCTTATGATTATGTGGGGTTATTTTCTAGTTCAACCTTCTAGATTTCAAATTCTATTTTTTTAAAGATTTTTTTTGCATTTCCTTTTTTTTAGTGTTTATTTATTTTTGAGAGAGAGAGAGGCGGGGGGCAGAGAGAGAGAGGGAGACAGAATCCCAAGCAGGCTCCCTGCTGTCAGCACAGAGCCCTATGTGCAGCTCCAGCTCACAAAGCTGTGAGATCATGACCTGAGCCGAAATCAAGAGTCAGACGCTTAACCTACTGAGCCACCCAGGCACCTCAAGATTTCCAACTCTTTAAAGTGAGGTCTCTTGCTTAGCTTTCTGGGATATCCTCGTAGTGCCAACTTTAATATATTCCACATACAAAGGCGCTCAATGATATTTTATAGATTTACATTTAATTGTGAAATAGGCAACTGTCATTCTTTTAATATTTGCTAAACCTAGTATTTGAGTAAGAAATAACATCTATGAAGGTACTAAATGTAATCTCTGAAGAAGATCACCCTTTGATCCAAACTTCTCTCTCATAAAACATCGGACCGTGGCAGTGGTCTCCCTGGTAGCATACACACGTGGGAACAACTGTCCTTCTACAAAATACATCATCAGAGAGAGACCCAGGGCTGGAAGACCCAGTCCAACAAGTTTAATGTCGTTGGCTCTGGCTTTGAGTAACTTTCATTTACCTCCTCAGGATTTCTGAAACCAGGGGCACATGTTAAGCCGGGTGAAACCTTCACGTACAAATGGACGGTGCCTGAAAGTGTAAGCCCGACAGCCAGTGATCCCCCCTGTCTGACCTACCTTTACTTCTCAGCGGTTAAGCCAATCCAGGACACCAGCTCTGGCCTTGTGGGGCCCTTGCTAGTCTGTAAAAAGGGCGTTCTCAATGCTGATGGGACACAGGTAGGCCATCAAAGATCACCAAGTTCTTCTCAGGGTTGTATGTGGGAGACACCAGGAATATGGCTAGGGATTAAATAGTAATAAAGGGTCAGGTACGAAAAGCAGTGTTTCCTCCACCCTCTTAATGTTGATTTCTACATAATGAGTAATTTATTTTATTTTTTTGTAAATTTAAGATCTGAACTTAAATTTAATGTAATCTTAATGTGAAGTTAAGATCTAAAACTTACAGATGCCCACCCAGAAACCCAGGATTTCTGCTCGTTGTGGATGGGATTCAGTGGGTCCCTTTCCCTGTGCATTGTTTTGATTCTAGAATCTTCGGAGGTCCACATGGAATGTGAATTGGGGCCCTTTCTTCTTGGACGAGGCTTCTCAGACTTGGCCACGTGGGGAACCTTTTAAACATCTCTTATTCAGGCACTCCAGACCAATTAAATCAGAATCTGCAGGGGCTCTCCAATGTGTAACCGAGGCTGAGAACCACTGTAACTCACCGCTGTAAGCCGAAAGTTAATCGTTAGGATCGAAGGCACAAGAAAGCATGTAGATAAATTCTTACAAGTCCCACCTTTGAGGCTCCCCTGGTTGCACTGACTAGTGTGGCACAGCACAACACTTCAAGCTATGTCTACATGATATTAAACACACTGATGAGAAGAGGCAAATCTAATCATGTCACCATTGTGGTTTACTTCACCAATCAGAAATAGCAAGACTATTTATTTAAGTGGTGTATTATATGATGTTTGGCATTGTAAGCACCCACTTCTGGACTCAACGGGATTTCTAGGTAGAGGACACAAAGTGTCTCGGTCCGCCTCAGACTTGTACTTCCCTGCACAAAGTTCCAACCCTAGAAATGTCTATTAGAGGCTGTGTCCCTGGCCCTCGGAATTGGCCCTCGGTAACGCACGTGCAATAAGACTGAATACAGTTGCACTGTACAACAAGAATCATATAGGGCAAAGCAGAATGACTATCCCTATTTTTTAACTAAGATGTTTATTTATTTATTTGGAGAGACAGAGAGAGAGCATGCATGCGTGCACAAGCGGGGGAGGGGCAGAGAGAGAGGGAGAGAGCGAATCTCAAGCAGGCTCCGAGTTCAGCACGGAGCCCAAAACAGGTCTCGCTCTCACAACCGTGAGATCATGACCCGAGCCGAAATCAAGAGTTGGCAGTTTAACCGACTAAGCCACCCAGTGCCCTAACGATCCCTATTTTAAAGCCGAAGAAACTGAGGCTCAGAGACAGTGAGTGACATCCCAAGAGACACCCCTAGTAAGTAGTGAAACTCGGCAGTAGAACGCGGGACTTTGAGCTTCCAACTTTGTTTGTGGTTTTGTTTTTGTTTTTTTTCCAAGACACCACCCTGCTTCCTCTAGCTCAATACCTGAGCCCAGGAAATTGAGTGCCAAAAAACTTGTGTAAGGAGGCCCTGATTTTCCCCCAACTGCATCTATTTAATGGTGGCTTGAATGCTTGCTAGAAGCACCTTATGGTACGTGGGGGGGTGTTGCCTGAGCCAACACCATTCGTGGCCAATCCATTTCCACCAAGTTCATGAAAAAATTAACCGTAACCCGAAATATTCCCTACTTGGGATTTGGCCGAGCGAGGAATCCATTTGGCCAGACAGAAAGTTATTTTCAACGCAAAAAATACTTAGGAAACACATACTGAACCAGGCCCTCTATAGGTAAAAGCTTAAGTCTCTTCCAGGTAGGTAGGTAGAGAACATAAAAGGTGTTTTCATCTCTTTCCAGTAAATTCTCCCAGAGGTGAATGGTTGTCACAGAATCTAACCAGGTGCTATAGGGCCCTTTCTAACATTTATGACCTTCTGCAACAGCCACTTAAACTCCCTGTTTGTCTATCCAGCCGTTTATACCGCCCTTATATTTTTTTATTTTGAATAATTCAGTTTCAGATTTATGTAAAAGTTGCAAAGAAAAAAAACCCACAAAGAATTCCCATATATCCTTCGCCCAGATTGCCCAAATGTAAACATTTTATCTAATTTGCTTTCTTAGCCTTCTCTTTATTTTTCTGGGTTTTGTTCCCCTAAACTATTTGAGGTAGGTTATAGATATGACATCTCTTCAATGTGTTTCCTAAAAGCAAAGTCACTTTCGGACATAAACACAATGTAATTATCCAAGTCAGGAAATTAACCTTAATACTGTACTATTATCAAAGTTGAGTACCCTTTAAAATTTTTCTGTCTTTATCCTTTATAATAAAAGGAAAACATGTTTTTCCTCGACCAGGCTCTGGTCTACATCATGCATCATTGCTTCAAGCCCCTCTTTCTCCTGTGATCGGTTTCATCACAGGGAAGCAAGTGTGACTTTTTTTCTTTAAAAAAAATTTTTTTAATGTTTATTTTTGAGAGAGAGAGAGTGTGTGAGTTGGGGAGGTACAGAGAGAGAGGGAGACACAGAACTCAAAGCAGGCCCCAGGCTCCGAACTGTCAGCACAGAGCCTGACACGGGGCTCGAACTCACAGACTCACGGACCGTGCGATCATGACCGGAGCCAAAGTCGGTCGCTCAACCGACTGAGCCACCCAGGCGCCCCACAAGTGTGACTTTTCTAAAATGCAAACAAGATCACGTAATATCCATGTTAAACACCCTCCAGTGACTTCCTATCACGCTTGGCATAAAAATCTACATTTCTTAGCCTAGACTATGTCCCCCGGCCTCCAACTCCTTTGATGTATCTCACACACTCCCTCATGCCTACTTATACTCCATCCACATAAGCCTTCCTGTTCCTTGAACAGGCCAAGCTTATCTTTGGCTTAGGGCCTCCTCACTAGGCTCCCTCTGCCTGACATGCCTTCTTCTGACCTTTGCGTGGCTGGCTCTTCCTGTCACCTCCTTAGAAGAGTCTTCCCTGATCACCAAGCTAAAGTCATATGCTATCACATGACCCGATTTTAATATCACTTACCCCCAGAGGACATTTTCTTTGTTTACTTTTGATGTGTTATAGAACGTTTCTCCTCACAAGAATGTGAGTACCACAGAGCAGGAGACTTGTCTGTCTTATCTTCCTTTCCCAGAACAATGCCTGGTGCATTGTTGACACTCGACCAATATTATGGTTGATGAATGAAATACAGAGTAAGCATTCTCATCTTCAAAGTCGTTATTAAGAAGTTTAGTTAACAGAAAGGGCCACATTACACACACACTCAAACACTCCATGTGTGGCCTGCAAATAGACACTAAAAATTCCAGGACAAGCTTATTTGCCAAACTCCCCACATCCACGTTTTAAACACTCAGAGTTGTGTGAAGGACCATGGTTCAGACATCCCAGCTTCCCTACTGCTGTGGGAACCTAAAACATAGTGATGTTAAGTGCTTTTCACAGAATAGCCTTGTGCTGCAGATGCTAGCCATCACTCAGGTACATTCCATGCACGAGTGCAGGTTGGATTAATCCAAGTTCTCCGAAGAAACAGAACCATAAGGATGTGTATGTAGACAGAAGCAGACTTATTATAAGGAGTTTGCTCACATGATTATGGGGGCTGACAAGTTCCAGGACCTGCAGGGAGAGTCGGCAAGCAAGAGACCCAGGAGACACAAAAGTCCAGAGGGCTCAAAGCCTTTGGAAGAGCCTCTGTTTGAGTTTGAGTCTGAAGGCAGAAAAAAGTCAATGTTCCACTTCAAAGACAGGAAGGATTCTCTTTTACTTGTGGGAGGGTCAGATTTTTTTGTTGTATTGAGTCTTTCAACTGATTGGATGTGGCCTACCCACATTGGAGAGGGCGGATGTGCTTTGCTCGTCTACCATTTAAATGTTAACCTCATCCAAATACACCTTCATAGAAACACCCAGAATAATGCTTGACCTAATATTTGGGCACCTATGGCCCAGTCAGGTTGACACATAAAATGAACCTTCACGTGGGTTATCACCATGTGGTATCACCTACTTTCTAACCTTTTCCTGGGTTAATTTCCCACCCTCATAGACCTACTTACCTTCCAACTGACTCTCAGGTGATGAGGTTCTTCAGCTCAATGCCTTTCAGTCATTCCTTCTTGTCTTACGGACAGTTGCAATCGCAGCTAATAGTCACAATTAACATTGAACACTTAGTATCTGCCAGATGTTGTCTTGAGTGCTTTACCTATATTATCTATTTTAACCTTCACACACACACACACACACACACACAACCCCAGGAAGTGGAGACTACTCTTATTCTCATTTTTCAAATGAAGGAATTAGAGCTGAGAGAGAATAAATCACTTGCCCCAGTTTTCACAATGGATGTGCAGAATAACATTAGCACCCATAGCCCATAGTCTTTTAAAATATCTTTGACCTCTTCTTTCCCTCCAATTCTTCATATTTTCCTTTAAATATTGCAAGCCTACATCATTTCTTTTCATATCCCATGATCTTAAACTACTGCCTGCTAAAACACCATGTGATAAAAGCAGTAGGTGCATATAAGATATGGTGTGAGAATAAAGCAAAGGGCACCCACATCTCTGATGATGCATTAGGAAAGCATCACAGAGGTGGGACAGCTAAACTGGCTCTTGAGGTTGGATTGGGGTGGCATACCTTTAAGTTGAAGGGATGCATGCACGAAGGACAGAGGCCTACGGAACACAGCAAGTTCAGATCGCTGCAAGGGACTTGGCCTCACTTTTGTCAAAGTGCCGAGAGGGAAGGGCTAAGAGCAGGTAAGCAAGAACGAGATCACTGTGAGTTTAGACTGTATTGTCCAGTTTCAGAAGGAGAGAGATGTGATCTGTGGCAGTTCTGGGGATTCCTCCAGAGCAGGCAGCGGGTTAAAGGGTGAGTTGGAGGGGAGTACATTAGACATAGGAAGATGGTTGAGGGACATAAAATACAGTCACCTCTCTGGTTCAGCTTTAAAGAAAAGCATATTTCGGCAATGCAGGATGTTGTGTGTTGTGTGACATGCTCGGACAGATAGATTAGGAATATACATAGTGGGCAGTAATCCATGGTGCCCTCCATTTCAACTTACATTAACATAATTTAGCAAAGTCTGATGGGTTATGTGAATTCATTATTTCACTCAAAAACATGTAGAGTGCCTGCTTTTCCAGAAATTATTTTATTTTATTTTATTTTATTTTATTTCATTTTATTTTATTAAGTTTATTTATTTTGAGAGACAGATGACGCAGGGGAGGGGCAGAGAGAAAGGGAAACAGAGAATCTCAAGCAGGTTGCATGCTGTCAGCACAGAGCCCAACACAGGGCTTGAACTCGTGAACCACGAGATCATGCCCCAAGCCAAGACCAAGAGTGGAATGCTTAACCATCTGAGCCATCCAGGCTTCTCTCTAGGCATTTTTTTAAAAGCCAGGGACACAGAGAGGAACCCAAAACTTCCCTACTCTCACAAAGCTACAATGCAATGGGACAACACTAAAAAAATGTAAGTTCACAACTGAAATATAATTTCAGGTGGAGTTAAGTACTATAAAGAAGAGTGAGTTGGGGGTAAGTGAAGTGAGTTTGCAGGCAGGGTGGGTGCTAGGTGACTGTTTTAGACAGGGTGGTCAGGAAAGGGTACTCGAGGAGGTGACATTCGTGCAGAGAACTGAATGGAGTAAGGGAGTGAGCCAGGAAAGACCTGGGAGAACCTTCTAGGCAATGGGAACAGCACATGAAAAGTCCCTGAGGCAGGAGTGAAGTTGGTGTGTTCACAGAAGAGCAAAAGGCCAGGGTGGCTGGAGTAAATGAGGGGCGAGTACAAGGAGATGAAATCAGAGAGAGAGACAGCCCAGGGCATGCAGGCCCTGGGAAGGAGAATAAGATAGTGATGACCAGACTGAAAATAGGAGTCCCACAGTGTAGGGAAGCTTCTGAGCAAGGACCTATTTCCTCTGAGCAGATCTCATGGGGAGGGATAAGGATATAAACAGAAAGATGAAACGTTAGGGTGTAAAATGAATTGATCAGAATCATGCTCAGAATCCTGATTTACAAAATGACCCAACTCACGTTGGTCCTGATTTATTTGTGTTCACGTTGAAAGTGAAATAGAGATTAGAATTCCTCCAAGCTGTACTCTTTATACAGTTATGTTCTTCTTCTCTTTAGAGAGGAATCGACAAGGAATTTTATCTACTATTTACAGTCTTTGATGAGAATCTGAGCAGGTATCTTGATGAAAACATTCAGAGGTTTACATGGCGTCCCTTCAGTGTTGACAAAGAAGACAAAGATTTTGTGAAGTCCAACCGAATGCATGGTATGAAAAGTGTCCTTCTCTTCTCTAAGGATTTGAAGTGAAAATATTTGGAATGTTTTAACTATCTTGATTTTGGTTTCTTGGACATTGTTCTTGGTCAAGAGTAAATTGTTTCATGACTTCATCTCACAAGGTCTGGTGAAACCTCCTACCTCCCGGGGACGTTGTGCAACCTAATTAATACTTCTGAAATACTTCATCAGCTTTAGATGAAGCAACACAAAATATGAACCAGCAAAGACTGCAGTACTTTATAAATGTAGAAAATGACTGACAAAATGCCCTCCCTTGGGTTCATAATAACATCATTGAGGCTAATGATCCAAGTGATAATTGGAGATAATCATTAAACAACAAAGTGTCTCTTATCAAGTTGCATGAAGAACTGTCTAAACTGATAATGTGTAAAATACTAGCGAATTCCCACCCCAGATCTTATTTAAAAGGAATTACTTAATTCTCCTCTCTTTCTTATATCAGTTGTAACAGTGGCAAACCACCTCATAATTGGCGTGACTAACACAGGAGTCTTGTTAGTTTTAGGCACACTACCCTAGATGGCAGAATAGTGAGCGAGAGCCCAATCCCAAATAACTATGAGAGCGTGCAGTCAAAAAGGAGCTGAAAGCAAGCATTGTAAGATAACACGTGCTAAATTGCTTGTTTTAGGACCAAGGACAACATCTATTTATTGTTTTCAAAACATTATAGGAGAATAACAAAATAGACCCTAATCTCCTTTCCCTACAAGGAGGTCAAGAAAGTCCAAGGTTCCAAGTGACCCACAGCAACCAGCTCACAGACTCCTATGGTCCTGGATACTCCATGCCAACAGTCTCCTCTTGGACCAATGGAAAGCATAGAGTAACGCATTTTCAATACCATTTTCTACAAAATGTTTGTTATAACTGAATCATGAAATTTGTTTCCCACCCTCCTAGCAGCCAAAAAATAAAAATAAAAAAGAAGAAGAAGAAAGTAGAATGAGGAAACATAACAATTCCTTAGTGGAGAAGCTAAGTCGCAAAAGAAACTTATCCTAAGAGAGGCCCTTAGGATAAAGGATAAAGAGAAAAGATAAAACAACCCAACAGACCACATCACATCCAGCTCCATCCTGATTTGGCAATGTAATATACACTTTCATATTTTCGACATGGAGAGTACGTCATCTTTAAAACAAAATGCAAGGAAAACAATGTATTTTAATTTAAATTTTACATTAATTATGAATTAAATTCTATCTCCAGTCTTGCTTGCATGGAGTATGAGAGAAAATGACGGCAACAATACCAAAGAAAAAGTGCCTCTCGTGTTACCCAGTGCCTTGCATTACACCTATTATGTGGTCTATATGAAAAGATGTGGACCTCCTTTCCTAGAGGGCATCCTCAACGGCTTGTGAGCTATCCTTGGGGGTCTTTTCTGATGAAAAAGAGGCATACCTACAGTAGTTCTTGGGTTAGTCAACAAATATCATCTGGGTTAGGGGACAAGTCTACACGAGAAGGCAGAACAGTATAACTTCTTTACCAGACCTTACCATGGGCTTTGACTACCTTTATCTGACACTATAACCAGCAATGACATCATTCTTTCAATAAATTTTTAGAGTACTGTTAAACAAGCAAACAAACAAAGGTGTTTGTTGAATGCATGAATGAATGTTCCAGAAAGAGAGAATTTAAACTAGAGTTCCAAGGCAAGAGAAGATTCTCTATGGGCCAGTCAAGGACTAAATCATTAGTACCCCAATTTACAATATCACTTTAACATTCAATAGGCAGGATTTACATAATTTATTTGCAAAGGTATTATCAAAGATTTTTTTTCAGAAAATGCAATGTTCTCAAAGCATCCTTCTTAGATTTTCTGCTAATAATCTCAGATATTTGAGTAAAATTACCAAGCACCATTGGTTCTGCAGACACAGAAATAAAAAGCAATTTTATCTGGCAATGGGATTATAACAGAAGGTCACTTATGTGCGTGATAGTTGTTCTTTCCTACTATGGGCATTTAGTAAGAAGTGGGAGAGGATAGAATCTTTATCTCTCTACAGGGCATCACGCATAAGACATGTGTAGTCACCCTTAAACAATGCTATTCAGTTAATGCATTCATCCCACACAGAGTGGGGTTCATCCCACACAGATGTGGTTTCTAAATTCTTTTCAAGACACTGCTCCAGGGAGCCACTATCAATGGATTGAGGTTGATATAAAAGAGAAAAACACTTTTCATTTCTGGAGATTCAGAAGATCTTCATATCTAAGTAACCATTATTCAAAGTTCCTTCAGTTATTTTGCTGAGGCAGGGAAATAAAACTTACCAAAAGGCAAAATTATTTAATCAAAGGCTAGCCTCTTATAGACTTAGCGTCCTTCTCCCTCCCCCCCTCAAAACAATCCCTCTTCACTGACCAGACGTGCAAATACAATGTCAATCAATTGCAAATCTTTCAAATGACGCCAGTTCCATGAAATCAGTAATGAGATGTCTGATAACTTCTGGAATCAAATGTAAATCCATTGGTAAATGAAGATCTGATGAAATTAAGTGAATTAATGACCGAAGAAGAGACACTTAAGGGAGATAACAGAATAAGAACCTCAAAAGAAAGTGATTTTCAAATCACGAGCTTTGGGGAAAATGGCGAAGTCCATAAATATTTTCACAAGGATGATGCTCTTTATAATCTGCAAAACTAAAATGTGAAATGAAGGATATTGTATTACGCTGTCAAACAATTTTGTCAGAAAAACTTATGCCAGAAAACAACCTGATTTATTCCTTATTGATTCTTAGGGTTTGTGCCCTTGTTGTACATTGTTATACATAATATTTTCACAATTTTAGTATATTTTCATTATTCATTGTTCCTCTTAGTCTCCATTTTGGATTGAGTCACTGTGTGACTTTTCTCTAGTGTGTTTACTCTCTGGTAGTAAGGATCTTCTGTAAATAGTTTGAACTTGAGCAATTGAACAGACTGCCCCCACACACTGATAATCTTGTACTAAAATGGTGTGTTTTCTGTATCTATAAAATCGTACTGGGCTCTGACTATCTTTTTCCTTTCATTTAGCTATTAATGGCTATATGTATGGCAACCAGCCAGGCCTAAGCATGTGCAAAAAGGATAGAGTTTCCTGGCATATGATTGGAATGGGCACTGACACTGATATGCACGGAGTTTATTTTCAAGGGAACACCATCCACCTACGAGGAACTCATCGTGACACCCTGGCCCTGTTTCCCCATACCTCCACAACGGTGTTCATGCAGCCAGACCATGCAGGTAAACTCGGCAGGGCCACCGCAGGTGACCAAATTACTGTCTTCAGGCGTATACCCTTAGTGTCCTCCCCTGGAATAAACTGGTTGAATTTGGGCACTTCAGAGGATGTAGCAAGACATACAGTCTTGGTTACAATCAGATAATCCTAACTATTTTATTCCAAACACACAGTACAAAGGACAGAGGAGAAGCATCTAAAACGACATAAAGCATCTAAAATGTCACAAAGAAGAAGTCCCCTAAATGACCTTGCCACACAAATCTTAGGAGAATGCTCTTGATTCATTCCTAGGAATGATTCAGCCCCAAGAAAGAGGGTATTTCTTGTTCTCCTAAAGCACAGACATTTTAGTTGCTGCTCTGAAGCATCTACCAGGTATAGACAGCCCAGTGGATGCTTCCAGGTGATAGACATGACCTTCTTTAGAGACTGATAAGTTACTTGGAGACTTCTCCATTTTCATTCTGTTGGGCACCATTAGTTTCCCTGGAGGGTAAGCTGCACTGGGTCAGAAGTCCACCGAGGGCCCATTGAAGGGCCAGTACTCATCCCTTCTCTTAGACATTTCCAAGCTAATTGGATAATTGGGGCATTTTTATAAGAGATTCAGAGCAACACATGGCTCGTTTGAAAAATAAGATAGCCAGTGCCATGGGCATTCAAAATGTTTCTCCAACCCAACTTTTTCATTAGTCTTAAAACGAAACCAATATACTACCCAAGATGAGTACTTGTTGGCTCTGTCTTCTTTATGAATTAGTGTCTACTTTGCTTCGCACTAGAAGTACAGTTTAGATGCCTCTCAGTGTCATTGGTTAAACACTTAGGGCTTGTGCTTCAAAACTTTTGCCCAAGAACTGCCTGAAATTAGGAGTTCCATAACCCGTGCATTATAGACTTTGAGAATTTAACCTTTCTACATTAGTATAATTGATCATAACTATGAATTCGTCTACATTAGTATAATTGATCATAACTATGAATTCATAACTATGAATCACCCAAACCAAGGAATGCCTTGAGCACAATGATTTTTGTTTTTGTTTTTTAAATATGCTCTTCGACACTGAAGATGGGAGAGGAGGGAAACAGCCAGATTTAATCCACAGAAATAGAAACTGGCATTCAAAGCTGCAGTTGGCTGCAATAATTTTAGAGACTTGGTTAATTATTCTAATGCTTTGGTATTACACGTGTGCCCTAGGAGCTTCCAAATTGCTTATGACAATGTTTTCCAGTTTATGTTTCGTGGTGAGTATAAATCTGTGACTGCTTAACAGCTTGGTCATTTGGCCAAAATATGAGTAGACCCTAGGCTTCGACTCAAATTTTTTTGTCTTTGTTCTTTTTTCTAAAAACCACTTTACTGAGATATGACTGATACATAAAAAGTTGTTGATATTTAATATATACAAATCAATGAGTTCGTTAGGCGTCTTGTCATGTGTCTGTTGGCCATCTATATGTCTTCTTTGGAGAAATGTCTATTCATGGACATTTTTTAATTGGATCATTTGTTTTTTGAGTATTGAGTTGTATCAGTTCATTATATTTTCTGGATACTAACCCTTTATTGGATATGCCATTTGCAAATATTTCTCTCATTCAATAGGTTGCCTTTTAGTTTTGTTGATTGCGTCTTTCACTGTGCAGAAACTTTTTATTGTAATGTAGTCCCAATAGTTTATTTTTGCTTTTACTTCCCTTCCCTCAGGAGACATATCTAGAAAAATGTTGCTATGGCCGATGTCAGAAAGATTACTGCCTGTGCTCTCTCTCCAAGAATTCTAATGGGTTCAGGTCTCACATTTAAGCCTTTAATCCATTTTGAATTTATTTTTGTGTATGGTGGAAGACAGTGGCCCAGTTTCATTCTTTTGCATGTAGCTGCACCAGTTTTCCCAACACCATTTGTTGAAGAGACTTTTTCCCATTGTGTATTAATTCCTCCCTTGTTGAGGATTAATTGACATGATTAATTGTTGAGGATAATTGATATAATTGATACAATTAATATAATTGTGGGTTCATTTCTGGGGTTTTCATTCAATTCCATGATCTATGTGTCTCTTTTTATGCCAGTACCATACTGTTTTAATTACTACTGGTTTGTAATACAACTTGAAATCTGGAATTGAGATCCCTCCAGTTTTTTCTTTTTCATGATTGCTTTGGCTTTTTGAGGTCTTTTGCGGTTTCATACAAATTTTAGGATCGTTCGTTCTTGTTTTGTGAAAAATGCTATTGGTATTTTGATGGAGATTACATTAAATGTGTAGATTGCTTTGGGTAGTATAGACATTTTAACAATATTTGTTCTTCCAACCCATGAGCATGGAATGTCTTTTCATCTCTTTGCGTCATCTTGAATTTCTTTCATCACTGTCTTATAGTTTTCAAGTACATGTCTTTCACCTTGTTAGTTAAGTTTAGTTTTAGATAGTTACTGTTTTGGGTGCAATCGTAAATGGGATTGTTTTCTTCATTTCCCTTTCTGCTGCTTCAATATCAGTGTATAGAAATGCAACAGATTTCTTCACATTGATTTTGTATCCTGCGACTTTACTGAATTCATTTATCAGTTCTAGTAGTTTTGGGGGGGAGTCTTTACAGTTTGCAAATTAAAACCACCATGAGATGTCACTTCACACCTGTCAGAATGGCTAAAATCAAAAACATAACAAACAATAAGTGTTGGTGAATGTATGGAGAAAAAGGAACTCTTGTGCACTGATGGTGGAATGCAAACTGGTATAGACACTGTGGAAGACAGTCTGGAGGTTCCTCAAAAAATTAAAGCTAGAACTACTCTATGATCCAGGAATTGCACTACTGGGTGTTTCCCGCCCCCCCCCCCACCACCACAAAACACACAATTCAACGGGATACATGCACCCTGATGTTTATTGCAGCATTATTTACAACAGCCAAACTATGGAAGCAGCCCAGGTGTTTATGAAAAGATGAATATATAAAGAAGATGTGGTATATATGTACAATGGAATATTATTCAGTCATAAAAAGAATGAAATCTTATCATCTGTAACAACAAGGATGGAACTAGACAGTATAAGGCTAAGAGAAACAAGTCAGAGAAAGACAAATACCATCTGATTTCACTCATATGTGGAACTTAAAAAACAGAACAAATAAAGGGGTTCTGGGTGGCTCGGTTAAACGTCTGACTTCGGCTCAAGTCATGATCTCACGGATTGTGAGTTCGAGCCCCGTGTCAGGCTCTGTGCTGACAGCTCAGAGCCTGGAACCTGCTTTGGATTCTGTGTCTCCCTCTCTCTCTGCCCCTCCCCGCTTGTGCTCTGTCTCTCACTATCTCTCAAAAATGAATAAATGTAAAAAAAAATAATAATAATAAAAAAAGAAAACAAATGAGCAAAGGAAATAAAGGAAGAGAGAGAGAGAGAGGGACAAACCAAGAAACAGATTCTTAACTACAGAGAGCAAACTGATGGTTACGAGAGGGGATGAAAAATAAGTAAAATGATAAAAAAATAAAAGAAACATATATTTATGCATAAAAAAAAAACAGATTACTGGGGCGGGAGGTAAGTATATATACATCTGTGAAACCATCGCCACAACCAAGGCCTTCAATTCCTCTTTGTTCTTAGAGAAGATAACTCCTCGGCTAGTGAAGAACATAATGAACCATGAATAGCAGGCTGCCTGCCAAACAACACGTGCAAAGGGAGCTCTTTCCATGTCTACCTTCAGAGCGTCTTCTGTGTGATTCCCCAAAGACCCTTCCTCATGAGGTCCTTGTCAGTGCTGGGGGGCTTGAGTACCCACTGAACCAATGGGTTTTGCTCATCCTCAAGGGGTAATTAGTGAAACTAATCCCTGATCACTCGCCTCTAAGAACAGTGTCTACCAAAGGAAGGGAAGGTTTATTGATGCAGCAATTCCACTGACAGTTAATATCTTCCAATATTTTTGTTTCATGTGATTTTATGGTGAATTCAATTAAGATGTATCTACCTGATGCCAATCTAGAAAATTCAGTTTATAAAGTTACATAATTCTCAGACATGCTTGTTGGCATTATGTAGGGCAATCTGGCCGATTTTTTTTTCTTTTCGTCTGGCATGATGGAGACCTGCCATTGGTCATGAGAACCTCCTTTGCTCAAAGGCCTGACGAAGTAATAATACACCTGGCTTTAATAATAGTACCTTACCTGTATATTGCACTGTATATAGTTTATGAAATATTTTAGGGCATAATACATGATTTCAGAAATGTGCCCCTATTTGAACTTTGTTTAGAATATTAATGATACAGGTTATTAGTTCATTTTAAACTGGACCAGGCTAAGATAATCGTACCCATCAGTGATTTTCCAGGGGCAACTATCTTCTAACAGGTGTATACAATAGGGAAGACCCAGAGAAATCATTTCTCGGTAGCAACTTTGCAAGTTTTAATTTTCCATTACCAATGAATCTCAGATGGTATCTTTCCCCTGGTAAGTAAATATATTCAACGTACTTTATTCCCCCTTGGAGTCTGGCTTTAAAATACCATATAAAATTGACATTTTAAGAATTCACCTTACCATTTATTTATTTGGGAATAAAATGCTGTAGCTGGTGAGCGAACCGAAATCGAAAGCATGGAGCGCCGCACACAACGCCAAGCGATTTCTGTTTCAGGTATTTTCAGGGTGTTTTGCTCCACCTTGCACCACTTCATGAGAGGCATGAATCAGATATATGAGGTCAACAGCTGTGGCAACAAGGACCCTTCTGAGCAGCCGTACGGGATGATAAGAACCTTTTACATCGCCGCTGAAGAGGTAGAATGGGATTATGCCCCTAACAAAAACTGGGAGTTCGAAAAGCAGCACTTGGACGCAGGAGGGGAAAGGTACCACGGGCGAAGCCGTCAAGTCTCTTGGGTGGGATTGCACACACTCGGTAGACGTTTAGCAAATGTGAACACCTAAACACGCCCTGCTTCTGTCTGCACTATTTTGGCAGACAGCGGCTTTTACTAGGGGCACAAAAGAGGAGGGAAGCTGCCAGGGCCTCATCCCGGGAGGGGAGCCTGAAGGAAGTCATTTGCACCCCCATCCCCACCCCCGCAGGCTCCGCGCATCCCCACCCACGGTGCGGTGCCGGTTGCAAGCGTGGCTGTCCCAAGAATGCATGTGCCTTTGAGAGAGCGCCTAGCGTGAAAGAAGGCCTTAGGGAAAGAGGCAGATCCCAGTGATGTGGGACTGTGAAGACGAAATGGTAGGGAGGGAGGGAGGCAGAGGCGGGTGCGCAGTGGGGTGAGCAGATGGGCTGCTCTAGATTGAGGAGCGTGGGGAAAGAGCTTCCATCTGGATGGGGAGTGGGTCGGAGGCATTGCCTTGGCAGAGATCCTGGAATTGGGGGAGGGAGGAGCTGGTCTCTCTACTAGGCCCTGTACCCAGAAGGTCCCCAAGACTGACCCTCCCGTGAGAGCGCTGTCTGCGGAAGCTGAACACCAAAGAGTCGGCAAGGCTGTGAGCCCTGGCCCCCCACCCACCCTAAGTATCCTTCACTTCCCACTGGGATGTACTGGGGTAGAGCCATGCAAGGTATAGAGGCATCTGCTGGGCACTGACCTGCAGACTCCACCCCGAAGTTCATACCCTCCACTAAACAACTTGCTGCTTAGGTTATTTATTCCCTGTCCCCATATACAGACCAGGAGACTCAGGGCACAGAGGTAAGACTAACCCCTAGTCATTGACACTGGAATTGAACAAAGACCAATCTGTGTTCTCACCACCAAGCATGTTAATTTCCATGTCTTTGTTCCTCTTTGTTGTTTATTATCAGACCCCCTCCCCCATACTAATTCTCTTTAGTCGTGTCCCACACAGACTCGTCTATGCCCAAATGTTCCTAATCTTAACATGTCTTTTTTCTCGTCTTACTTGTTGGCCTGTTTTGAGGGTTTAGACACCCGGAAAAGAGAGTGTAACAGCATCACCTCATGGATAAATGAAGAAACAAAATGCCTCTTCCACTTAAAAAAGATTTGCCTCAGGGACAGGGCGGTTTAAAATGTATTCCACGACTCAGCAACCCACTTATTAAACCAGACACTCCTCTCCTGCAAAGCCAGTGCCGCCAATACAAGCTAAAGACTAATACTGGTGCATTGGAAAATGAAATGAACTGTAATTCAGCCTTTTCTAAAGTGATTATTTTTACTAAAAGGCTGCTATAACTGAAGAAATAGTTGTATGATAACTCTGTTGTATGTATATTGTGTGTATAGTCTTAGCCCTTATACTCTTCGTCTTCCATGACTTTCTTGAGACTCAGTGTAATTTGTGTCTTCAGACCCCATCTCTCTGGGCTGGCAGGAAGCTCTAGTCTCAGTCTTCCAGGATTGTCTCCAGGTGACGTAGAGAGATAAAGCGTGCCGGGTGTGTCTGTACCCTGCCCTGCCACTCTGGATATTGCCCATAAATCACTAAAAACAAAGCCGATTGAGAGCATGTTCACATATTCAAAGTACAACAGATCTGTAGATAAAAATTCAGTAGACATTGAAATGACCAGTTCCTGTCGTGGCACGTCTGTGGCACCCCTGCGGATCGAAGCCCAGGGACAAATGTCCTTTCTGCCCCCCAGTAGCTATGCCTCTGCTCGTTGAGCCAAAGCCATGGCATGGAGACACCCAGCTTTCAAACCACCTCTCAGTATGGGTTATCCCCGAGACATTTATTGTCCGGGTTAGACCAGACCCTCTGCCTCAGATGTCTTTCCCAGAGCTTCCTAAGAAAGCACCGAGAAGCCCTCGGGATCCCAGAAAAGCAACCAGTGGGACCATCAGCACAATGCCAGGGTTTGTGCAGTGGGAGAGAATTCGAAAACAGAGATTAAGTTGTTATAGAGAAAAAACCTTGTATTCCCAGTACTCGTGAGCTTGTGGACTGATACGCATTTAATTTAACCACCCTGGGACTTGAGATAGTGACTGCCATTTCTTGAGCACCCACCATATGCCAGGCATTTGCTAGGGTTTTTACAAACCCTATCTGATAAAGACCCTTAGGGTATACTTGACCCATTTGCTCAGCTTTGGCCCAGCATGTCACATGACGTCCCAGCAAGATGGTGATAGAGCATGCGCTTCCCTGGTGCTCAGTATGTGTCTGGCATAGTGCTTTACAGATCCTAACCCATGTAATCCTCACAGCAATCTGGGAGACGGATGCTTTATTATCATCCCACTCCGCAGAAGAGGAAAGCCGAGAAACAGTAAAGCTACGGCTCCAGAGGCATTTCTGTCACTACCACGTGTGTCATTAGGACTTCTGGAAAATAAAAGTAGGAGAAAAATTCTCTTGCCTCGGAAAGCATATGGTCTAGGTCAAAGATATAGGTGCCTTTGTTAAGTACCTGCTGTCTGCTAGGCATTGTACAAAGTACGAGTGAAACAGTGCTGATAAGGGCAGGCCAGGTCCTTCCCCATACAGACTTCATGGTTCGTGGGGCAGACATTAGAACAAGCATCCTGAGTGAGGCAATCACTGTGAGAGGAGAGGTGCAGGGCACAGGGGGAGCTCACGGCAGGCGCACATGGCCCCACCTGGGGGAGAGAGGGAGAGAGGTGGTCAAGGAGGGAGTAGTCTTTGTCCTGGGACTTGAGGAATAGGCCAGTCAAAGAGGAGGCAAGAGTGTTCTTGGCACAAGGAATAACACATGGAAGGCCCGGAGGTGGGGAGGGCATGTGGAGCTCAAGAGAGAATGTTTAGGATGACCAGAGCGTAGAGTGCGTGGGTGCCAGTGACGAGAAACGAGGCCTGAGACGTTGGCAGAGGCAGACAGCAAAGGGATGTGAGAGCTAATTTGAGGAATTTGGCAGTGGGAAGCCATCATCAGGTTTTCCACAAGGACTCACTTGGTGGAATTTTTAGGTTAGGGTCACTCTGCGTGTAGAGTAGAGGATGGAGGGAAGGGGGAAGCGTGGGTGGCAGGGAGAGTGATTAAGAACAACTCCAGTTAATACGGGTAAGTGACCTAGCGGGCTTAGGTTGGAGTGCAGGTAGTTTAATAGAGGGAAATGGAAGGCTGGGAGACATACTCTATTTTGTAGATAAAACTGATAGATTTTTTTCTGTCTTTTTGTGATGATGTATCTTGGTGATGGATTAAATATATGGTTGATCCTCATTGTTTGCAGATTCCATATTTGTAAATTTGCCTAGTTACTGAAATTTATTTGTAACACCCAAACCAATTTTTGTGGTGCTGTTGTGGTCCTTCATAGGTATGCATAAAGCAGCAAAGAGTTTGTGTCTCCCAATGCGCACATTTCCAGCTGAGGTCAAACAAACAAAACATCCCTCTGTCTTCACTGTCTTGTTTCAGCTTTCACACTGTAAACAAGCATCCTCTTTGTGGTATATTTAGTGCCTGTGTGTGTGTGTGTGTGTGTGTGTGTGTGCGCTTTTCGTTGGTGACTTAGCTGTTTAAAATGGCCCCCAGGGTAAGTGCAAGAAGGCTGCAATGTGTCTTACAGAGGAAATACATGTGTTAGATAAGCTGCCTTCAGGTGTGACTTATAGTGCTAGTGGCCATGAGTTCAAAGTTAATGAATCAGCAGTATATATTAAATAAGATGTCTTGAAACAGAAGCACACATAGAACAAGGGTATTTATCAATCTGTTGATGAAAGTATTGGGACCAGAGGTCTGAAGAAACTTTTTTGCCGGCGAGGTGGATTTTCCTCTACCGTTCAAATTCTTCTGGCTGGCCTAAAAATTAAATTGACATGAGACAGATGAACAGGAGAAAATCAAATTTACTTACATAGGGAGAATCCACATAGACATGAGAGATTCCAAAGACAGTGAGGCCAAAGGAGATATATATGTCATTCTGAAGGAAGGAGAAGGAAGTAGGGGTCTGGGACTTCAAAGAGAAGGAAAGCAATTCATAGGAAGATGAAAAAGAGTACATGTTAGGTAAACAAATGTTGATTGGGCCACTCAGAAACAATGGGACAGAGAGAAGAATTTTAACAGGCTTTGCTAAATTCCTCTCTGTCTCCCACCCCTAGTTCGTTTTATAAGATAGTTACCTTCTGTAATAGCCCCTTCCTGGAGGGGGTCCTCTACCTAAATTCTTCTGGGCAGTTAGAGGGAAAGTCAGAGCTTTTTCCTGAATCTTTTGGGTCTTGATTGCTTTCAACTCAACATAATCTACATGCCAAAGTGGCACGTCTTGGGGCAATTCGTTCTGAACACCTGCAAAACATAACCTTATGTTTCCCCTAGGGACAATGGTTTAGTGTTCATTATTTCAGTATTCAAAGTGGCTTTCTAGAACATGACTCCTGTGACTACCAAGAATCAACTATGCCTATACTTGTATATGAGTATGTGCATAATATACAACCCAGAGTCTTTCTTGAGATCTTTAAGGTGGAAAAGTAGAACAAGGTATGGAATGATATAAATGGAATCTGAAGGAATTCAGGGTAATAGAGTGTGAGCATGTGCATGTGTGCATGCACATGCATGCGTGTGAGCTTAGTTAGTCCCAGGAAGAGGAGTACCACCTCAAGGGGCCCTTAGGAGTCTCCAACTAAGGCTGGCCGCAGTCAGCACCCAGCAAAGCTTTGGAACAATGGTTCCCAAGAAGTAAGACCTGGGCCAGTCAGAACCCCCTGCGGTGCTTTCAAATACAGATTCCTGGCTCCACTCCCAGAGAGCCTGGTGCAAAAGTTGAGCTCCACTGGGAGATTCTGATGGCAGCCAGGTGTGGGAAACGGTGCTCCCGAGTACCCCTGAATCACTCAGGAGCACCCAAGGTTTTTCTACCTTCTGACAACTTTAATTTCTGCTGCTTCTGATTTATAGACATGGAGATATATTTATGAACCACACCGAAAACTGGATTGGCTCTCAGTACAAGAAAGTGGTTTACAGAGAATACACCGATGGGGAATTTGTGGAGATCAAGGCCCGGCCGCCACGAGAGAAGCACTTGGAACTGCTGGGTATGACACAGATCGCAGCCATGCGCTGCCAGCCCCAAGGCACGTGACCATGTACACATACGCTGTCACACTTAGACCTGAGAAGGGACAGCAGGGACAGAGTGGCCCGAGTGCATTCACCCAAGTGTGACATCTTCCTGCCCTCCCATTGTCAGGGAGCATGCTCTGTACTCAGCTCATTCAAAGGAGAGTCAACCGGATAACACGCAAACACGAGTCCATATCGTCAGCAGTCTAACCAGCATCTGTTGCCCTGAAATTCCTTTCCCATCCCTCTGCTGAGCCAGGACATTTTAATTGGAATAATGTGATGCCTCAGATGAGCAAGCAGAGTATTTGCATAGCTTCTTCAAGGGCCTGGATCATCTATGCACAGGGCCATACGAACACACCATAAAAACAACTCCAGCAAAGGGCGCCTGGGTGGCTCAGTCATTTGAACGTCTGACTCTTGATCTCAGCTCAGGTCATGATCTCATGGTTTGTGGGATCAAACCCTGCATCAGGCTCTGTGCTGACAGCACGGAGCCTACTTGGGATTCTCTCTCTCCCTCTCTCTTTCTCAAAATAAATAAATAAACATTAAGAAAATAATTCAAGCCAATGAGAAACTCCTTGCATAAGAGGAGTGCTAAGGGTAGAAGGCCTGGTTTGAGCTCAGGAGGCCCTGAATGTGGCCATCTCAGAACCTACTGTGCCTGTCTGATACCCTGGGCTGCCTGACCTGGGGATCAGATAAGCTCTTCCTTCCTGCTTTCCTTCCCCACTTTCACCTGGGAGTCACCAAACCTGACCCCATCATGAATATGAGATCTTTAGGCAGAAGGCTAATCTAGATGGCTTTCTGAAATCGGTTCCCTTTTTTTTTTTTTCTGTTCTCATTTTCATTTTTTTATTTCAAAAAATTTTTAATGTTTATTTTCAAGAGAGAGAGAGAGAGAGAGAAACAGAGCACAAGTGGGTGAAGGGCAGAGAGAGAGGGAGACACAGAATCCAAAGCAGGCTCCAGGCTCCGAGCTCTCAGCACAGGGCCCGACACAGGGCACCTTGAGATCACCACCTGAGCTGAAGTTGGATGCTTAACCAACTGAGCCACCCAAGCACCCCTCTGTTCCCATATTTAAATGCACAAGGTGACTTGTATAAATAATATGAGTTTACACAGTGCTTCTTAATATTAAAAAAGGCACCAGAACAGCTAGCTTGATAAATTATTAGATGCCCCATCCACCTTACCTGCACCCTCCCTGCATTGACATGCAAGCTTATCACACTAAGAGTCAACCCAGTGGGAACATTCCTTCTTTTGAGCTGTGTTTGTCATATGAACTCCAGAAAAAAGGTGCTGGTCCTGCCAAGGGTGGGGTGGTTTGCCCCTCAAAAAGCCCCGGTTTGGGTCTACTCAGTAAAATGACACAAAGGAGGGACTCTGTCAGAGGCAAGCCCAGTGGTACTTCCCCTCAGGAGAGCACAAGACCCATCCACTCATTTTCTGCATTTTCAGGGACAGGCCTGTGCTCCTGAAGTTCCAAAGGGCACAGGGCAGGCAACAGGCACACCTTTGCTCCTTACCACTCCCTGGGACCTATCAGGCCCCGAATCAGAAGACATTCACCCTTACCAGTACAGCAAAGCAGGTGCAATTGAAGTGGCAATGAGTCACAAATAAGGATTTTAGTACATGTGTGCACGTGCACCTATCTGTAACTATGCCCAAGTATGCTGTTTAAAAGCATGCATTCTTTTCTAGCTCTATCATAAAAATAAAAGAGCGTTTTTCCATACACTTCCTGATTCATACTCAGTATTTCCCTCCAAAGATCATAATAGTCCAACAAATTTGATTTAAATTTTTTTTTAAAATTTTTTTAATGTTTTATTATTTATTTTTGAGACAGAGAGAGACAGAGCATGAATGGGGGAGGGTCAGAGAGAGAGGGATACACAGAATCTGAAGCAGGCTCCAGGCTCTGAGCTGTCAGCACAGAGCCTGACGCGGGGCTCGAACTCACAGACCATGAGATCATGACCTGAGCCGAAGTCAGACGCTCAACCAACTGAGCCACCCAGGCGCCCCTTAAATTTTTTTTTAATGTTTATTTATTTTTGAGAGAGAGAGAGAGAGAGAGAGAGAGAGAGAGAGGGAGAGTGCATGAACGGGGGAGGGGCAGAGAGAGAGGGAGACACAGAATCTGAAACAGGCTCCAGGCTCCGAGCTGTCAGCAGAGCCCAATGTGCGGCTTGAACCCACAGACCACGAGATTATGAGCTGAGTGGAAGTTGGAGGCTTAACTGACTGAGTCGTCCAGGCACCCCAGTCCAACAAATTTTAGGCTGATTTAACACTTCAGTGGCCTTTCTCAGAAAAGCAATTGTGACCATCAGTAAAGACTGGATGGGTATATTCAGACTCCCTACCATGGGTGTGTCTTTCTATGATGTGGACTGCCATGGGCACCCAAGAATGCAAATAAATCCCTGAGGGCCATAGGACCAGGTCTAAGGTGACTCCCAAATGGGAGTCTGTTCCATCCTTCTCGAAGCAGTGTCACATGACCCCGGTGTGTCTGGTGCTCTGTCAGGGGGGTGCCTGCACTGAGCAAGCTGCATTTGTGCCACTGTTGAGGCACGGAGAGGTGAGGGGCACCCGGCATGGGCGAGGGCTATCCCACGGTCATGCTGGTCCAGCAGGGTGTGGGCCGATTCCCAGTGGCACACAGGAGGGTTGCTTCTCACAGAAATGTGTGTGCATGAGTGCTGAGGAGCACACATCTCCTCAAGGTATCCAAACGCTGGGACACAGCACTGGACGTGCATTAATGAAATCACTGTATTGATCATAGATCAGCACGTGGATGTTTTAGTTTTGCTCTTGTCTTTCAGATCCCTTTTATACACAATATTTCTTTGGATCCTCATGATGGTGATGATTATTAATGTATCCATTTACCAGCAAATGAGCGATTTCAGACTTACCAAAGGTTACATACAACTGGAAAGCCACCATATCATGTGGATATGGCTTTTCCTGGAGATTATGTCTCAGCAGTAGTAAAATTGGCAGCATTTATTTATTGAGTACTTACTGTGTTTCAGTGCACTGAGATAAGCGCTTTACGTACATTATCTTATTTAATCCTTACGATAGGTGTTATTAAACCCGTTTCGTAGGTGAGGAAATTGAGAGTCAGGCAGGTTACTTGACTTACCCAAGACCTCTCTAATAAGTGAAGGAAGCAGGATTTGAACCCAGGTTGGTCCAATTGCCAAATAGTACTTGAGTATTTAATGTTACGTGTATTGCCCTCCAAAGGAAGTGCACTAATGAAGAAGGTAACCTTTGTTTTATTTGGCCAAATACCATCTACATTTATATTACAACAATGTTGGAAAGAACAACGATAATGCACACAGGCCTGTGTTTTGCCTTTAGGCCCAATGGTTCATGCCGAGGTGGGTGACTCCATCCTGGTCATATTTAAGAACAAAGCTAAGCGGCCCTACTCCATCTCAGCCCATGGTATTGAAGACATGGAGAGTGGGAATCAACTCCAAGTGCCCATCACAAAGCCAGGTAAGTTACACCAGACATCTGCTCCATGCTGATAAGGACACTGGACTCAACTCTCTTCTGATCTTTGAAGGGTCTTGGAAAGTTCATGTTAGTGTCAATATGTTCCAGCCATCACCTAGTCACTCCCAATATGAGATCATCATTCATCTAATGACCAAGTGGTTATGGTGTTTCCAGGGCTCTGTTTGGGACCTAAAAGTGTAGTAAGACATAATAATAGCTAACACGTATTGAATGTTCATCTTTGGCCAGGTGCTGTGCCTTATATATTTTTTAAAAAAACTAATAATCTCATTTTCTAGCAAGGTAGACACTAACATATGTCATGGACTCTGATACCATTGGTTGTAATATCCATCATCATTTTATCTGTTACTAAAAAAAAAGAAAAAACACACTGCCAATTAAACTTTAACGTGCCACTGATTTGAAGATGCATCTTGATTTCAGTTATGTGAGAATGTGAAAAATGCACATTCTATAACTGAGGAAATATGCTATTGTCACGTCCACTTAACAGATGACTAAAACACAGAGGGGTGAGCTTGACCAGGTCATATATTAGTAATGGCAGGACCTCAATCTGTTGGATTTCAGAACCTATGCGCTTAACCATATATTTCTCTTGTGATGCTTAAAATGAGTTTGGAAGAAAAACAAGACAAGCAAGATGAATTATTTCAGTAGTAATGCAGACTATACATAATGAAATTCTAACTGGTAGAGAGTTTCAAGAATGTATCTGGGAGTGTTTATAAAAATTTCAGAGAAGGAAAATCCATGAAGATCGATTGATTGATTCAGAGAAAATAGAGAAAGCCTTATAAAATAGGTAGAACTCCAGTTGAGTTTTAAAATATGCATTGAAGGGAGAGAAGATCTCATAATTAAAAGAACCATACATTTACACAGTTGGAATGTGGTTGTAGTAAATGTTAAGAGCCTCTGTGACCTTCGGTTATGACATTGAGAGCAATCATAGGTGTAATTACAGGGGAATTATATGCCACTTTACTTATGTATATATATGAATAATACTAAATACTATAGTAATTACAATAAAAGTCATATAAGCCTTGGAAAAAATTAAAGATGCATAGAAGGAAGAAAAGAAAACACTCTAATGCATCACCAGAAGACGTTAGCAAGATACTCTTACATGGATGGGGTTGGGGGGAGGAAATCTTCACTGGACACAATCCCAAACTCTCCTGCCTCTCCACACCCCACCCTACTCCCCAATTCAGGAGCCTGTGTTTTACTGCTTTAAGAAGTCTCCATGAATGTTCTAAATGTCTATCTATAGGGAGATACTTAAATTTTGGAATCCCCTTACAGTGAACTATTCAGCCATTAAATGGATGTGAAGGTTTTAATGACATGAGAAAAACCTGTGGTATCATATTAAGCAAAATACAAGTATGGAAAAAAGGTTAAAAAGGAAATAAGCCAAAATGTTAATAATGGTTGTACATTTTGGGTAGTATTTTAAGTAATAGTTAGGGTGATACTCTTCTATTTCTTCACATTGTTTGTACTTTCTTCATTTTCTGTAATGGATGTCTTGCTTTTATGAAGAGGGCAATAGTTTTATTTATTTATTTATTTATTTATTTATCTATCTATGTTAAGTTTATTTATTTTGAGAGAGAGAGAAAGTGCGAATGGGGGAAGGGCAGAGAGAGAGGAGACAGCGATTATCCCAAGCAGTCTCTGAGCTTTCAGCACAGAGCCTGATGTGGCGCTCGAACCCAAGAACTGTGAGATCGTGACCTGAGCTAAAGTCAAATGCCAACTGAGCCACCCAAGCACCCCTGAGGGAAATGGTTTTAAATGGGTCAAAAAAGCAGTGAAAATTACTCATTTTTGATGGTTAAAAGCAACTCAGGAGGGAGGAAGAAAAGTGCCAATCAGGCATGGGTAGGCAGTCTGATAGGGCTGTTGGGCCTGCTGGGTGAGCCCTCACAGGCTGCTGTGCCCTAATGGTGAGGACTAGTAAGGGACATAGCTCTTCTGTGCTGACTAGACTTCTAAGCATCCTTGATGGGGTTATGGGGTTAGAGAGAAGAATGATTAGAACATGGCAGAGAAGCATTTTTCTCACTGAAACTCTGAGGGGAGAATCTCTATAAGGGATCCCTCTCTGATTCTATAAGGATCTCTGACAAGCCTGAAAATCTTGGGAGAGTCCAGAGATTAGGGGTAGGAGCAAGAAACTAATTTGGTGCACGAAATCCAGGCAAATTGGAGAAGAATGGTTATTCTAGGCATGCCTGAGATAAGGAAAGCAAACTAGTGCCTTAAGAAAAGTAAGCAGCCCCCTCTCAGATTTCTCCTCCTCCTTCTTCTTCAAGATGCCACTCAACAAACATGCACAGAACGTCCTCTTTTTGTTTAGAGCTGCACCCCCCACTGGGGCGAACAATGAATCATTCCAACTTTAATAACACCACCCCTTAGCTATTTGCATTTAGGAAGCTAAATATCAGCTGTTTATCTCACAATTAACAAGGCAGGGGGGCTATTATGAAAGGTAATGGAAACCAGACCTAAAATTATATTGCTAACCTACTGGTGTATTTGCAAACACCAGTGTTTAAACACACACCACTGGTGTTTAACCTTGTGGCTCACATTCAGCTATAGGTTGTATGTACTGATGGGGTGGGGATGGGACCTAGATAGTTCAAAAGGAGATAATGATTTAAATGTCGTTTTTATTTGAGACGTTTACAATGTGATTATCTTGCTAATTTATGTGAGTTTATTACTTCTCTGCAAGGCTCTGGGTCAGCCACAGGGGATGCATAGATGTAGTCCCTGGCATACGTTTGTTATTAGTATACATACAAATAAACATTTATTAACTGCCTTCAATGTGACACACTAACCTAGGTATTTAATTTTATTTAACCTTCACAACAATCTGAAAAATGGATGACTAACCCACTTTACAAATAAGGAGACTAAAGGTCAATGAAGTCAAGTAGCTTGTCAAAGGTTAGATAAATAGGAAGTGATAGGGTTGAGACTTGGAACTAAGTCTCTCTGATTCTCTCTGGTTCTAAATAGGTCCTGCTTATCTGCACATTAGAATCACCTGAGAATCTTTAAAAAAAATACTGATGCCCTTGTCCTAGGCCCCGGATACTCTAATTTCATTGGTTTGTAATGAGATCTCAGCAGTTAAGAGTTTACTCCCTGGTGATTCAATCAGAAATCAAGGCTGAGTCCTACAGTAACTCAAGTGTGCTCAAGCATAGCTCTTGTGAGGGAGATATGGAATTTGAGGAGAAAAAACAGTGAAAAATAAAATAAGTCTTTATGCCTTGAATAAACATCAGTTGATAATATATAGGGCAAATTGGAAAGAAAGCTATAGTCTGAAATGAAAAATCTGCCATTTTGAGAATAGAGAAACTCAAGATGTGAGTTTAATTGGAGCATTTCTAATGAATGAGTAATTCTCCCCAGTAATAAATATTAACCAAAGTACATAAAGATCTGTTTGTTATTTCTTTAGGTAAAACATCTGGAACAGAAGTAACACTAGTAAATTCTTTCTATTACTTCTCATTTGTTTCAGGAGAAATAAAAACTTACAGGTGGAATGTCCCTAAAAGGTCTGGTCCAGGACCAAATGACCCAAATTGTATTCCGTGGGTTTACTATTCAACAGCAAACTTTGTGAAGGTAAGATGAAGGGGGCAACCAAAATGCTTAAAGTAATATGACTTTAAACCGATTATTCAAGTTATCACAACTCTGGTGGGTATATGTGTAATGGCCAACAGCAGGGATCTCAAACTATGGCCATGCACATTTGTGAACATTGTTTATGGTTGAGTTGAATAGTATTAAGAAAACAAAATTCAACTGAATAAATTTTAAAGATCTAATTAGCTTTATTCAACAATTCATGGGCAGCATCCCATCTAGCAGATAGAAAGGACGTTTGAAGAAGTGTACAAAAATGAGAGACTTTTACAGGCAGAAGGAGCCAAAACAAGGAGGTTGCTGGCAAAAAGGAGATTGTCTGTGGCAAGGTCACCTTCCTTTGAGGAATAGCAGGGGTCTCACTACTGCTAATGAGGTAATTCCAGATTGACTAGTTTAAGATTCTGCTCCTGGGAGAGATTGAAACTTTAGTTAACCTAGGAATTAAGCCTTAGTTTGGTGATGTGGGCTTAGCACAAGTGACTCTATTTTGGACCTGTTGTCTCTCTTTCTCTCTCCCTCTCTCTTTAACAATTCCCCCGTTTTGATCAGACTCTCATCTTAATTGAGAGATGTGATCAAAATTTAAGGCATTAGCACCTCTCCCAGCTACTGCTCTGAAGCTCCCACAATTTTTGTTCATCTTCTGTGTGGTATTCACAGGTCATGATGCTTTTTGTTGAATCTTTGTGGTATTTATGGGACACAACTTTAGGTTCACATTTCTTAAATTGGTCATTTTCTTCATTCTTTTTCTGTGTTCTAGTCTCAGTGAGATCATTTGCTTGTTTAGCAGCTATGAAAATGCATTTCAAGCTTTTGAAGGAATACAGTGCACCAGGGAGACGACTGTGATTATTATAAGCAGAATAATCCCCCATATCTGGTGTGCACTTTGGAACCATGATCTCCAAGGCCCAAACCAATCAAAGTCAAATAAGTCAAAGAAAGACCAGGTTGAAGGAGTCACTTTCTAAAGCCAAGTGGCTTGTTCAGTGGTTTCGTGTATCTGAGTTTCAACTTCCCAGAAATGTTATCCAGGTTCAAGTGGTGTTGGCCACAGCAAAGGCACCTCCTTGTTCAGCTAAAAGATAATAAAAGGCTATCATATGATCAAGTACAACGTTGGCCTTGCAAAGATGCATACTGTTAGCGAGATCTTCTTGTGATTGGGGCAGATCTGATTTACATAATCATAAGAATGTAGGGGTGCAAATGTACTATGATTTGCATAGGTATTTGTGTTTAACTGAGCAAAGTACAGTTACAACTGGAGAAAGGTAAAAATGGGATACTGGGTATTCTGGCCATAAAAGTTGGACTTTGTAAGTGCACTCCTAAGTGGTGGTGGTGGGGGGGGTGTCAATAGAGAATAGAAGAAAAATTGGTTGGAGGGAGGATCACCGGGTCTTTAGCATCATGGATTTTGAGGACAAATCTAGCAGTCTGAAAGGTTTCTGTCTCCCCTCCCCCCGCCATTTAGCAAGAGCCTGAGAGATATAGATGATGGTGTTATCTTTCCAGGCCAATGCCAGAGTATAGGAAGGAAAGAGAAGAAGGAAGGGTTTCATGTTTAGTTAAAGCATGCAGCTTTGGTGTGGCATCTTGGATGGAAGCAGTTTATCACAATGTAGGCTATTTCTTTTCCTAGTCAATTTGATTTGGAAATCTCTAGCATTTCTACAGGAACAGATATCAGGTGTTGGAGCCTTTTTCAGCTTTGAGATGTGTATTCGAGGTCTAGTTTCACAAAAGTGTCAATGGTCAGGAGCACTTGATAAGGCCTTTTCTATGAGTCTCACTCCTACAAAAATATCAGAGTAAATAATAACTCTCTGTGAATGATAAAAGTCTTCAAAATTGTCCATGGTTAAAGATCTGATGAGAGTTCATTATAATGGAATTCATAAGGAAGTTTGGCTATTTCATTTTAAAATAATACATGGAATTATGACTGATAAAATTATACTAGGATATATCAAATTTCTAGGAATTTAATCAATTTCTAGAACATTTATAATATATATCCATATGAATATAAAAAAGGCTTAATATTACTTCTTATTTCACAATGTTTCCCATGTAATTTAACCCATCAAATACACTTAATTACTTTAACATCTCTCTTTCAATAAGGGGAGAGAACAAATTTTTTGAGATGTCCCAGGACCCTCTTAAAATATCCCCAAAGTTGGTTCAAGGTCAAAAAGGCTTAATTTAGGATTTGATTTTTGGGAGGTTTCTGAAAAATATCAAAAGATTTAAAAACACTTGGTCAAAGAGGATCATAGGTCTCTGTGAAACAATAAATAGTTATCCGCTTAACCATAGTGACAGAGACTTCACAAGGTTAAATAGTGAGGGTTAAATACACAAATACAGAAGGTTAAATAGTTCTAAAAATATCTTTGCTCTTCTAGTAGAGAAGACTCAGCTCTTTCAAGGAATTGAAGACTTGATAAAGACAACATGAAATACAGAAAATTATTTTGATAAGATAGAATCTTTGTTTTCTAGGCAGATTATGTAATCTGGGTAAAAAGAGAAAACTATACACACACCTTTTATTATCTCTTATCAAGAGTATATCAATAATCCAAGAAAATTTTATCACTTTAACAGAGAGGAAACAAAATTCTAACTTTATACCAGTGTACTGTCTTTTAAAAGGATAATGAACATACTATTAGTTTCAGGGGTACAACATACTGATTCAACACTTCTGTATATTACTCAATGCTCACCACAATAAATGTCAGTCACTATCTGTCACCATATAATATTATTACA
This sequence comes from Panthera tigris, assembly GCF_018350195.1. Taxonomy (NCBI): domain Eukaryota; kingdom Metazoa; phylum Chordata; class Mammalia; order Carnivora; family Felidae; genus Panthera; species Panthera tigris. Next base: position 39,166,790 of record NC_056669.1, on the reverse strand, counting down.
ATATTATTGACAATATTTCCTATGCTGTACTTTTCATCGCCTAGACGTATTTATGTTAGAACTGGAAGTCTGTGCTTCATAATTCCCTTTACCTATGTCACCCATCCACCCACCCACCGCCTCTCTGGCAACCACTAGTTTAACTTGGTTTGGAGTTAACTTGGTTTTGCTTGTTCTTTGTTTCTTTATTCATCGTTTTTTTTTTTTTTTTTTTTTTTGGCTTTTTACATTCTACATATAAATGAAATCATATGGAATTTTAATTTCTTTTGTTGATTGCACTCAGCGTAATACCCTCTAGGGCCATCCACGTTGTCACAAATGGCACAGTCTCACAAATTCTTTTTATAGGCTGAGTCATAGTCCGTTGTATTCCTCTTCATTTGCTTCCATATCTTAACTATTGTGAATACACTGCAATAAATATAAGGATGCATATATCTTTTCGAATTAGTTTGTATTTTCCTTGGGTATTACCTAGATGTGGAATTACTGGATCATATGGTTTGTCTATATTTAAGTTTTTGAGGGATTTCCTTACTGTTTTCCACAGAGGCTGTGGAAATTTACATTCCCACCATCAGTGCAAGAGGGTTCCTTTTTCTCCACATCCTCACCAACATTGCTATCTTTTTTATCTTTTTGATTCTAGCCATTCTGACTATTGTAAGGTGTTATCTCATTGTGTGTTTTTTTTAATGTTTATTTTATTTTTGAGAGAGAGAGAGAGAGAGAGAGAGAGAGCAAGTGGGGGAGGGGCAGAGAGAGGAAGATACAGAATCCAAAGCAGGCAGGAGGCTCCAAGCTGTCAGCACAGAGCCCGACCTGGGGCTTGAACCCATGAACCATGAGATCATGACCTGAGCAGAAGTTGAACGCTCAACTGACTGAGCCACCCAGGTGCCCCTCATTGTGGTTTTGATTTGCATTTCCCTGATGACTAGTGATTTTGAGCATTTTTTTTATGTGTCTGTAGGCCATCTGTATATATTTTTGGAAAAATGTGTACTCAAATCCTCTGCCCATTTTTAAATTTGGTTACTTGTTTTTTTGGTGTTGGGGTGTATAAGTTCTTTATATATTTGTAATATAACCCCTTATTCAAAAATCGTTTGCAAGTATCTTCTCCCATTTAGTGGGTTGCCTTTCCATTTTGTGACTGGTTTCATTCATTGTGTAAAAGCTTTTTATTTTGGTGTGATCTCAGTTGTTTATTTTTTTGCCTTTGTACCCCTTGCCTGAGGAGACATATCTAGAAAAAAGTTGCTAAGACTGATGTCAAAGAGTTTCCTACTGAGAGGGAGAGAGAGAGAGAGAGAGAGAGAGAGAGAGAGAGAGATTCCTACCCTGTTTTCTTCTAGGGGTTTTATGGTTTCAAGTCTCACATTTAGGTCTTTAATCCATTTCAGTTAATTTTTGTGTATGGTGTAAGAAAGTGGCCCAGTTTCATTCTTTGCATGTGGCGGTCCAGTTTTCCCAGCACCAGTTATTGAAGAGACTGTCTTTTCCCCATTGTATATTCTTGCCTCCTTTGATATAGATTAACTGACCATATAATCACGGATTTATGTCAAGTATCTCTATTCTGTTCTATTGATCTCTGTGTCTATATGTGTGCCATTACCATATTATTTTTGTTACTACAGGTTTGTAGCATATCATGAAATCTGGTATTGTTGATACCTACTGTTTTGTTCTTTTTCAACATTGCTTTGACAGTTTGCAGTCTTTCATGGTTACATACAAATTTTAGTGTTATTTATTCTAGTTCTGTAAAAAATGCTGTTGGTATTTTGATAGTGATTGCACTGAATCTGTAGATTGCTTTGGGTAATATGGACATTTTAACAATATTTGTTCCTCCAACCCACGAACATGGAATATCTTTCCCCTTGTCTGTGTCATATTCAGTTTCTTTTGTCAATGTTTTATAGTTTTCAGAGTACAGATCTTAACTTCCTTAGTTAGGTTTATTCTTAAGTATTTTACTCTTTTTGGTGCAATTGTAAATGGAATTGTTTTCTCAATTTCTCTTTCTGCTACTTCATTATTAGTGTAGAAATGCAACAGATTTATGTATGTTAATTTCATATTCTGCAATTTTGCTGAATTCATTTATCAGTTCTAATAGTTCTTTGGTGGAGTCTTTAAGGTTTCCTATATATAGATTACTCACCTTATTTCTATGGCTAGGATCTGGTACTATGTTGAATAGAAGTGGGTAGAGTGGATATTTTTGTTTTGTTCCTGATCTTAAGTGAAAATTCTCCATTTTTCACTATTAGGGATAATGTTAGCTGTGGGTTTTTCATATATCACCTTTATTATGTTGAGATACATAAAATTGCTTTGTTGAGAGTTTTTATCAAAAATGAATGTTGTATCTTATCAAATGCTTTTCTCCATCTATTGAGATGATCATATGGTTTTTATCCTTTCTCTTGTAATATGATGTATCACATTGATTTCAAATATCGAATTACCCTTGTATCCCTGGAATAAATCACGCTTGATTGTGGGGAATGTTTTTAAGTGTACTGTTGAATTCTGTTTGCTAATATGTTGTTGAGGATTTTTGTATTTATGTTCATCATAGATATTGGCCTGTGGCTTTGGGACTTTGTTTTGTTTTGGTGTGGTTTGGTAGTGTCTTTGTGTGGTTTTGGTATCAGGGTGACATATTGACCTTGCCCACCTGCAAGCCCATGGCAGTCTCAGACAGGCCCCTCAATAGCCTAGGGACCAAACCCTGCCCTGTACATCCACAGCAGGTCATTGCAGCTCACTGCCCTGAAAGCAAACATGTCTCTGCCACAACAATAGGAAGCACAAAACTCACATACGAAACATCCCTGTATCACATGGTTCTGGTGATGGGAGGACAAAGTGTTACAGGACATTACAGTACATCTTTTACAAAGGCCACCATTTTCAAGAGCAGGAGATGTGGTTGACCTCTCCATTACACAGAAACACAGAGAGTTAGACAACATGAAGGGACAGAGGAATAGGTCCCAAATGAAAGAATAAGACACAATCATAGCAAAAGAGCTAAATGAAATGGAGATAAACAACATGCTTAATAAAGAATTCAAACCAATGGTCATAAAGATACTGGACTTAAGAGTGGATGAACTCAATGAACACTTCAACAAAGAGATAGAAAATACAAAAATGAACCAGTCAGACATGAAAAATTCAATAACTTAAATAAAAAGAAATACACTACAGAGAATCAACAGCAGATTACAAGATGCAGAAGAATGGATTAGTGATCTGGAAGACAGGGTAATGGAAAGCAATCAAGCAGAAAAATAAAATAAATAAAATAGAAAGAATAGTAAAAAATGAGGATAGGTTAAGGGACCTCAGCGACAACATCAAGCATAATACCATTCACATTTTAGGGATCCCAAAGAAGAAAAAGGGGAGGAGAAAACTTATTGAAAGAAATAAGAGCTGAAAACTTCCCTAATCTGGGAAACAGACATCCTGAACCAGGAAGCACAGAGGGCCTCTGATAAGATTAACCCAAGGAGGTCCACACCAAGACATATAATAATTAAAATGGCAAAAAGTAATGATAGAGAATTTTCAAAGCAGCAAGAGAAAAGAAAACAGTTACATACAGGGGAAACCCTATAAGGTTAAACAAATCTTTGAAATGTAGCCATACCAGTTTTTGACAGGAAGTTTATAGCAATACCTCAAGAAATAAGAAATATCTGAAATAATCTAGCCTTACACCTAAACGAGCTAGAAAAAGAAGAACAAAGCCCAACACTAGTAGAATAAAGAAAATAATAAAGATCAAAGCAGAAGTAAGTGAAATAAACACACACACACACACACACACACACACACACACACACAAAACAATAGAAAAGATCAATGAAACCTGGAGCTAGTTCTTTGAAAAGATCAACAAGATTGATAAAACTTTAGCCAGACACATTAAGAAGAAAAAAAAGAGAGAGGACTCAAATAAAATCCGAAATGAAAAAGGGGAAATAACACCTAACACCACAGAAATACAAAGGATTATAGGGAGAATACCATAAAAAATTATATGCCAACAAATTGGACAACCTAGAAGAAATGGATAAATTCCTAGAAAGATAAAATCTTTCAAAACTGAATCAGGAAAAAATGGAAAAATTTAACAGACCAATTACTAGTAATGAAATTTAATTGGTAATCTAAAAACTCCCAAGTAACAAAAGTCCAGGACCAGATGGCTTTGCAGGTGAGTTAAATGATACATTTAAAGATTTAATATGTATTTTTCTTAAACTATTCCAAAAATAGAAGAGGAAGGAAAACTTCCAAATTCATTCAACAAGGCCAGCATTATCCATATATCAGTATACTTTTGATATTAAAATGTTTTTTTTACCAAGTTTATTAGTCTTAGCCAGCTTGACTCACATAAAATTTCCTTCCCAAGATTCCCTTTTACAAACCTTCTACAACTTCCTTTTTCAAATCCAAATTTTGTCCTTTGTTTTTTCTCTTCCTTATTTTGAAATAACCAGCCTCGCTTTAGGACAAAATTAGTTTCCTTTCCCTCAACAAAAATGCATCTCCATTTCTCATATCTTCTTTTACCAAAAGCACCACAGCCTAGTTTCTTTGTGAACGGAGTTGTTGCCTTTATTGTTTCTAGTAGCTTACGCATATTGAATTTTTAAACATTAAACACCTTAATTTCTAGTGAAAGTAAATAATTGTTAGCTTTTACGTTGGTATTTTGTGGTTTGGCAAATTTAAAATACATTTCATACAACACCCAGAAACCAATTTGACAATAAATTTCATATTAAAAAAATAATAAAATAAAATACATTTCATAACTTGTAGCAATATATTCTTCCGCATAGTAAATTTGTTAACGTGGCATAAAACTTGTTTACTAATAGACCTCAATTTCTGGGCCAGTGTTTTGGTGATGGACCCCTCGGAGGGTATAGTGAGGAAGGCCTAGGAATTGTTTTAGATACCTTTTGTATCTTTGTTTTTTCATTGGCCTTTTGCAAGGAAAATTTTTTTAATGTTTTCTTTATTTTTGAGAGAGAGAGAGAGACAGAGACAGAGCATGAGCTGGAGAGGGCAGAGAGAGAGAGAGAGAGAGAGAGAGAGAATCCAAAGCAGGTTCCAGGCTCCGAGCTGTCAGCACAGAGCCCAGTGCAGGACTTGAGCTCACAAACCATGAGATCATGATCTGAGCTGAAGTCGGACACTTAAGCAATTGAGCCACCCGGGTGCCCCTTGCAAGGAAAATTTTAATGAAGCTATTTTGGAATCTTAAAGCCTTTTGGAAGCTTTTACACACCAAATAAAATAAGTATCCCTTTCTGTTTGCTTGATTTGGAAACCCTTGTTTTTAAGTGAACTTCTTAAATAAATTATTTTGTCTCGTTGGAATGTTCCCCATAATGGCCATTATAATTCTAGGTTGTCTTTAGTTAGATTTTGCCATTTTGTTAATATTTATAGCTTCTGGGAAATAGTTCTAAGACATAAAATAAGCAGGTGTGCCAGAAGGTGGCATGCTCAACTCTTTGGAATTTGAGGACCCCATTTTTTTTAAGCTAAGCTTTTGGGTCTCTTGGAGCCAAACTAATACCTATGGGGGATGTGCCACTGGGTTGGGGATTATGTGGTGTTTTACAGAGTACCTCTGTGCACAGACATTTTCTTAAGTTGGTGAGTGACCTAGTGTCAATCTAACCCATTGCATGACCAACTTATCCTACCACAGGAGTCTTAGAGTTAGGTAACAGATGTTGTAACAGCTTTTACATGCTCAACCCATGCCCACCGATTTTGTAGCTTTTGGCTTCCAATTTTCCATTAGCAACAGACTTTACCTACACAAAGCAAGTAAAACAAAATTGTATTTTGGACGCTGTGCGGTTTTTAAGTTGGATCCAGTCTGATTCCAGCCAATAACCACCAGCAATTACAAATGTGGAATTTGGGGTCTGAACCAAGGGCTGGAGATTCCAATCATATGGGGAACTGTAGAAAGCTGATTAGATTGGTAACTTGACACAGAGAGTGGAACTCAGAACCACGAAAAACTTTCCTACAGTCCTCAGAAACGGCAATAAAGACAGAATTCAAAGGGTTTGCAGGTACCATGCCTGTGTTTCTCATTGTCCCTGATGCCAGCAGGAATGTACTTTGGATTCCATCACGGCTACCAATGCTCTTAAAAAACAAAACTCAATTGACTACATTTTAGAGTTCCTATTAGCTTTATTCAGTGTCTCATGAATCAAGCAGCATCCCATCTGGCAGATAGAAGAGAGTGCCAAAGAGCTGCACAAAATGACTTTCATAGGCAGAGGGGGGTGGGATAAAGAGGTTTCTAGTAAAGAGTGGATTGTTTGTGTCAAGGTCACCTTCATTTAGGGGTGATGGCAGAAGTCTATGAGGCAGATTACCTCACTAGTGATGACCATGTCATTCCAGATTAAGATTCCACTCCTGGGAGAGGCTGAAATTGTATGGGCTTAGCACAAGTGATTCCATTTGGAGCCTATTGTCTCTGTTAACAGTGGCTGTGACCGAAACAGTATGGCCAACAAAGTAAAAAGTATTTACCATCTGGTGCTTTACCAAAAAAGTTTGCCAACCCTTATCTAAAATATAGCTTACACACACACACACACACACACACATGAAATCCCAACGTTTCAGTTGCCAAATTTAGAACTTACAAGGTAGCTGGAAGCAAAAGAGAATTTGTAAATAGATAACTATAAAATAAAAATATGTATTAATGGAGTTTATATCACGGATTTTGGTGTGTGAAATCTATCATTTTTAAGGCATTACCATGTTATTATCTGGACTCAGGAAGGAAAGCACACTCCAAACATAATAACCAAAACCATAAACTATTTGAATAATAAATAAACTAAAGATTCAATATTGAATTCAAGTCAAATATGTATATATAAAACAACTAGTCTCGAACTTTAGGTCGCAAGTCAAAATCCAAACTAAAGGCGTATCTGACATATAATGAAGCATTGCCCAGTATTTAAAAAAGGTGAAGGAGGGCGCCTGGGTGGCGCAGTCGGTTGAGCGTCCGACTTCAGCCAGGTCACGATCTCGCGGTCCGTGAGTTCGAGCCCCGCGTCGGGCTCTGGGCTGATGGCTCGGAGCCTGGAGCCTGTTTCCGATTCTGTGTCTCCCTCTCTCTCTGCCCCTCCCCCGTTCATGCTCTGTCTGTCTCTCTCTGTCCCAAAAATAAATAAAAAACGTTGAAAAAAAAATTTAAAAAAAAAAAAAAAAAAAAAAAGGTGAAGGATTATCTAACCTTCCTCTAAAATATTAGATGGCTGCATTAGCATCCTTGAGTTGTACTGGACAGTGCAAGAGTTCAGGAGAGAAATACAAGACATTTGAAAAAATAAAGTTATATATTGGAATTATGGGAAACCCACATTTGTTTATTCCTTTGTGCATCCTGATAAATATTTATTGAGCACTTGCAATATGCAAATGGACCTACCAAGTTCTGTGAGGGATGCAAATATCCTTATCTTGAAGGAATTTATCATCTTTAGGGAAAATAATACATGTGCACACCCATAATTATAATACAACTCGGAATCTGGTGAGTTCAGTAGGAGTACAGAGCTATATAGGAGACATTGGAAAGGGAGTCTAAGAAGAGAGAACATTATGAGCAAAGTTGAAAATAGGAAAATAAAAGGTATGTTTGGAAAATGTTGAGCATCCTATTGGCTATCATATAAGGTAGGAAAGGAAAGCAGTTTGGGGATTATAAGATAGAAAAATCCATTGGTGGAGCACATGAGGGGCTTACAGCCCTGTCAAGGATTTGTATTTTATGCAGTAGGAATATCATGGGAAAATCACTGATGACTGGTAGATATGGGGGTGATGAGAGTAAGCTGATGGTGCTCAAAAAGATAGGCAGCAGGTGAGGTGAGCCAGAGACCACAGAGGAACTGATTTCTAATCCAGGGTGACACATTAAGATCCTACACTAGATGGATGGCAGATGGAATGGAAAGAAAGTCACAGAAAGGAGAAGCATTGTGAAGGGAAAAGAAACATAAGATTTGACAGCAAGCGAGATGGGACAACGTGAGAAAGAAGTAAGAATTAAACACTGAAATGAAGTTTTCTGACTTAAATGACAGGAAATAGCATAGTACTGTCAACAGAAATAGAGAGTTCCAGAGAAGGAAATGGTCTGAGGGAAATAATAAAATCCACTATAAAAATGCTCAGCAGATTGAATTGTTGCAGGAAGTACATCCAGATGGAATATCTAAATAGGCAGTTGGACATGTGGGAGTTTTCACTGGAAAGAAAGCTTAGGGGCTGAACAATTTGACGTGGAGGTCATCCATGGTCCCATATAATTTTCTAATTATGCTGTTCACTTTTACCCATAGAAAATGGACTATAAGCATCTGCATGTAGCCTCACTTGAAAAGCAAACAAGAAAATAAAAATAAGAATTAATTTATTCAACAAATATTTGAGTATTTTCTATGTACTAGACACTGGACTATGCTCTGGAGACTCAGTGATGATGGAAGGACACAGCCTCAGCCCTCAAAGAGGTCACTCTGTAGTTCATCTTTAGGAACACTCAAGGCTTCTTAATACTTATTTTGTGGCCAATAGTCTTTTCACAATGACTCTCGTACAAGCATGCAATCTGTATTATTAAACTATGTAAAGGCTCTTCTAATTCAGTTTATTTTTCTTTCAGGATACATATAGCGGTTTGATGGGTCCTCTGATTATTTGCAGAGAAGGGGTATTGAATGAAAAGGGAAGAAGAAGCGATGTTGATTATGAATTTGCTCTCCTGTTTTTGGTATTTAATGAGAATGAATCCTGGTATCTGGATGACAATATTAAGAAGTATCTCAATAAAGATCCACGAGATTTTAAGCACACTGACGATTTTGAAGAGAGCAACAAAATGCATGGTACACCAGAGGTTTAAAAAGAAACCCTTGCTGAGATAAACTCATAGAAATTCCTATAACTGTAGGAAGTCCCCAGCCTCCTTCTCTGAACCTTTCCCATTCCCAGGGGCACCTAGACTGAGGAAAGTCCTCCAAAACTTTCCTTCAGAGGGAATGAACTAAGCCATTGGTTGATTGCCAGCAAGGTCCAGTGAGACTCTGGACCAATTGTTTAGGGAGCTCTGTCTCTGAAGGCTGGAATCCCTAAACTATAAGCCTATAAAGTAATTCTTAAAAAATGAATCATCACTTATTGGTGTATTTCTATAAGAATACACAATGACATCTAGCTAATCAAAGTTAAGGGTGTGATTTAACTGTTGCTGGGACATGAAGCACCATGATCAAGTTTCTGTTTTAAAGTGTCTATGTTATTTATTTAATTCTATGTAATTTAAGGTGTTTTTTTAATGTATGTTTGTTTATTTATTTATTTATTTATTTATTTATTTAGAGGGAGGGAGAGGGAGAGGGAGAGAGAAAGAGACAGAACGCAAGTGGAGGAGGGGCAGAGAGAGAGGGAGACAATCTGAAGCAGGTTCCAGGCTCTGAGCTGTCAGCACAGAACTCACGAACTGCAAAATCATGACCTGAGCTGAAGTCAGATGCTTAACCAACTGAGCCACCCAGGTGCCCCAGTAGTTTCGTTGTTTTTTTGTTTGTTTGTTTGTTTGTTTTTTAAGAGAGTAATATGTTGACACATCCACACACTCTGTCTAAGATCTACCTCTGACCAAACGTATACAAAAAGAGGGCTGGCCTGAGATCACAAAATCAGTTCATTGATAACATTGATTAGAATATAGTAGGCTGATTTCTGATTCGGCTACTCTTTCTCCTATAGTCTTGCTTCCCTTTCCCCAAAATTTCTTAGTATGCTCTCTATTTTTAATAAATGTACCTCATTTGGTTGTGCCATGGTGCACAGAATAAAAAGTTAGTAGAAAGAGTGAGAGTTTCCATCATGTCAATCCAGCTTGAGTTTGCTTTGGACATTGTTAGGTCATGGGCTCAGCCCATGTGAAGCTTTCCTTCTTTTGGAAATTCAGGTATTCTTAGGGACTTGCCCTAAACTCGTTCTCAGAAAGCGAAGTATTAAAGAAATGGCTCTTAATTCATTCAATTTTGATTTATATAAACTTGATTCTCTGTGCTTTAGTTCACTCATCTATAGACTGGTATAAGTAATGGCTGCCTCACAAATGAGCCTCTAACCCTCTCCATAAAGAGAATATGCCAAACAAACAAGCAACCAAACAGCACACATTGCTACCCAAGACGTAGCTTTTAAAAATTAACTACTACTTCCCTTTTCTGTCTCTCTTCTATAAGGATTTCTTAGTAATCTGAGTTTTGGGTCTAGAATGGTGGGGACATGTTTATCAGGTAGATGAAAATATTGGTAACCTAAAGATCTTGAACCATTTCTAAAACCAGATTAAGTACTGACCAGTAATTGAAGGCTATTTTGTTTTTCACCTTCCTAGCTATCAATGGAAAGATTTTTGGGAATCTCCATGGTCTTATCATGAATGAAGATACAATGACAAACTGGTATCTGTTGGGACTGGGAAGTGAAGTGGACATACATACCATCCATTATCATGCTGAGAGCTTTCTTTTCAAAGTAAGTATAAGGAATATGCTTTGGGGAAGACTTTTTGAACTAAAAGATTCAATTTTTCACTGTGAACAAAGAGAGTTATTTGGCACTAAGGCTTGTGAGGTTCATATTAGAGATTGGAACAGAATAATGTGAGCCCGTCATTGGGTGAGCTCGAGCCCCACATTGGGCGAGCTCAAGGTAAGCAGGAGTCCTGCTTTGGGTAAGCTTGAGCTTCACTTACCTTTCTCTCTCTAGCCCCCCTCCCCGCAATTTCTCTCTCTCTGCCCCTCGTGGGAGTCTCTCTGTCTCTCTGCCCCTTGCTCACCTGTGCCCCCCCACTCTCTCTCAAAAATAAACAAACAAATAAGTAAGTAAGTTATCCCAAGTGCTTAGTGAAATCTATAAGGAAATAGAATAGAAAAGAATCATCACATCCAATCTGTGGAAGTAACTGCATTGGTCCTTTTCTAGTTATACAGGAAGGAATAAATAGTATATTTAATAAAACATCTATTTTTCCCCTCTGTATATTTATTTAACATAGTTTAAGATACCAAGTATTAGTCTACAGTGATTACAGTTTTACATCTTAAATGGCTATCCTGCTTTTCAGAACTTGGCTTTTTCAACTCACATGTTAAAAAATGTATGAAAAATTTATAGAATTCAATAAAATTGTAAAAATTGTAAAAATTCAAAAAAATTGTAAAAATTTACAATAAAATTGTAAAAGTTGTAAAAAAATGTAAAAATTATAGAATTCAATAAAATTGCAATTATTTTGGATTATGTCTGTAAACTTTTAAAATTCAGTATAATTTACTTTGAGTAAAAGTCCCTGTTTTGGAAAGCACATACAGTAGTGTCATCTTAAAATATAGGACGTCTCCATCACCCCCTAAAATGTTCGTGTTGCATTTTCTGGAGCCAGCTACTTCTGACTGATTTATTTCCATCTCTCTCGTTTTGCCTTCACGGAAATGTCATATAAATACCACCCATAGCACTTTGAATCTGGCCTGTCGCACTTGGCGTAGGCATTTGAACTGCATCCGTCTCGTGTGCATCAATTATGTGTTCTAATTGATTGTCGAGTAGGAGTCCAGTGGATGAATATACTGCGGTTTGCTAATTCGTTTCCCTATTTAGGGACATTTGGGTCTTTTCTGCGTTGGGGTCATTACAAGTAAAGTCATTATAAATATTTGTGTATGTATCTTCCTGTGAACCTAAGGTTTCATTTCCCGTGAGAAAATGCCTTGGAGTTGGATTGCTAGACCATGTGATACGTGTACACTTAACTTGATGAGGAACTGCCAAAATACTTCCACAGAGGCAGTGCCACTTTGCATTCCCACCAGAAAAGTATGAGAGCATCACCCGTGCCATATCCATGTCTGTACTTGGGGTCTTCCATTTTTATTCATTTTTTTCTTCACCATCCTATTAAGTAAATAGTGGTATCTCGTGTTTTATTTACATTTTCCTAATGGCTAATGATATTGAGCATCTTTTCATGGGCTTATTTACCATCTGCCATCCATAAACCTTCTTTGGTGAAGTGTCCACATTTTATGCCCATTTTTTAATTTCATTGTTTGTTTCCTTATCGTTGAGTTTGACGGATTTATATGTACACATACTCTACCCGCTATGCAATTGCAAATATTTGCTCCCAGTTTGTGGCTTATCTTTTCATTTCCTTAGTGTTATCTTTCAAAGAACATAGATTATTATTTTTTAATGTTTATTTATTTTTGAGAGAGAGAAAGAGAAAGAGAGTGTAAGCAGAGGAGGGGCAGAGAGAGAGAGGGAGACAGAATTAGAAGTAGGCTCCCAGTTGTCAGCACAGAGCCCGATGCGGGGCTCGAACTCACGAACCAACAGATCATGACCTGAGCCCAAGTTGGACGCTTAACTGACTGAGCCACCCAGGTGCCCCAAAGAACATAAATTCTTAATTCTGATGAAGTACAATTTATTTTTTTTCTTTTATGCATCATGCTTTTGGTGTCATATCTGAGAAGTCTTTGCTTAACTCAAGGTTACGAGGATTTTCTTCTAGCAGTTTTATAGTTTTAGGCTTTACATTTAGACCTCTGATCCATTTTAACGTTCATATACAGTCAAGGTTTAATTTTTGTATATGGATATCCAGTCATTCCATCACCATTCATTGAAAAGGCCACTGTGTCAAACTCATATCGATTGTATATATGTGGGTGTGTTCGGGGACTGTCTATTCTGTTACATTGATCTACGTCTCTGTCCTTTCTTGAATACCACCCTGTCTTCATTACGTTAGTATGATAGCCAGTCTTGAAATCAGGTGGTGATTATTTTAGCTATTCTAGACCTTTGCCTTCCCATGTAAATTTTAGAAACAGCCTACTGATTCCTATTAAAAAATCCCACTGCAATTTTGATTGGAATTGCATTGAATCTGTACATTGGCTTGAGAATTGATATCTTAACAATATTGAGTCTTCCAATCGTGAACGTGACGTACCTCTCCATTTACTTAGATCTTCTTTGATTTCTTTCTTCAGTGTTTTGTAGTTTCAGCATACAGATCTTGCACATATTTTGTTGGATTATTGCCTGAGTAATATCATAGGTTTTGGTGATAGTGTAAGTGGTATTGTCTTTATTTCAATTTTTAATTGTTCATTGCCAATATACAGAAATATAATTGATTTTTGTATAATCGACTTTGTATCCTGCAACTTTGCTAAACAGTTCTAGTAGCTTTTTTGTAGATTTGGGGGTGATGGTTTCCTGCATAAACAATCTTCTTTTCTGTGAATAGAGATGGTTTTATTTCTTTATTTTCCATTTGTATACTTTTTATTTCTTTTCTTCCTTTATTGTACTGGCTAGGACCTCTAGGATAATGTTGCATATGATTAGTGATGGGGGGAAAGGATTCGGTCATTCATCATTAAATATAAAGTTATCTGTAGGGGTTTTTTTTTGTCCAATAGATCCTATTAACAAGTGGAAGAAGTTTCCTTCTAATCTTAGTTTGCTGATGGTTTTTATCATGAACAGATGGTAAATTCTATCAAATGCTTTTTCTGCATCTATTGAGATGGTCACATTTTTCTTCTTTAGTCTGTGAATTATTTTCTTTAGTACATTGGTGATTTACATAGATTGATTTTCAAGTTTTTGAAACAGTTTTCAATCTCAGGATTGTCATAATGCATTATCCTTTTTATATATTGTTGGATTCAAGTTGCTAGTGTTTTTTTTTAAAGGATTTTACATTTATTTTCATGAAGAATATTGGTTGTAGCTTTCTCTTCTAGTAAAGTATTTGTATGATTTGGGTATCAGGGTAATGCCGGCCTCATAAAATTAGTTAGAAGTGATCTATCCTCTTCTATTTTCTGGAAGGGTTTGTTTAGAATTGGTATTATTTCTGTCTTAAATGTTTGGTAGAATTTGCTAATGAAGTCATATGGACCTGGAATTTTAACTTGTTGGAAAGTCTTAATGTAATTTCAGTTTCTTTAACAGATAATCTGAATAGTGACGTGAGGCAGTTTTCATCTTAAGGAATTTGTTCATACCACCTAAGTTGTAGAATCACAGACAGTTATTCATAATATTCCTTTATTATCCTTTTTAATGTCTGTAAGGTCTTAGTGATGTCCCCCCTCTTTCATTCCTAGTATTTGTAATCTGTGGGCTTTTTTTTCTTGGTCTGTTTGTCTACGAGTTTGTATTCGTTTTTTATTCCTGTATAACAAATTACTCCAAAACTTAGTGGCCTAAAACAACAAACACTAACTCACAATTTTTGGGGTCAGAAATCTGGGAGTAGTTTCACTAGTTGGTTCTGATTCAGCATTGCTCATGAGGCTGCAATCAAGATGTCAGCTGGAGTTGCAGTCATCAGGTTTGACCGGGACTGGAGAACCCACTTCCAAAGTCACTCACAGGGCTGTTGACTGAAGGTTTCAGTTCCTCACCACGTGGGTACGGCACAGGAGCTGACTTCCCCCAGGCTGAGTGATCCAAGAGAAGGGAGCAAGAGAGAGGGTCTAAATCTTTTGGAGGTAGAATGCCATCACTTCTGGCGCACACAGCTGGTCTCACAGACCGACTCTCACACACCGTAGAAGGGGACTACAAAGGTTATGAATATCAGGACGGAGGGATCATTGGGGGCCATTGTGGAGAATGGTTACCACGAGGTTTATCACTCTTACTGACCTGTTCAAAGAACCAGCTTTTGCTTTCTTTGATTTACCTCTATTATTTTTCTATTCTCAATTTTATTGCCCTCTGCTCTTATCTTTATTACCTTCTTTCCACAGATAGATAAATCTTACCGAGAAGATGTGTATGATCTGTTTCCTGGGACATTCCAAACCATTGAGCTGTTTGCAGATCACCCAGGGACATGGCTGTTACACTGTCATGTGTCTGACCACATCCACGCTGGCATGGAAACAACTTACACGGTCCTTCGGAACATAGGTACTGTTTTCTGTCAGTGATGATGGGTGATAGCACCGGGCTTCCTGTACGCCCTGAAAATAGGGGGCACTAGACCCCCCAAGAGCTCAGAGTCAAGTAAGAGAAACAGACATATAAATAGTAACTATAAGGAGTGCCTGGGTGGTTCAGTCGGTTAAGCATCTGACTTCAGCTCAGGTCATGATCTCACAGATCGTGAGTTCCAGCCCCACCTCGGGCTCTGCACCGACAGCTCAGAGCCTGAAGCCTGCTTCCGATTCTGTGTCTCCTCTCTCTCTGCCCCTCCCCCGTTTGCACTCTGTCTGTCTGTCTGTCTCTCATATATAAATAAATACATAAATAGTAACTATAATAGAATGCGATACATGCCAAAATAGAGTACAGAGGACAGGTTCAGTGGCAGCAGTAGGAGGTAATGGTTTGTAGTTGGGGGGGGGGGGGGATGAGCAAACATTCTAGAGGCTATAATGCTTCAGCTGGATCTTAATGGGTGGGCAGAAGCTTGAAAGGTAGATGGGGTAAGAACAGCATGTGCACTGGTGTGAAGTAGAAGAGGGAGAATTTCAGAAAGACTTGCGGATACAAATGGGATAAAATCCTCATTGGTACAATGAAATAACTCTTGAAATAACTCACGCCATGAAAAGAATCTACTTCCGTTGTTTACAAAACAATCACCTTGTCTTCTTTGTGCAGACAACAGGATCCCTTACTCCACCAAGTCTCCGTCTGGAGCAGCGTCCACAGTGCCCCCCAACGGTAATGATACCCTCCCCGAATCCTGCATGTGAGTGGTCGGTGTTCCCTCCCTGGGCAAAGGCAGAGGACTGACGCCTCAACTCTTCTTGTTCACAGAAGAACCTGGCAAGGAGCAGCTCTATTTCTTTGGCAAGAATCTGGGTCCTAGGGGAGCCAAAGCAGCCTTGGTCATCCTCTTCATCATCGGCCTCCTCCTCCTGGCCTCCACAGTGGTTCTCTCCCTCAGTCTGCACTCTGCAAGGAGGCGGGCAGTGTACCAGGAAGTCCAGTCCTGCGCACTCCCCACGGATGCTCTGTGACCCAGCTGGCCTTCCTCAGCCGGGAAACTGGACAAGATATCGTTCATCGAGAAAGGTTTACATTATTCCTGGATCAGGCTCTGATCGTCCGGAACACAAAGCAATTTGCTTTTACTTATTTATTTTTTAATGGGCTGTGAATAATCCTCAGGTATGAAAAACAGAAAGGAGAATAGGTGTGACTGAGAAAACACACTCGGTCTGTTCTCTGAATGAATTTGCTGAAGTGGGGAAACCCTCTGAAAGGGATCTTTATTTTCCATTTCTCATAATTCTTAGATTAGACAGTGCTTCCTCAGCTAACCATCCCAAGTTTCCAGAAGGACGACCTTGGGAAAAGAGTCATAAGTCCTCAGACATCTAACGGGAGTAGCACTGATTTTTCAACACTGTTATGTAAGCCGCTTCTCTTAGTCGTTCCAGGGAAAATAACTTTCTGAGGAGTTCACGAAAATGTCTAACTCAGTGTCTGCTGATAGAATTTGATCAGATGAAGTTTTGGGGAGGCTTTTTGCCAGCTCTCCTGGCCTTTTCCACTTGAATATAAACAGCCTGTGCAGTTTGCCACAGAAGGCAAAGTTATCAGCATTTTAAAAAAATAATTGCTGCTGTTTTTATGCAAACCTATAGAGATACTTTAATGTTTACACCTCACTTACATGTTTTTACAATGTTTCCATTGTAACTTTTTTTTTTTTTCCAAAAATCATCTAGAGAATTTGTACTTATAGTTGAGAATGTGGAGGGCTGGAAGCTGTAAAATCACAGGCTAGGTTCTCCTGTGATGAGACAGAGACTCCCTAAAAGGTGAGTGAGAGATTCTACGAGGGAGGGAAACTTTGCAGAAGGCGAGTCTTGACTTGAGCTCTGAGTCTGATTTTTCATTCACCTAGCAGGATCTTCTGCATCTTCTAGGAAATAAAAACTGCCTCATCATGTGAAAAACACCAGAAAGAATTCATCAGTGCAGCTGACTGGTTGCGAAAAGAGATCTTAAAACATTCTTGATTCCATGCCTCTTAAAGACATAGCCCTTTGTGGGAGGAGAAAACGAAAGAAAGAAAAGAAAAGGCTAGAAAAAGAGAATACCAGTGGGAAGTTTTTAATCAGTAAATCAGCTTTGAAGATATGCATTACAGTTTTCAGAAAGGCTCAAATGTAAAATTAAAATATCAGCAGCTAAAGTCAACCCATTACAAGGCAATCCATACTCTCTGTATGCCTGCCTAAACATTAGGTTAAGATTGATAAAAGCAACTTTGCTTATGACTAGACTGAGACATTGCCCTTAGCTCAAGGTGCCCTGCGATGCCAGTGTCAATGCCAGATGAGTGATATCAATATATCTGCTTTAGCAGATCATTTGGATGTCCAGGTGAACGAGCAGGACCTAAAAAAAAATACTCTGGTGGCGGGATATTTCATACTTTCTCATCTTCATCTTGGTGAGGGGAAACGGGTAATTTGATAGAAGCTATAGTCTTGTATCAGACAGGATGCGAATGCTAGTAGTTGTTTGCTCGAATGTCATATCGAACAGCGTACCCAAAGGATTTTGAATTCCAGCCTGCTAACCACTGATAATGTGATTTTGTAGTGCGTGCTCTACAGTTTTCATCCGTGTGTAGGCTGTATACTTTCATAATCATAATTATGATACATGCCTTATTTATAACTCATCTAGATAACAAATTAGTTATTTTTTCCTTTTCTCTTAGTCTATTTTTTTAAATGAAAATGAAACCACAGAGTAGTTTGATCATACATACCATTTCTCTTTTTAATAAAGTTTCCCAGATTATAAGACGGCTATTTGCATTTTTTTTCACTAAATACTACCAATCCCTGGACTTGGCATAGGAGATTGGTTAAAAGAGAACTATCTCTTAGATTTAGCAATTATCTTAGTTATACATGCTAAAGGAAATGAAACAAAAATAACAATATATTTCCAGGAATAATAGGACTCCCCCCCCAAACATTGTTACCTGAAATGTACCATACGGGGGTCCTTTGAGAAAATCAGTTACATTTAGATACATCTCCTCTTACAATGCAGGACGTGTCCTTGCTCCTGGCAGGGCCCCTCTCTCACTTGGCTCTGGACCTCACCATTCTTACTTGCTCAAGGACTTCATTCCCTCAATATTTTGTTTTCTCTCTGAGAGGAAGTCGTCAACGGTACCCACCACTGAAAGTAGAAAACAGAGGGCTGTTGTCCTCAATTTCATAACCTAGTTTCTCTGTTCCCTCCGTAGCAGAACTTGCAACCTGTAACCACCTCACCTCCCGCTGTCCTCAACTTATTCCAGGGGCTTCCAATCCAGTGTGCCTTGCTCCCACATCCCAATATGCTGTTGTCAAAGCAACAACCATGATGCCATTTCCAGTGGCTTCTTCCCCATCTTTATTGCCCTCCACCTCTCCGCAACAGTCAGTCGACAGCTCCTTCCTTCTTAACACACTCTGGTCCCTTGGCTCTTCAACATGAACCCCCACCAGCCTTCCTTCTTCAATTGTTCTTCCTTCTCAGGCTCTTGCTAGTTCCTTCTCTCCCTTATAACTTAAGTGTTAGCATGCCTCGGGGCTGGACACTGGACCCTCTTCTCTCTTTTGCCCTCTAGGGTAGGCTGACTAATGTCCTCAAAGATTTTGTGTCCTAATCCCTGAACCTGTGTTGCCTTCTATGGCAAAAAGGACTTTGCAGGTATGAATAAGTTAAGGATTCTGAGACAGACTACCTAGATTGGCCATAAATAAAATCACAGTGTCCTTCTAAAAGGGAAGCAGAGGGAGATTTGACTATAGAAGAAGGCAATGTGACAACTGGAGCAGGACACTATGCTGCTGGCATTGGAGAGAGAGGAAGGGGCCACAAACCAACGAATGCTGCTCTAAAACCGGGGAAAGGCAAGGGAACAAATTCTCCCCCAGAGCCTCCAGAGGGATCTTGGCCCTGCTGGCACCTTTTGTTCCAGTGAGCATGATTCTGGATTTAAGAGCTCCAGAACTCTTAGAGACTAAATGTGAGCCATCAAGTTTGTGGCAATTTGTTATAGCCTTCTCCATACCTTATTTTATGTATCTTCATGAATCTGAGAACCATCTTTATGCTAGAAAATTAAAAATGTGTTTGGGCTGCAGGCCACAAATCCTGCTCAAGCAGGATCACTGCGGCAGTCTCCTAACCAGCCTCTCCACTGTCACTGTTGTCCCTTCCAACCGCTCCAACAGCTGCAGTGGTGTTCTTCCAGATCTGATCATGTCACTTCCCTGGGGAATACCCTTTGGTGTCTTTCCATTTCACTTTTAATTATATCCAAACTCCTTACCTTGGTCTAAGGCCCAGCCTGATTCGGCCCGTGCCCACCTCTCCAACTTCATCTCCAACTCTTCCCTGATCTTTTATCAGGTCTTGTGCCCTGCTAGTTCTTTCCTGCCTCAGGACCTTTGCACAGGTTGCTTTCTATGCCTGGAATACTCTTCCATTCCCCTCCCTCTCTTTCCTAGCTCATCTGTGAGCTCCCCTGACTGCCCTCTCTAAAGCAGATCTCTCCTCTTGTTATTTCCTATCTCCACTGTTTTCCACTGGAGCAGGGGTGGGGGCAGGGCAGGCGGGGAAGAAGATGTGTCATTCAATCCCAAAATGTACCTTACACTTAGAAACAAAGCAATGTCATCAAAACTAAGGAGAGTCTAAGAAACCGTCATAGCTAAGAGGAGCTAAGGAGACAAAGAAACATAATGTGGTATCCTAGATGGGATCCTACAACAGAAAAAGGATCCTAGGTAAACATTAAGGAGATACGAATAAATTAGATTTTCACTAATATTAACACGTCATACTAATATGTTCACGGGAGGGGGAAATGGACGCAGGAAGGAGTGGGGGTAGATGGGAACTCCCTGTACCATCTGTTCAATTTTTCTGTAAATCTAACACTATTCTACAAATTAAAGTCTATTTTTTTATTGAAAAGCAGTGTTACACACACTCGTGTGACACCTTAAACAGTAAATTGATAAATGGTTAAACGAATACTGTTAAATTGTAATTGTGATTATCATTAGAAAGGAAAAATAGGGGTGCCTCGGTAGCTCAGTCGGTTAAGCGTCGGACTTCGGCTCAGGTCATGATCTCGTGGTTCATGAGTTTGAGCTCTGCCTTGGGCTGTGTGCTGACTGCTTGCAGCCTGGAGCCTGCTTTGGATTCTGTGTCTCCCTCTCTCTCTCTGCCCTTCCCTTACTCGTGCTCTTTCTCTCAAAAATAAATAAAACATTTAAAACAAAGAAGGAAAAATAGAGGGTACAAATAACAGAATATTCCCATAGCATCCATCAATCGCCAGGCACTGTTCTTGGCACTTTACATGTGTTAACGCATTTGATTCTTAGCACAATCCAAAGACGCGTAACACTTTACAGATGAGAAAACGGAGGCACAGGAGGATGGGCTGACTTTCCAAGGCCCACAGCTAGCTACCAGTAGTGCCAGCATAACAAGAATATACAACAAAGGGCCTAATTCAGTTTAATTTACTCAGGGAAGACTTTCCTAAGGCAATGACATCCAGCTGAGGTGAGGAGGGTGCGTAAGGCCAAGCAAAGAGGCTACAATGGCGGTGTCTGGGGCAGGGAAAGGCTTGGAGGAGGCCAGGGGCTTGGCCAACTTGGAAGACTTTAGGGGAAAGTGTGAAGTTTGGGGAGGCAGGCAATGGCCACGCTAAGAAACAGGGATTTTATCCTAAACCCATTGTACACTTTAAGCGCGGGGGGTGGGGGAGACGTGATCAGATTGGGTCTTTTAAAAGTTCCCTCTGGCAGCTGTGGGAGCAAAGTGGCTCCCACACCTAGGGGATATACTCCTGTATGTGGTAAGGAGATAGGGTGGTGGCCTGGATTCCAGTGTTGGAAATGCAGGTGCAGAAAAACCATCAGATTTTCTATATTTAGGAGAGAAGCGCCCAGTGAATTCGGAAATTGGTTATGGCAGCTGGAGAAATGGAAACGTGAGAGGTGGTGCTCGAGGTTTCTGGCTTGGTGGATGGTGGGGCATTCCGCCAGATGGGGAAGACGGGAGTTCCGGTTGAGAGGAAGGGGGGTGGGCTGCAGTCCTGGCCGTGAGAAGTCTGAGGTCCTGTGAGCCATCCAAGAGCAGAGTTGCGCAAACTGTTCGATGAGCGCTCAGAGGACAGGCCAGGGTGGAGATCTGCTGGAGGGACCTGAGGGCACACGGAGGAGGCCTGCACGGACCTGCCCAGGAACAAAGGGCAGAGAAGGCAGCCCAGGCTAGCCCAGCCCAGCCCGAGGAGCCCTCTCGCTTAAAGGTCCTGTCAGCTCCTAATGTTGCCCGCTAGAGCATCTCCTCGTGTCTACCTCTGCTCCTGCTGACTTCCCGTAAGCGGTTCGGGAGCAGCCGTCCCCAGCCCCACACCCGTTCATTTGCGGACAGCCCGAAGCTGGCTCCCATCCCGAGGCTGTGACTGGGAAGGCTGGAGGCAAAGCGCGGACCGGGCAGCAATAAGGGAAGCGGGAGGCTCCGGCTCACCACGGACCTCGCGCCTCCCCTCGCGCCCAGCCCCTGGAAGGGTCCAGAGTCCCCTCTTCTCTACACCTCTTATGGAAGCCGTTGCTCTTTGAAGCCTTTGCGGCTCCTTTTAACCCGATTCCACCGTGTAGGAGTGTTGCGAGTGGGGCGTCAAGGGGGACCATCCTGTCTCCAGGGTGAGGGGTCGCTTTCAGAAATGATTTCAAAACTCCCGGTCCGGGAAGAGGGGAAGGACGAGGCCGAGAGGGGCCGAGCATTTCCCGAGGTCCCGCCCCGGGGGAAGACCCCTCGGCAGAGGTGCGTCCCGGGGTCGCGCGCAGGCTGCCCGCGTCACCGCGGTTTCCGGCAACTCCACGCCCCCGGCATCTCTGGCTCCCCGGTAGTTCCGGAAGAGCGCGGCGCAGCGAGCGAGCGAGCGAGCGCGCTAGCCGGCCCGGGGCGGCTTCTGCCTCCGGAGCGGGGCGGAGGGGTCGCGGGAAGGAGGAGAGAGTTTCTCGCGCCTGCGGAGGCGGGGCGGCGCGGAGCCCAGGCGGCGCGCGCATCCCGGGGGCCTGCGCGGGCCGAGCGCTCGGGGGCGGGCCTGCGCCCGAGCGAGCGCGAGAGCTCCTGCGCCCGGGCGCACGGCGCGAGCTGCGGCGGCGGCGCTGTGGCTCGCTGGGAGCCGGGCGCCTGCAGACACAAAGGCTGGTGGGTTGTATGAGCAACCGGGGAGCCGGCAAAGGGAAACCGAAAGCCGGGGGCGCGGCAGGTGACGGTGAAGGCGCCGCGCAGTCCTCCTAACCCTCCAGACGTCGGCGGTATCGGCGCCTGCACTCCTGCGCCAGTGGGGCCGAACCCGCGCGCCTCAGCCATGGCTATCGCCCACCTGGCCACCGAGTACGTGTTCTCGGACTTCTTGCTGAAGGAGCCCTCGGAGCCCAAGTTCAAGGGGCTGCGGCTGGAGCTGGCAGTGGATAAAATGGTCACGTGCATCGCGGTGGGGCTGCCCCTGCTGCTCATTTCGCTGGCCTTCGCGCAGGAAATCTCGATCGGTAAGGCCAGAGGGGCGGGGAGGGGCGGGTCGGCCTGGCCGGCGCTCTCCGAGGTGCCGGGGTCTGGCGGAAAGTGATTTTACTGCGCGCCCCTGGCAGTCCTGGAGGCTGCGATGGATTGAACGTTGGGAAGAAAGGTAGCCCCAGTTTTATTCTTTGTCCACGTGGTTCATTTATACCCCTGTGGATCCTGCTTGCATCCCTACTGCTCAGTTCTTCTCTCTGCTCCCCACTGATCCCGACAGCGGCTTAGTGTTCATGTCCCACACTTAGGACCGCCGCCCTTGCCATCAGATTTGTCGAACGGCCTCCTGTCTCCTTCCCGTACCCCTACATTTGTGCAGTTACCTAAAATTTTGTAGCAGAGAAGTTCCTGAGTGGCTGGATAGAGGATAAGTACTCCATGAAAAGTGTGTGCGCTTTTCATTACCTGACATTTAGTTGATCCTTACTGAGACTTTGGCTTTACAGGGTTGTTGTGAATCATGGGAGAGAACTGCACTTGGCAGATGTCAGAGGGATACCAGAATTCTTCATGGTTTGGGCAGGATTACATGGCCAATGAGAGTCTGGTCTTCCTCAGATGTTCTGACTTAACACCATCAAAAAAGATGCTTATGAGTCAACAGGAAGTCAGTGTATGACAGCTAGAGACTGTTCAGTGAGGGAGAAGAGAGACCCGTGGGACTGGGCCTTGGGGAAAGCTTATGTGAGAAATTGTGCTGGTCCTGAGCTCTGGGGCATGGGTGGGAATTGAATAAGCAGAGGTGAGACCTTTGCCAAGATTATGAGATCGCAGAGAATGTTGCATGTTCCTGGAAGGAGAGAGGCAGGAAGGTTAGTCACAGTTCTTGGGATATGAGCATGAATATGGGTCCAGGTCAGTTAGAACAGAAGAGTACAGACTTGATGGTTTCAAAAGTGCAAAGTTACTGTTTGAGCAGAGGATGGACCCGTTGAAAACAGTCCTTAATAAGCCTGATGGTAACATGTAGGGTCTGTGAAGGGAGTTGGAGCTAGGGAGGCCGGATGCCAGAAGCTGGGGCATTGTTTAAGGTCCTGCGCTTGGGTGGGGGCCAGGACTTGAAGGGAAAGGATGGGAAGGGTGACTTAAAAGAGATCAAGGAGCAGTAAGCGGCACTTGGGTACCTAGTTTTTAATGGGCCATGAAGGGAAGAGACTGACCAGAGTTGTTGTAAAGGCTGCAGGCCCGAGTGATTGGAAATGGTGGTTGATTAGGAAAGGGTTGTGGTGAGCTTGACTTTGTGATCTACAGCACTAAGTCGTTAAACTTGGCAGGAAATTGCCAAATTCATTGTGGAAAATAAGTGTTCACCTTGTCTTTGGGCAGGCATAGTCATGGGGTATCCTTCCACTTTCCAGATGGCCAGGAGTTGGGGAGTTCCAATAGAAAGGAAAACCAGCAAGTAGCTTGGGTCCTGGAGATAATCTCTCCCTTCAGCAGGTGTTCCTTGAGTACCAGCTGTGGGCTGGACCAAGGACCCAGGAGTAAAGGATGCATGGTCCCTGTCATGGAGAAGCAACAGTCTTGGGCATCTATCTGATGCCAGGAGGGAGGAGTTGGTTACTCTCTGTGATCAAACTTAATGTCTACCCTGCATATTAGAGGGATTCTGAAGGCAGCTGCACTGGAAGCACTCTCGACACATCCAAGTCGATGGGCTGCCTGAGAGGCATTTGGTTGGCATTGGAAGTGGGCTTACCCAGCAGGAGCCTGACCTATGCTATGTGCACAGCACTGCTGTGTGCTGAGTGGGACATGAAAGGACTTTGAGGCATGGTCTTCTTCCCGTCCGCCTGGGCACTGGAACAAGAGTTTACCGTCCGCCTGGGCGCTAGAACAGACATGCTGACAGGTGCCATTCAGCAGCGTGTGACTCAGTGACAGGACAGTGTCGCGCTCTGAGCACCAAGCAGGTGAAGGCTGGCAGGGACTGGGGTGAAGCTGTGGAGAGACCCCCATTCTTCTCAAGGGCTTCAGGACTTCCAGGGAGAGGACAGGCATGTGGGATGAAGCCAGCAGGACTAGGGAAGACCTGTCAGTACTCATAGATGAAGCCAGAAAGAAAGACATTAGATAGGAGAAGAGAGGTAACATAAATTAATGCATGGAGTTGGTATAGCGGGGTCATGTCAGGCAGCATTGATTTTTGGGTAATGTCGGCTTTTGTGTAAAAGCAAAAACAAGCAGAGCAATTAAGGAGAACAATAACAAAGAAAGAGAGTAGTAATTTAACATGTTTATTTATTTTTTACTGTTGAGAGAAAGCGAGCGCATGGGCAGGGGAGGGGCAGAGGGAGACGGAGAGAGAGAATCCCAAGCAGGCTCTGCTCTGTCCCACAAACCATGAAGTCATGACCTGAGCCAAAACCGAGTCAGATGCTCAAGTGACTAAGCCACCCATTCTCTCAAAGAATGAATAAATAAACTTAAAAAAATTTTTTTTAATCCTCTTTTTTTTTTTTAACATTTTATTTATTTTTGAGAGACAGAGACAGAGCGTGAGTGGGGGAAGGGCAGAGAGAGAGAGAGAGACACAGAATCCAAAGCAGGCCCCAGGCTCTGAGCTAACAGCACAGAGCCTGACACGGGGCTCGAACCCACAAACCCCAAGATCATGACCTGAGCCGAAGTCGGACACTTAACCGACTGAGCCACCCAGGTGCCCCCCCAAAATCCTCTTAAGCATAAAATAAATTTTATTTTCCAGTTTCTGAAAACTAAATTTTCCATTAACTGATTTCTACAAAACAGGATGCAGATTGTAACTGGGTGACAATTTTTACTTTAAGAAAACATTTTTACTTTAAAGAAAAGATTCTAATAAATCTGAAAATTTGCACAGACTTTTTAGAATTAAAAAAGTGTATGCATATGGAAGCAGAGTGTTGAGGACTGGAGAATGTCCTCGTGATAAACCATATTAGGCTTTGTATTAAAGGCTTCTCCTTAGTCTTTGGCCCATTTTCTCACTAGTTCAGCCCACCGGGCTCCTCTCAGAAAAAAAGGGACAGACCCTGCCCAGGCCACAGGGACCCGCCGGTGGGGCAGTGAACGACCTTTATTTAGGCCCTGCTGGGTGCTGGCACAAGGGCTGCAGACAGAGTCCCCTCCACAGAGATTTTGGCCCCTTCACTTCCCATGGGCCCTGATGAGGGGCTGCTTGCAGGGATGAGGATTGCTGCAGGGGTGGGGAGCAACAAGGGACTCCACCTTGCTATTTGCCCACAAGGTGTGGGTCATCATAGAAGCAATGAGGTGCAGCCGAGCAGAGAGGGGCTGGTGCCCATGGTCAAGGTAAAGGGAACTCCGGTAGCGCCTGTAGCGGCCTGAGGCTGGGACTGCTTACTGATCCTGACTGCCCCGTGATGGAGAGAAGTACAAGCAGAAACATTCTGGAAGGAGTTGCTAGGGGACTTCTTAACCCCTGAGTTGTGGTTGGGAGCATTTTGAAGGCTTTTGGATAGTGAGCCACTGACTGTTGAACTGATGTAAGAATTAGATAACTCCTGGTCTGGTTGGGCCCGATGCTTCTACTCCGCTCTCCTGAAACACTCCAGGCCCTGCTCCCCAGAGGGTAAGTTGGGCATGGAGAAGAACAACCACTCAATTTTACATCACCTGGCGCGCAGCAGAAGACGGTCTAAATGTAATTGTGACCGGACTGGGACGATCACGTGGTGGGAGCCCGTCAAGGCAGAACGGACGCTCTGTTTGACCAGCCCTCACTTTTTCTCTCTCCGAGTCTGGCGTTATGTCTTGTACGCCACAGGCGCTCAGTCAAAATGTGGTGAAGGAAATGCTGGAGCACGTTCAGGATGCTCTGGGGTCCTCTCTTGGACTGCAGCTGGGCTGAGGGGGAGCAGGGGCATTCCGGGAAAGGGGAAGGATGGAAGAAGGGAAGCCAGGTTCACATACCAAGGTCAGGCCAGAGGTTGCAGTTGGCAGGTCCTACCCGGTGCCTGGAATTCACCAGCTAGAAGCGTGGGGTCCCTAGTATGGAGAGGGAGATTCCCAGTCGCCGGGATTCCCAGGTCTTTTAAAAATCCAAGTCATGCCTTGTCATGGTTTCCTTCCTGACGTCTGCCCCAGATAATAGCATTGACGGATGTGGGTTATCAAGAGACAGAGCCAAGTTGCCTCACTTGACTTAGAAGTCTAGGTTATATTCCAGGTGCCTCCAGTTCCCTTCTGCAGTGTTCTGGGGCAGGGAGGGAGCTGTGTTTGTAATGTTGAAGGGCTCTACCTCTACTGTGTAGGGCGGATGAATGTCATTCCCTGTGGCTCAGAGAACACACACGTCACCAGTGTGGAAGCTGCAGGGAGACAAAGTTCTGGGCCACAGAAGGCCCCTCATTCTTTTTTTTTTTTTTTTTTTCATTTTCTTAATATAATGTATTGTCAAGTTGGCTAACATACAGAGTATACGGTGTGCTCTTGGTTTTGGGGGTAGATTCCCATGATTCTTTGCTCACATACAACACCCAGTGCTCATCCCAACAAGTGCCCTCCTCAGTGCCTAACACACCTGTTTTCAGAGAGAGTTTAGGAAACATGTGGGTGACAACTCTGTGTAGAATACAAACGTAAGTAGACTACATGGCCTTTAAGCTCAGATTCTGAGTATGTATCCAAACTATTGAAGAAAAGTGCTACCTTTCAACGTGAATGGGATTATGTTCTTGGGAGTCTTTTGACAGGGTCTGCGGTGCCCTTGGCTTAGGGCTGTTCAGGGCGTGATGCTGAGATACTCTTCCTCAGGGACCGCTCTGATTCTCTGGTGCCGTAATCTGGCACGTTAGGCAGCCCTGGGAGAGGAGAGCTCCCGTCTGCTGCCAGGATATGCTGCTTGCCCTGAGCCCAGCTGGCTGGAGCACATGAGCCGCGGGGACAGCCAGCAGGCCCTTGGGAAGGGGTGTTTTGTCTGCCCTTCCCTCCCTGCTGCCCTCCCAGTGAACCCACGGTTCTGGACAAAGGGGTTTGGTCTCTCCGGGCTGGCTCCACTCTGTGGCTGTTTCTACAGGGCACTGCTTCCAGTAAGCAGTGGGGAGGCTGCCAACGAGTACAAATTTTTCAGGGTGAATTTTGTCTTAACTGTTGTATTTTTATTGTACGAATAGTACCTAAATACATTGTCACGGTAAATAATGCGTAAACCTCCTCCATCATGTGCCGGAGGTAATCGCCACGGACACCTGGTACAGCCATAAAGCGCTTTCTCTCATTAGTACAACAGGTGTATGCATTCTTTTGAAAACAAATTGAGTCATGTGTAGTGGTTTGCTTTTCCCCACATAGTATGTTTTGGAGAGCATTCCATGTTAGTACATAGGCATTGCCTTACTATTAGTCTTTAACTCAAGTGTAGTTAACTTACAGTGTTAATATTAGTCTCACGTATACACTGTAATTACTCAACTCTTCCATATGTTACTCAGTGCTCATCACGACAAGTGTCCCCTTTTCCTCTTTACCTGTTTCACCCATTTCCCCCTCTTGAAACCATCAGTTTGTTGTCTGTATTTAAGAGTGTACTTTGGGGTACCCAGGTGGCTCAGTTGGTTAAGCATCTGGCTCTTGATTTCAGCTCAGGTCATGATCTCGTGGTTTATGGGATCAAGTCCTGGATCCTGCTCCGTGCTGACAGCATGGAGCCTGGTTGGGATTCTCTTCTCTCTAACCCTCCCCTGCTTGTGCAAGCACTCTCTCTCAAAATAAATAAATAAACATTTTTTTAAAAGTATATTTGTCTCTTTTTTTCTTTATTTCTTAACTTTTACATATGAATGAAATCATGGGGTATTTGTCTTTGCCTCCATCCATGTTCTTACAGAACATAGTATATCCTTATCATAATTCATCTGAGCACTCTCTGAATGATGCACATCTAGGTTCTTTCAAAATTTCTTATATTAAATTTTTTTTATGATTATTTGTTTTTGACAGAGAGACAGAACATGAGTGGGGGGTGGGGAGGTGGGGGGAGAGAGGGAGACACAGAATCTGAAACAGGCTTCAGGCTCTGAGCTGTCAGCACAGAGCCTGACGCGGGGCTTGAACTCACAGACTGCGAGATCATGACCTGAGCCGAAGTCAGACGCTCAACCGATTGAGCCACTCAGCCACCCCAAAATTTCTTCTATTAATTAAACACAAGGTTTGTTTGTACATAAGTCTTTGTAAATACGCCCCTCCTCTCTACATTGAAAGAAGAAACCAGTATCACTTTCCAGGATGAAATCATTTTCCAGGATAGTTGTGCATTCCTGTGTTCTTACTGCAAGTACAAAACAAATAAGAGCCTCCACCACTACCTCCCTCTAAATGTGAGTCTATCAGAAGATTGGAAGAGGCATTTTGATGTGCTTCCAGCTTTAAGAAAGAAATAGCCTGTTTCAGGAGTAAAATTATAATAGTCAGTGGGCTTCCTGATGTGTTCTCATAGCATCTATAAGTTTCCTTCCTAGCACTTAACCACAAGTTACAGTTAGGTAATTTGTGTAAGTATTTGTTAAATACTGTCTCCCCCTAATACTGTAAGTTCACTGAGGGCAGGAACCACCTGTCCTCTCTGATGACTGCTCCATCCATAGCCTCCAACATAAAACTTGATACATAGCAGGCGTTTAACAGAGTGTGTGAAGGAATAGAATGAGCAGGGATGTCAGAAGGATTGCATCTCTGTAAAAATGGAATTTTATGTATCTTGGAAGAGTTAGTGTTAAAAAATTGTCATAAAAATATTTGAAAACTGTATATTATCATTAGAACTGACTAGAATAACAATAATAGAGCAAGGAATTGAACTGAGAGATGAAAAGCAAACATTTAGTAATAATGAGATTGGTTTTTAAAACAACTAGAACTTGCCCAGGCAGCATTTGTTCTGTTTTATTCTTTTTATTTATTTATTTATTTTCTGAGTATAGTTGATACACAATGTTACATTAGTTTCAGGTGTACAAGCTAGTGATTCAACATCTCTATGTGTTACGTTATGCTCACCTCAAGTGTAACTCCCATCTGTCACCATACAGTGCTATCACAGTATTGCTGACTATATTGCATATGCTGTGCCTTCTCTTCCCATGACTTACTCATTCCATAAGTGGTACCCCTATCTCCCACTCCCCTTCACCAATTTGGCCAGTCCCCCCATGCCCCCTCCTCTCTGGCAACCATCAGTTTGTTTTACATATTTGTAGGCATGGTTCTGCTTTTCATGTATTTGTTTTCACTTATTCATTTGTTTTGTTTATTAGATTCTGCACCTGAGTGAAATCATATGGTATTTGTCTTTCTCGGTCCGACTTATTTCACTTGGCATAATACCCTCTAGTTCCATCTATGGATTGTCATAAATGGCAAGATCTCATCCTTTTTTGTGGCTGCATAATATTCTGTGTGTGTGTGTGTATGTATGTACATTTTTATACATTCATCTATTAATGTATACTTAGGTTGCTTCCATATTTTAGCTATTATAAATCATGCTGTGATAAACATAAGGTGCCTTTATCTTTTCAAATTAGTGTTTTTGTTTTCTTTGGGTAAATACCCAGTAGTGGAATTATTGAATCATATGGTATTTCTATTTTTGGTTTTTTGAAGAACCTCCTAGTGTTTTCCACAGTGGCTATATCATTTTTACAGGGGGAAAAAGACAGTGTCTTCAATAAATGATGCTGGGAAAACTGGACAGCTACATGCAAAAGAATGAAACTGGCCCACTTTCTAATACCATACACAAAAATAAGCTCAAATTGGATTAAAGACCTAAATGTGAGACCTGAAGCCATAAAAAACCTTGAAGAGAACATAAGTAGTGATTTTTTTGACGTCAGCCATAGCAACATTTTTCTAGACAGGCCTCCTAAGGCAAGGGAAATGAAAGCAAAAATCAACTGTTGGGATTACATCAGAGTAAAAAGCTTCTGCACAGCCAAGGAAACCACCAACAAAACAAAAGGCAGCCTACTGAGTTGGAGAAGATGGTTGCAAATGATATATCCAATAAGGGGTTATACTACCAAAAATACATAAAGAACTCATACAACTCAACACCAAAACAAAACAAAAAGACCAGTCTGATTAAAAATAGGCAGAAGACATGAACATTTTTCCAAAGAAAGATGTACAGACATCCAACAGACACATGAAAAGATGCCCAACATCACTCATCAGGGAAATGCAAATCAAAACTACAATGAGCACCTCACACCGGTCAGAATGGCTAAAATAAAAAAAATAAAAATAAAAATAAAAAAAACAAACAAGAAATAACAAGTTGGTGAGGATGCAGAGAAAAAGGAACCCTCATCTGCTTTTGGTGGGAAGGCCTTCTTTCTGTTTCTGTTTCAGTGCACAATGTTCCCTGACTTGAAGAGTCCCAGTAAATTAGATCCATATTTGATTATTTACTCCTCCCTTTCTGTGTCTCCCCATTCCTACCCCAAGAAGAAAAAGGAAGGAAAGAAAATGAAACTTGAGGTGGGGGAAGTCTATTCTTTCGAAATAGATGGAACTCCCATCCCTAGCAAAAACTGAAAATACATCTTGGACCTTTGGCAGATTCCAAGTTTGGATCGGCAGCATCCTTTTTAAAAACCATGCAAACACCACCTTTCTGCTGCAGATTGCTCCCTTGGATTGCTTTTGTCTCAAACCCCTAACTGAGGCAGTGAGTTTGGTCCAGAGTGGAGAAGGGTAGGCAGTTTGAGGCCCATGCCCACTGGGCCCTGGCTGAGTGAGGAGGGCAGCGTGGGGACATAGGTGGCCAGGGGTGGGGGAGGAGGGACCTACAGAGAACCCATGTGCTACCGAGGCAAGCCTGGCTCTGTGTGGGATACAACGGGCATGATGGGAAAGGGGTTTTCATTCTTATGTATTTTTTATTCATCCTCTCTAAAGCTCGTACTCCTTTATATATGTGTGTGTGTCTGATTGTAAAGATAGGGCTTACTGTAGAAAATACGGGAAGTGCAGAAGAGAAACTGGTAGTAATTCTACCACCAGTGTTAGCCACTGTTACATCTTGGTGTATTTTATGCCTTGGCTTTTTATATATACATAGCTGACAGCTTCTACTTAAAAAAAAACAATCAAACACTAATTCAGAGCCATTTTGCCATATTCTTTTTTTTTTTTTTAAGTTTGTTTATTTTGAGAGAGACCGAACACTTAAGCATGGGAGGGGCAGAGAAAGGGAGAGAGAGAATCCCAAGCAGGCTCTGCATTGTCAGCACAGAGCCCAAGACGGGGCTCAAATCCATGAACTGTGAGATCAAGACCTGAGCCGGAGTTAAGAGCTAGACACTTAACCACCTGAGCCACCCAGGTGCCCCATTTTGCCATATTCTTAAACTTGATGTTTGGTGGCTACCAAACTGGATGTTGAATAGGAATATCAAAATTTAACCCTTGCACAACATTTTTGCTAATATAAATAGCATTGTGCAGAATACACCCGAACACAAACCTCTTCACTATAAAGATTTCAGTATTTCAACAAATTGTGTACGTCTCATTATGAGGCCAAAGTGTGTGCAGACAGTTTCAGGACTGGTTGGCATGGCAGCTTGCCCTCCGGAAGGATGGTCCCTGCTGCTTCCACCAGCAGTGAGGAGAGTACCCTCCTCATCGCCGCCAGCAGCATGTAGCGATGGTCCCTGACAGTTTAGTAGACGGATACAAGTACACCATTGTTTTAGGTCACATTTATTCAATTACTATGTTGAACATTTTTCCATAGGTATTTTTTACCATTTATATAGTTCTGTGACTCGTTCTTGTCTTTTGCTTATCTTTCAGAGGGGATGTTGGTTTCTTCTTTTTTTTTTTTTTTTTAATTTTTTTGAGGTTTATTTATTTTGAGAGAGAGAGAGCGCATGTGCATGCTGGAGCAAGGGAGGTGTAGAGAGGGAGACAGAGGATCCCAAGCAGGCTCAGTGCAGAGCCTGACTCGGGGCTCAATCCCACAAACTGTGAGATCATGACCTGAGCCGAAATCAAGAGTCAGACATTTAACTGAAGGAGCCACGCAGGTGCCCCAGGATGTTGAGGTCTCAATGGATTTTATGAACTCTATGGGTAACATAGTTTCAGGTATTTTTTGGCTCTCTTTTATTGCAGGTATCTTCCTTTCAGTTGTCTGTGACCTTTGAATTGTGGCTGTGGTTCATTTTGATGAGCAGCAGTTGTTTTAAGTTGTCAAACTGCCCATTTTTTTAATTTCTTTAATTCTGTAATGATGAGATTGATATAGCTCCTCCTTACAGCACTTAAATAACCATCTCCTTTTTCTTCTTTATCTTCAGTGATCTTATTTATTAACCTTTACCCCTTCAGTCTGTTTTGTTCTTTTGATGGTGGAAGTCAAGACTGTAGCTAATTCCCCCATTTATTCCCCCATGTCATTTATTGAGGAACCTATTCTTTACTCATCAATCTATGGTGGTTTTCTTACTACAAACTCTTATGTAAGTGAGCCTGTTTTCGGGCTATGTGTATCGTCCCTCTGGTCTATTCTTGTAAAACACCAGACCTTTCTGTTATTGCTTTCGTACTGGCTTGTTTCTAGGTGCAAGGAGATACGTGTGTCAATTAAGTAACTGCAATCATGGAATATTAGAATCATGAGCTAAGAAACCAGTGCAAAGCTCAGCAGTTGAAGCAACAGACTTGCCTAGGGCAGATCGTTGCATCTTTAGGAGAAAAATTCTTCACACCGTATTAAATATTTAAAATGTTATTGGGTTACAGGAAGAGGATCATTATCAGCTGGTCCTTATTGGGAACTTGTCAGGTTATCTCAACTATTGGACATTTTGTTTTGATAGTTGCAAGAACCAGTCTATTGCTACATTTTGGGGTGTCATCAAGGTTACTTTCCATATTTTGATCACTGCTATTCCTCTGTCTTTGGGAAACAGATTATGAATGGGCTTTGAGAAGAATTACGATTTCCAAGTTGGTTTGGAAAGTGGTGAATATTCCAGGAGGAAGTATGAATAAGCTGTACATGACCTCAGTGCTTCAGCTGATGAGACAGGCTGTGGGCATGAGGCTGTCCTGAGATGCTCCCTGCCCCAGTGCCAGTAGGTCTCACCACCTGCTGCTGATAGGATAGTGGAGGGAGTTTCCCAGATTTCCCAAATTCGAATTTGCCACGTCTGTAAGTATGTGTGTTTGTGTGTGTCTATGTTAAAGTTCAGACAGTAAGAGAAAATTAAAGCCCTGCCCTTGCTCACTCCCCAGAGGTAACTAACTACCATTACTGTGTACTGTTAGTGTTTTGTGCTGCTCTGTGTTCCCGTGGAAAAAAAACATGATTTTATTTGCATTTCGTTATTATTAAATTTTTAAAGTTTTTTTGAGAGAGAGTGAGTGAGGGAGGGGCAGAGAAGAGAGAGGGAGACATAGAATCTGAAGCAGGCTCCAGGCTTCGAACTGTCAGCACAGAGTCTGATGGGGGACTCGAACTCACGGACCATGAGATCGTGACCTGAGCTGAAGTCAGATGCTTAACCGACTGAGCCACCCAGGCGCTGCCGTTATTATTAAATCTTTAAGAAAATGTTATGCCACGTATTAATAGTGTGCAATTTGCTCACTTATCTGCAGTGTGTCCTGGAGATATTTTCACGTTGGTGCACGTAGATGTATCTGCCTCACTGTTTTTGGTGGGGCATCATTTTCTGTAGTCTGACTACACCCCAGTTCATTCAACTATTCTGTTAAGGGACATGGAAGTTCATTCTGCATTTTCCTACTATACACAGTGGCTCAGTGAACATCCTTGGATGTGCTTCCTCATGCAAAATGTGTTTCTCTAGATCAGTGGTTAGTGGTTCTCAAACTTTTTGGTCTCATGACATTTCACACTCTTAAGTCTTATTGAAGATTTCAAAGAACTTTTGTTTGTGGATTGTGTCTGTCAGTATTTATCATGTTAAAAATTAAAACAAATTGTGAAAACATGAACTTAAAATAATAAGAAGCCCATTACATGTCATATTGTCATATATTTTCATTAAAATGTGTTATTTTTTCACATATGTGTGAAACATATATATTTTCATTTAAAAAACTTCAAAAACAAAAATCTTATAAGAAGCGTAGCGTTTTCCATTTTTGCCAGATCTCCTTATTGTCTAGCTTAATGGAAGACCACTGCATTCTCACATCTGCTTTTCATCATTATGTGGCAATATCCCATGTCCGTAGCCTCTGGAAACTCACTATCTGAACTCATAAAAGAATGAGAGTAAGAAGGCAAATAAAGCTGATTGTGAAAGCAGGCTTAACATCACAATCTTCTTGAAAGATTCTCAGGTTCCAGACCACACTTTGAGAACCATTGCTCCAGGGTCAGACTTGAGGGTGGAGTTGGAAGTTCAAGGGTCACAAGGTATGCACATTCCAAATATAAAAGCTACTTCCGGTTGCTCTCAGAAGTGTTAACTCACACGCATCAGGGATGTAGGGGAGCAGCCCGCTTCCCCACTTCTTTACTGATACTTAATATTTTCGGAGTTTTATATTTGCCATTCTCTTGGAAACGGCATCTCACTGTTTCAGTTAGTAGTCCCCTATTTGCACTGGGATTTCACAAGACGTGGCTCTGGGGTCTGGCTATGACACTTAGAGGTGTGCTAGGGGCTGCTCATTGTTTCCAGCCACTTACTGTTGCGTTTTGGCCTCAGGTATTTGATCCTAGAGAGACCATCAGGTCTCAGCTCTTTATCATTGCTTTATGAAATCTCCTCCAACCCCAGTCTATCTTGACTATTTTTTTTTTTTAAGCGAAAGTTTCCCTGCTTAATCTTAGTCAATGAGCAAAACTAGCACATGCCTACTAGGAAATGTAAGGATGTCTTTTATTTTATTTTATTTTGTTTTATTGTATTGTATTTTATTTTTATTTATTATTTTTTTAAATTTTTATTTATTTTTTTTAATTTTTTAAAAATTTTTTATTTTTAACGTTTATTTATTTTTGAGACAGAGAGAGACACAGCATGAACGGGGGAGGGTCAGAGAGAGAGGGAGACACAGAATCTGAAACAGGCTCCGGCCTCTGAGCTGTCAGCACAGATCCTGACGCGGGGCTCGAGCTCACAGACCGCAAGATCATGACCTGAGCTGAAGTCGAACGCTTAACTGACTGAGCCACCCAGGCGCCCCAAATTTTTATTTTTTTAAATATAATGTCAATTTGGCTAACATGCAGTGTGTACAGTGTGCTCTTGGTTTTGGGGGTAGATTACCACGATTCATCGCTTACGTGCAACACCCAGTGCTCCTCCCAACAGGTGCCTCCTCAATGCCCATCACCCATTTTCCCCTCTCCCCGTCCCCCCCCCCGCCATCAACCCTCAGTTTGTTCTCAGTATCCAAGAGCCTCTTATGGTTTGCCTCCCTCCCTCTCAGTTTGTAACTATTTTTTCCCCTTCCATTCCCCCATGGTCTTCTGTTAAGTTTCTCAAGTTCCACATGGGTGAAAACATATAATATCTGTCTTTCTCTGACTTATTTCACTTAGCATAATACCCTCCAGTTCCATCCACAGTGCTGCAAATGGCAGGATTTCATTCTTTCTCATTGCCAAGTAGTATTCCATTGTATATATAAACCACATCTTCTTTATCCATTCATCAGTTGATGGACATTTGGGCTCTTTCCATACTTTGGCTATTGTTGAAAGTGCTGCTATGAATTGGGGTACATGTGCCCCTATGAATCAGCACTCCTGAATCCTTTGGATAAATTCCTAACAGCGCTATTGCTGGGTCATAGAGTAGTTCTATTTTTAATTTTTTGAGGAACCTCCACACTGTTTTCCAGAGCAGCTGCACCAGTTTGCATTCCCACCAACAGCGCAAGAGGGTTCCCGTTTCTCCACATCCTCACAAGTGTCTGTTGTTTCCTGAGTTGTTAATTTTAACCATTCTGACAGGTGTGAAGTGTTATCTCAGTGTGGTTTTGATTTGTATTTCCCTGATGATGAATGACATTGAGCATTTTTTCATGTGTGTCGGCCATCTGGATGTCTTCTTTGGAAAAGTGTCTCTTCATGTCTTTTGCCCATTTCTTCACTGGATTATTTGTTTTTCGGGTGTTGAGTTTGGTAAGTTCTTTATAGATTGTGGATACTAACCCTTTATCTGATATGTCATTTGCAAATTTCTTTTCCCGTTCCGTCAGTTGCCTTTTAGTTTTGTTGATTGTTTCCTTTGCAGTGCAGAAGCTTTTTATCTTGATGAGGTCCCAATAGTTCATTTTTGCTTTTAATTTTCATGACTTTGGAGATGTGCACAGCAAGAAATTGCTGCAGTTGAGGTCAAAGAGGTTGTTGCCTGCTTTCTCCTCTAGGGTTTTGATGGTTTCCTGTCTCACATTTAGGTCTTTCATTGTAAGGATGTCTTTTAAAAAAGTCTTTTGGGGGCACCTGGGTGGCTCAGTCAGTTGAGCTTCCAACTTCGGCTCAGGTCATGATCTCACGGTTTGTGGGTTCGAGCCCCGCATCGGGCTCTGTGCTGACAGCTCAGAGCCTGGAGCCTGCTTCCGATTCTGTGTCTCCTTCTCTCTCTCTGCCCCTCCCCCGCTCATGCTCTGTCTCTTAAAAATAAATAAATGTTAATAAATAAATAAGTCTTTTGCATCTCCTGGGTGGCTCAGTTGGTTGAGCATATGACTCTTAATTTTGGCTTAGGTCATGATCCCAGAGTCATGAGATCAAGCCTGTGTTGGGCTCCACACTGGGCATGGAGCCTGCTTGAGAGTCTGTCTCTCCCACTCTGTCCCTCTCCCCTGCTCATGCCCTCTCTCTCACACTCTCTTAAAAAACAAAACAAAACAAAAAACAACAAAGCTCTTTAAGTGTTAACATCTGCTGCACATTTGATGATCATGCATAAGGGTTCTTAAAATTTCAAAAAGCACAGAGAGAGACGTTCTGTACCCTTTCTTGGTGAGGTTCCCCTCTTCTTTGACCAGGTTGTGTTTGCAAAACAGAAAATGATATCTATCAAATGAGAGAATAGATGGAAAGAGGCCTGAAGCATGGTTTGTATTCAGTACGTGCTGGTTGACGCTGAAGCTAGTGTATGTTAAGCTTTTGCAACCTGGGCGTGCTTTGCAGTATTGTGATGAGCCAATACAGCTGAGATGAGAGGCTTTGCTTCTTCCCAGCTCTCCCTCATACTCAGGCACCACTCAGGGGCTGGAGGCTCAACTCTGGATGAGTCTGGGTGACAGTAACTTGCCTCCTTTCCCTTCGCCAGTGTCCCTTACAGGAAGGAGAGTCTGATGATTGTGAAAATCTTCTTCCTAATAAGGCTTCATTCCTTCTAAGTCTCTGTAAACTCTCTAAGCCTTTATGCTTTCAGTTTTCTCTGCTACACACACCAAAGTGAATAGTGGGACAGAAAACGGATGCTCTGGGGCTGTCTGGGTGGTTCAGTCGGTTAAGTGTCCGACTTCAGCTCAGGTCACGATCTCATGATTTGTGGGTTCGAGCCCTGCATTGGGCTCTGTGCTGACGGCTCAGAGCCTGGAGCCTGCTTCAGATTCTGTGTCTCAGTCTCTCTACCCTTCACTTGCACTCTCTCTCTCTCAAAAATAAACAAACATGAAAAAAGAAAAAAGGATGTGCTGTAAAGAACAGAAGGAACACTTGTGACACTTACTGCTTCCCACTGAGGAACAGCTGTGTGGGGCATGTGGGCCCAAAAGGCATCTCGCCTTAGAATCTGTTTCAACCCTTGTAACGTGAGGACATTGGGCTAAAATTAGTTACTGGATGCACACCAGTCCCCTTCTGACTCTGGCCTGCGGTTCCCGCTGTGCCTTACTGTTCTTTTCCACCCCTCATCTCCATTTGTTCATGTTCTTATTCATTTGGCCCTTCACTGAGCACCTCACTGTGCACTAGGACCTAGCAGTGAAGAAGGCCGGGAGCTTGCAGCCTGGCGGGGGAGACAGCGCCCCGGGAATTGCTGTGAGCAGTATTTTGGAGCAAGGGCCCTGGTGGGGAGCCTCACCCCATCCGGGACACTGGAGATGGCTTTAGGAAGAGCGGTCCATCAGCCTGTGTGGAGCCTCTTAGGGGAGAGCAGACATGGTTTCTTGAGAGAAGCAGAAGAGAGTCAGTGTTACTGGGGCCTGTTGAACAGGGGGAAGAGGCCGGGAGCAAGACCTGGGAGGGGTGGGCAGGGGCCCCATCAAGGAGCGCCTGTGGCATTCGGATTTTAGCTTATCCAGCGCAGTCAGAGGGCTCTTAGCTAAATGGGACATAATCACAGCCACGTTTTAAAACCTCACCCGGGTACGCTGCAAAAATGGATTGCAGTTGTGGAGAGACTAATTAGGGGCTCCTGCAGTGCAGTTCGGGCTGACGATCTCTGTGCACTTTGAGGATGGGGACTGTTACAGGTGTCTTGGACTCCGCCACGATATTCTGTATGGGGCGGATACCTTATCACAGTTTCCCAGGAGCCATCGTGGGGAACTCCGTGAGCACATGGGAGCTCTCCTGCTCCTGGGGTGTTGGAGCTGACCTGGGAAGGACCCAAGCCAGTCCCATTGGGCAGCTCTGCTCTGGGGTTTTGTGGTCACTTCCGCAGCCTGGCCTGGCACTGGACGGTGAGGAAGGAGTGGGCCGGGCCTGGTGTGGAAGCCTGATGTCCTGGGTGGGGCTGGCAGTTGGCGCTCAGCACCAGGCCGAGCAGGCGGCCCTGTTGTGGGCCTGTGAGAAGCTGCAGCTCTGGAAGGGCCCTGGAGGGGGGCAGCTGAAGGGGCTGGGGTCCTGCAGGGAAATGCCACTTCCCTCTGCGCCTGGACAGTTGCTCCCAATGCCTGCCTTCCTCTGCTGTCTTTAGGACCAGTATTAACAGCTACTGAGGTGCATGTATACACACACACACACACACACACACACACACATGTTATGAAGGCTCTACTTTTCTAGAGCATTGTTAAGTTCAGAGCAAAACTGAGGGGAGGTACAGAGATTTGCTAAATACTCCCTGCCCCTACACAGGCATGGCCTTCCCCATTATCAACATCCCCCGCAAGAGTTGTACATTCTGTGGGCTGAAACCGTGAAAATGACCTGTATCCATCATTATGGTATCATACAGAATATTTTCACTGCCCTAAAAATCCTCTGTGCTCTGCTTATTCGACCCCTACCCCCACACCCCTGGCAACCACTGATCTTTTTACAGTCTTTAGAGTTTGGTCTTTTCCACAGTGTCATAGAGTTGGAACCGTATGGTATGTAGCCTTTTCAGATTGGCTTCTTTCACTTAGTCATATACACTTATCGTTTCTCCATGACTTTTTGTAGCTTACTGGCTCATTTCGCTTTAAATTTTTTTTTAAATGTTTATTTAGTTTTGAGAGAGAGACAGAGACAGAGTGTGAGCAGGCAAGGGGTAGAGAGAGAGGGAGACACAGAATCAGAAGCAGGCTCCAGGCTTCAAGCTGTCAGCACAGAGCCCGACATGGGACTCGAACTCACAAACCACGAGATCATGACCTGAGGCAAAGTCCGACACTCAACTGAGCCACCCAGGCTCCCCAGCTCATTTCTCTTTAGTGTTGAGTATCCCATTGTCTTGAGGTAGCACGGTTTATCTGAAGGACGTCATGGTTGCTTCCAAATTTTGGCAATTATGAGTAAAGCTGCTGTAAACCTCCATGTGCAGGTTTTTGTGTAGACATGAGTTTTCAAGTCCTTTGGGCAAATACTAAGGAGCAGGATTACTGGATCATGTGGTAAAAGCATGTTTAGTTTCTTAAGAACCTGCCCGAACGTCTTCCGGAGTGGCTCTACTATATCGCATTCCCAGTCACAACGAATGAGTGTTCCTATTGCCCCAAGTGTTGTCAGTGTTCCAGATTTTGGCCATTCTAACAGGCACGTACTGGTACCTTCTTTTCATCTGCATTTCTCTGATGACACATGAGACTCTCTTCATGTACTCGTTTCCCATCTGCTTGTCTTCTTTAGTGAGGTGTTTGCTAAGGTCTTTGGCCATTTTTAATTGAGTTGTTTGTTTTCTTATGTTGAGTTTTAAGAGTTCTTTGTATATTTTGAGTAACAGTTGTCTCTCACCTGAACCCAGCATATACTGACTCCACCTGTGTGTCAGGTCCTTTCAGCACCGTGTTTTCCCGGCAGCAGTCCTTCCAGACAGTTCCATTTGTTTTTCACTTTTGAGAGACTGTGGGATAGCCATTAAGATGCGAGTTTTGGAGCCGGACCGCCTGGGTTCCGATCCCGGCAGGCGACATACCCACTGTGAGACCTGAGGCAAGTTGCATAATTTCTGTGTCCCACAGTTTCCTCATCAGTAAATTGGGTAAGAGTAGAGCCTGTCTCATGGGGTGGTGACAGTGAAAGGGACTAGCACAGCGAGCACCAGACCAGGGTCTAGGACAGGGCAGGCACTCTGGAAAGACTGGCTGCTGAGCCGACAGATGAGGAACTGAGGCGGGCAGAGGTCAGATCACCAGCCCGGGGGCATGTGGAGCTGGCCTGGTAAGCAGCTCCGTCCTGAAGCCTGTGTACTCTGCCCTCCCCCAGTCTTGTGAGCTGGGAGCAGTGCAGACAGAGCAGGCTAGCTCGTGCCCCAGCACAGAAGCTGCTCACTTATGCTGGGGCTTGGGTCCCGCCGCTGTGGGATCACCCTCCCCACCGCTTGCACTCTTGCTGGGGAGGCCACTTGCTCTGCTGCAGCCATGACCAGCCCCACCCCAGCCCTGCAGGTCACCAGGGCTGCAACTGTGGGGCTGACGGCCCCAAGGACATTGAAACCCCTCCCCCCACCAAGCCCTCCCTGCCAGCACTACAGGATCGAGTCTGCAGGGCTGTCCTTTACGTGATCCCCAGATGGACCCTGTGTCCCGGGTGCAGTGGTCTGCTCCCCTTCATAATGCGCCGCAAACTCTAAAGGCTCCAGGTGTCTGCTTGGGCTGGTTCCCCAGCTGGGTCCTCCTCCCTTCAGACAGAAACACCTGCCAGGGCTCAGCCATCACCCTGATGCACTTTGTCTTGTCTGTTATCACTGGTGGCTCTGTTCTTGGCCTCCTCTACTGGACTGTAAGCTCTTCGAGGACAGGGACCATGTCGTCTTTATCTTTGAGTCCCTTGTGTGCCCCATACACCATGTGCGCAGTAGACGCCCAGTGAATCTCTATTGGGTTGAGCTTAGCACCACTGAGTTCTGAGTACCTTCGGGAGAACATCTGTGCTGTGTTGCCCTGTGATAGACACAGGAAGAACAGAGCTCCTGGGGAGGGTAGGTGTCCTTGGCACCTTGGCTGTCTCTGATATGCTGCTGGCACAAAGGCCCTGTGCCATTAAATACCTAGCTCTGATGAACTCGGATGTCTCTTTTCTTTTTTGAGGCTTCTGGAGAAAAGTGTTTGCCGTGTAATCCACAATGTCTTGGAATGAGTGTCTTTGTATTTGCAAATGAGTCTTGTGACCGGTTATCTGAATAATGGTAACAGTTGTTGTGAGTTGTTTTCATTTTATTGGAGTCACTAACTTTGATTCATTACCAGATTTAGACACTCAAAGCCTTATCCTACACAATAGAGCTCCTTTGTTGCCAGAACTCCAAAAGCTAGCTTTTACAAGCCATCATTGAGGGGGAGATGATGCAAAAGGACTTAACAAAGCTGTCTGGTCTCCGGCTGTGGCCCCATTAAATCTAAGATCCCAGTTATCCAAGGCAGACTTTCACGGTACGTATGTTCAAGAGTTGTGGGAGATAAGACAAATGTGTAAACCAGTTAATAAAGGTGAAATTCAAATAATTATAAGTGCACTGAAGAAAATAATACAGGATGTGACTGAGGAGCCCCGTATCCCCATTGCTTACCGTGGAGTCTGATGCATAGACATAAAACTGACAGCTGCTGCTTATTGAGTTCTGACGGTATGCTGGCACTGTGGCAAGCATTTCTGTGAGGCTTTGCCAATGAGAAAAATCAGGTTCTCAGAGGTTAAGTGACTTGTTAGTAAAAGAGAAAACCCAACGGCTCTTCGATATCGTGAGATCTTTATAAAAGCAATATTCAGGAATAAAGATTCCAGAACCTTTCCCCCCCACCCTAAAGATTTACCTAACTTTTCCCTTCAGGCTAAAATGCCTTCCCCCTATCCAGTTGGACTTCCATATTTCTTTCCACACAGGTTGTCCTCTGTGTCAGGGACGACTGGCTGGATGGTAATTTTCTTCTAAGCTCTTTATACTTAAAAGTGTTAAATTGCCCCTTGGCCTTAAGTGTCTGTTCATCGGACGTTTTTTCTTAAGCTGACTTCATGCCCCTGACCTCCTTGTTTGGACAGCATCCATTTCTCGTGTTCACACAATTTTGAAATTGTGTGTCTCCCTGCTGCCCTCTTACAGTGCAGAAATCCAGGCTGCATTTCCTTTCGTGGAGGTGTGGCAGGTCTGGGACTGCTAAGGAACTTATTCCTGGCTCTTACATGTCGTATTCCTGCTGGGATGGTTTGATGACACAGTTTATTTGATCTGGCCCTTCCCTTCCATGGGTCCAGCCTCCGTCCCTACTGAGTAAACTCCACGCCAGAGATAAAGACTCATATGTGCCACCGACTGAGCCAGCCAGATGCCTGGCACTGTGGGTTTTGATGACACTTTCTTATCAGCTTGGGCCCGGAGCTCAGGACCAGACTGCTGGGGAGCTGAGGCTCGTCCTTTCCTGCTTCTTCTTGTGTCATTGGCTGGCCTGGCATTGCACAGCACCTACCCTTCTGCACTCCACCCTGCCTCCATGCCCTGCCTCCACCTTCTCTCCTACCTGGTCACTCATTCCCAGGGTGTCATCACCCTGGGGGAAGAGCAGGGACTTGGGATCGTGTCGCATCTGCACCAAGTGTTAGCCGTCTGACTTTGGAAGTTACTCTGAGCCTTATTTCTTCATCTGACAAATAGGACCAGATGACAACTAGTCCGTAGGTTCTTTCATTGG
Source organism: Panthera tigris (assembly GCF_018350195.1). Taxonomy (NCBI): domain Eukaryota; kingdom Metazoa; phylum Chordata; class Mammalia; order Carnivora; family Felidae; genus Panthera; species Panthera tigris. The sequence continues at coordinate 39,122,999 of NC_056669.1, read as the reverse complement.
ATTGAACAAGAGCATCTAATAATTCCTATTTAATTGTAGTATTTAATAAATGACCCATTTTCCTTTAGTAAGTGATTCTGTGATGGGAAGTAGCTTGTATGTGATCAGTACGTGAGGGAATACCAGTATGGGGGAGTCACATTGGTTTTCATGCCTTGGCGAGTACATGGTACCCATTCACCCCATGCTCTTCCTCTGGGCTCCGTTTGGTCACGTGCCGTGTTTCAGAAGTGCTGTCGGGCAGTTCTGTCTGGTCTTTCTCCATTTTCCTTTCTCTTCTTGTGCACATAACCCAGCAACCTTCTTCACATACCCTTTCATCGCACTAGTATGTTTTTATCAGGATTGTTGCTGTTTGGTTAGTACTCTAGGTACAGATCTTGTGTGATTTTCTAGAACGGTACTATTTTTTTTTTCACACGTGAATGGCATTATAGCAGAGATGCTTGTGTTGATTTCTTTGTTCTGCCTTCCATCTGGCCTTTTGCACTGCGCTTCATTTCATGGAACCAATCCTTTAGCCTGGACCTGGCTAGGACCTACAAGAAATCAAAGACAGTTCAGCCAGGGGCACCTGGATGACTCAGTTGGTTAAGCGTCCGACTTCGGCTCAGGTCATGATCTCACAGCTTGTGAGTTCGAGCCCTGTGTGGGGCTCTGTGCTGACAGCCGGGAGCCTGGAGCCCGCTTCGGATTCTGGAGCCCTCTCTCTCTCTCTCTCTGCTCCTCCTCCACTCCCGCTTTGTGTCTCTCGCTCTCAAAAGTAAATAAGCATTAAAAAAAATTTTTTTTAAACAAAGACAATGCAGGCAGTTGCGTACTGTGACTGTTTTTTGTTTTTGTTTTATTTTGTTTTTTCTTTAGAGAGAGAGAGCATGAGCAGGGGAGGGGCAGAGAGAGAGGGGGACAGAGATTCCAAAGTGGGCTCTGTGCTAACAGCAGCAAGCCCGATGAGGGACTTGAACCCACCAATTGTGAGATCATGACCTGAGCTGAAGTCAGATACTCAACCAGCTGAGCCCCCGTGTCTTTTCATGTGTGCCCCTGTGACTGTTTTTTCGTGTTGTTTTCACCTGCACTGTTGTGGTACATGCCTGACTGGTGTCCGCTTCTATTCTTGACCCTGGATGCGCGGTTGTTGACATCGCATCTAGAGTAACCCTTTAAAATGAAAATCAGAATATATGTTTGCATTAAAAATTCTGAAAGTTATTCTGTGTGAATTTTAGGATTGAGGAAATGAATATGTGGATATATTTGGGATCTAGGGTTCTCACTGTAAGAGAAAATACAGATGTGGACTGGGGGAAGGGCAGTGGTGTTAAATTGGAATTTTCAGTATAAAGTCCGTCTCTCTCTCTCACACACACATGTACAGATTGGTTTCCTAGCTGTGTCTGCCAAAGGAGGCTAGGAGCAACGGCATCCCTGAGCAGTGGGCACATCTGGCTTCCATATCCTGGGTTTACAAATTCCGTTACCTACTAAAAGGAACTGGGGCTCCCTGAAGAGAGAATTCTTAAACTTATTCCCCACAGGGAGCATGGCAGAAGGACACAGGAGCTAGTTGGAAACATTTTGAGTGTCAAAATAAGTAACAGCAACCAGATCATAAACTATTGAAAAACAAAAGACCATATGAGTCCATATTGATACTAAAAAGCATAAATTGGGGGAAGGGGAAGTTCCTTGTTATTGTAAAATGCTAACTGTTACAAATGCAGAGGGAAGGATAAAGTTGGAAAACTCCATCTGCGACCCCAGTTGAAGTGTCTGATTCACCCCTGGGTGAAAGTTTGTTGGGGACCAAATACTTACACAGTCAGAGGACACAGACAACTTGTTTCTCAGGAAAAAAAGGCACTTTTACGGCAAAGCCCTGACAGCAGCTTAACCGAGTAACCGTCATATGTGACATCACTTGTCCTGGAGGAAACCGATGTTAGGTGCCTTCCCAGGCTGTCCTGCAAGGGACCCCCAACCCTTCTGTAGGAGACCTGCCTGTAATGCACAGTCTGGGTTGGAGCATGAAAAGACAAGCAGATGAACACACATTAGGGATCATCACACAAAACAGAGGGCCTGTGGTCTTTGCCCCCATGAGGGTCACAAATAACAGAGGAAGGCTGTGGAACCCTTCTACGACAGGGTGACTGAAGAGACGTGACATCTGGATGCATGCTGTATGGTGCAGGATTGGATCCTGATTGGAGGAGGGGAAAGTTGCTGCATAAGATAGTTTAGAAAATCCGAACATAGATAGCAGTATTGTATTTTTTTAAAAAATGGATAATTGCACTGGGTTCTATAGGAATGTCTTGTTCTTAGAATCACCCACTCCTGAGAGGAAAGGGTCGTGACCTCTGCAACTTACTCTCGGGTGGTTCGGGAAGAAAAATAAACGTATGTATTATATATACATGTATAGATGGAGAGAGCAGAATGTTAACAATGGTTGAATCCAAATGCCAGAGTATTTGGGATTTCACTGCAATACTCTTTTTTTTTTATGCCGATACTGTATTTCCTGCACGTTTACAGATTTTATGTAATTTTTCCACTTGTACAGCTCTCTTCAGAGCTGTAACTGACATATAATAATTGTGTAAATTTAAGGTACAACATAATGATTTGACATATGTATGTATTGCAAAATGATGACCACAGTACTTTTAGTTAACGTTCATCACCCTACTTAGTCTTTTTTCTTACGATGAGAACTTTTAAGATTTTATTAGCAGCTTTTGAATATATGGTACAGTGTTGTAGTTTTAACTGTAGTCACTATGCCATGTATTACATCCTCGAACTTACTTATCTTCAAACTAGAAGTTTGTGCCCTTTGACCACCTTCACCCACTTCCTCTGGCAAGTGGGTGAAGAGTTCCACCTCTGGCAACTACCAAACTCTTCTCTGTTTCCGTGAGTTTGGTTTTGCTAGAGAAAACATAGAAGTAAGATCATACAGTACTTGTCTTTCTCTGACTTCTTTCACTTACCATAATGCCCTCAAGGTCCATCCATGGTGCAAATGGCAGGATTTCCTTCCCTTTTTTTTTTTTTTTTTTTTAATACTTTATTTGTTTTTGAGAGAGAGAGAGAGAGAGAGACAGAGCAGAGTGGTGGAGGGGCAGAGAGAGGGGAAGACATAGAATCTGAAGCAGGCTCCAGGCTCTGAGCTGTCAGCACAGAGCCCGACACGGGGTTCAAACCTAGGAACCGTGAGATCATGACCTGACCCGAAGTCGGAGGCTTAACCAACTGAGCCACCCAGGCACCCTGAGGATTTCCTTCCTTTATAAGACTGAACATTATAACTTCTCCGTAGGTCTGAAAAAAAAAATCTAAATAAAATGCTTAATTAAAAAAAAAAAAAGATGAGGTAAATGCAACAAAATGTCAATATTGTTTTAAACTCCTGGGTGTCTGTTATATTATTTTCTGTAATTTTATGTATGTTTACGTTAATCTCTGATGATAAAAAAGTTTCAAAATAAAATATTTAGGTACATTGAGTACTACTTGCCTCTTTACTAGAACACTGAGTTCTTTTTATGCCTTTTTTGCCCTGGTACCCAGGTTATGGGAATTTTTTTACTCACTGGACAATCGTCAGGTTTATACAAGCTCTTCTTCCCTGTGGTGTAGACTTTCGGGGTTCCCCACCACAGGAAAGAAACCCTTCTCGTTACTCCCACCCTTCTGTCCCAGCTTGGCTCCTGCTGTTCCCTGACTCTTGACTTCCTGTATTTCTCATTTCTGGCCTGGGAATACCCTTCGGGGCTCGATGTGTTTCTTTTCCTGGATTTGTCTTGACCCTTCCCAGAAAGCTCTGCCCCTCTGGTCTCTCAGAAGAACCACTTGGCCCAAGTCGCTTCCATTCCAACAGAGCCCTGGCTCCTGGGACCCCCTCTAGCATGGCCTGGTTGGAGTGACTGGCCCAGAGAGGAGTGTTTTAAGAGACTGAGAGATTAAAGTTCTGGTGTTACCAGTTACTAGCTTGGATAGAGATTACTTTGAGCTTTTGGTTTTATCTACGGTAAAATGAAGATAAGATACCGTTTTCTCCCTCCCTCTCTCTTTCTCTCCGATTTGGTCATGAGGTTTAAATGAGGCAAGGGTTTAAGGACCGCCTGTATCCTGTGAATATGGGTTGTCTGTTGTCTTTTTTTCTGACCTTCCATTCCAGATGAAAAACATTTTGAGCTCAGCACATCCTCAATTTCCGTCTCTCTAGACTCAATTATATTTTCTTTCTTCCTCTTTTGCAAAAGCTTTGGTATGAAGTTTACTTATTTATGCTCTGGCAGTTTCCACCGGTGCCTTGGGGGAGGTTTTTGAGGTCCCAAGACAGGACCTGAAACACATTATCCTATAGAAAGAATGTTACTACATGCTGGCTGTGTGCACTGCCAGGACCATACCTAAGAAATACAAGGAAGGACCAGACAGGTTTTCATGAAATCCTGATAGCACTGTCCTTTTGCATGAGAAAGTATCTGGAGAGAGGATACCAAGCAAGCAACGCATCAGAAACCATCCATTTATAACCTGAGATCAGTAAGCCTTGGTGGATGGGGACTTCCTAGGCAGCGTTTAGCAAAGTCATGCTAATGCAAGAGCTGTGTGACGTTATCCCTACGGCCCAGCACTGTTCTGACCACTCTGTTTTTATAAAATGCAAGAACTGAAGTTCAGTGGGCTATGAGAATTGAAAGCTCCTTGAAATGTGTGACCTACCCCCAACTCATACTTAAGCCATTCCTAGCTGGCAAGAACATACCCTATCGTTGGACACTCTCTGATGGTATGTGACTTTTCACTGTGATGTCCTCCAAGGGCTCTTGCTGAAAAGTCCTTTCTTGATGTCTGTGGGTATAAAAATACCCAATGAAGTGGGGGTGCTCTGACCTCGTTGTACCTCCTCCACCACAAGATTTTGCTCCCCGGACAACATCCCCGTCACTGCCTTCTCCTGCCACAAGCGTAAAGCCCACCCCCTCCCCAGAGGGAGGTGACGCTTTGAGGCTTTTTATGTTTCAGGGACTAGGCAAGTCCACCCCAGTATCTTCCTGCCACTCCTTTCCCCTCTTTCCAGGGTGGGCATGCCCCCACTCTTTAAAGCAACAACAGAACCTGCTAGTTACTTCATACAGAAGAATGCAATACTTCCTGAGTAACTCCTGGGAACCAGGCAGCCTACTGAGAATATAGACATTAATGTCATCGTCCGTTTGGAGAGCCTTGGCTTTGGAAGGTGAAGTGACCTGAGGTCACCCAGCTGTGAGTGACAGAGTTGGGTTTGAATAGAACAGCATCAGAGCCCGAGCACCTAGCACCTCTCACACTGTGCAAGGTGTGGAGGACAGTGTGCCTGCTCTCGGCTTGAGATACACGCTCCCACATGTGCCAGATGGGGGCCCGGGAGTAGGACCCAGGTTTCCTGCCACCCTGCCCCACACCCATCCCTCCGTTAGCGGGTTTGCTCTCTCTTCCTTGGGCTGTACTTTTACCTGTGCCTTCTTTCTTCTTGGAGGAGACGGAAAACTGCTGATTTGCCATCCAGTGACCTATCACCAAAAGTTCCTTCAGCCTTCCCTTCATCAGGGTAGAAGTCCTGGCTTCTCTGTTCTAAAGGACTCTTTTTCTAGTCCAGTTTTCTTTCTTTTTAAAAAAAATGTTTTTAATGTTTATTTTTGAGAGAGAGACAGAGCATGAGGAGGGAGGGGCAGAGAGAGAGAGAGAGAGAGAGACAGAATCTGAAGCAGGCTTCAGGCTCTGAGTGCTCAGCACAAAGCCCAAGGCGGGGCTTGAACTCACGAACCACGAGATCATGACCTGAGCCGAAGTCAGAAGCTTAACCGGCTGAGCCACCTGGGCACCCCATCTTTTTCTTATTTTTTTTAATGTTTATTTATTTTTGAGAGAGAGTGAGAGCACATGCCTGAGCAGGAGAGGGGCAGAGAGAGAGGGAGACAGAAGAACCAAAGCAGGCTCTGTGCTGTCAGTAGTGAGCCTGACACAGGGCTCGAACTCAAGAACCGGGAGATCATGACCTAAGCCGAAGTCAGGTGCTCGGCCAACTGAGGCACCCAGGCACCTTTTGCCCAGTTTTCTGATAGACCCTCCCCGCTCCTCTGTAACCCCTCCCCTTCACTCAAACCTCACCCAAATTCAGCCAGCCTTGCTATGCTTTTAGCCCTGGTTCTTTTCCTGCCCACTTTTTCTTTTTATGGTGGTTTCACTTTCAAGAGCTTTCTCCAGCTGAGCCCAAGCTACCATCATGACCAGCGTCGGCCAAAAATCTCTCAAATACTCAGCTTTAATATGAATCTGGTTTTGGTTCTGACCTTGTGGTGCATTGCTCTGTGACTGCTACCACTGAGAGACCTGAGGCTGGAGGGTGGGGGGTGGGGTGGTCCAGATACTGCTCACACATTTATTTAGCGCTGTCTCTTTTTGCTTCTCAGGTACCCAGATAAGCTGTTTCTCCCCAAGTTCCTTCTCCTGGCGTCAGGCTGCCTTCGTGGATTCTTACTGTTGGGCTGCTGTTCAGCAGAAGGACTCCTTGCAGGGCAATTCTGGACACCTTCCACTGTGGCTGCATAAGGTAACTGGGGATGTTTTCTCACCCGATAGCCTTGTAGACGTGGGAACCGAGGCCCAGAGAGGCTGTGCCACGCAGTCACACAGATGCGCATGGCCAGCCAGCAGCCCTGTGACTCGGATCATACAAGCCTGGCACTTTAAATTTGGTCAGAAGAACTCAGAAACCTCAGAGATTACTTGGTTCGGCACCTTCACTAGCAGATGCAGAAACTGAGGCACTTTTTGGATTTTCGCGCCATAACGGCGGGCATGTTGTGTCATGTTTCTACCCTTACTGCCCAGTGGCGTCTGATGCAGAGTAGGCTCTCGGTGCCTTTTGAATTGCCTGGGTGAGCGATGTTAGATAGGGGCAGAGCCAGGACTCAAACCTAGCCCTGGCCCGCGCCTTTTCCACTGCTCCCAGGGTCCCTTGGGGAAAGTGGCGGCCAACATCCAATTTGGTTTCTTCTCGCCAGTGTGTTGCTGGAGCATCGGGAAGCCTAGTGATGACTCCTTCTGGGGGTGTTGGCTGCGACAGAGCTGCTGGGATCTATTCCTTGGCGGTTTGACAGGTCCATATTCCGCAAGGAAGGGGAGACATGCTACACAGGGGACTCCAGTGTCCTAAGAGAAGAGGCCCCATCAGGAGCTCCCTGGTCAGGGAGTGATGGAGTTGGGGGGTAACATGGGGTATGGGAGGTGAGGAACCGGCGCCGGAGTCAGCGGGTTTGTGCAGAACGTTCTTTGTGTCACAACACGGCTCGAGTAGGTCTTCTCCATGCGTGTGAAAGTAGGACTGTGTATCAGCCCGTCATCATTTTCAACCACTGGTTCTGCCATCCATCATGAAAACAAAAAGAATGTTTGTGTTTCTTCTGGTGTTCTCCTCCACTGAGGAAAGAGTGCTGCTTTAGTTTCTGAAAAGCCAAAGGCTGAAAAGTTTGACTCTGGCCTTGACCTATTGCTGAACACTCCGCATCCTTTTTAAAAAAAGAACAATTTAAGTCCTTTGCTATGACTCAGGCCTCATCCCCTCGTGTTAATTTATTGTGTGCCACCAGGCAGAGTGATGCCTACAATGGCTGCTTTCTTCTTTGGGGTTGGGCTTTTCTCTTTGACTTTTAGCCTTAGCGCTAGCTGGGTCCTCGTCAACACTGTAGGTCTTACTAGCCAGGCCAGCAAATAATAAAGATATTCGATAGGAATGGGCACAGTTCCAGAAGCTGAACAGCCTTGTCTGCACGTCAGAATCCATGCTGTTTTAACGTGGGTCTCTGTGTTGTGATGCTCTTAGGGGAAGGGAGGGTGTGCCAGGCTGGGCACTGACAGAGCCGCAGAAGAAGAATGTATCATCTGGCGTGTCCAGCGTATGTTAGGGATGTTAGAGACTGTGAAACTTTGAAAGTGGGAAGAAACAAGGGTTTTGATGCAGTCTAAGGTGAAGGACACCTAGAGAGACAAGCCGAGGACTCAGGACTAGTTGCTGACCACAGTCAGGTCCCTGGCCATCCACTGCCCCTGCCGTGTAGGAGGAGAAGCCCTGTAGAGTGGTGTGGGCAGCCAAGCCCCCGGGGTCCAGTGTTAGTGAGACACTAAGGAGCTTTCTGGTGGTAGTAGGCTAGCTTGTTTGAATGGAAGTTTGGCTGAGAGACTTTTCCAGATCCACAGGGCTTGGGGCAAAAATTAAGAGTTGACACAGCCAAGTTGAAAGGAGCTTGGTCAACACACCCCAGGCTCGAGAGCCCATTGCTAGGGAGTAAGGGGTGATCCTAAATTAGACCAGCCCTCATGGGGACCAGCGTCCTGGTTTGAATCACTTTCAGTACTGACTGAATGAGGAGATACGGGGACTGTCAGCATCTCGAGTCTGCCCACCAGCCAGCAGCAAAAATAAATCTTTGCCAGAAGTAGGTAACTTCATCCAGAGCCTCAAACTCTTGTCTGGTTTTTCACGTGTAGTTTCAGCAGCTGATACACAGGAAAACCAAGAGAAAAATCAGAACTAGAAACAGACCCACAGGATATCCAGTTGATAAATTGATCAGATACCCTATTTATTTATTTATTTATTTATTTATTTATAATTTTTTTATTATGAAATTTATTGTCAAATTGGTTTCCATACAACACCCAGTGCTCATCCCAACAGGTGCCCTCCTCAATGTCCATCACCCACCCTCCCCCCACGCGCCCTATCAACCCTCAGTTTATTCTCAGTTTTTAAGAGTCTCTTATGGTTTGGCTCCCTCCCTAACTTTTTTCTTTCCTTCCCCTCCTCCACGGTCTTCTGTTAAGTTTCTCAGGATCCACATAAGAGCAGATACCCCATTTGAATAATCACTAATACTATAGTATTAGTATTAATACTAATGATATGGAGAATTTCAAGAGAGTGGAAATTCTTTTTTTTAAATATGAAATTTATTGTCAAGTTCGTTTCCATACAACACCCAGTGCTCATCCCAAAAGGTGCCCTCCTCAATACCCATCACCCCCCCTTCCCTCCCTCCCATCCCCCATCAACCCTCAGTTTGTTCTCAGTTTTAAGAGTCTCTTATGCTTTGGCTCCCTCCCTCTCTAACCTTTTTTTTTTTTTTCTTCCCCTTCCCCATGGACTTCTGTTAAGTTTCTCAGGATCCACATAAGAGTGAAAACATATGGTATCTGCTTCTCTCTGTATGACTTATTTCACTTAGCATAACACTCTCCAGTTCCACCCACTTTGCTACAAAAGGCCATATTTCGTTCTTTCTCATTGCCAAGTAGTATTCCACTGTATATATAAACCACAACTTCTTTATCCATTCATCAGTTGATGGACATTTAGGCTCTTTCCATAATTTGGCTATTGTTGAAAGTGCTGCTATAAACATTGGGGTACAAGTGCCCCTCTGCATCAGCACTCCTGTATCCCTTGGGTAAATTCCTAGCAGTGCTATTGCTGGGTCATAGGGTAGGTCTATTTTTAATTTTCTGAGGAACCTCCACACTGCTTTCCAGAGCGGCTGCACCAGTTTGCATTCCCACCAACAGTGCAAGAGGGTTCCCGTTTCTCCACATCCTCGCCAGCATCTCTAGTCTCCTGATTTGCTCCTTTTAGCCAGAGAGTGAAAATTCTTGACCTGAAAACAGTAAATGACAATTGATTTTAGCTGACATTCACTGACGTCCTGCCTACCGTATACTAGAATGTATGTGTGGCATCAGAGAGCCACACATGATGCGGCCCCTTCCTCAGGAAGCTCCCTGTTTGGTGGGGAAGACAGATATGTAAGGAAGACACTGAGAAGGAGTATTCCAGAAGCGAGATGGGAAAAGAAGAGTGTGGTTATCATGGAAGCCTGGGGGAGAGTGTTCTTGGACAGAGCAGTGAACTCTGTTCAGTGCCCTTGCAGAGGGGACGGTGCAGTAGGAGTGAAACAGGCTTACTGGCGTGGGTGAATCATTAGTGCCCCCGGCAGAGGTGATTTTAGTGAAGAAGTGGGTGCCAGATGGCAGTGGGTGAATGGTGAGGGTGAGGAGGTGAAGATGATGGTGGTAGATAATTCCTTCAGATTTTTTCCCCCAGAAAATCTCTCTCTCTGGGAAAAGGAGGAGAGAGCAATAAGCTGGGTGGTAGCTGGAGGGAAGGTTTGGGAGCCTCTGGGAGATTGTATAATATGAGAGAGTTTGGCACACATTCAGATACCAACGGCAGTAAGAAAGTGGACTGGCTGCACCAATGGTGCACTGGCTGGGGAGGGCCTGTGGCACCTTCTGGCAGAGGGGAGGGCGCCGGCTTGTCCTGTTGGGGGGCAGCAGGGCCTCGATTGACTCTACAGGGTAAGCCCAGGTTATAGAGGACCTTTGAAAACTTAACAGGTGTGTGTAGGCTAAGTGCTGGAAACAGTGAGAGCCACTGCAGTTCCTTGATCGGGGAATATGGTGTTTCCAGGAGACAATTGTCAGAGATGGAGTGCAGGAGGGAAAGGAGGCAGGGAGGGAGCCGCCTAGCAGGCAGACTGAGGCTTTTGATCAGGAGACAGAAAAGAAGGGGAGCTGTTGGCATGAGAAAGGGAAAGAACAATCTAAAAGCAACATAGGTGTTTTGTTGTTGGCTGGAGGACCACAGTGAAGGACAGTCACAGGTGACATCCGTGTTTAGACCAGGGATCAGTGAGCTTTTCTGTGAAGGGCCACACGGTCCATTATCTCATCAAGGCAGGTCTGGCAGTCACTCTGTGGAGATGCAGATGCATCTGTGGCCGCATTGGGCTCGTGGGAGCGTTTTGCTGTCCCGCGGGCTCAGGGGATAGCATTGGGGGTGGTGGGAAGTACAAAGATTCTGGGCATCTTGGAAGACGTGCCAGTGGGACACAGAGGACAAGGGAAAGGTCAGAGTCATGGACACGGCACGCCCAAGGATTTAGGCAGTGGGTGAAGAAGGTGAGGCCATTCGCCCCTTTGAAGAAGTCTGGGGAGGGAGAAGGTTTTGGAGGAAAGCCAAACGGTTCTGCACACATGCAGTCAGAGCTGCTCGGTGAGCGGCACGATGTTAGGTGGGCCGTGGGCCGTGGTGTCCCGGGGTCCAAGGCAAGAGGGGTGTGGAGGCACCCGCGGCAGTGTGTCGGAGGGAGGTGGTGGTCAACACTGGGGTTTCCTAGGGCGTGCGTGCAGACAGGGCACTGTCTGAGGGGGAGGAGGAGGAGTTGGCCGAGGAGTCCCAGCCGCGGCTGGTGGGGAAAACGTGAAGGCTGTGCGCTGCACGAAGGAAAGCCAGGAGGTCCTGTGAGGAAGGCCTGTGTCAACATAGTACCGTGTCAGGTGCTGCCAGGGGATGGAGATGAAGTCTTCATTTGGGTGGGGGTGTGACCTGAATTGTATCCCCTAAAAGATCTGTTGATGTCCTAACGCCTGTCCCCTCGAATGGGCCCTTTGGTGGAAATAGGCTTGTTGCAGGTGGAATCAGTCGAGGTGAGGCCCTGCCAGAGTAAGGTGGGCCCCTCGTCCAGTATGGCTGGTGTCTTCCTGATTGGGGGACATTTGGACGCAGACACACACAAAGGGGAGAGATGCGAGACACCGGGGACAAGATGGCGTGTGACGCAGAGGCCTAGAGCAGAGCTATGGTGCCGTGAGCCAAGAACCCTGATTCCACTTTCTGCAAGAGACGGGCACGGGTCGTTCCCCAGAGGCTCTGGTGGGAGCAAGACCTGCCAATACCTTGATTTCAGACATCCGGCTACCCGGACTCTGAGAGACAACGTTGTTGTCTAAACCATCCAGCCCGTGGGACGTGGTTAGGGCAGCCCTAGGGAGCTGGTGCAGGTGGTTAGAGAAATTGGAACTCCGGCCTCATTGGAGGGGAAATAAAAGCTATGTCAGATTTGAATGTCCATGTGGCTTTGTTAGCCAAGCCAGATTCTGTGATCGCAGCTGCTTTATTTTCACATTGAATTCGTCTTCAGCTTTTTTCTTTTAATTGTGGTCAAATACACACCACAGAAAATGTACCTTCCTAACCCCTGTTAGGTGTGCAGTTGGCCAGCACGGAGTACGTTCGCCATGTTGTGCAACCATTGCCAAGATCCATCTGAACTTTCTCAGCTTCCCAAACCGGAACCCTGTGCCCCTTCGATACCGACTCCCTGCTTTTCCCTTCCGCCAGCTCCTGGCAACCACCATTCTACTTTCTGAGTCTTATCTCCTCTTCCAGGCACCTCAGATAGCCACGGTCACGCAGTCTGTGTGCTTTTACATCTGGATGGTTTCACTCAGCATGTCTCCAAAGTTCACTCATATGGTAGCATGATCAGAACACCCTGCCTTTTTAAGGCTGCATAATATTCCATCGTGTGTGTGTGTGTGTGTGTGTGTGTGTGAGTGTGTATGCGCCATGCTGTGTGTGTCCACGCATCCAGCCATGGGTGCTTACCTTTCTTGCACCTTGTGACAATTGCAATGAATGCTGCCCTGAACATGGGGGTACAGACACCTGTCCGAGTCCCTGCTTGCAGCTCCTGTGAGTATATACCCAGATGTGGAGTTGCCAGATTCTTTCTCAAGTTTAGAACATCTTTCCTGGTGGCTTTCTCTTGGCTTCTCCACATTTAGCCGACTCCTGATTGCTAAGCCGGCAGGCACCCTGTGAGCCAGGCTCCCCATCTCCTGAAGGGCCAGAGCAGTCGATGCCGTGTGCAAGGCCCCATGGCCAGGTGGTGGCAAAGCACAGGACCGCCTTCAGACTACAGGTGTTTCTCACATGTGAGAAGGTGAAGGTTTAATTTGTATGGCTTCAGAGTGTGCACTCTAACCTGGGGGTGGCTACCAGTGGCTGAACTTTGGCTCGACACAGAAAGGGAGTTTCTGGCAGAAGGGCTGTCCAGCAGGGGTCCCACCCGCTGGTGGCACCAGGGAGGTCTTTGGTTCCAGGTGGGCACGAAGGTGTGTGTCTTCTCTCCATGTCTTTATTCCTTACCCCTGCTGCGCTTCCTTCATGTAAAATCCCTCCTGAGCTATTCTTGACACCTGGCTACGTCATTCCCCACCTCCCCCTCATTGCTGTCATCTTCTGTCACCCCCATTTGTTCACGACTGCGGTAGTGGCTCATAGACATTCTCGTCCCAGGAGAACTCTGTCCTCCCCGAAGGTGCATCCAGTATCCCATCCACTGTCTGATCTCCAAGGACTCTGACCCCCTCTCCATATGTCCACCTTATCCTGTGGCCGCCTCACTCATTACCTGGAACTAAAGAGGGGACCCCACTCCCTGCCCCCACTTCCTACCTTCTGAAGTCCTGCCTTTCTGACTCTGTCATTTCCCCAAACAAACCCCCCCCAGAGTCCCTACAAAATGTCTGTATTTCTTTCAAAAGACAAACTACTCTGGCTTCCAAGCTTCTCTCTGCCACTGGGCCCTGTGAACCATCCCAGCCTCACTTCTGGGCCCATCCCCACCATCCCTGGGCCCCCGGGACCCTGACTTCCTGTAGCTCTCACCTTTCCTGGCTGTTTCACACGCATCTTCCGTTGATCCCTCCTCCCCTCTAATCTGGCCACCTCCTATTGTATGATTATGCTCTCAGCTTCCACCTGGAAGTTTCCTCTGGATCTCTAGATGGAGGCTTCTTGCTTTCAGGGCCAGGCGGGTCAATGCGAAGTCTCCAGGAATAAGACCATGAGGCCACTGTGTGGACAGTAGACCACACACCCTGCCTAAAAGCAGTCAGATCCTAAAAATGGGGTGTTAACCAACAAAACATCGGCTGCACCACACACACCCTGGTCAAGACTGTGCACTCCCAGAGCAGTCTGTGCTTTTCCTGCAGTCACCATGGGACGCAGCAATTACTTGCCTGAAGTCTACTTAATTGATTCTTTATTTCTTTTTATTTAAAATTATTTTTAACATTTATTTATTACAGAACAGGGGGAGGTGGGTAGAGAGAGGGAGACAGAGGATGCAAAGTGGGTTCCGCGCTGTGAGCACAGAGCCTGATGTGGAACTCGAACCCATGAACCGTGCGATCAGGACCCGAGCCAAAATCAAGAGTCAGTCACTTGACTGATCCACCCAGGTGCCCTGATCCTTTATTTCTAAGACTGCAGGTTCCATGCACGTAGAGACCATGCCCGTGTCCCTCATCAGTGCACTCTGGGACAGCATAGCCCATAATGGGTGCTCAAATCACATGTGTGGAAGGGAGGAGGAGAGTGAGGCGGTTTCTATGTGTTGTTCAGAACCGGAGTTCATTCTCCAGGAGCATTCTGAGTCCAGGGCGAGAGGCTTAGAGGCACCGGGTTTATGTGAACACTTCTCAATTCAGTTCTGATGCCAGACTTCAAACCAGGAGACCCAAATTCCCCCCAAAGAAATGAGTCAATGTAATCTTTAAGTGTACATCAGTGTAGTGTGTGGTCCTGGTATAATTAATGCTGTACTTTCTTTCTCCCCAGCTGTTTATTCCATGTCTCCTTTCCTCTTCCTCCCCCTACTCTCTCCTACTCCATTTCTTTCCGGTGGCCTCCAGTACCTCTGAGGAAATAGATTTGTGGAAATGAGTGTGCTTTCAGGGGGGACCAGCAGGTGGTGCTGTAGGACCTCCAGGACTGTTTGATAACTGGCCTTTTCTTTTTCTTTCTTACTGCTTTCTTGCTTTCTTTTTTTTTCTTTCTCTCTTTCTTTCAGTGCTCTTTTCTCTTTGTTCAAGTTCATAATGTAGGCAAACCGTTAGGCAAGATTTTTTCAGAAACAGGAAAGCAGGGTTTTGACTGAAAAAAAAAAAAGCAACAGAACGCGAAAATAAAATTAATAGAATGGACAAATCTTTATTACCTTTAAGTGGATTCACAGAAACTTAGTTTAGAAGGGTCCTCTGAGGCTCCCAGACCAGAGGTTTCCAAGCCTTAGCATTATCTAGGAGGGGTAGAGGGGGGTGAAAATTTAGGATCCTGAGGGCCAGGAATATGGTTTTCATCAGCTTCCCAGGAGATTCAGATACTGCTGGCCCAACTTGGGCTCCCGTGTGGGTACCCCTCATCTAGACCAGTGTTTCCCAAATTCTGTGTGCATGAAAATCACCTGCAGAACTTGTTGAAATGTTGACTCAGGTTCAGTAGGTCTGACAGGGCCTGCATTTTTCCTTTCTAACAAATTCTCAGGTGATACTGATGTTGCTGGTCTGTGGACCATTCTTTGAGAAGCAAGGATCAGGAGCAAGGGATTGACAAAATGGCCTAAACGCTCCAGCCAAATCCAGCCCATCGATCACCTGTTTCTGCAAATAGTTTTATTGGAACACAGCCACGCCCATTCCTTTACACATTACCTATGTCTGGTTTCACGTATGCAACAGAGGTCATATAGCTCACAAACATTTACTATCTGGCCCTTTGCCCGCCCCTAATCTAAAATTCTAAAGCCCTCCCAGATGATTCATTGAAAGGGAACTCCCTGCCTCACAGGACAGTTCATTCCATGTTCATACAGATCTTTAGGAAGGTTTTTCCTTGCTTCCTTGTGACTTGGTATTAATTCTGTTGTCAGGAGTCTCTTTCTACTTCCACGCCTAAGTGCTTTGCTCACCATCCTGTCTTCCCTAGGTCTCTCCTGTGTTAGGCCCCTCCTAGAATGTCATGAACCATGAAGCCCACTGCCTTGGGTGTCTTCCCAAGAGCGCAGAATAGAGTGGTGTACCACCTCCTTCTCTGTCCTCTGTAAGCTGCTCATGGAATGCATTGCATTGGCCTTCTGGGTAGACCTTCACTCGTGACTTCCTACATTTGGGATTATTTTTAACGTGGGTTTCTCTCTGGGGCGCCTGGGTGACTCAGTCGGTTAAGCCTCTGACTCTTGATTTCAGCTTCAGTCATGATCACATGGTTCATGGGATCTAGCCCTGCGCTGGGCTCTGTGCTAACAGCACAGGATTGTCTCTCTTCCTCTCTCTCTGCCCCTCCCCTTGCACGCTCTCTCTCACATTCTCTCTTTCTCAAAAGAGTAAACTGGAAAAAAAAGTGGGCTATTATCTGAAAAACATGCAAACAAGAGCAGACATCTTTTGTGTCTCTTTTTACATCACTTCCCCAGTGCAATTTGTTCTTGGTTTACCTGCTTCCTACTTTCTGACCATTCCTTCCCATGTCTTCCAGGGTTCTCTTTTTGCCCGACCCTAATGTTAGGATCCCATGTCCCTCTCTTATTCTCTTGTCTCCTTCTACACATTCTCCTTGGATGATCTCGGTCACTCTTGGCTTCAACCATCTATATGCTACAAAATCCTCAATTGTAAGGTTGGCTGGAGTTTTTCCTTTTATTTTCAGTTACTTACTCTCCACTAGGATTAGAGTTCTGGGGTGTGAGTAGCTTATGTTCATAATTTCTTATCTTCTTGGGTCTGCCTCCCACCTCACTCCCCTCTGCTTGGAATCTGTTCCTTCTTGCTTCTTTATTGCAACTAATGGTACTATCCCCCACACCCTTGCATAAGCTAGAAATGTAGAATTAGCCTCTGTTCTTCCCTCTTGCATCCCTCACTTCCAGGTAGGCACTGAAATGTCCGCCTCTTGCTTTTGATAGGTCTTAAACCTGTCTTCCCCTCTCCCCATGGCTGCTGCCTCAGTTCAGTGCGTATCACTTCCCGCCTCTCCGTCGCAGCAACCAACTGCCTTGTCTCTCTGCCCTCCGGTGTGTTCCCTTCTCCACGGCTGAAGGAATCTTTCCAAAATAAATTTTCCTCATGCCCCCCACCAGTGGCTTCCCATTGTGTATGATGTGGGAAGGTGAGGGCCTTGTAATTTAGTTCCTGCTTACCCTGCATATGAGTCTCCTAGGACCACTGTAACAAATTACCACAAACTCAGTAGTTTGGAACAGCGGAACTTCCTTCTCTCATATTTCTGGAGACCAGGAGTTGGAAATGAAGGTGTCAGCACCGTGGGGTCCTTCTTGGGGGCTCAGAGGGAGAGTCGTGTGCCTCTCTTCTAGTGGCTGGTGGTGGCCAGCCATCTGTGGCGTTCCTTGGCTTGTAGATGCATCACTCCAGTCTCCCCTGTGTGTCTCTGTGTCTTAAAATGGTCTTCTTAGAGGGACATCGGTCACTGGATTAGGTCCCACTCTGATATAGCACAGCCTCATTTTAACTAATTAGATCCGCAAAGTCTCTATTTCCAAACAAGGTCACATTCTGAGTTCCGAGTGGACATGAGTTTGGCGGGGAGGGACCCCATTCAACCCTAGTACCTTCTTCCAGCCTCAGCTCTTACTGTGTCCTCACCGTGGGCTCGCTCATTTGCTTTGGTGCCCTCGACGGGTAGGAATTCACTTGGCAGAAAAAGAGACAGAATTCCATGCAGAGGAAGGAGTGTGTCTGAAGGGCCACGAGAAGGTGAAATCTGAGCTGGGTCTTAATATACTTATGGAATTATTTTGGGGGTTTTTGTTGTTGTTCTTAGTGCCTCACAGTACTTGAAGATGTAGCTCAGATGTCACCTCTTTTATGAAGCCTTCCCTGAGCTCCCCAAGGACATTTCAAGTTGCTCGGTACTTAGTACCTGTGTATTTAGTGGCCTTCACTTTCATGTTTTGTTTAATCGTTAGCTTGTATTCCCATCTGGCCTATGTGGTCCTGGAGCAGACTGTGCATTTTGTCTGTAGGGGCCAAGCTTCCAGCCCAGATCTGGTTTTCCGGAGCGGGAGGTGGTTTGCCTTTTGTTTTTAAAGATTTTATTTCTTTAAGTAATCTCTACACCCAATGTGGGGCTCGAACTCATACCCGAGATCAAGAGTCACGTGCTCCACTGATTGAGCCAGCCGGGTGCCCCCAGCCCAGATGCTTTTGAAAGAAATTACCCATCTGCATTTAATCCCGTAAGAAGCGATCACATACATGTCAGGGGAGGAGATGGTCAGTCCTAACTGGATGCTTCTTCGCCTTAGAGGAGGTCAGGGTGACTCGAATGTGGAAGGAGGCTGTACCAGAGCCTCTCCACACTTCCTTCCATCTGGAGCTTCTGTTGTTCTAACTACAACCCCTTCCAGAAACAACGCAAACTTTTAAGGCACACAGACTGGGCATTGTGCTTCCTTTTGGTTCCGCGTGGTCTCGAGAAGCTTCACTGTCACTGGAAGGGCTCGGTGTTAACATGAACCACATTAACGGACCCGTGGCCTTGAGAGATGCTCGGTGTCTCGGACCTCACTGGGAGCAGACAAAGCTTATGGACAAAGCCATTCCCACCCAGCAGATGCACTCGTAAATCTTGGCAGTTTTTCCATGTTCCTTACGTGGACAAAAGGATTTTAAAGACTGTAATTTAATGCTGTTTTGGATTCCTGTTTCTGTTGAATCGATTTTAATACCACCTTGTTACAGAGTCACATTTTCCTTTTTGATGAAAACGAAAAAGAGGTTTCACTGTGGGGAAAACCAAGGAGTGGGCCATTCAACTACATTCCTTACAGAGGTGATCAAGGTACAGGGATATTGGAAGAGAAAGCAAACACCCTGTATGTAAATACCCTTAAACATTCATTTTTTCCAATTACAATGAGCTATGTTGATCTATTCATTGGTACTAATTCTTGTACCACCTAGGCGTGTTGGGAAAATTGCCACAGATTGTAAACAGGCACTTTTTAACTCAGAAGAACAGTTTGTGGTAAAATTCTATTAATTCAAATTGCCTAGAAACAAAAGTGACTTATAAAACTACTCCGCAGCCCCAAATTAGAGATCGTGTTCCCTCTGTAGTTTCCAAAGAAAATGCCAGGTTCTCTTGGTCTTGGGAGCAGCACTGACTCTATATCACACGGTTACATTTTTATCCCATTTTTACCCCCCTTTGGAGTAGGCAAGGATTGAAGGAACAGAGCTTCTCACCGCAGCCAGCTACAAATTATGTAGCCAAAATTCATGGAATCGCAGCCTGTCACGGTTGTCATTCTGTAGCGGCCCTTTGCACATGGGTGAATCATTTTGAGAAACCCCATCCCATGCCCAGTACAGACTGAAGTGCCTGTACCGGTGAAGGGGCTTTGCAGAGTTTCAGAGGCGTTGTGCCATCGCTGTCTTTCCTGTGGGGCGGGAATTCCGAGCGTGGGCTCCAAGGTGGTGGCAGGGAACCCGGGAACGAGGGTAGGAAGACACGTCACAGCTTTATTTTTTATGCATCTCTTGAGTAAAACTTAACCTCAGAAAACATGTACCATGGAAGCAACGATCCATCATGGTATTTGTGGACTCTGTGATTCTGTCACAGATCTCTTCACCACTTCAGAGTTGGCGGTACAGCACGGGTTAGGTCCTACTTAATGTGTTAATAAGCACACACAAATTTGTTTAATATTCTGATAACTATATCCATATCACCCATTTCTTCTGTGAACTTTTAGGTGCTACTTTATGTGTTAGTTTTAAATGAAAAGCATGGAAAACATGAAAAACCAGGAAAGACCTTAGAAATTGTCACAGAATCAAGGAGACGAGGGAGGCACGATGCCTCAATGTCACGGATAGACCCCGAACTGGATCTCTGAACAGAAAGAAGACAATAATGGGAACACTGGAGAAATCCAAGTGAAAGTCTGAAATTTGGTCAATGATGGTTTCTTAGTGTTGACAAGTGTACCACGGAAATGTAAAGTGGTAACAGCAGGAAAACCAGATGAGTGTTACTTGAGAACGCTCCGTACATCTGATTTTACAGTGAGAGTCACGGTGTTGGGCCAGCTGCCTGCCCCTAGAGATCTGTGGGGTGGGACTTCTGTGTCACCTCAAGGCCATCACTGTCACAACTCTGAGGCAATTGGAGACCAAGCCAAAGATCGGGAGAAATTTTCCAGAGAAATAAAATAATTTGCAGCGTATTCCAGTGGGAAAGGCATGGCCGTGGGTTCACTTTGTCCTCTGTGGCTAGGAACTGTTCTGGGCTTCCTCTTCCCCTTTGAGAGTAAAGCCATCGATAAAGGCCTTATCAGGGTCCATGCGAGGACTAAAGATCACGTGCCCACCAGGTGGCCCTTCTGTTGGTTTTAGCTGGTGTGCTGTCGTGCATTTTACATGCCAGGCACCACGCTAAACACTTTTCATAAACTACCTAATTTAGTCTTCATAATACCTGTATCACACAACCATTTCATTCCGAGAGTGAGAGGCTCAGTGACCTCAGTAGCCAAGAACGCTTAAGCTGGACTAAATCTCAGGTCCGTGCTAACTGCGGTACATGGTGTTCCTTTATCTTCTCTCAGGGCTAAGCCTTTCCTAAGGCTGGATGGACCTGGTGACCGGGTGCTTTTTGCTTTCTCTGACTTCTGAACCCCTCTGTGTTTGTTTTGCGCGTACATCCACATCCAGATGCTCTCCGCATGTCTGTTGCCCGTCATGGTTGGCTTGTCTGGACTTGAGATTACTCCACTGGAAAATGAGGGTGTTGGGCGGTCCTCAGGAGTGTCCGGCATGGAAGGCCTATCCTGCATTCTGTGAATTTTAACGGCTTATTCCAGCTGTTTAATAGGGGTGACTATTGGATCACTGAAGCCACAATTTTTCTAATTCGTATTGGATAAAGTCTGCATTCCTGGGTCATTCTCCCAAATTCTAGAGAGAGGAGAAAGAAAAGAGCTCTAAGATTAGTGACCTCCTAACACCATGGCAATGAAAAACAACCCAAAAACCACCAGAGACCACTGTGACATTTATCTGTTCCCTAATTGGGATTTTACTGAGGGATTACTCTAAAGCACGTGGGAGTAATTTTATTTTTTTGTTCCCTTCCGTGATTAGGGCGGAGGCACCACGCGTCACCGTGTAGTTGCCAGTTATTTCAAATTGAAGTCTTTTGAAGGGGGGAAAAAAGGTAGTTACCGCTGTTAAGTAGCTGGGCAGGTGAATTCAGCCAAAAATGGTTACGAGGTAATGAGCCCTATTTCTGAAATTGACATGCGCGTGCACATTGTCTCAAAGTGAGAAAAGTGAGAGCAGCACTGGTACACTTTGTTTACTTAAGTGGGGCACCTGTTGAACCCATGATTTGCTCTCTTGTTTTCCAGTTTTTCCCCTACATCCTGCTCCTGGTTGCCATCCTCCTGTACCTGCCCTCCCTGTTCTGGCGTTTTGCAGCAGCTCCTCATCTTTGCTCAGATTTGAAGTTTATCATGGAAGAACTTGACAAAGTATACAACCGCTCCATTAAAGCCGCAAAGAGCGTGTGTGATCAGGACATGAGAGACGGTGCTGGCCCAGTTCTGGGTGTTAATGAGAACACAGGACAAAGGTAAGTCAGGCTCCGGCTTGTTTCTCGTCAGGCTTTGGGGTGTGAGGTCTCAGCCCTTCTCCTGCCCGTCTGGGCTTAGGGTTCGCACTGTACTAGATGGGGGGCGGTCATCCACCTACAGACAGCCTGTGGGAGCCTGGAAGGCCCACTTCCCCCGAATCTCACCCCCACCTGCCTGCCTCCGCACCTGTCCTCACATCAGGAGGCTTTCCCTTTTTGCGGGCAATGCCGCCGTCTCGTGGTCTGGAAGGCAGATGTAGGTAGGGTAACAGGTTAAGGCGCTACGTACTTGCTTGCTTTGACCTGCTCCTCAGTGGAGAAGCACAGAGGATTATGGGGCTGCTGAGCTTGGAGAACCGGGGTGAGAAAAATGGGCAATGAGTAGGCAGTGCATCGCCTGTTGCACAGTCTTCTCTGGTTCTTGTCATTAACAATGGTGATCGTATTTATAGCTAATATTCCTGATACCACATTGAGCTCTCCTAGTACATTAGCTCATTTAACCCTCAGAATGTCATTACAACTAACTGCATTTATTTACTGCCCCCCCCCCCTTTTCCCCAGATAAAAACATTCTCCCATAGCTACCAGTGGGAGAGCTGGGACCTGACCCTGGTCTGTCCGTCTGGAGCCTGACCCCCCCCCTTGCCCTAGGAGCTGGCTGCCTCCTGCCCCTCCCCTGTAGGAGGCGCGCATGTTCTGGTTGGGCTGGAAAGTCTTCTTTATTCTGCACACTTGAGAAAACTGTAGTGTTTTTTTTGTTTGTTTTTTTTAAAGTAGTAGAATCAGTCAACATTTAGCATTTACTGAGTGCCAGGCACTTTAAGGATTTACAATTATAACTCATTTAATGAACCAGACCTTTAAAACGTTAAGGGGGAGAGCATTTTATTGTTTCTTTTCTTTTTTTTTTTTTTAAACAGGATTTTATTCCCTGATACCCCAGCGAAGTTATAGGTAAAGTAGGGAGGGAGGAAAGGTGTTTGAGATTTTTAGTGTGATATTGCTCTGTGTGTACGTCTTTAACATTTGATCTTCGTAAGGGTTGAAGTTTTTATTCTCCCCCCCCCCTTTAGTTTGTGGGAGATCTCTGAAAGCCACTTCAAGTACCCAATTGTGGAGCAGTACTTGAAGACGAAGAAACACTGTAACAATTTGATCGTCAAGTACGTCAGCTGCCGGTTGCTGACCCTCAGCATAATACTGTTAGCGTGCATCTACCTGGGCTATTACTTCAGCCTCTCCTCCCTCTCAGATGAGTTTGTCTGCAGCATCAAGTCGGGGATCCTGAGAAATGACACCACCATCCCCGATCGGTTTCAGTGCAAGCTCGTCGCCGTCGGCATCTTCCAGCTGCTCAGCTTTATCAACCTCATGGTGTACATCCTGTTGGCTCCCGTGGTTGTCTACACGCTCTGTGTTCCGTCCCGACAGAAGACGGACATTCTCAAAGTGTACGAAATCCTGCCCACTTTCGAAGTCCTGCGTTTCAAGTCTGAAGGGTACAACGACCTGAGTCTCTACAATCTTTTCCTGGAGGAGAACATAAGTGAGCTCAAGTCCTACAAGTGTCTGAAGGTGCTGGAGAACATCAAAAGCAGCAGCCAGGGTGTCGACCCAATGCTTCTCCTCACGAACCTTGGCCTGATCAAGATGGACGTTGTCGACGGCAGAGGACCTGAGACTGTGGAGATGATGGCACAGGAGGAGGAGGACCCGACAGCAGAGCTCAAAGGTAGGGTTAGCTCTCAGGGCAGAGGCTGAGGAAGCCCACGGAACACCCAGGCGGCCGGCCTCCGCGAACCGTCCCGTCTTTACCCCGGCCGGCGTCCCTAAACCATTCTCCTGTGTGGTCTTAGGTGAGACCCCTCCCCTACTGGGTGATGGAGGGAGAGAACTGGTGCTGCCTCAGATCTCCACAGGAAGGTGTGCCTCTTCCAGACCGTTCTCTCCTCCTTTTCCTCCTCACGCTGTCTCCTGTGCTGCCTCTTGCTCAGGCATTCCTGCTTGCTGTCATGCTCGCTCATGCTTGTCCCGTTCTGCTGCTTCTGTCCCTGCACCTCTGAGCCTCTTGCCTGTCGTTCTCCACCTCCTTTCAAAGAGACTGAAAGTTCACTGATTTAGTTGTGGCGCTGACCTAGCTTCACTGTGCTCTGAAATTTGGCTCAGAAGCAAAAGCCGGTAAGGCAAAGAACGCTGAGATTTCTAGAAGGGAAAGTAATTCCTGCTGTGGCTTCCTGCTGTGTGACTTCTGCCATCAATATTTGTTTTCCATTTTGACAGATTTGAATGCACCCAGTGAAACTAAAGTAAGCAATGGAGGGAAGGATGCTCGGCAGAGACTTCTGGATTCTTCTTGCTGAAGGTTTTTTCCTTTCAACTTGAGATCTGTGACTTCTGTGAGGTGGGATTTGTAACGGCTGAAGCACTCGGTCGGGTTTCCAGCTGGTTTGCAGCCAGTGCTTCTTGGTAGAGACACTGAGCGTGTCTTATCGAGTCCCTGATGAAAATTACGGTCAACAGAATGGTGTGGAAGTAAGGTTCATGGACTTCCAACGAGAGGCACCATGGAGATAAGTGAACCACAGCAAGTGTTGATGTGTAAGTCCTCATCGAATGGAAAGTGGAAAGGCTCATCAAAGAGTCATAGCCCTTTGAGTGCCTCAGAGGGACACCTTTCTGTGGAGATAGTGCAGTGAGACTCAGAGCTACCAGCAAGGACTTTGGGAGGCCTTATTTTTAATTTGTTTTAGGAAAAAATAATAAATTGTCAGGATACAATTTTAATCTGAGTCTCCTCTGTGTTAATAACTGTTGGACAAGAGAAACATCCACCGACCCACAGGCAGTCCTGCTCCCGGTGGTGTCCTAACCTGGGGACGGTGCTGGTGTCTCTTCACACTGCTGCTTGTCACCCTGGCTAACTGAAATCGCTGACCGTGGTTTGTCGCACTGTGCTGGGAAGGGCTGCGGGCCCATGCACTGCTCTGACTGGAGACTTGGTGAACGAGATGCGTGCAAAGGATACTTCCTTGTGACTTCTGTACAGGAAAAGAATGCCGCTAAAAGGGCGCCGTGGGGAAATCTGCACATGCACAGCAACTCAGTTTTCCAAGGGGTTTTCTGCAGGTAACCCTCTGCTGTCAAAAGAATCGAAACAGGATGTTACTTAAACGAGCGGAACACAGAATGCTTAAAACGAGGGACATTTTGCTTATTACGATCAGAACATATAAATGACATCTGCCATATGGCGTGCTTGGAGCCAGAACAACTTAGCGGTTTGTTTTATTTACACTGGAGCATATCTTTTAAAAATTCATTTTAATTTAGAAGTGTATGGTATCAAATTTGAGGCCATTTGGGAAGGACGTTCTGGTTTTGATGGAGAATTATAGACTACATGTTAAAAACGGGTATATAACACCCAAGCATTATTTCATAAACATTTAAGTCCGATTCAGAATATGTAAAAAAAAACTTTTCCCTTTCTAACCATGTAAGTGGGTCCTAACTATGTTTACATTTTATACAAAATTCTTTAAAACTGTATCTATGGATCTCCCTGTGTTTGTTCTTAGGAAGTTAACACATTTCTAAAGTAAATAATCCTCAGGAACCTAAAGTTTACGTTTGACTCTTAGCGATAGTTGTTTAATATAATTACTGTTTTTTGAAAAACAAAAGTTACATAAGCTGAGAATATTCTGAGAATATTCTAGTCTCTCTCCAGAGTATTCACAGAAGTGGATTTTACCTGTGCCTCTGTGATGGTTTCTGAGATGGAAAGCTAATAATAAGTATTAAGGATGCAATCAGTGCTTTAAATTATTCTTATTACATGATATTTATTACCATTGAGTTACAGTGTGATTTAGAAATGGTAGTCACCTAAATATCCCATTTTCCCTCATTTTTATATCACTGTGTGTGTGTGTTCACTGTTCACAGTTCTCCTCACTGGTTTCTTTTTATACTCGGAAAAGATTTCTGAGAGGTATTTTTCTATCATATACTTCCCCCGCCCCCACAAAAGCTTCATCTTCTCTATAGGCTGCCCCTTATTTGTATTTTGAAGAAGTAAAAGTGGATCCATTATCTTAGGAAAACAGCAGCTCCGTAAGCCCTGGCACACGTAATCCTTTCATCAGGATTATGGTTGGAGTCCTTGACCTCTGTTCCTTTTTGCCGTTCCTACCTGCTGAGCTCCAGTGGGGTCTGCGATGTCCCAGGCTAGTCCTGCTAGTCACTGATGGTGTGGCTGTGATGAATAAGGCACAGCTTTGAGGAGTTCACAGTCTAGTCAGAGGCCGCAAAGGCAGAGGCAGGTACAAAAAAAGAGCAGCCACAATAAAGGCCCTTCCAGAAAACTTCCAGCAAACGCTCTGTGTTCTGGGTGGATGCCATATTGTTTTCCTCTCTGCCGTAGCCTCTGTAGCCGGTGGTTTTAAGAATCTGGTTGCAGTTTTTCCCAGAGCTTCTTTAGCCACGAGTACTCCAGTCTGAAGCTTGGACAAAACGATAAGATAGCAATTTTGAGTAGTAGGAGCTCCACTGGCCTTTTGCACCTTACCTTGCGGGGGAGGGCAAGCCTGTGGTGGACATGGAGTTGCCCGTGAACGACAGTCGTGGAGCTAAGGGGCTGATGTGGATGCCCGGTCATACATTCTGGCTTGGGAAAAAGTGTTATCAAGAAAGTTAACTCGTTCATCTCCTGTGAGTTGCTGGCTTACAGGACTACTTTTGAGGGTCCCATTTTCTGAGGGTAAGAGTCATTTAAAAGGGGACAGACCGATCCTAAATGAGTACCCCAGGGTCACTGACTTTGTTTCCGGCTCACGTCTTCCTAGTAAAGCACCAGCTGGGCCTCGAACGGATCATTCTGAAAGCAGTATCCAGCCACGTGTTTGCTTTTACCACATGGAAGGCAGAGACTTCCCATCTTAAGACGGGAATGCAGACATTCTTAAGCCTCCAGGAAGTTACAGACCCCTTACCAATACTTTTAAAGCTACGAACCCTTTCCTCTGGGATGCACACAACACTAAATACACCTTCAGGGGCCATCGTCGTCCACGAAGCTGTGCTCTTGTGGCTGGAGACCAAGGCGCACGGCACAGAACGGAGGCCCCTTTGCCCACGTGGAAAGCTGCTGCGTGTTTACTTAGTGAAATCGTGTTTGGCACTCTTGAGCATGCTCTACCTTTTGAGGAATGGATTTCATTTTGTAGAGTCAGGCTGAAAAAGTCAACTAAGAGAGTGCGTGTGGCTGGCAGTGGCCCGGAGCGACCCCTGTCCGGCTTCTCTAGAGTGTGGGTGAGGGTGAGCACAGCCCTTGTCAAATGCTTTGTCCTCCTTTGTAGCTGTGCTGTGAAAATGCTAGAACTTCCAGCTGTGCGGCAGGGCTTGCTGCACGTCTGTGTTTCGCTCGTAGAAGCTACCTGTTCACTGAGCATCCTCTCCTATCCAACATTGAGCGGAGGTGGGCTGGGGGCGCTGCCGGCCTCCGTCCTGTGACAGGGAGTTCTGCTCCTGGGGGTGGATTGCCGCATGCGTTTTAAACTGTGTTCGCGTTGGTTTATTTTGCTTATTGTCAGTCCCAGTTGATAGAATATCTACAATGATGGGAGTTGTTATCTAGTGCTGTATCACAGGCTCCTACCACAGCGACTGGCTGGAGTGTAATGGACATTGTGTAAATATTTGGTGAACACATGAACACACTGTTAGGAGAAGTCCTAGTTTGTTGGCAACTGTGTTGATTTAAAAGGCAAACCGTCCTCGGCAGGAGACGAGAGGGGAGACTCAGCCTCACGGTGGAGAGAGGAATATTTCTGTAAATGACTAGGGCTCTACATGTAAGTAATGACAGTCCTTGGCTTTTTACTGTGACGTTGTGACCACTTTCCAAGTTCAGTACAAGTTCAGTGTTGCCTTGCAGTGATGAAAAAAATTTTTTTTTGAAATTGAAGTTTTAAAGCCCCTGATCTCTGTTATTTCCCAGACCGACCTCTTGAAAAGGAACATTGATTGAAATGCGCAATTGCCAGTAATTAGGGGTTCTTCTGAGGGCGTGGAGATGAAGTGGCTCCTTCTGGGCGATCGTTGGCCGTTTGGTCCTGTTATTCACAAGTGATGTGAAACCTTTAAAAAAGATTGGCAAAGATGATATTGTGTCATTTGTGGAACATAATAGATGTTAATTCGTGATTGCTTTGTTCAGCCTGCTGGAAATGAAATGTATTGTTTCAGTGTTCTCTCTTTAGCTGTAAAAATACTGTCACTGAAAGCATGTGTTTGATCCGTGATTGTTCTTCAAGTTCTTGAAAGTGACAAGAGTTTCTAATGCTTTGAGTGCTCTCCCCTGCCCACCAGAGGAGGAAAGTCCTTGTAGAATTCGACAGTGTCACCAGTGTTCCCTACAAAGGATGAAGCCATCAATTCCTGTTTACAAGTCGGAGTTTTTTAAAAGCACCATAATTACAGCCTAATGGGGTTGTGTAAAGCGGTGCTCTAGGTGTAATTCACATTCTTTTCAACGACCAAACATCTCCAGAACTTTTAAAGAGAGACACGCATGCTCTTTTTGCTGTATCATTTGGTAAGAACGATCACTTTCTGTTCCACAAGGCTCAAAGGATGACAGCGTATCATGGTTAGAAAACGGTCCTTAAAAAAAGCACAAGAACCTGGAAACTCTCCAGTTTGGTGGCTATCACTGTTACATTTTTGTATTTCCACGTAAGCCGCCTGTCCAAGTTCTGCCTTCTGATCCAGCCGGCCTCCCTTTAGGGAGGGATGAAAGGTGGAAAATCAAGGCTGCTGTGTAGGGAAGGGTGAAGCACTGTTTTGGTTCTGCACTGTTATGCCCACCTAAATAAAACTACTCTCAGCAGTGAAAAATGTGTCTTCCTGCTTCTTGCCTTCTCTTCAAGGAAGACGGGCCCTGAAATGCGTGGGGAGGCCCATATTCCTCTCTGCTGGACACATGAGATTCACTAGGTACTCTCCACAAGCCGGCTGGCAGCAACCGAAGAAGAAAGTCCTCGATTAAGGGCCCACGGATCCTGCAATTTCCACAGCAGAAATCACATGCACTCTGTTGCCTAGAATCGAGTCCCAGGTCCTGCCCACTAAGGGGGAGGAGATTGTACAGGCGTAACCACTGGGGAGAATCATAGGGCCATCTTGGGAGGTTCTCCTAAATCCCAGCCCCTCTGTCTCTGAGCTTGCTATACAACCTCGACATCTGTCTGAGGCCTCCCTCCATTCCCAGAGCTATCTTCGAGCCTCTGACCCCCTCTTTCCTGAATTTCTCTTATAGTCTTTCCCTAAGCATTTTCTACATTCCTCTCAAGACTGTTGAGAATACAAATCCGGTCATGCCAGCCCTCCCCACCTCACCCCCACCATTTTAAATCCCTTGAGAGTCTTCACGGATTTGGGGATAAAGAACACACTTCTGCTTCTTCAGGCTCATCTCTACCACCGTCCCTCCCGTCTCGGATGCAGCCTCATGTCCTGCTCCTTAAAGGACCCTCTTCTTCCTCAGGCGCTCTTCCCTGTCCCCACCCCCTCTTCCCTTCTGTTCAAAAGTCAGCTCTGTGTCAGTGGGAACACCAAATGGTGCAGCCACTATGGAAAACAGTATGTCAGGTCCTCAAAAAATTAAGCATAGAATTACCATCTGATCCAGCCAGCAACCCCACTTCCGGACCCGTAGTAGCTCAGGCTGCCATAACAAAACCCCAGAGGCTGGTGGCTTACACAACAGAATTACTATCTTATGAGAAGGGACCCTCTTTCTGGAGGCTAGACATCCAAGGTGGAGGTTCCAGCCAATTCAGTGTCTGGTGAGAACTCTTCCTGGCTCGCACACAGCTGCCTTCTTGCCACGTCCACACGTGCCTTTCCTTGGTGTATGTGGTGATTGGGGTGGAGCTGGGGTGAGGGTGGGGACATATGTCTCTTTTCTAAGGCTACTAGTCCTATGGTGTTAGGACCCCACCCTTATGAGCTCATAATTATCTCCTCAGGACCTTATCTCCAAATACAGTAGCATTGGGGGGCTAGGGTTTCAACATATGAATGGGTGGGGGCGGGAGCAGAGGGAGAAGAACTGTCCAGTCTGTGCACTAACATGTTAAGGCGACAACAGGGTCTTTGTCATGTCTGTGTGGAAATTAGGAAACCTTGATTTTTATAACCAAACTAGATCTTGTGACATGCAATTATACCTTGAGAGAGCTGCCTGTAGGCAGGTATATTCCTTCCCCTTTTTGCACATGATCCCCTGTGAGCTAACAAGCTTTGGAGTTCTTCAGAGCAATCTGGAAAACTGCCTGCTGGGCTATACAGTCCTCGGTAAGACAAGGAACAAAAAGCCCTTACTAACCTACTTTGAGGTTGACTTTTTTTTCAGTCAGCAAGTCCAAAGCAGGGTATATAACTCAGAGAACTGAAATTCGGGTCTTTTTTGAGAGAGAGTGAGAGCACAAACAGTAGAGGGAGTAGGGAGAGAGAATCTTACACAGGCGCCAGATTCAGCACACAGCCCAACTCAGTGCTTGATCTCATGACCCTGAGATGATGATCTGAACCCAAGCCAAGAGACGCTTAACTGACTGAGCCACCAAGGTGCCCCTGAAATTGGGCTCTTGAAGAACTATTTGTACATCTGTGTTACAGCACCATTATTCACAATAGCCAAAATATGGAAGCAACCAAAATGTCCATCGGTGGATGAACCGATAACGGAATCATTTATATACAGACCCTCCTTAAAAAAGGAAGCAATTTCTGATACATGGTGCAACATGGATGAACCTTGAAGACATCATACTCAGTGAAACGAGTCGATCACAAAAAGACAACCTCATAGGATTCTACTTCTATGCATTACCTAGAGCAGTGAGATTCACAGAAATAGAGTAGAATGGGGTTTTCCAGGGCCTGGGGAGAGGGGACAAGAGAGTGTTGTTTAAAGGCTACAGAGTTCAGTTTTGCAAAATGGGAAGAGTGCCAGAGACTGGAGAGTGGTTATACAACAAGGGGAATGTACTTATCACTACTGAAATGTACACGTAAGAGTGGTTAAGGTGCTAAATGTTATGTTACGTGCATTTTACCGCAGTAAGAAAAATGCTCCAGCATCCACTGCAGGCATCCCTCTGTGACCCCCCACTCCTCTTAAACCGCACGGCTCCCCCCGCTGAGCTCAGATCACACATTTTGGCTTAGTGCAAGGCAGGACTGCCTGTCTCCCACTGTTGGAACGGTGCCTTCCTGTCCCTGATTCCTGGCACCTGGCCCGCAGCCTAGGAATTTTTCATACCCTCATATCCCCCATGATGTCTCCCGGGAATGCCCAGTGCAGACAGACGAAAGCCTCAAATGAGAAGGGATGCTCCCCTGGCCCATCATTGGTCTCGGCACTGCTCCCTCCGGTTTGCCCAATTCAAGGTGTCCAAGGACAAGGCATCTTCTGTTTCCTTCTCCCACTTCAGTGACTGAGGGCTTAACTGGGGCCTTTCTGAAACACTTTTTTTTTTTTTTTAACATTTACTTTTGAGAGAGAGAGAGAGACAGAGAGAGAACAAGCAGGGGAGAGACAGAGAAAAAGAATCCTAAGCAGGCTCTGCACTGTCAGCGCAGAACATGACTTGAGCTGAAACCAAGAGTCGGATGCTTAACTGACTGAGCCACCCAGGAGCCCCTCTAGGGCACTTTTAAGGAGCTTTCCTGGTTGGTGATTTCACCATCCGCACCCATGCCAATTTATGTCATTTCATTTTCCAGGGGTTCTAACATACTTCGCAGGTAAAATTAAATTTCCTTCCAACCTGCAGCCCATTGACACATACTTGAGGTAAACACAGACTGTAACATTTCTCCAGGAACTCCCTGCTGTCTTAACGTGAATGCTTTGTTGGAGGGAAAAACCACCTTAGCTCGACAATAGCTCTGCCTCCAGTTTCCTGTGAATCTTCTGTAGCATATGAAAATCTCTTTGGAAACTTCCTTTTTGCCTTTACCTCCCCAAGTCCACAGTATATAACCAGCCATTCTTCACAACCCCAGTGCAGCTCTTTCTGCCCATGGGTCCTGTCCCCATGCTTTAAGAAAGTCACCTCTTTGCACCAAAGACATCTTCAAGAATTCCTTCTTGACCATCAGCTCCAAACCCCACCATCACCCCGAAACCTCATCACAACCACCCCCACCGCCCGGGGATGAGGGCAGGGGGATGGGAGAGAGGTTGGGCTGCAGACTGCCGACTTGAGTCAGCAGCTCTGTGCCCTTCCTGCTAAAACTGAATTACAGTGAACAGCAGAACGGACAATTTGTTGATTCAAATCCCACCCCTTCCCCCTTCAAATAACATCAGTGTCCTAGGTTCCCCTTCTTGAAAATGAGATGAGAAAATGAGAAGGAACACGTAAATGCTCCTTTGTGGTCTAGCGACTGCAGACGCCTCAGGGAAAGGAGACGCAAGTCAAATCCAGTGAATGAAAGGACTCTCGCAAGAGTCCTGTTTGATTGTTTCAACGTGGCTTTTCAGATGCGAGGGAAAGGAAAACCAGAGAAACTAAAATGTTGTCAAAAATCATTTCTAAATCCCCAGAACTGTGATTCACATTACCCTGAGGAAGCAGAGTCCCTCAGAACCAGAGCTTCCATGGAAACTTCAGGAATGTAAAAGGGACTGTTCTGATGGTGATTTCAGAGGTAAAGATTTTAACATTCCTCTCTTTTGCTCATTTTGAATATGGAAACTGCTACCAAGGAAGCACTGTTAAGCAGAGAGGCCCTGGAGGCTCTTTACCATCTTTTAAAGTACTCTATAAATAATATCATCTCTTGAGATAAGGAAGATCATTTAAGAGAAATTACCCAAAACTACGGCTGCTACAAAAGGGAGCAGAAAAAAGAGTCAGCATTAGAATAAGCATGGGCTAGATAGGCTGTCCAACAGAATATGAGAGCCACATCATTTAGAATTTCCTAGTAGCCACATAAAAAAGTAAAAGGAGGGGTGCCTGGGTGGCTCAGTCAGTGAAGCGTCCGACTTCCCTTAGGTCACAGTCTCACGGGTCGTGGGTTCGAGCCCCACATTGGGCTCTGTGCTGACAGCTCAGAGTCTGGAGCCTGTTTTGGATTCTGTGTCTCCCTCTCTCTCTGTCCCTCCCCTGCTCACGCTCTGTCTCTGTCTCAAAAAAAATACCAAAAAAAAAAAATGTAAAAGGAGACTGGTGAAATTAATGTTAATTATTTCAACCCAATATACCAAAAATATAATTTCAATATATAATATAAAACATATTGAGACATACATTTTTTTGTACTAAGTCTTAGAACTACCAGCCATATATTTTACACTTACAACATATGTCATGTCAGACTAGCCTCATTTAAAGTGCTCAGTGGTCACACGTGGCCAGTGGCTACCATATTGGACAGGGTAGGTCAAAACAGAATGCTGTGCCCACATCTTTGCTCCTACTCAAAGGCTTGTACTTTAAATTTAATGGTGCCTTTGCCAGTGTCTTTCTTCTGGCCTGGGGTTCTCTCTTCTTGAAGCCTAGCTCCTTTCTGAAAGATTATCTGACCTTCTCAGAAGGGCGCGTGTCCTCTGCTTGAAACTCAACAAGTCAGTGAATACTTACACCACCCGCTTGCGAAGAGTTGTGCATCAGATACCTCCCTCTGAAGCAGCTTTAATCTGGAGAGTTGGTGGCTGCTTCCCCAGCCGCTCTCGCTCTCTCTTGCCTTGTTTTGTTTGTTGCGACTTGTCCTCGTTCGCCTCAAATGAGCCATAGACCTGTTAAATTCAGGCATCTGGTCTCAGTGTCTCCACGGTGCGCCTCCCCACGCCAACCTCCGCGTAGCAAATGCCAAGCACAGCTAGAAGAAACGAGATGGGGAAAGTTAAGTCTGTGGGTGAAGAAGCGTTCCGTTCCTCTGAGAGCAAACTGCGGGTGCTCAGGGTCATTCCTTCTCCTCCAACCAAAGCCTTGATGAACCTGGGCCAAGAGATGTAATAAAAGTGCACAGCAGAGGCCCTCCAAAAATGTCTGCCCACCAGTGAGCTAAGGCATAGACTTTCACCACCCAGGTGGAAAAAAACAAATCCTGCATGTGTTCCCTTGGCAGGATCAGGCACTGAAGCTCTGAAGAGAGAACTTCGAAGTCAGCGAGTAGAGAACAACTTGGGACTATAATGGGCTGGCTTATGGCGGCTCCCTTTCCACACCCAAAGCCCTTGGTAGACAGAGAAGCTCACAGTTCCGAGGTCAGAGTGTTGTTGAAAACCAACTCTCATATTTTGCAGCCAAAATGGAACCCCAAGAGAGAATGTGGAATAAAGAGGAGCATTAGCTCTCTTGCTTTGCTGGGCAAAAGAGGCTGCCGCCCGCTGAGGCCTTTAAAAACTGCAAGCTGGGTGGGAGGAAGGGGCTGGTGGGTTTTATAGGGAAATAACCGGATCTTGCCACTTTCAACAGGAATTGTGTACCTCCTGCCAGCCTCTTTCGTTACGTTTTCCAGGTGGTACCGGGTTCCTGAAGCAAAAGGCTAAGAAGGGAGGAGGGGAGTTTTGCAGAAGAGAGGAAAAGATTGCTCAGTTGCAGCTTCGTGAAGCATTAGTGCAGCCATATTGATTTTTGTTCAACTCTATGCTTTTAAGCGGTTTCAAGAGAAATGAATCAAATTTTTACTCTCCTACTAAGAGCTATCTATATGACCTCCAGGAGCTTCAGGTTTCTCTTCTGTAGAATGGGATAATAATATCTCATAGGCTTTCTGAACTTTTATTTGGAAGTACTTACAGACCCACAGGAAACTGTAAAATTAGAACAGAAAGGTCTCCTTTACCCTTCACCCAGCCTTCCCCAATGGTAACATCTTACAAATTATAGTATGATATCAAAACCAGGAAATGGACATTGGTACAATCTACATGCTTTATTCAGATTTCATCAGTTTTACGTGCACTCATTTGTGTGTGTGTGTGTGTGTATGTGTGTGTGCCTAGTTGGTACAATTTCTCACCTGCATAGATCTGTGTGACCACAATCAATCAAGATACAGACTGGTTTTTTAAAGTTTGTTTATTTTATTTTGAGAGTGAGTGAGAGACAGCAAGTGCATGCAAACAGGGGAGGGGCAGAGAGAGAAGAGGGAGAGAGAATCCCAAGAAGGTTCCTCAATGTCAGCACAGAGCTGACTCCATCTCACAGACCATGAGATCACAGACGCAAGGCTCCATCTCACAGACCATGAGATCAAGAGTCAGACACTTAACCAACTGAGCCATCCAGGCACCCCAGAACTGTTTTATATCTACAAAAGGATTCCACGCTTCTCCTTTATAGTCAGGCCCCCACCCACACTTCCCCAATCCCTAGCAACCACTAATCTATTCTCTACCTCTATAATTTTGTCATTTCTAGAATGCTTATATAAGTAGAATCATACAGAATATAACCCTTGGAAATGGCGTTTTTTTTCACTCAGCATCATGCCCTGGAGATCCATTCATGTGGCTGCATGTATCAATAGCTTATTCCTTTTTTACTGAAGAGTTTTCCATACAAGCTAGTTTTGAGGATCCCACAGAACTGCACAAAGGCAAGTCACGAGCACAGTGCTCAGCAAACATTAGGTCTTTCCTGGAAGCTGATTCTGAGCTCTTGCTGAAGATCAACACCAGCCTGGGGCAGTGATTCACCCTGCCCATGAATTTACACTCTCCCTCAGTGTGTCTCCCCATTGTATACAGCCTTGTGGTCAGAGCTTGTCTGGTCCACTCCTTCCTTGCAGGGTGGAGGGTAGTACGACGCAGAGAGAGAGGAGGCCAAGTACGAGACGCCAGGTCATGCATTCAGGGTTCCTTCCACTGTACTGTGCCTGCTCCCCAGCCCACAGCCTATGGCAG
Organism: Panthera tigris; assembly: GCF_018350195.1. NCBI lineage: Eukaryota > Metazoa > Chordata > Mammalia > Carnivora > Felidae > Panthera > Panthera tigris. Next base: position 39,087,723 of record NC_056669.1, on the reverse strand, counting down.
GTGGTTAATCCCGCACTTGGCCGGGGGCAGGCTGTGTACAGCGCGTCAGCTGGGAAACTGGGCTCCTCACCAAGTCAATGAGTCACCCCTGAGCACTGATTGAGTTGGGGCAGGGAGCCAACGATTGTCAGTTTTCCCCTAGATACAAAGCTCCGGGGTGGGGGGGAGCCTTCAAAACTTCAAACGCAACTTAACTGCAAGATGAGGTTGGCATTCATTCATTCAACAAAGGCTTTTCAAACTCCTACTGTAACAGATGACGGATATAAAGTTGAGCAAACCAGTAGGCTTTGGTCTTCATGGAGTCTCCTGGGAATTTGGGTGGGGGGGGGGGTCGGGGTGCTGGGGGAGGCTGAAAAAGACGAAGTCTTTGTTTCCATCCATCATTTCACTTCTCCTAGCTGTCTGCTCGGTGTGGGGCTCAGACTAAATAGCCTCTGAAGTCTAACATCTTTGCTTCTGGGATCAATACTGTCACGCTCTAGATCCTTGGAACCTGGACAGAAGAAGAAAGGAATTAGTATTTGTTGAGTACCTGTATGCCAGGCATTTAAAAATATACCTTATCTTCACAATCTAGTGAGAATGTTCCCTTAGTTTGGGGATGATGGATGTAATCAAGTGGTTTAAGGGAACGGCTGCTTAAGGCAAGCTGCCCGAGTCCTGTCTGACCTCTGTATGACCTTGGCCCCTTACTCCTCTAGTCCTTTGTCTCCTCATCTATTATATCTGTATCATCATGGGGTTTCGACGAGGATCAAAGGCATCTAAATAAAGGCACTCAACATTGTGCCGGCACATGGAAAACATTTAATTCTTGTTTAAAAAAAAAAAGTCAAGTTCACAAAGTAAACCATATTTGAAAACTAGAAAACCCCCAACTCATGAAAAGGCAGGCAGCCTGGCGCACTGCAAAAGCTCAATTTGAGTTTTGATCAGAAAATCTGATTCAGTGCCTTAGCTCTAAAATTACAAGAGGTGTCTGGGAAAGTCATTTAAAATGTTCTTCCTTGTGCCAAAGTTCACCTTTCAGGACTGTTGTGAAAATTCAAGGATATTATGCACCTGGCACCGAATAGAGCTCAGAAATAATGGCTATTTGTCTTACCTCAAATAGAAACCCACTAATGACAGCTAAGGACAAGGGAAGCCCCTTGAATGTTTTCATAGAACCCAACGGCGGGGCACTTGGCTGGGAAGGTATCTGGAAAGGTCGTTGCTAAGACAGGAAAACCTTCACTGTTTCCAAGAGCAGCTGGATACTTGATCCCGGGGTTTCGTGCCTGGGCCCCACACGAGTGGCAGCAGAGAGGTGGGACTGTGAGGGTGGCTTGGGGATTTTCGGAACTACTCAGGAGTGTCCCTGAGTCAGCGAGCCAGATGGGCCCTGTGGGTGTGAACCTGCCAGCATTTGGAGCAGATGCTGGAGAAGTTTCCCTGGGGACCCCCAGCCCCCTGCCTTTGTGCTGACAGGCCAGCGTGGGTGTCAGCGCCCCTGTTCCCACGGGAGGGCACCGGGCACCCCTTCCAAGCCTGGAGCAGCGAGGAGTGAGGCCCCAGGCTGGCCGGCCCCTCCTTCCGTTCCTCCCCATTTCTTCCTTTTGTTTCCAGCCCCCGCCCAGGGCCTTGCTCTGCCCACTTAATGCTTTTAGGACTGAATCATTCAGGAAGAGGAAGAGTGTCATAATTTTCTGACACGTATTTTTCTAGCAACCTGTAACATTTCAGTCAAGCATTACTGGCTTGGGAGGAATTCTTTTTCAAGTGCATTTAAAGAGGGCTCAGAGGGTGGGCTCTCCAGCTGGCAGGCTGGCTCCCAGTGTGGTTTTGGTGCTTGACTTCAGGGCTCCTCAGCCTCCTGATGATTCAATATTCAGCTGAAAACTGGGGATAGTATCACCTACCTCAGAAGACCCTTGTGAGGTTCAAATGAGGGAAGACATACAAAGAGCTACGGTGCCTGGCACAAGTGAAGTCCCTTAGCTCTCCTTCCTTGATTTGACTCCCTTTGCTTGCTGTACAACGTAACCCTCCGTCAGCCGGTACTACGTTTTCAGGCTCTTGGTGGTTGCCTCACAATGGGAATCTATCCAGTTTACGGACGCTGAAAGGAGCCTGGTGAATTTAGGCTTTTGATGCTTCTAGAATCCATACTCAAAGAAGTCTCGGCTTATCCTCTCAGTCCCTCAGCTTCCTCATGTATAAAATGGGGACCATAATAGAATTGTTGAGAAGACCTATTGAGTAACATAGGTAGAGCACAGAGGCCCCGCGGAAACCCACACCCTATGGCAGATGTAATTATTCCCAATGTCACGGCTAAATCAGATAACATATACAAAGTGCTTGGGCCAGCGGATGTGCAGGATAGATTAGCCATTGCTCCCATAATCAGTATTACGTCCATCCTTAAGAAACTAACTTTGGATTTGAGTGTGCCCAAATCCCATACCCCCAAAAAGAATCGTTTTTGCTGTGGATAGATTCATGTGCATTTTTGCCTTGTACAAGAACTGAAGGTACTCAGGAGAGTGTTTGCCTCACGGCCCATTGTCAATTCCAGAAGGTTCTATTTGGACGAACTGCTTGGCTTCAGAAAGACACACGGATTGCAGGCAGGCACCCCATGTGCACAGTTAATGGGGCCTATTAAAACAGTGAACCACTAAAACGTAATGCAAAAGGTCTGCTGGGATTCACCCAGAGTTGTATAGGGCCTTCAAGTCCGAACTTCCCGTAGAAATCACTTTTGGTGACCCCAACATGACCCATTGGAAGGACGTGATGAAGATAAAATTCAGGCAGTTCTGAACAAGAGCCAGGGGACACTGGGTGCTACAAGCTATTGTGTCAGCTTTTAAAACATATGTTGCCATAAAATGAACATAACATCCAGAAGCAATCTTGCCAGAAGTCGGGAATTATCCACAGGGGGAAAAACTTGCAAGTTGTTTGACAAGAGAAGATATCGTAAATCTCTTTCGTTGTCAGAATCGCTGTGTGGCCCCAGGCCAGACCCCAGTTTCTGTAGTGCCAGGGGCAGAGCAGGTGGAAACTGATGGTGGAGGAAACCCTGTATGGACCTGGAGCCAACCTGGGGTCACGTGCGCTCATAATTCAGAGGCTGAGGTTCAGGGTGAGGCATGTAGGCAATAATCAGGAGGACCCAAGCTCTCCAGCGGTGGTCAGAAGCAACCATCCTAAACCAGATGGCATGGCAACTTCTCACCTAGGGATTTTCTAGAGCTGTCCTCTTCCTGTCAATTCACAGAAACGTGACAGCATCTCAACACGTCCTGGCCTGAGCTGAGCACAGTCTTCCATTTGTAGTAGGAAACAACAGAGGTCCAGTAGGGTTATTAATTCTCATGATCTGAAAACCAATGAGCTTGTAACCTTTAAAGTTTGTCCCTTTCTCAGTCTCATCAACAGTTTTGCGTTTAACACTGCGAAATAACACAGCCATGCGTCCATTCACTCAACAAATATGTGTTACTACTAAATGCCTTCCTTCTTTAAATGTCACCACTTCGTCTCCATTCCCATGTGGCGACACCCTCCTCTTCCATTCGTCTTGTAACTACTTCTTTTGCTGCCCAGGAAATTTACAGCAAGAGCTATGGTATAATTTGCACAATATCTACGATCCGCAAGGTGGGCTATGTGGGTTTTTACATCTTCATTTCCTTTTACACGAGGTGATAAACCAGAGAGCTGAATTTGAAGGTTTGGTGATGGCGTGCTGAATACAAATGAACAGCCTGTGTCCAGAGCCTGGAGGTTGGATCCCCATTAGACACTTCAAACCAACATCAGAAACAGGCTGCTCCGTCCGCCACCTCCTTTACCCCAGCTATTCTTCCCCACTTCCCAACAGGCATAAGCTCTTTTAATTCTCTCTAGATCCCCTTCAATCCCTTGTCTGCCTGGAGTGAGTAAAAAGAACAGGGGAAAATGTGGACAGTTGAAGCTGTGGTTCTCAAAGTGTAATCCCCAGATCAGCAGCAGCACCAGGGAGCCGGTAGAAATGCAAACCCCCAATCCCCACACCAGACCTACTGAATCAGAAACTCAGTGGGGGTGGAGGGGCAGCTATCTTAACCAACTATCTTTTTAATGTTTATTTTTGAGAGAGAGAGAGAGAGAGCGAGCACACACACAGGAGAGGGGCAGAGAGAGACACACACACAGAATCCAAAGCAGGCTCCAGGCTCTGAGCTGTCTGATGTGGGGCTTGAACCCAACAAACCATGAGATCATGACCTGAGCCGACGTCTGAAGCTTAATCGACTGAGCCACCCAGGCACCCCTTAACCAACTTTTTTTTAAAGTTTATTTATTTATTTTGGGAGAGAGAGACAGAAAGTGGGAGAGGGGCAGAGAGAGGGCTGGAGGGAGGGGGAGAGAGGGAGAAGGAGAGGGAGAGAGGGAGGGAGGGAGGGAGGGAGGGAGGGAGGGAGGGAGGGAGGGAGGGAGAGGGAGAGGGAGAGGGAGAGGGAGAGGGAGAGGGAGAGGGAGAGGGAGAGGGAGAGGGAGAGGGAGAGGGAGAGGGAGAGGGAGAGGGAGAGGGAGAGGGAGAGGGAGAGGGAGAGGGAGAGGGAGAGGGAGAGGGAGAGGGAGAGGGAGAGGGAGAGAGAGAATCCTAAGCAGGCTCTGCACCATCAGTGTAGAGCCCGATGTGGGGCTCAAATTCACGAATCATGAGATTATGACCTGAGCCAAAAGCAAGAACTATACTGAACCACCCAGGCGCCCCATAACCAACTATTTTAACAACCATCAAGATGATCCCAAAGCTTGAGAACAACTGATTCAAACCATCACATAGAATGAAAGGCATCAACTTTTGGTCATAAACTAAGCACCTATATAAAGTATCTTTTAACCCAGCCTAAGCTGATAAGGATTCCTTGAGAGCACTCCCAGCCGCTTACCACTGCCTTTGTTCTGCCTTCTCGCTTTTCAGGGGCTCCCAGAAAAGGGAATTCCTACAAAGAGAGAATATCAGTCCTGTTGTCCATATTCTCACTCCTCCCACTTAGCAGTGTCTTTGGAGACACCAAGATCAAGGCTCTCTGTGTGTGCCCCTTCAGTGTTTCTACATCTCTGGTGAAATGAAAATGTTTCTTCCCACAAAAAGATTAGGATACATTTCATATTAAGAGTGAAGCCTGTAAGAGGTACCTGGGTGGCTCAGTCAGTTAAGCACCAACTTCGGCTTGGGTCATGATCTCACCGTTCCCAAGTTCGAGCCCTGCTTCTGGCTGTGCTGACAGCTCAAAGCCTGCTGTGGATTCTGGGTCTCCCTCTCTTTCTCTGCCCCTTCCCCATTCATGCTCTGTCTCTCTCAAAAATAAAGATTAAAAAAAATTTTTTTTAAAGAGTGTAGTTTTAAAAAAATTTGCTTGGAGGGGCACCTGGGTGGCTCAGTCAGTTGAGCGTCCATCTTCAGTTCAGGTCATGATCTTGAGGTTCGTGGGTTCAAACCCCACATGGGGCTCACTGCTGTCAGCATGGAGCCTGCTTCGGATCCTCTGTCCCCCTCTCTCTCTGCCCCTCCCCTGCTCACAATTGATCAAAAATGAGTGAACATTTAAAATTTTTTTTTAAATATTTAAAAATCTACTTGGAATGGTTACAATTAACAACTCAGGCAATGACAGATATTGGCAAGGATGCAGAGAAAGAGGAATGCTTTTGCACTGCTGGTGGGAATGAAAACTGGTGCAGCCACTCTGGAAAACAGTATGAAGTTTCCTCAAAAAATTAAAAATAAAACTACCCTATGACCCAGTAATTGCACTACTAGGTATTTATCCAAGGGATACAGGTGTGTTGTTTTGAAGGGGAACATGAACCCCAATGTTTATAGCAGCATTATTGACAATAGCCAAAGTATGGAAAGAGCCCAATGTCCATCAATGGATGAATGGATAAAGAAGAAGTGGTGTATGTATGTGTGTGTGTATGTGTGTGTGCGTGTGTGTGTGTACACACACACACACACACAATGGAGTATCACTCGGCAATCGAGAAGAATGAAATCTTGCCATTTGCAATGACATGGATGGAACTAGAGTGTATTATGCTAAGCAAAAGTGGTCAGATAAAGACAAATATATGACTTCACTCATATGAGGAATTTAAGATACAAAACTGATGAACATAAGGGAAAGGAAGCAAAAACAATAGAAAAAAGGGAAGGGGACAAAACACAAGAGACTCTTAAATATAGAGAACTGAGGTTGCTGGAGGGGTGCTGGAGGGTTGGGGGGGACGGACTAAATGAGCAAGAGGCATTAAGGAGGACACTCACTGGGATGAGTACTGGGTGTTATATGTTGGGGAGGAGTCACTGGCATCTACTCCTGAAATCATCATTATACTATATCCTAACTAACTTGGATGTAAATTAAAAAGTAAATTAAAAAAATCTGCTTGGAGATATTGCATGATCATGTCATGAGAAATTAATTGAGGGGGAAGGAATGACACACAATATAAACACAAGGCAGCTGAATGGTTAAATGTACACCCACCTGTGTCTTTGCCAGGGGTCCACTACATCCTGGGAGATCTCAAAGTTCAGTCCAGGTCAGGCCCTTACATGGCCCCACTTGTCTAACTTTCTTCTCCACATGATTTCAGAAGCAAAACTAGTTCAGGGGCAGGGCCTGGAGGTTGAGTCTGGCTGCCTGCAACCACCGGAGGGTCAACAGAAGCGAGAATCCAGGAAGTGAGGCAGAGAGCTCTTCAGGCAACAACAAAGCTTGTTCTCAAATACATGCTCAAATAACTGCAACTGCATGAAACCACAGGGGTTGTTTATCTCTTGTTTGTTTGAAACATAAAAATAACCACAAGTTGGGGGGCGCCTGGGTGGCTCAGTCGGTTAAGCACCCGACTTCGGCTCAGGTCATGATTTCACAGCTGGTAAGTTCGAGCCCTGCGTCACGCTCTGAGCTGTCAGCACAGAGCCTGGAACCTGCTTCAGATTCTGTGTCTCCCTCTCTCTCTCTGCCACTCCCCTGCTCGTACTCTGTCTCTTTCTTTCTCTCTTAAAAATAAGTAAACGTGAAAAAATTTGTTTTAATAACCACAATTTTTAAATGTCAAGAGGGAGAGAAACAAATCTATCATTTCAAAAGCCTAACCTAATGGCTACTGTAGGTTTTTGCATGAGATTTTCAGTCTTGGGCCGTTTGCACTCTGTGCTGAAGTATGCCTTGTGTTTTGCGGGTGGTCTTTTTTCTTAATGTCATCATTAATGTATTTTCTCCAGGTTGTTGCCAGGCAAACACTGCAATCTAACCAGAAGGTTGCCTAGAACCATAGAACATCAGAGCTATATAGGACTCTGGAGGTCGTCTTCTCCAGGAATTCTTAGTTAGTTCTTCATAGATGCTTTGTGCCACACCTGAAATTATTTGCAGAATTTTACCATAAACATGTACACCTTGCTAGGGATAATAATATCTGTTTTTCATCTGATCCTCCATGGCTTAGACCCCCCAAATGTGATCCATTCTTTCCACAAGGGTCACTGTGTACAGCCCTTCAGGCTGTTCCTTGCACAACTCTGGGTGGGAGATTCACCCACTCAGGGTATAACACCCTGTAGAAATGTGCAGTGCACAATCTGTATACACATGGATGATGGACCTGCATTCTATTCTATACTCATTTTATGCTTGGCACCAAAGAGCAGAGATGTGATTTGCCCTTTCCTTCCTTCCATAGCTCCTTGCAGATAATTCTTTCATCACTGAGATTATACTGAAATGACTTTAGGAAGTATGTTTAATTCTAGGATTCAGTATTAAGAAATCCACTGTTGCACCTGTTGTCATGTTTTCCAATGTCAGTTTTATTACTAATAAAACCAACATTTTATTCTACCTGAGCCTGACTCCTTTTTAAAAAACTTTTTTAAATGTTTATTTATTTTTGAGAGAGAGAGAGCGAACAGAGGAGGGGCAGAGAGAGAGGGAGACACAGAATCTGAAGTGGGCTCCAGGCTCCGAGCTGTCAGCACAGAGCCTGATGCGGGTCTCGAACTCACCGACTGTGAGATCATGACCTGAGCCGAAGTCAGAGGCTTAACTGACTAAGCCACCCAGGTGCCCCCTGACTACTTTTTATTTTGCAGTTGTTTCCCAAACTCAGGTAGACAAGAAGGATGCTCTTTATTGTCCCCTAAATCTTCTTTTTAAGTTATTTTTTTCTCGTGGAAATAATTCTTTTTTTTTTAATTTTATTTTAGACAGAGAGTGAGTGAGCAGGGGAGAGGAGCAGAGGGAGAGAATCAAGGAGGCTCCACTTTCAGCCCAGAGCCTGACATGGGGCTTGATCCCATGAACCTGGGATCATGACCTGAGCTCAAATCAAGAGTTGGACGCTCAGCCAACTGAGCCACCCAAGACCCTGTCCCTTAAATCTTAAGCATGTTCATGAAGAGTCAATCAACAATTCATGAATAAAAGAAGTAAAAAAAAATAGCTGTACAAGGCAGTGAGGACTAAGGACCCAATGAAAAATTAATTCCTTCTGTAATTCTAGCTGCTAGAAATAGTTCCCTTAAGGGTATTTTCATACTTTGCTGTTTCTCTATTTAGAAGCCTCAGTTCCCTCTTCTATTAAATTTTGCAAGGGATTCTATGAATTTTAATGATCAATAGCTGATCCTCATGGTTCTCAAAACACAATTACATGAGTTGATGTCTCAACAGGAAGAACAGGTGTCATCTCCATTTTACACAAAGAGAAAAATATAAGACTAGAGAGACGGTATGACTACACTTTGTGAGTGGCACAGCTGGGCCTCAGCCAAGGTATGTCTGGCTTGGAATTCATCACACTAAGACCCCATTCCAGGCAGTGTGATAGACAACACAAATGATCACCAACATCTAGTTCTCCTCTACTTCTAGGCAAACAGAGGATTGTGCTTCCCTTAGAGTTGGACATGGTTGTTTATATTGGCTAGTTATGACCAGTAATGAGAAAAGGGATTGGTGTCACTTTTGCACCAAAGCATTTAATTCTTGGTGGCCAACTCATCAGCTCTCCTTCTTTCCCTGTTACAACTTCCAAGGCATAGAAGCAAGTTGTTATATGGAGGTGCCATATGATCAAAGCAGCCTAGAATGATAAGACAACAAATGGAAGATATTTGCTCTGGTGAGCCACCTGATCCTGTAGCTGACTTTTCAGGAGCAAGAACTTAACTTGTACTGTGGGCAGTCAAGAAGATTTGGGGATTGTTTGTTATCACAGCATAACCTAGCCTACCCTAATTAATACCAACAGACTCCCTATGGGACTGGTCTTCTCTCCGTTACAGCTCAGGCTGGTGCTCTGAGAGACACGTGAAACCATGCTCAAATGTACTTCCCTCCTCAAATTCAGCAATCTCTTTTGTATCTGGAGCCTTCAGCTACCACATTTTAAACCATGGATACGGCAGAAGATATAGCTCAGAGGAGGAGAGTTGGGAAGGGGCAGATTCCTGCATGGTTGAGGGGAGACATCCCCTCAGGTGTAGTACATGCTGTGGGCTGGGTCGTATATGAGTTTCCCATGATTGACTGTAGTGGCCTAATGAGATGAGGTCAAGATCATCATCCCAAGACCACAAGGAAAGGAAAAGATCAAAGTAGCAAATGAGGGTCAAGTAAGAGAAAAGGGTCAACCTGGCTGGGAGCTGATTCAGCACCACAGACAGATCCCGTGGGCCTATTCTGATTATTTTTCCCAGGCAGCTCAGTCTTCAGTTAGCCCTGCCTTTGAAGTGTCCTTGTAGGTTCCAAATGCCCAGCTCTTCCCAAGTAAGAGCTTGTCATGCCCTAGACCAGGGACCATGTCCTTATTCATCCAACACAGTGCTCCCAACTTATTTTTCTCCATTGTATATGATGCATGAGAATATTTACCTGGCATCCTGGGATAAATGCTTGGGGCTGCTTCTGGCTAGAGGTGGCAAACATGTGAGCTCCAGCTATCCTAGGCCCTGCCTTATGGTATCCTACCACACTTGTAATATCCTCCTGGGAAGTTCTGATCCAGTGATCACTCCTTACCCTCTACTTGTCAGGGACTCGGCTAGGTCTTCTAGGTGACCTTTGGGCCAAGCTAGGTCTGGGTCTTCCATCACTTGATCCTGGCTCCTTTGGACCCTCTTCCCAAATCTTACTATGCTCATAGCCAGGCCAGAGGTCCAGAAGACTAAGGCAAAGCACCTGGGACTCCCCACTCCCTCCTACACTCATTTATTCATTTGGCACATATCAAGCACCTGCCATATATTAGGTTGATAATTACCTCTGAGAATACAGTGGAGAACAAGATGGATATGGTCCTGCTCTCCCATAGCTTACAGTCCATTAGGGGAATCTATTAACCAGCACTTATAAGAAAGTCTGATTAGTATTATGATGGGGACATACACAGATGCTATGGATTGCCCAGCTGAGGAAACTAACTTGGAGGATGGGTGAGTTCAGGGAGGACTTTCGACAAGTTTCGGTCCCCTTTTGAACTATGCCTTAATATGTATCTAACTATACGTAACTGTGGGGATCTAATGGACGGCATGAAGTATGGATTTCCCATGACTTTAAATTCCGCCAACATTTTCCAGGCACTATGTTGGATGTTCACCCTTGAATTACCTAACAACAACACTGAGGGAAGGGTTTTGTCTTTCTAATTTTCTGTGCAGCCTAGAGAGGCCCCACGGCTAGTTTACAACGGACTCACATGCTGGACTCTTTTCCATGCTACACTGAGCCTATGGGAGCTCCATTTGCCCTCTGTCCTGCTTCTGAGAACACATACCTCAGCATTCTGAGAGCTCAGGTCCTTCTGCCCTTGAAGTCTTCTGTGGAGAAGCAGTATTCAAGTTAGCTACAACTTCCTCAAGGTGTTTGGTTGCTTCAAAGAAGTGTTCACTGCGTGTGTGAGTGGTAATAGGACTGCTCTCGTGGCCCCTTGATGTAAGAAGGTGGCAAATGTCCCTGCAACCCGTCACCAAGGATTTCCTTCCACCAGGTGAAAGTGTCCTTGTGGAAACAGAACAGTGATCCTCACATCACTCCAGCCAGAGGCACAGACAGGAGCAGAGGCAGCATGAAATCCCCGGGACACACCCCTGTCCTGTCTTATTGTGAAGGAGATTTGGCTCTTTCTTATTGTGATTTTCACTCCAGACTTGATGGCTCTAGCTGTGTTCCTGCCAGAGTTGCCCATCTTCCTCTACGTTTAAAAATGAGATACCTGGGCGCCTGGGTGGCTCAGTCTGTTGAGCGTCCGACTTCAGCTCAGGTCACGATCTCTTGGTCCGTGAGTTTGAGCCCCATGTCGGGCTCTGGGCTGATGGCTCAGAGCCTGGAGCCTGCTTCCGATTCTGTGTCTCCCTCTCTCTCTACCCCTCCCCCGTTCATGCTCGGTCTCTGTCTCAAAAATAAATAAACGTTAAAAAAAATGAAAAAAAAATAAAAAATAAAAGAAAAATGAGATACCTGTTTACCTCTTTTTTTTTTTTTTATGGGTTACTGTCAGGCAACGATTCTCAAACTCAGGGACCACAAGTGTCCAGAGGAGCACCCACAGATAGACCTCAGCTAGTTTTACTGCATATAATGTGAAAAGGTCTGTGCTTTCCTTGAAGGCAGAACTTCAGTTAGTCTTTCTCTTCTCACCTCAAGTGAACATGACCTCAGGCCTTTGCTCCCACTATTTTCTCAACCCATGATGTCTTCTCTCTTGCTGACTGCCTGGCCAACAGTAGCATGTTTTCCAAATCTCTGCTCTACCTCCTTTATGAGTCCCTCCTTGACCACGCTCCTCTGCAAGGTAGAACTTATCTTCTTACTCTAGGACTCTACTGTGTGCTGCACACACATCTATTATAGCATCCATGATGTTCTGTCACAACTCATTCTTCATAGGGTGCAGGTTGGCCACCCAGCAAATACTTGTTGGATGAGCTCAGGTGTTCCTGTGGAAAGAGCCCTGAAGCCAGAAGGCCTGGACTTTGGTAAGTGTGTGGGTTTGACTAAGTCATCGCACAGCCCTACGTCTCATTTTTATCTTCTCTAAAATGCACAAGTTGGAGCTGATAAGGTGGAAGGCAACTTCCTGCTCTAAATTTCTATTTAGAAGTAAAAATGGAAAGACCACTGTGATGGTCTTTTGTAGGGTTGACTTGGCTAGTCTACAGCCCCTACTTACTCAAACACAAATCAAGGTATTGCTGTGATGGTATTTTGGAGATGTGATTAATGTCCATAATCAGTTGATTATCACAGATAATAGGTGGGCCTGGTTCAATCATTTGAAACGCCTTAAGAGCAGAGCTGAAGCTCTCTTAAAAAAGTAATTCTGCCTGTGGACTCCAGTATCAGCTCATGCCTGAGAATGCCAGCCTGCCTTTTCTGATGACCTACCCTCTACATTTCTAACTTGCTTATGCAGTCCTCACAGTTGTTTAAGCTAATTCCTTGCAGTAACTCTTACTATGTATCTCTTATTGGTTCTGTTACTCTGGTTGAACTCTGACTGACATAGCTTTATACTCATGGAAACCCCAGTCAAAACCCCAGGTCTACTACTTATTAGTTGTGTGATCTTAGGAAAGATACTAAATGGCTCTGGGCCTCTGCTTTCTTATCTATAAAATGAGAGAAATAACTACTTCATAGTTAATAATAAAAGCTATTCTTATTTATGTGTTTTAGAGCACTACAATGTTTGGTACTTTCTATGTTTCAGCTTCTCTGAGAAGCACTTAACATATATGATCTCATTTAATCATCTATAAACCCTTATATGATTAAATGACATAATGCATGTAAATGATGATAAACACAGCCATACCATATACATTTAAGATGCTTAATAAGAGTTAATTCTGACTTTTCCTTTCCTTTACAAACATTTTTTTTTTCATTTCAGAGAGCATTCCAGGAGAGGGGGGCAGAGGGACAGAGAGAGAGAATCTTAAGCAGGCTCTACACTCAGCACAGAGCCCAACATGTGGCTCAATCCCACAACCCTGGGATCATGACCTGAGCTGAAATGAAGAGTCAGACACTCAAGCGACTGAGCCACCCAGGCGTCCCTATGTATATAATATTTCTAAATGGTAAGCTGTCATAAGGCAGATCCATTCTTTGTATCTATTCTCATGAGGCTTTACAGTGATGGGGAAGGGGATGAGAGTGGGAAGACAGATCTGAACTGGGCAATTGGTAAAAATAAATACGCTGTAACTGTAAGGGATTTTTTTTTTTTTTTACCCCACTGGTCTGTACCATTAAAAAGTTCTGGAAACAATGGTTTTGACCATGTATATGACTTAAAGAAAACAAGCTATGGGATTAAAAGACAATTAACTTCGTTGACCCACTCTCATCTCCAGATTGGTTTGCAGATACATCCCTCTGAACATTAAATTGCCCTGGAATTCTAGTACTTTTTGTATGAGGATTTATGAAGATGGTCTATATGCATCAGAGAGGAAGAGGAGATCACCCCTCACTCCATGGAAAAAAGTGAGGTGACCAGAAATGTCATGAAGTCAAATTAGAAAATATCAGCTCTCTGGATTAATCACAGACTTGTTTCACTCTGTAAATCAGATTAAAAAGTACGGTACCTAAAACACTACCTGGATGCACAGGGCTGGATTAGGATTTGTGAAGATATAGGTATATAGACATAGAAGTCCCTGTGTGCCAGAAAGAAGTTTCCTCCGTTCTAGGAACTCCATGCCATTTAATATAATCAACCTCACTTATTCACCCTGGCCCAGTCACTGAGCAGATACAGGCCTACCCACCGCCTCATCTTCATGCTCAAGCATAAAGGAAGAGGAAGAAGCAAAGTCGGTAGTAAATGGGGCACTTGTGAGTGGGGAAGAAGGTGCTTAGATACATAGCCTCGGAAAGTAGTGCCTGGAATAAGGGGTGGATTGTTAAGTAGGTGCATGGGAGAAAATGTGTAAGCACAGAAGCGAAGGATTAGACAATCATCCATGAATGCAAGTTTCCACGCTAAGTCCCAGTTTCCATGTTGCCCTGGCTCTTGCCCCAGGTCTACAACCCCTTATAATCGGCCATACTGATGTCCATTCCACCAGTATGCAGCCTCTGTTGTGCCCTTTTCCCAAGCCAGTCCTGACTGATGTGGGAATATATTTTTTAATTGTTTACTACAGAAAACAAACATATAGATAGAAGTAGAGAGAATAGTATTACGGATCCACGTACCCACTCCCCAGCTTCAACAATTTTCAATTCATGGCTGATCTTGTTTCATTTATATTCCCACATACTTCTTTCTCATTCCATGAATAATTTTGAAGAAAATTCCGGACGACATATCATTTCATTCACAAATATTTCAGTACGTATCTCTAAAACATAAGGACTCTAAAAAATAACTAATATATTTATCAAGCCTAAATATTCATCATAATTCCTTAATAACAGTAAGTATTCTGCCAATGAATCATCTTTTTGTTAATTTGGCGTGCTTGAGTCAGATTCCAACTAAGACCCGTTCGTGGTTATTTAATTTTATATCTTACAAGTCTCCTTGACTCAGCAATACCCTCCCACCTCCTTTTTCCCTCCACTTGCAATTATTTGTTGAAGAGAACAAGCTGCTCATCCTGTAGAGTTTCTCACAGTCTTGATTTTGCTGATTGCATCCGTATGGTGTCATTTACAGAAATGGTATTTACAGAACACAGTCTGGGTACTAGGGTATTCAGTTCCTACTGATGGACATTTGGTCCTTCTAGTCTTAGTGCAGGAGGGTTCCTCTGACCTCATGTGTGGCATATAGCATTAGTTCCCCCCCTTAACAGCCATGAAACCAATATGGTTTTCCTATTTTTCCTTTTCTGCCACTCATTCACTCTGTGGAAAAATCAGTAACTACCTGATATTTAAGAAGCAAAATAGAATAGCTGTTAAGAACACATATTCTGGAGCCAGCCTTCCTGGTTTTAGATCCTAGCTTTGTTATTTACTAGTTCTCTGGACTCTCTATACCTAGGTTTTCTAATCCCTAAAAGAGTAGTGGCCATAACACAACTTAAATGGCATTATTTTTGAATGAATTAATATACGTAAAGCATTTCAATAATGGCAGGTACATATTAAGCATGTATAAACACTTGCCATTAATATTTGCAGTGGGCATTGTACATGTGCAAACACGGGTACTTCAGCATGTAATTCAACTCAAACTAACTTAACAAAAAAAAAATAGGACTTACAGAATTACAAAGCTTGCAGTAGTCATGGGGAAGTGATAGAATAAAGGGGTGAGGTGTAAGAGCTAAGGACTTACTCAGAAACTGGAGTAGAGGACACAAGGCTCCTTACCCTACATATCACTGTTCAATTCTCCTTCTGTCTTGTCCTCACTCTTTTTCCTTCAGATAGGTTGGTATCAGGGAATTAGGCTGCTGCAGCCAAAAATCAATGTTCTTTCAGCTCAGAATCCAAGAAAAAATGGCTACCCTTTCCCTTCCAATCCAGAGAATTTAATGAAGCACTCTGATGGCTGACCTTGAATCATATGTTCATCTTTGGGCTAATCCAGGGCTTTGAAGGAGTATCGAATTATGGTTTGCCCTGGGTGGGTCACATGCCTACCCCTGTGAATGGGGGAAATCATAAGTAAAGCCTACCAGGACCACACAGAGTGAGGAAGAGATCCCCAAAGGAAAAGACACCCCCTTAAGAAGGGAGAAATGAAAGCATACTGGAGATATAAAAACAATAACCGCCAGAGCTAACTGCAAAGAAAATACAATATGGTGTCCACTTTCAAGGAACTTGGATCCTAGTAGGAGAAGAGGCATAACAGATAAATTAATCATGCCATTATTAAGCAACTATTCCATGTCATGGACCACGTGGTGGCGGTACAGGAAGGAGTGAGAGACACCCTCTTTCTCAGCAGCTGGTCTAATAGAAGTATCTTGCTTTCCCTATTGTGTTCCTGAATGCCTAATGCTCACTCTAGTATTTGAAATGCAGCAAGCAAACTGGGCGCAGAGATTTCATGCCAGACTCCAGAGGAATGAAACACAGGTACTCATTTCTAATTTGGGAAGGAGCTTGTCTGGGCAGTCTTTCTTCTTCTTTTTACAAACCCTTTAATTATATCATAGAAGTCACATTTACTGGGGGGAGGGGCTAGGACTTCCTATCGTTTGGGAGAGACATGCAACTTGTAACAAGCTTCATCTCATTTTGAAGAGATTTGAAGTAACTTACAACAGTGAATGAAAGTGGAATGTCCCACGCATCTCATCAGCTTGATAGCATGAGGAGGTTACGTGCACACCAGCATTAATCTCCTATCTACAACGGCAGCCTCTCCCTACCTGATTATGGGCAACTTCCAAAACCAGACCAGACAACAATAAACCTAAGAGCGCTTTCTGAGAGGTTTCCCCAACAGGGAGGAGGACCATGTTCTCACTCTTGAGCCGCATCTTATTGTCTCTGTGGCCGGTGACACCCTGAGAGTACTGGCCACTGGTACACTCCCTGCATTTCTATGGCCAACGCTGTGGTTTGTGGCCATGGAAAGGATTTAGGTCCTTGTCCTAAATGGTTGCACCTTTTTACAAAGTTGTCCTGAGCCCATCCCAGCAGCCTGGGGCCCTGCGTATTTCCACGGAGGCTTCTATCGAGGCTGGGGCCAGACTACACCACTCCCTCCATGGGTATCATTTCTGACTGTCGTCCTTACACTAGGGCACACAGCTCTCTCATCCATTGTTGCCCCTTTCTCCTCCGAACCACACAGAACTGCAAAATCCTTTTCTATCATTTTATGAAATTAGATCCCCAAAGATCCGAGAACAAATCTGTAAGAGCCTGAACAAACAACCAGACTTTGAACCTTGGGGTGAGCTTACCCCGAAAGCGGGAGCCCAAAAGCATCTGCTTCATATGCAAGTCCATCTTTCCAAAATAAATAAAGAAACCCAAGAAAGGGGGAAATAAATGTAGATTTATTACAAAAAAATAAATAGAAGGCCAGAAGAAAAAGATTATACGTAGAAGCACACACTGTACAGTTGTGCAGCTGAGCTTTGCAGTAGCTAAAGTGAAGACAGAAAAAGAATCCGCGAGAAGGTTCAGAATTTCATCGGAAATAAATAAATCCAGTAGTTCAGGAGGAGTATGGCTTGGTCTGGCGGTGTTCTGGAGTCTTTACTTCAGTTAACTTTACGTTTTGGTTTGCTGCTTTGTCTATCAAGTCCCCTTCCCTTTCCTCTGGGGACACAGACCACATTCCCCAGCTCTCTTGCTGTCAGGTGTGGCCGTGTGACTGAGCTCCAGCCAAGGAAATATGGCCAGAAGTGCTGTGTGTCATTTCTGGGAAGACTCTGATAAGAAGCAGGTCTACCTCTCCTATAGTTTCTGTCCCCATCTACCAGTTGAACAGGAAAAACTCTGCCCCCCATGAGGAGAGTGGATCACGAGCTGGATAGAGACTGGGTCCCCAAGTGCTGGTGTGGAAGGCTGCTAAGCCATGCCACTCACAGCAGACTGAGCCATAGGGAGAGGTAACACAATCAGTATTAAGCCACTGAGACTGCAGCGTTTATCTGTTAGAGCAGCTGATGTCACCATGCCCAAAATATATGGGCTAACACTGGCCTCCCTTGTCTTAAACTTCTCTTCCACCCACTCTCCCCGATGCCCCAACAAACATTCCAAAATTTCATCTGCAACCTCTCCCAGCACAATAGAAGATATTCTATCAGGGGAGGGCTCAAAGCCACTTAGATTGACTCTGAGCCCTCGGATGATCTTTCTTCTCCTGGATCTCTATGCCCTGTACCTAATATCACCCTGTCCCTTGCAATCTGACAACTGTCCATTCTTCATACCAGAAGAGACCAAAGGACATGGGATTTGGGAAATTCTGCATTCTCTCTGCACTGGCCACACTGCAACATCTGAGAGTTGTTGTTTCCTGTGATGACAAAACACCAAGCATGCGTCCCTCCTGCTGAGTCGCAGAACAGGCCATGTGGCACACTGTCCAGAACTGCAGGTCCCCACAGCCCTCTTAGAAGAGCCAGGGGGCATGAAGGGTGGAGAGGGGTCAACCCCAGCCAGTCAGGTCTTTCAGTAAGTTAGGCGTTGGCCTGGAAAGAGGTCCACAGGCATGCTGATAGAGCTGATGGAGTCCTGACTGTCACACCATTAGTACTCTGAAGGACTCGGGTACTATCATTTTCTTGGAGGTCATGTTGACATAACATTCCCATGGTAATTGGCCTTGCAAAATTCACTGGTCAAAATGTTCATTTCCTGAGCAGAGATTGCAATTAATAGCCAATCAGTGAAGCCAATCACTCAGCACATCTACGTCAAAATTTGAAGAGTTCTGAGTGGCTCCATCACTTGGGCACTTGCTAAAATCTAGAAGAAATATTGGTCTGGACGACATAATGCCTGGGTTTCAACTGATCCAACAATAGCCACCACTTACAGGGTACTTGCTGTGTCCCAGATCATTCTGGGCACTCTGTATGCAGCATTTCAAACATCTCCTTTGAAACAGGGTATCATTTGCATGCCCATGTATTTGAGAGATAACCTCATTTCACAGAAAAATACAACTGTCTACTGTACACACAACTGTAGGCTAGTCCCTCCTGGAAATAGATCGGGACTTTGATTTTGAGTTTAAAATCTTTTTGTGGAAGTGAAATTTTTCGGAAATAATTTGAGAATCCTATAAAATAGCATACGCAGCTAGCCTTTTTTCTGCTCAAAGCTAGATGGGGACTGAAGGTTCTGTAGAGAAAAAGGGGTGTGTGGGGGGTGGGGAGAGTCATGTCAGCCTGAGACGTAAGGCCAGGGTTGCAGGGTAAAACCAGCTCTGTTACCAGGGGTCTGGATGGACAAACACTAGTTGCTGAGGGGGAGGACGGCCAGCACTGAGGTGCGGGTGGGGAGGTAGAGTACAGAGCACCTTGGGAGAGAAGAGACAAGGCGCTCAAGAAGAAGCTGAGGACGGCCTGTTTTCATTCTGTTGGGCAGCTGCCCCAGAGATGCCCTCAGAGCAGTGACTCTGACCCACAAACCGTGGCAATAAGCCTGGGAAGCCAAACCATCAGCTAGCAACCAGTCAATGAAATCAAATCACAACCTCTGTAGCAATAGGCCCCGATCAGATTTGATCAGTAACTGATGGCTTCGCTAAGTTTTGCCCTCACTTCCGACTCAGGATCACCCAGACATGGCCAGATATGTTCCCCTCACCAATTACGCAGGACGCTCAGCTCTGGTTATCCCACCTCCTGCTTCCCCATGCAAACTGCCTCCAATAGGCGCACACCTGACGCTTGCCCTTTTTTCTCACTATAAAGCTTTTTCACTCCCTCGCTGCCTTTGAGTCTCTGCCCAAATGCAAGTGATGGGGGCTGACTCTACCGTTAGAGCAAGTCCTGAATAAATAGCCTTTACCTGTCCTCATGTGGGTGGTCTTTGTTTATTTCCATGCAACTAAGCAAGGAGGAAAGAACAGGAATTAAAAATCAGACTGAATGACTGAATGACGAAGTCCACCAGCAGAAAAATGAATCCGTGGTGATGGAAATAAGAAAGCGGTTGTCAGGGTGTGTGTGGGGGGGGGGGGATGGCAGGAGTGGGGTGAATTCACTAAAAAGGGTCATTAGACGCTTTCTAAGATGATGGAAATGGTCTGTCTTATTTTGAGTGATGGTTACATGGTGTATTAAGTTGTCAAAACTCATTGACTTAAATCCTTAAGATTTAAAGTGCATTAAACTGTACTAACATTATTACTTGTGGCAGGCTGCCTTTAGGAGGGTCCTCAATTCCTGGTATTCACACCCTTGTGCAGTGCCCTCCCCTGGTGTGTGGGCCAGACCTAATGACCAACTTCCCACAAACAGGTACAGCACAAGTGACAGTTTATCACTTCTGAGGTTGGGTTATGAGAAACTGTGGCTTTCAGGATACTCTGTCTTTCTCTTGCTCTCACTCTGGGAGAGGCTGGCTGGTCTGCTGTGAACTTACCCTAAGGAGAGGGCAACATGGCAAGGAACTTAGCTTCCGACACACAGCCAGTAAGGACCCCGGGGCCTGGCAACAGCCAATAAACTTGAAGCAGATCCTTCTCTGGTAAGCCTTGCTGTTATCTTGATTGCAGCCTTGGAAAAGACCCGGAATCAGAACCACCCATCTACACTGTGCCTGGATTCCTTGGCCACAGAAACTGTGAGATCATAAATATTTATAATTTTAAGCTACTAAGTTTTGGGGTAATTTGTTATGCAATAATAGATAATGAATACAAAGATGGAATCTGTTCTATATCAATTAAAAAAAAACCAAGCACTTGTTAAAAAGGAAGGGAATGGGGGCGCCTGGGTGGCTCAGTCGTTTGAGCATCCGACTTTGGCTCAAGTCATGATCTCATGATTCGTGGGTTCAAGCCCCACATCAGGTTCTGTGCTGACAGATCAGAGCCTGGAGCCTGCTTCAGATTCTGTGTCTCCCTCTCTCTCTATGCCCATCCCTCGCTCGTGCTGTCTCAAAAACAAATAAATATAAAAAAAATTTAAAAGGAAGGGAAGCACAGTACCTGGTAATACATGCCTCTGTTCTTTTCCTAGCTCAGGGACTCTGCTCTGTCCACCATGATCTACCCAAGTCTTTCCCCGGAAAGCTTCTTCCAGAAGATAAGTTTCCTCAGTATAAAAATAAGTAGGACATACAGACACATCCATGGAAGATCTCCTCTAAGGCACAGGGAGAGAGATTCTCCACATGCTGTTACAGGAACATTCCTAGCTCTGAGGTGCACATGGAATTCAAACATGCTGATACCCAGACAGGTTCATGGAGGGAAGGAGGTGACAGAAGGGGCTATCTCTTCCCTCAGATGCACGGTCTTCACCATGCAGCTCCTCCTCACATCTTCCCCTCTCATAGAGAGCCTCCCTGGCCAGGACTGCCTCTGTCAGGGGGATAGCAGAGGGAGCGTGGGCTCTGACAGCACACAGATCTGGACTCAGGTCCAGCCCCATGAGCGGGGGAGGGGGGGAGCTTTAGTGCACTGAGGAAGCTCAGGACGTGCCACTTGGTATAGTGATTATTTTGAGCTCAAGTCACTTGAAAAATAATACGTGCAGAGAGATACTTTTCTCTGTACACCCTTATCTGCCTAAAGACAGAGCCTCCAACAGGAACTCAACTGTTATAAATCCCCTCCCCTGGGGTTCCATCAACCAGAGGAGATGGACCCCTTTCACAGGAAAGGAGATTAGAAGTAGATGCCACATCCAGGCCAACTTTGTCACAAACCGTCATATCTCCCCCACCTATTTTGCTCGGTGGCCCATTCATCTTCCCTAGAAACCACTCACTCACCTCCCACTTCCCTTATTCAGATGGCATGTCAATTCTGAAATCTCACCACGTCTGGGGGCATTCACTTTTCTGTGTATGACATCCCTCTGCACATAATACTGAAAATGAATAATTGTATATTCCTTTTCTCCCAGACCTAGACGAGGACAGTAGAGGGAAAGTCTTTCCTTCCCTGCAACACCATGACTCCTTTCTGGCCTCAAGAACCTCATCTATAAAATTAAGATAACTCCTACCTTGAGGAATGATCGTAAAAATTAGCGACAGACACCAACATGGATGAACCTCAAATGTACTGGCCTGAGAGAAAACAGCCAGATTCAAAGGCTACATAATATGACATGCTGGAAAGCGCAAAACCATAAGGGCAGAAAACAGATCAGAGGTGAGAGGGTGGGAAGAGGGGAGGGCCACAAAGTGGCACCAGAGAATTCAAGGGGGGCGGTGACACCGCTGTTCTATATCTCAATTATACTGATGGCTGCATGACTGTATGTGTCAAAATGCACAGAACTGCACATAAAATTGATGAATTTTATTGTACGTAACTTGTACCTCAATACACCTGCTTTGAAAAATAGGGGCAAAGTAAAAGGCACAGACACAATAATTCTCTCGTTCTAGCCCACTGCCCAGGCTGGGGTCACAGCCTCTAAGACTGCCCACTGACTCCTCTCTGCCTTGGGGAGTTTGTCATTTTGGGGCACACAGACTTAGCCCTGGGAAGAGTGGTATCAGGACCACTCAAAGATGGCACCCTGTCCTGTTCCATCAGCTAACAGGGGAACATTAAGAGTCAGCCATTTTCATCTATCATTAGCCTCTATACAAATTCATGTATGTTTTTTACTCCAAACCAGCAAACAGGATGTTGACACAACCAAAGAGCAATGCCTACAAATCAGACATATATGTTATATGTAAGCTGCTAACAAACTATTGAATTCACCCACCCTCCTTTGCACCAGCAAGGTAAAGAGCGGAAATGTGAGTTTTTAATCAAATCAGAAAATGAGAACCAAAATATGGCAATGGTGCCTGTTAATCTCCTCTAAGTTTCCACAAGGATGGGCCCAGCCAGAAGCCTTCATTTCAATGGAAGATACAAATGGTTAGTTTGGATAAAAGAAAACGAAACCAGGGCAGGGAAGGGAGTGGCTACATCCTGAGCAAGACTGAATTCCGAGGTTGGTCAGTCGAAGGGCAGCTTGAGAGCTCGGAAGGCAAAGCCTTGGGTTACCAAGCCCTGGCAAAAGGATCTTACAGTCTGGAGGGCTGGTAAGAAACCTGGATGTCCAACTTCTTTAGGCCTCAGGGATTCCAGAGAAATCCAGCGAGACTCGTGTGGGTGGGCCAAGGCAAAAGCACAGGCAGGAGAAAATAGGGAGGGGATTCCACGCCCAGCAGGAAGTGGTTCCTGATACCCCGGAAGTACACTCTCCTCTGCAGGCATCTGTCTCCACTGTACCACAGATCAGGATATAGTAATAGGCTGCTTACTTGCTGTCTCCACCACTGGATTCCTTGTTAAGAGGAAGGGTGTATGGAACTCATCATTGTATTAATAGCTTCTAGCTCTGTGCCCAGCCCTTCTGGCAGCAAGTACAACAGGAACAGCTAACTCTCATATAATAACAACAACTAACACACGTTGCACTCTGAGTGTGTCATGTGTACTCTAAATTCTTCACATCTATTAACTCAATTTTTTTTAATGTTTATTTGTTTTTGAGAGAGACAGAGACAGAGACTGAGTGGGGGAAGGGCAGAGAGAAAGGGGGACACAGAATCTGAAGCAGGCTCCAGGCTCTGAGCTGTCAGCACAGAGTCCAATGTGGGGCTTGAACCCCTGAACCGCAAGCTCATGACCTGAGCCAAAGCTGGACGCTTAACCAACTGAGCCACCCAGGCACCCCACATCTATTCACTTTTAAAATTCTCAATGTTGGAGAAACTTAACAGAAGACCATGGGGGAGGGGAAGGGGGAAAAAAGTTACAGAGAGGGAAGGAGGCAAACCATAAGAGACTCTTAAAAACTGAGAATAAACTGAGGGTTGATGGGGGGTGGGAGGGAGGGGAAAGTGGGTGATGGGCATTGAGGAGGGCACCTGTTGGGATGAGCACTGGGTGTTGTATGGAAACCAATTTGACAATAAATTTCATGTTAAAAAAAAAAAAAGAAGGAACATAACAAATGACACAAGAGAAAAACAATTCTCAGTGTTAATATTATATTTTATAGATAAGGAAACTAAGGCACAGAGAGTTCAAGATGCTTGTCCTAGGCTATACCACTGGTAAATGGCAGAGCTGGGCTGTCTACTCCAGAGTGTATTTTTGGCCTTCTAATAATGTACTTGGTAAAGATCTGCTGACTGAACAGGCCAAGGCTCTGTCCTTGCCCTCTTCTCTCAGACTCTTTCTCCGTGGCCTCATCTACCTCTTCAGTTCCTAATATTACATCTCTGCAGCCTAATCTCTCTCTTCAGCCTACTTCCGAACACTAAAGACATCTCTGCCTTTAAATGTTTATGGTTTAGTCAAGAGACAGATACATAATCAATACCAGTAAATCATTCACCTACCGGTACCACCCTACCTCTCTACCTCCTCTCTCTCTCTCTTTTTACGTGTGCACACACATGAATCCCCAAAGTCCATCCCCTACTCCCTTCTCCTTGGTAGGATATAACTGACAAGAAGGGGTATGTCTTACAGTTAACCTACTGAATAGCTGAGTTGGTTACTCAACACCAGTTTTCTGTTTCTACTACCAGCTCCTCAGCACACAGAACAATGGGTAGGTAGCAGCATTTTCCGCCAGCGTGAAACCTGAGACCTGCTCTACAAGGAAGAGTCTGCATGGAGAGGCCAGGGCTCTCGGGTGGGAGTCTGCTGCCCACCTCAGGGTAAATTTCTCTTCATTTATCTGCAAAGATGGAGATGGGGGTGAGGGGCGACCCTGCCTGTCTGCTTCCAACAAACATAGTAATTCACTCAATGTACTCTACACAAGTACACAGAGCTCACAGACAACCCTTTTCACTTGGGAACATATGCACTGGAGAAATGGCAGAGGAAGCCTCTGCCAGCATCTCTGTTAACTGACCCAATCTTTCCTAAATACAAAAGGAAACCCAGGATCGTAAGCTTTATGAAAAAAAAAAAATCAATAGGTTAAAAGCGGAGAGTAGATGAGAAAACAAAACAAGAAACTCGTTCAAAACAAATTCTAAAAAAGAAAAAATCGGACTTTAGAGGAAACAGAATACTCAAGAAAAGAGGGAAAATGTAAAAGTTTTTATTAATATGATCAGATATTTGAGAAGCTATTACATCAATGGAACATGAATAGGCTGCTAATACAGAGGACATTGAGAAAATAATTGATTGGAAATTAAAAATGTGATTTCTGCAATAAAAATTTAAAAGTAGGAGCTCAATGATAAAATTAAGGAAACTGTCAAGAACATGGAACAACAGGGACACCTGGGTGGCTCATTTGTTGGGCATCTGACTCTTGATTTCAGCTCAGGTCATGATCTCAAAGTTCGTGAGTTTGATTCCCGTGTCTGGCTGTGCACTGACGGTGCAGAGTTTGCTTGGGATTCTTTCTCTCTCTCTCCCCCCCCCCGCCCCTTCTCTCTCTTTCTAAACAAACAAACAAACAAACAAACAAACAAACAAACATTAAAAAGACATGGAATGAAAGAAAAAGGATACAAAACATGAGAGAAAAGACACAAAGCATCAAACCAGGCATCCAGGTGTCCAACATCCATCCCAGAAAAACTGAATCCAGTACATGAAAGAGGACATAATTGAGAAATAAAAAAATATATAAATTTTCCAGATTCCCCCCCAAAACTTCACACCTTCAGAATGAAATGTGTTCCCCCAAAGCTAGAAGAAGAATGAAAAAAGATATGTACACAAATACATCAGTATAAAATTTCACTAAGAATAGATACTCTTAAAAGCCACCACTAAAAAAAAGTAAAGCACACATAAAGTTGGTCAACTACAAAGGGACAAAAATTAGATTGACTGCCAACATTGTAGCATTGATATTGGAAATTACAATATGATCTAGCAGCACCTGGGAAATATTGAGAAAATGACACTATGCCCACTGGCTTGGCTGTCCCAAAGGATGGATGGAGAGAGGCAAGAGACACAGGCAGACATCCGGATCCTTCCGTGTAGTTAGAAGATACAATTACAGCCATACAGAGCACAGAGCAGCAGCACACCCAGTCAGAGTGCAAAACCTCTGGCTTTCACATCTCCCTGAAGGCTCACAGCCGCTGCTGTCCTACCTGGCTCAGGTAAGCATTCCATTCAAGAAGCTGTTTGGGGTGTGTGTGCATGTGTGTGTGTTTAATGTTTATTTATTTATTTTTGAGAGAGAAAGAGAGAGAGAGGGAGACAGAAAATCTGAAGGACAGAGCCCATTATGGGGTTTGAACTCATGAACTATGAGAACCTGAGCCGAAACTGAGAGTCAGATGCATAACCAACTGGTCCACCCAGCTGCCCCCGGTGTGTTTTTGTATCGAATCCTTATCCACACTCTGCCAGCCCAATAGGAGCAAGTAACTGATTACAACTCCAGCCTGTTCCAGAACGTTCACTGCGAGACAGGATGAATCCGAGGTTAGTCTCCCAAAGTCAGTCTCCTAGGCATCCTGCCCTCCAGCAGATCTACATGTGAGGGTCCCTTGAAGCCATTTCCTGCGCAGTCAGTCACCATGGGGACCAAATTCATTTCAGAACTACAAGAGGTCAAAGAGTTTATCTCTCATAGTCTTGCTGAGAAAATAATGACTTGGGAATTTATTCCGAAATTGAAAAATGAAGCTAAAAAAAGAAGAATTTAAGAACAATGTGGATTGGAGGATTGTCTACAATAACAGAAAGATTTATTCCATGGAAACAACGAAAAGGCGAATCAGATGACAATTGTACAGGGAGTTTATAAAACAGTTGGCCCAAATTAGAAACTGAAGTCAAAGGACTTAAGATGAATATCTCCAAGAAAAAAAAAAAAAAAGATTTCACTCATCAGATAGTATTAAAAACCTAGAAATATCCAGGAATTAAAAAGGCATTTATTTCTCTCAACAAGAAACAAGGAAACAATTAGAAACTCCAAGGAAAGCAAACAAGCAAATGTGAGAAAAATCCCAGTGCAAAGACAGAGAGCAAACTAAAATGGCATGGTTTTGAGCAAGGCTGGAACATGAGAGAATTTAATTGCTCCATGGGCTCGAATATTCTTTGAACCGAGCAGGATTAGTGACATAGGATTTCACTGTATTTGGTTCTACAGTAAGTGAAAAATATATAACTATCATATGGGTGGTGATGTTTTATTTTTTAGAGTCAATCTGTAGACAAAACATGAGATATAATTATAGGCACACAAAAGAATGCAAACAGCTGAACTTTGCAAAAATGGTAGTCTGCAACTGACAAGGAAAAAGTGGAAGATGTTGCATCAGCTCTGACTGCTCCTCCTGCAGGGACCATCTCAAGTTTACTGAACTGAAATTTGAGTATATTGTGTAGTTCACTCTACAGTGACTTACCACACGCCCTCCACACGCTACACATTGCCCTGGGTCTTGAGAGACGATGCTGAGCATGTCTACAGTGCTGACAGGCAGGTTTCCTGCCCTTGGGGAGCAGGTCATGGGACACTGTGGAGGGAGAGTGCAAGTGACAGAAAGTTGCCATCTTTGACGGCAGGCAAAGAATGTAAGACTCCTTGACAATTATGGTAAAAGCCAAACAAAAAATAAAGTTAGAAATGGTTAAAAGCACTTGCCTCTAGAAAGTAAGACTGGTTGGTGGGGCAGTGGAGTTTAAGAAATGAGTTTTTTTACTTGACTCAATTTGCACTACTTTGAACATTGCCTTATAAGTATAAGGTTTATTTTAATCATAATTTTTTTTTTTAAAAAACTGTAATAATGCTACTTCTAACCGGCACGGTCAGAGTGGCTCACACTAAGTGCAAATGTTGCATAAAAGACCTGATGTCAGGGCTTCGGGATCCTGAATTTTGTGCAAAGAGTGTGAAATGGTGCAGCTGGGAGCCATTTTCTTCAATATACACTGAGAAGATTTTGGTCCTATAATTGTGCATCTGGATATTTTAATAGCGGTATGATATAAAATAAGCCTCTAGAAATATACTGTGTTGCCCTTTCTGCTTTTTTTATTGCTGTAAGTTGACTTTTAATTTTTTAAGTAGTATATAAATATTTTAGAAGGTGCTGTGAAAAAGTGCTTAAGAAAGTACACACTTGGGGCACCTGGGTGGCTCCGTTGGTTAAACAACCAGCTTTGGCTCAGGTCACGATCTCGTAGTTCATGAGTTCAAGCCCTGCATGGGCTCTCTTATCAGCTCAGAGCCCACCTCTGATCCTGTCTCCCTCTCTCTCTGCCCCTGCCCCACTTGCTCTCCCTCTCTCTCTCTGAAAATAAACATTAAAAAAAAAAAAGTGCATACTTGTCTATACACAAAAAACATGTTTGAGTGGTTCAACCCCTCTTATAGCCCATATCTAATAGTATGTTGGGATCTAACCATCGTGGGCAACAATGATCCCTGAAAAGATGTGTCCAGAGGTCTGTTTTGCCTGATCCCTTCCAATCTCTTTCGTCATTCTCTCCCAGACTACCTGAAGCTGCCCCTCCATAGCTCTAGAACTCTGGGAGCAGGAAAGTCATGGGGAAAGATGGAGGGTGGAAGGGGGTCCACTTCAGAATGGGGTGGGGTGAGAAAGAACGAGGGGCACTGTGAAAGATCAGCTCTGATCTGGAAGGGACTCTGAGGAGGCATTAGGTTAGAGGTGAGCAGTGAGGGGCAGAGAAGAACAGATCTGCCTGTAAGGCAGGAGAGGGTGTGGGAGCAGTAGGAGAGCTGGTGTGGAGTTTAGGGCAGTGAACAGAGTGGCTCCAAATGGACTGGAAGGAAGGCCTGCAAGGCAGGGATGTGGTGAAGGAAAAGTGAGAGCAACACAGCCAAGCCCTTGTGGTGAGAAATGAACTGCCATAGACATTGCTCAGGAAAGGTGGGCATCCCAGGGCCTGCCTGGGAAGGACACGTGGTCTATCTTAGGTGCTTTGGCCGTGTGGTCTCGGGTCCAAGCCCACCCAGGGACTCGGTGACATAGAATGGAGAATTTGTTTAATGAACCCAGAGCCATAAAGAATCTGATCAACAAAGCATAAAAATCACTCAGGGACTACCCCTACCTCAGTTGTGTCCAGTTGGGGGTCTGTTCTGTGGCCTACTTCCCATCAGCCTCTGCTCTCATCCTTAGAGCAGGTGTACATGAGCACTCATTTCTGCCTCCACCTCCAGTCTGTCCTGGGACGCGGGTCTGGGTCACAGCTCCTGGACACTGAAGAAACACAGAGGGAGAATGTGTCTGTACTTGACCACCTGAATCAGAGCCCTATGCTCTCAGAAAAAGGCAGTGCCTCCCCCTGACCTACATTTTCAGGACTCGCGTTCTTAACCCGCCATCGAGGGTGGTGACAGCTGCCAAGCACAGTTAATTCTAGACCTGTCACCAATCCTCTTCCCTGAAGGGCTCGAACACAAAGAACCATGAGCCATTATTGCCTTCTTTCTGCTGTGTAGGAAGAAACTACGACTGATTCCTTTCACCCTGAGCTTCCTGAGAGTCGGAGTCACATGCCATGGGCTTTGGAAACACTGACCTAGGCTTGAGTTCCAACGTCACCATTTTCTAGCTGTGCAGCTTGCAAATTTTAACTCGTCTGAGCTATAATTTTTTTAAGTTAACAACTCGATATTAATAATTACCTCATTGTATTATATGGAGGATTAAGTGAAATAATATGCATAAAGTACCTAATTCAGAGTCTGGCACGTTGTACTCATCTTTGTTCTCCCATGTCTAGACATAGGTGGTGTTGAAAGTATCCTTGCCCTCATTTCCTGGCAAAAAAGTGGGACTGCAGGACCCAGCTGTCTCCCATACCCCCTGAGTCAGGTCCACACCCTGTTGTCACTGCCTGCACGTTCTCAGGTATGGTTTTCAGGCAGATCCTCCCTTCTTTCTGTTTATATATCATATAAGCATGCTGCAAACAAGAGGCTGTCTCTGGTTCTTGTCACATCCGTGTTGAGTTGCCATGCTCCCCGACTCTGTGCAGAGGGTGTAGCTGGCTGTCCAATGCCTACTAAGTCAGCGTTAAGGCTGGGTCTCAGTCCAGTCCCTGGGCTAGCTTCCCAGGGCTACTCTAGGCAGCCAACCCAGCAGACCTTGCACACCAAAACCTCAATCCCAGCTTCTCCTTTTCTGAGTTCATCCCATGTGGGCAACTGTCTCCTTCAGCTGCGGGAAAAACTCCCAGATATGAGAACAAATGAGTCTGCAGGGTCATTCTGGCCTCTTACTGGATATCAGCAGCCCAGATTCAGAAAGACCTGGGCTTTCCCAGCAAAGGTTCTGGGAAGCCTGCTTTTTCCTCTTTTCTTCTCTTTTCTTGTGTTACTCTATTTTTTAGAGATCCTAGCTGTTGAAAAACATACTTTCTATCAACCACGCTGACAATTTCAACACAAGATAGTGGTTGAGAAGACAGGCTTTAAATTTGGATAGAACTAGAGGTGAATTTCATACCACAATTTATGAGCTGTGTGACCTTGAGCTAGTTACTTTAATCTATCTTCTCATCCCAAACTGAAACTGATAGTATCTATATCATGTATTTCATCATTTGGTTGCAAGTGAAGAAATCGGACTCAGTGGTTTAAAAAAAAAGGAATAGTTTCTCTCACCTAGCAAGAGCTCTGGAAGTGGTGACTGTGTAGTTTCAGCACCTCAATAACATCTCCCAGATTCTTTTGGCCTTTATTTCATCCTTATTGCCTCATGTTTATAAAATGGCTGTTGTGGCTCCAGATATCACATTTATATCAAGGTACCCATATCTTTCCTTTTAACAGGAAAATAGAAGGCTTCGCAGTAGTCTTTGTTCTGGACTTTCCTTTAGATCCTATTAGCCAGAACTGGGAGATATGGCAATTCATAGCAAGGGAGCTGGGAAATTGGGGAATATTATTGGCTTAGACCAAACAGAATTCATATATTGGAGCTGGGCACATTGCAGCTCAGGGGGAAAAAAGTCAGGGTTTAGTTACCTAATGTGATACTGTGATTTATTATAAGAAATACATATTTGGTCTTTGTCCCCATTTCTGGCACACAACTCAAAACCCTTGGAATTTCCTGTGTTGAGAGTTTATCACTCTTTGTTATGTTACTGAGGCAACTTTTGGAAAACACCTCAGGATGGGGGCTGGCCAATGGAGCCTATCTTGCCATGGTTGCTCCATGGTTGCCAATGGGGCCTGATTTTGATTAAAGGGTTAGAACTTTCACTCCTCACCCCTCTCCCAGTCCCCACCTCCCTGCCCCCCACCCTGACCTCAGGGGAGGGGAGACAGGCTGGAGGTGGAATCAATCGCAATGGCCAATAATTTAATCAGCCATGCCTATGTAATGAAGCCTCCATAAAAACCCAAGAGTACAGGGTTCAGAGACTTTCAGGGTTGATGAACATGTGGACATCAGGAGACACCGGGAGAATGGTGTGCCTGGGGAGGACACGGGAGTTCTGCACTCTGCTCACACACCTTGCTCTATGCATCTCTCCCACCTGGCTTTTCCGGAGTTATATCCTTTCATAATAAAGTGGTAATACAGTAAATAAAATGTTTCTCTGAGTTCTGTTAGCCAATCTGGCAAATCCACCAAACCCAAGAAGAGAGTCCTAGGAATCACTGATTTATAGCCAGTTGGTCAGAAGCACAGGTAACCTGGCCATGTAACTGGCATCTGAAGTGGGGGGGGGGATAGTGGGAGGGGGGACTCATGGTGAGGGGGGGGGGCTCATGGTGAGGGTAGTCATATGGGACTGAACACTTAACCTGTGAGATCCAAACTATATCCAGGCAGATGGTGATAGAACTGAGTTGAATTGTTGGACGCCCAGTTGGTGTCCCCAGAGAAGTGCGGGTGCAGGTAACCCACATTGGAATGGAGTCTCAGAACCATTTTCCCAAGCAAGAGGTAGGTATGGCTAAAGGGCAAGTAACCAGAGAAGTCTGACTTGACACAGGCTTGTGGTATTAAATTTAAGAATATTTGTAGGGTCGCCTGGGTGGCTTAGTCATTTGAGCATCTGACTCTTGGTTTCAACTCAAATCATGATCTAACAGTTCATGGGTTCGAGCCCTGTGTTGGGCTCCATGCCAACAGTGCGGAGCCTGCTTGGAATTCTGTCCCTCTCTGACCCTCCCCCACTTGTGTGTGCATGCGCGTGCTCTCTCTCTCTCTCTCTCAAAATAAATAAATACGCTTAAAAATTGTTTAAAAAAAGAATATTTATAAAGTGCCTAGTGCAGTGTCAGACTTATAAGTAGTGTTTAATACATTATACCCATCATTATCAATAAAATATAAATTGTTGGGGGGCCTGAGCGGCTCAGTCAGTTGAGTTGCACTGACAGTGCAGAGGCTGCTTGGGATTCTCTCTCTCTCTCTCTCTCTCTGCCCCTCCCTAGCTTGTTCTCACTCTCTTAAAATAAATCAATAAAAACTTTAAATATATATATATATATATATATATATATATATATATATATATATATATATATAGCCAAAGTTGGTTGATCATGCCCTATAGATAATTAAATATAGTAGTTAGAAAGTGATAAAATTGATAGCACAACTCAGCTGTACTGATTTCTGCGTGTCCCCTACCCCCACCAGCATAGGACTTATTCTCATTCATTCTTTCAGGCACAAATATCAAGTACCAACTTTGCATCAGGTGTAAGGCCAGGTACAGGCAATAATCCCTCTCCCTGACTCCCTAAGCCTCAGAAATTTAATTCCCATACCTTTTGTGCTCATGTTCTCTGGCTGGAACCCCAGGTCCAAGCTCCTGCAGACCCCTGGATCTTCCCTTTCCCCGCCAAAGTCAGAAACCACAAGAATGGTTTCAACTTAAGGGCAGCACGGTAATTCGTGCCACATCCACACCTTCCTTTTTGGATTTTGAGATTCCCCAGAACATAAATGCGAATGAAGCAGACACCCAAAGAGCTAGCAGGGAACTCTTCACAAAGCGCACACTTTTCACGAGCACCAAAACCGGGAGCTTCCCCAGATTCTGTCGACGCCTTATGACTGAATTCAAACGTTTGTCCAGCAAGGGCTGTTCATAAGCAGACCTTCTGTGCTGGACCCCAAGAACACGTTCCAGAGCACATCCTCAGTTTCATCAGCAGTGAGGTCCTCAAAGCGGGCCTCATCCTCCATTAATAATGGGGTTAGAACCCATAACGCGGCTGTTCGCAGTGCCAGGCCCTGTTCTAGGCACTTTATATACATTCTCTCATTTAATCTTCCTGCACTGCCAGATGGGTACTATTATCTCTAGTTTACAGTTGAGCAAACTGAGGCCCAGAAAGGGTAATTTACCTGAGGTCACACAGCGAGTTGATGGCAAAGCCACAGCTGAAACCCGAGCCTCCAATATCTAATCCCAAATACTGCCTCTGGGGCTATATGGCCCCTCATTACATGCATTCTCTGGAATAATGTTCCTGCTTCGAATCTTTTTTTTGCCATCTGAGTGGAAGTTTTCTAGAGAAAGATAGTATTCCTTAAGCTAGGAGTGTGGATTTCGGCCACCTGTATTTTCTATAATCGCATTTCTAGAAATGACCAAATTGCTTTTTCTTTCCCTTCCTGTACCTCACCACCAGCACCTCCATTTTGCTCTCCTTTTTTGCCACAGAAGAAGCTATGGGAGGTAGCGTTAGAATGAGCTTGACGACGGAATTGCAAAGAATCAATGAAGTGCTGTCCACCCCATCTAAACCGTCTCTACAGGAAGAGACCCTGCCAGTACCAAGGACGCATCTGGGAGAGTATTGTGGAGAGAGAGGTAAGAATAAGGATGGGAATTGCCAATAGGCTGAAAAACGACCTATTTAAATCTGGTAAATATTGGGAAGAAGAGAAATGAAACACATCCTGAAATGGAGATGGGCAGACCCCTGTTTCCCTTTACTTCGTTCCTGATGCAGAGATTACACAACAGCAGCATGACCTCGCTTGGAGCCTGGGCCAGTGCCATGTGGAGAGAGGGAGGGGAACCAATTCACTGTGTCCTATGCTCAGCTGAACCGTTGCTACCTACTTGGTCTGACCAAACTTCAAGCACAGCCTCCTTTCCCTTCCAGTGCACTAGGAAACTGAAGGGAAGCCCCTATACCAGGTGACTCCTGAAAGATTTCTGAAATTGTACCCTGCACACTGTCTCATCCCGTTGTGCTTTACGCCAATACTGTGTCAGAAAACCAGGGCTCACCTCAAGGTCAACACAGAACAGAAATACCCAGCAGATATGCTAACACTCTCTAGCCTCACGCAGAAGTTCGCTCTATCATGAAATTTGAATCCAAGAGTTCTTGCAAGAAAATTTGGCCCTGCTGCTGCTGCAGGTCCCAGTGTTCCTGTGACAGTCCTCCAGTCTTTCTGGAAATCAGGGCCATCGTTGTTTCTTATCAGGACATTGCCAGAACCTGCTGGTGTAACATCAGCTTTCTCTAAGACAGACAGATGGGTTCCTGCTGTTCCCTCCTGGAGAAGGGAAGTGAAAGGGCAGATCTATGAAGTGCAGCGTATTTTGGACAGAATCACAAAGCCCAAAAAGCACAGTCACAAGTGGAGAATTCTCTTTCTGGTGGGTG
Organism: Panthera tigris; assembly: GCF_018350195.1. Classification (NCBI taxonomy): domain Eukaryota; kingdom Metazoa; phylum Chordata; class Mammalia; order Carnivora; family Felidae; genus Panthera; species Panthera tigris. Next base: position 39,053,465 of record NC_056669.1, on the reverse strand, counting down.
GAGGAGGGAGGAGGGGGCAGTGTACAATGACTGCCCATATTCTTCATTTGGAAGAGACTAAAATAAGTAGACATAGGTGTTCGGGTGAAGTAGGATAAACTGAGTGCCAAAGACAGAAAACATGACTGGTTCATTCCATCATCAATGATTCACTTATACAGTCATTCACTTCTCATCCATTCATGTATTCATTTCACATTCATGATTATGTACTGGACATAGCCCTAGAGAGAAGGCAGAGAAAGACCCAAGGATGTAATCCCCCTGCTTTGTGGTAAGGGCTAAAGGAGTCCACGAAGGGTTCACCATCGAGTTGCTCTTTCCTCTTTTTCTCTTACTCACATCCTGCAAAGGTTTGATTTTTAATAATTTGCCTAAGCTTTACTGATCCACTCTCCAGAGCTCTAGAAACACTATCTAGAGTACCATTGAAACAAAAATGATGAAAATGATAATAGACAACACTTACTGAGTACTTTTTGTATGTGAAGTAATGTTCTAAGCATTTTAAGTAGATTACCTTATTTATACCTTATAAGAGTATGACAAGCTGGGTACTATTAATATGCTTGTTTTCCAGATAAGAAAGCTGAGGTATAAAGAAATTCATCAACTTGTCAATGCCACACCACAAATAAGAGGAAGAACTGGGATTTGGATGAAGGCAGTCTAGCTCCAAAGCTTCCCTTTTAGCCATTACTCTATCTGTATAATGGATGAAGTGTTTGACCTCAGAGAAAATTTCAAGTATATGTAGTTTTCTTTGCTGACTTGAATCATATAATTTTAAACATCCAATAGTGGTTGCTAGTGGAAACTATTGGAATCCTGTTCAGTATTAAGCCCAGTCATTAACTAGCCACTCTTGAAGCCCGGCTGTGTTTAGCCCTCCCCCAGCAGGGAAGAAACAAATTTTACTGAGAAGGTGTCAAAGTCACACAACTAGTGAACCATGGGGCCAAGGTTCAAGCCTGTGCCTAGCACATGGCCTTCAACAAATATTTGTTGAGCAGTGAATAAATGAATGCATAAAGAAAATGAAAACGCGAGCAAGCAGGCAGGCAGGCAGGGCTGTATAGCCCAAAAGTTCATGCTCCATCCTTTGTACTGGTGGTTTTAAATTGTGTGCCACAAAGGCCTCAGGTAATGTGAGGAGGGGTAGTGTGGAATAGCTAGCTACCTGTGAGACTGGAGCCCCAGGCCTCCTATCCCTGCTCCAATCAGAGAATCTCTGCCTCTATATGTGTTAGGTACTGGAGGGCAGGTGTCACCAAAAATAGTAGGGAGACCCAAGTATCTATCCCTCCACTGAAGAAAACATTAAGCTGGCAAAAATAATCAGAATGAGGAATGTAATTAAAAAAAAAAAAGATTTGCAAAAACCAGGGAAGTGCTTAATGAAGCAGCTGCTGCTAATTTTAGTAAAAGCATGTGGCATTTTTCTTGCCCACCTACGATCCCCTCCATTCCCTAGCTTGGCCCATGGACATGTTGATGGTTAACTCCCATTCCTCGTGGTTCGGTTTGCTGATGCCAGAGGGGCAATTCAAACTTTGTTATCAAAGAACTGTAGTTGTGCATTTTGACCTGTCGGTTCCCTGACTCACTTGCTCAGAGGCTGCCTTTGTTTTGACCCTCTCGGAATTTTCTCAGGGATGGAATGGCCTTTTGGGCAGCATTTGTTGAAAGGATGTAAAGGCATTTTACTACTGATAGTCACCTGGGGCAAAGGATGGAGAATGGGACAAGCAGCTGACAGACCAAAAATTTGGGAAAGAGTAGCCTGAGGAGGAAGATAACTAAGGTAAAAGGCTTGGAAGGGTTTCCAGGTAAGCCAGGGAATCTGGAGGTCAATATGCATGCCCAAGTCTGAATATATATACTCAGAAAAAGTGAGGTGATCTGATCTTTGGGTTCTTTGTGAGAGTTAAGACAGTTGTAGATGGTCTGGCTAAGCACTGAAGGACTGTAGTTCACAAACAATCTGCAAAGACTGCAAATACCACAAAGTCTTTTCTGTTTTGTTTTCTTTTTGGTTCCAAACACTTAAGGAAATATCTCTCAGGTTCCTGGATGAATGCTGAGATAATGGAAGCGAGACTTGCATGACCACAGATGACAAGAAATGTATGCAAAATCATTTGGAAAAGTCACTAAATAAGGAGATGATTGTAACTCACAATAAGAAACAATAGCACATCATGGGAAGGGGAAAGAATATGATTTCTGGAGTTATCACTTTATAATACTCAAAATGTCAAGTTTTCAACAAAAATTTAGCAGCACGCCAAGAAACAGGAAACTATGGTGCATTCACAGGAAAAAGAAAGTAAAGTGACAGAAATGGTCTCTGAGGAAGCCCAGACAGACAGATTATCTTGAAGATGCTCAAGTCAACTATCTTGAAGATGTTCAAAGAACTAAAGGAAACCAGGAGAATGATGTCTCAACAAATAGAGAATATCAATCAATAATAAAATGAACCAAATAAAAATTCTGGAGCTTGAAAGTACAATAGCTAAAATGAAAAATTCACTAGAGATGTTCAGCAGAAGATCCGACAGGAAGGAGAATCGGGTAACTTGGAGATTGGTCCATTAAAATTATCCAGTCTGAAAAGCATAAAGAAAAAAGAAAGAAGAAAAGTGAACAGACCTAAAGGGACATGTGGGACATCATCAAAAGTACCAACATGCACACTATGGGAATCTCAGACAGGAGAGGAAAGAGAGAAAGAGGCAAAAAAAAAAAAAAAAAAAAAAAAAAATTGAAGAATTAATGTCCCAAGAGTCCCAAACTGATAAAAAACATGAATCTACACCTCCAAAACGTTCAATGAGGCTCAGGTAGGATAAAGTCAAAGGCATCCACACTGAGATACATTGTTAATCCAATTGTCAAAAGACAAATATAGTCTTGAAAGCAGCAACAGAGAAGCAACTAGTCATGTGCAAAGGATCCTCAATATAATAACAGCTCGTTTCTCATCAGAAACCACAGAGGCCAGAGGACAATGGGGTAACATATTTAAAGTAGTGAGAAAAAGAAAAAGAAACCCTCTCACCCAATAATTCTATGCCTGGCAAAAGTATCCTCCAAAAGTGAAAGAGAAATTAAGATATTCACAGATGAACAAAAACTGAGGGAGTTTATTGCTAGTTGACCTGCCTTAGAGGGTATACCAAAGGGAGTCTTTCAGAATGAAATGAAAGGACACTAGACAGTAACTCGCCATATGAAGAAATGAAGAACATCAGCAAAGGTAACTACCTAGGCAAATATGAAAACCAGTATTACTGTATTTTTTGGTTTGTAATTCCTCTTTTCTTTCCTATATGATTTAAAATACAAATGCTGTGGATATTATTTCATTTTATGGAATCACTAAGTTCTTTGTCTCCCCTCATTGTCTAATAATTTCCTCTCCCTCTCTTTAAGCTTCATTATTTTCCACAATTTTATGTTCCATATCACCTATTCTCTCTTCTTCTTCTTCTTCAATTCCCATTGTGACTGTATCCAGTCAGTATTACATCTTAGTTATAGCATTTTTTTAAATTTCAGCCTGACTATTTTAGGTCTTTGACCTCTGAAGCAATGTTTCTCTGGTGTCTTCTATACTTTTTTCAAGGCCAGCTATTAGTCTTATGACTGCTGTTCTAAATTCTTGTTCATATATATTGCTTATAACTGTTTTGATCAAGTCCCTTGGCTGTGATTTCTTCTTGACCTTTCTTTTGGGGAGAATTCCTCGGTCTTGTCATATTGGCTAAGTTTCTGTCCTTTGCATGTTTTAAAATCTTGTTATGTTTCCTGCATCTGAGAGTACTACTATATTAAAAAGGGCCATACACTGTCCAGGGCTGGCACTTTAGGAAGTGTTTCTGGTGTGTGCTGTGTGCACTCTGCTGTTGAGTTTTGAATATTCTTTCTCACTGGTCAGTGCTCTGCAGAGTTCCTCTTGCAGTGGGGAGTGTTTAGACCTTTAACTAACCAGATATAAATAACATAACTGATCAAGAATTTAGAATAATAGTCATAAAATTAATCACTGGGCCTGAAAAAAGCATAGAAGACAGCAGAGAATCTATTGCTGCAGAGATCAAGGGACTAAACAATAGTCGTGATGAATTAAAAAATGTTATAAATGAAGTGCAAAATAAAATGGAGGTGACCACAGTGCCGATTGAAGAGGCAGAGGGGAGATTAGGTCAATTAGAAGATAAAATTATGGAAAAAGAGAAAGCTGAAAAAAATAGAGATAAAACAATCCATGATCACGAGGGGGAGAATTAGAGAACTAAGTGATTCAAACAGAACGCTATCTGTTATCATAGGAATTCCAGAAGAAGAGAGAGAGAGAGAAAGGGGCTGAAGGTGTTCTTGAACAAATCATAGCTGAGAAAACTTCCCTGATCTGGGGAAGGAAACAGGCATTGAAATCCAAGAGACACAGAGAACTCCCTTCAGACGTAACTTGAATCGATCTTCTGCGTATCAGAGAAATTGGCAAAATACAAGGATAAAGAGAGAATTCTGAAAGCAGCTAAGGATAAACAAGCCTTAACATACAAAGGTAGACACATAAGGGTAGTAGCAGACCTATCTACTGAAACTTGGCACGACAAAAAGGAATGGCAGGAAATCTTCAATGTGATGAAGAGAAAAAATATGCAGCCGAGAATCCTTTATCCAGCAAGACTGTCATTCAGAATAGGAGAGATAAAGATTTTCCCAAAGAAACAAAAACTGAAGGAATTCATCACCACTAAACCAGCCCTACAAAAGATCCTAAGGGGGATTCTGTGAGTGAAATGTTGCAAGGACCACAAAATACCAGAGACATCACTACAAGCATGAAACCTACAGATAACACAATGACTCTAAACCCATATCTTTCGATAATAACACTGAATGTAAGTGGACTAAATGCTCCAACCAAAAGACATAGGGTATCAGAATGGATTAAAAAAAAAAAAACAAGACCCATCTATTTGCTGTCTATAAGAGACTCATTTTAGACCTGAGGACACCTTCAGATGGAAAGTGAGGGGATGGAGAACTATCTATCATGCTACACAAGAGAAAGCTGGAGTAGCCATACTTATATCAGACAAACTAGACTTTAAATTAAAGCCTGTAACAAGAGATGAAGAAGGGCATTATATAATAATTACAGGGTCTATCCATCAGGAAGAGCCAACAATTATAAATGTCTATGCACTGAATACAGGAGCCCCCAAATATATAAAACAATGAATCACAAACATAAGCAACCTTATTGATAAGAATGTGGTAATTGCAGGGGACTTTAATATTCCACTTACAACAATGGATAGATCGTCTAGACAGAGAATCAGTAAAGAAACAATGGCCTTGAATGATACATTGGATCAGATGGACTTGACACATATATTTAGAACTCTTCATCCCAAAGCAACAGAATACACTTTCTTCTCAAGTGTGCATGGAACATTCTCCAAGATAGATCACATACTGGGTCACAAAACAGCCCTTAATAAGTATAAAAGAATTGAGATCATACCATGTACACTTTCAGATAACAATGCTATGAAACTTGAAAGCAACCACAGGAAAAAGTCTGGAAAATCTCCAAAAGCATGGAGGTTAAAGAACATCTTACTAAAGAATTAATGGGTCAACCAGGCAATTACAGAAGAAATTAAAAAATATATGGCAACAAATGAAAATGAAAATACAACAATCCAAACACTTTGGGATGCAGCGAAGGCAGTCCTGAGAGGAAAATACAGTGCAATCCAGGCCTATCTCAAGAAACAAGAAAAATCCCAAATGCAAAATCTAACAGCACACCTAAAGGAACTAGAAGCAGAACAGCAAAGACATCCCAAACCCAGGAGAAGAAGAAAGATAAATAATAAAAATCAGAGCAGAAATAAACAATATAGTATCCAAAAAACAGTAGAGCATATCAATGAAACCAAGAGTTGGTTTTTTGAAAACAAAAAACAAAAAACAAAATTGATAAACCTCTAGCCAGGCTTCTCAAAAAGAAAAGGGAGATGACCCAAATAGATAAAATCATGAATGAAAGTGGAATTATTACAACCAATCCCTTAGAAATATAAGCAATTATCAGGGAATACTATGAAAAATTATATGCCAACAAACTGGACAACCTGGAAGAAATGGACAAATTCCTAAGCACCCACACACTTCCAAAACTCAAACAGGAAGAAATAGAAAACTTGAACAGACCATAACCAGTGAAGAAATTGAGTCAGTTATCAAAAATCTCCCAACAAAGAAGAGTCCAGGACCAGATGGCTTCCCTGGGGAATTCTACCAGACATTTAAAGCAGAGATAATACCTATCTTTCTCAAGCTGTTCCAAAAAAATAGAAAGGGAAGGAAAACTTCCAGACTCATTCTATGAAGCCAGCATTACTTTGATTCCCAAACCAGACAGAGACCCAGCAAAAAAAGAGAACTACAGGCCAATATCCCTGATGAATATGGATGCAAAAATCTTCAACAAGATATTAGCAAATCAAATTTAACAGCATATAAAAAGAATTATTCACCATGATCAAGTGGGATTCATTCCTGCGCTTCAGGGCTGGTTCAATATTCACAAATCAATCAATGTGATACATCACATTAATAAAAGAAGAGATAAGAACCATATGATCCTGTCAATAGATACAGAAAAAATATTTGACAAAATTCAGCATCCTTTCTTAATTAAAACCCTCAAGAAAGTCGGGATAGAAGGAAAATACTTAAACAGCATAAAAGCCATTTATGAAAAGCCCACAGCTGGGGCACCTGGGTGGCTTAGTCGGTTGAGCGTCTAACTTTGGCTCAGGTCATGGTCTCATGGTTCATGAGTTTGAGCCCCACATCAGGCTCTGTGCTGTTAGCTCAGAGCCTGGAGCCTGCTTTAGATTCTGTGTCTCCCTCTCTCTCTGCCTCTGCTCTGCCCACACTCTGTCTCTGTCTCTCAAAAAAAGTGAATAAACATTTAAAAAATATTAAAAAAAAAAAGCCCATAGCTAATATCATCTTCAATGGGGAAAAACTGAGAGCTTTCCCCTGAGATCAGGAACACAACAGGGATGCCCACTCTCAGCACTGTTGTTTAACATAGTGTTGGAAGTCCAAGCATCAGCAATCAGACAACAAAATGAAATCAAAAGCATCAAAATTGGCAAAGATGAAGTCAAACTTTCACTTTTTGCAGACAATATGATATTCTACATGGAAAACCAGACAGACTCCACCAAAAGTCTACTAGAGCTGATACATGAATTCAGCAAATTTGCAGGGTACAAAATTAATGTACGGAAATTGGTTGCATTTTTATATACCAATAATGAAACAACAGAAAGAAAAATAAAGAAACTAATCCCATTCACAATTGCACCAAGAATCACAAAATACCTAGGAATAAACCTAACCAAAGATGTAAAAGATCTTTATGCTGAAAACTATATAAAGCTTATGAATTGAAGAAGATACAAAGAAATGGAAAAACATTCCATGCTCATGGATTGGAAGAATAAATATTGTTAAAATGTCAATACTACCCAAGGCAATCTACACATTCAATGCAATCCCAATCAAAATTGCACCAGCATTCTTCTCAAAGCTAGAACAAATAATCCTAAAATTTGTATGGAACCACAAAAGACCCCGAATAGCCAAAGTAATATTGAAGAAGAAAACCAAAGCGGGAAGCATCACAATCCCAGACTTTAGCCTCTACTACAAAGCTGTAATCATCAAGACAGTATGGTATGGGCACAAAAACAGACACATAGGCCAATGGAATAGAATAGAGACTCCAGAATTGAACACACAAACGTATGGCCAACTAATCTTTGACAAAGCAGGAAAGAGTATCCAATGGAAAAAAGACAGTCTCTTTAACAAATGGTGCTGGGAGAACTGGACAGCAACATGCAGAAGAATGAAACTAGACCACTTTCTTACACCATACACAAAAATAAACTCAAAATGGATAAAGGACCTGAATGTGAGACAGGAAACCATCCAAACCCTAGAGGAGAAGCAGACAAAGACCTCTTTGACCTCAGCTGCAGCAATTTCTTGCTGGACACATCTCCAAAGGCAAGGGAATTAAAAGCAAAAATGAACTATTGGGACCTCATCAAGATAAAAAGCTTCTGCACTGCAAAGGAAACAATCAACAAAACTAAAAGGCAACGAATGGATTGGCAAAGTTATTTGCAAATGACATATTGGATAAAGGGCTAGTATCCAAAATCTATAAAGAACTCACCAAACTCCACACCCAAAAAACAAATAATCCAGTGAAGAAATGGGAAGAAGACATGAATAGACACTTTTCTAAAGAAGACATCCAGATGACCAACAGGCACATGAAAAGATGCTCAATGTCACTCCTCATCAGGGAAATACAAATCAAAACCACACTGAGATGCCACCTCATGCCAGTCAGAGTAGCTAAAATGAACAAATCAGGAGACTATAGAAGGCTGGCAAGGATATGGAGAAATGGGAACCCTCTTGCACTGTTGGTAGGAATGCAAACTGGTGCAGCTGCTCTGGAAAACAGTGTGGAGCTTCCTCAAAAAATTAAAAATAGATCTACCCTATGACCCAGCAATAGCACTGCTAGGAATTTACCCAAGAGATACAGGAGTGCATAGGGGTACATGTACCTCAATGTTTATAGCAGCACTCTCAACAATAGCCAAATTATGGAAAGAGCCTAAATGTCCATCAACTGACAAATGGATAAAGAAGGTGTGGTTTATATATACAATGGAATACTACTCGGCAATGAGAAAGAATGAAATCTGGCCATTTGTAGCAATGTCAGTGGAACTGGAGGGTATTACACTAAGTGAAATAAGTCAGGCAGAGAAAGACAGATACCATATGTTTTCACTCATATGTGGATCCTGAGAAACTTAACAGAAGACCATGGGGGAGGAGAAAGGGGGAAAAAAAGAGAGAGGCAGGGAGGCAAACCATAAGAGACTCTTAAATACTGAGAACAAACTGAGGGTTGGTGGGGGGGTGGGGGAGAGGAAAAAGTGGGTGATGGGCATTGAGGAGGGCACTTGTTGGGATGAGCACTGGATGTTGTATGGAAACCAATTTGACAATAAATTACATTTAATATAAAAAAAAAAAGAAATGAGAGGAAATCAAAATGGCACACAAGAGAAAAAACAAAAGAAGAATTTAGAAGTTCTCTGGCTCATCCTGCCAAAAGAAGCAAAGATTGTCTTTCACTGGGTCTGACATGTAGCCCATGGGCAAAATGAGGCTACTCCAAACAGAAATTCAGCCCATATAAGGCTTTTACCCAAAATATAATATAAATGTGAAGCATTATCTAAGTAATAGGTATGACCCAGGAGCTTGATATGGTCTGAGCACCTTCCCCACTATTGCTACTGTGAAACTGATGCCTGTTGCCACATAGCAGCCCAGGACTTCCCTATGTGTGATCAGCAAAGCACTCATGCCACGATGTTTGTGGTTATAACACACACAAGGACTGCTGTGGTCAAATATGTTTAGAAATACTGGGTTAAGAGGAGTTCAAGAAATGTCTTTATTGCAGGACACCTTGTTGTTATATATCATGCATATAGACTGAGTCCTCAGGAGGTGGTGATAGCATGAATACTTCCCCAATTTTTTATGAAAGAATCTGTTATTTGGGAGACGGGGGCTTCAGGGAACATCCTTTAGGAAAGAGTTAAACATAGTATGGAGGTTTTCTATACCTCACGTTCTTCATGACCACAGATGGGGCGATGGCATTTAGGGTTGCTGTGTAATAACCTGAGTGACATACCTGGCCCAGTGCCTGAGCAAGCACTTAATACTTTGCAGATTTGATTATAAGATCTAAGTGCCAAGGAATAATTCAATAGACTTTTTTGTCCTGTTTAATGTCAAACAGGAGAACACAGATTTTGAAGCTAGATAGACCTAGACTCAAATCCTTATTTCTCACTGCTAATTATGGATTTTAATAAGTTCTACAAAACACCTGCACAGCCACATCTAGGTTAGTGTTACTGAATAACAGGGGATACTAACCCAGACAAGATGACATATAGAACTGACTATCACAGTCTTCTCTTGTCAGCTTGGCACTCACACACATCTTAAACCATACTTAATCTCCAAGTAAAGACAATAAAGTCATACTACCATATGATACAGTTATGTCAAATACAACCAGTAAAATGCTAATCCATTCCAAGGAGAGTTAAGATCCTTGGGTGATATTTACTCTTCTCCTTTGATATCCTATAATTTAAATACTGTGATATAAAATTAACTATTACAGGGCACCTGGGTGGCTCAGTCAGTTAAGTGTCTGACTTCAGCTCAGGTCATAAGCTTGCTGTTTGGGAGTTTGAGCCCCACATCGGTCTCTCTGCTGTCAGCACACAGCCTGCTTTGGATCCTCTGTCCCCCTCTATCTCTGCCCCTCCCCTGCTTGTGCTGTCTCTCCCAAAATAAATAAACTTTAAATAAATAAAATTAACTATTACTAATATATCTTAGGTTAGATGATAAGGAGATAAGAGCTTAAACAACTTGTATAACCTGTCTGAGGTCATCTGTAAAACGGGTTTATAATACCTATGCAGGGTTATTTGCTAATTCATTCAGCAATCATTTGGACTAATCAGTACAAACTGTGTAGTATACAGTATTGAATTACACATGGTTTTTGCCCCTGACTAGCACATAAGACAATGAGATAAGGTCTATCAAGAGTTTGGGCCTAGACCAGAGTAATACTTGAGAAACTTTAGCTGACTTCCCCTTTCTCCAGGAATGGGAAAGGCACAGTTCTCAGAATAACCAATGGTAGATGGTGTCTCCTCACTCCACCTAAAGGGACCATTCATCCTGCAGTAGAAAACCCAGGAAACTTCTTCTGAATCCAAAGAAATCACCATGCCAGGGAATTTGGAGGAGATCGAGAGTTTCCACATTTCTGTGGATATGTGCAGTGCTCTGTGTTTAAGGACAATGCACTAAGATGACTCATAGTTCCTCTTAAGCCCCAGTGTCCATAGCAACCAGACATTCCACAGGCTTTGATTAAAAACAAAAACAAACAAAAAAACAGAATCATCAACTCAGGTATGAGGAGACGTTTAGCAATTAAAATCTAGTTTCGTAAACTATTTGAATATTTACAATCATTAACATTTTTCCAGAGTATTAAGTCTTCAGTAAACATCATACATTTAAGAGCTCCTCATAATGTTATATCATAATGGTTTAGAATAGGGGTCATGGAAGAATCAGAAAATTCACTTTTCTAGAAATGCCAACTGCTTCATCATTGTTTTACCGGAAGGCAATTTACCCACAGTCTCTTGCAAAATTGATTTTTCCCATCTCTACCTTGTCATTTGTAGGCACAAGGGCATGAGGAGTCAAATATTTGCCAACTTCAAATGATCCACTTTCTACCACTTTCTTTCCAATAAACAACAGAACACATGATGGACCTTCCAATCCTTCTGTGCATTTTCTCAGACATTTTCAATGTAAGACCAAGACATACAGACCAAAACAAACCTAGAATATTTATATTTGTTTGTGTATTTCCTTTAGTCTGTGAAATATAAGCTGATCCAATTCCATTCTTTGAATTTGAAATTATGTACATGCCTTAGAGAAAAACAATTCACCAGCCACAATAGCCCAAGCTTATGGTTAACAGAGCTGTGGGGAGTCAAGAAGATGGGTAAGACAAGACCAAAACAATTTTAAAAAAAGATGGACATCCACAAGCCTGTACACCACATACACATAACTCTTATAATTCTTACCACAAAAATTCTGAGGCTTCCTAGAATTTGTCCTGGTACACTTCTTAGTAAAAATGAATCATGGAAGAGAATCCTTCTTACCAAGGGGTAAGCATGTGTAGAGACCTGAGAAAGAGTGACCACAGAATGTTGAAAGTATTAAAGATAGTTCAGTTTAGCTGGGGCTTGGGACCCCTGTCTCTTTTAAGGCTAACACCAGCATTGGCTCACGTCCCATAGATTGTTGGGGGGGGGGCAGCTGGAGGGAGAGTACAGTGGTGCTAAGAGTCATGATCTAAGCAGCCATGCCTGGACAGGACCTCAAAATCATCTAAACCATACGTATTATAACCATGTAAATTTGTCCCAATCTAAACGAACATATTTAGGAATGTTTCAAGATCCTCTGAGAAGAGCTACACATAGGTCTGTGCTTTCCCAGACAAATTTTCAATTTTAAATACAGTAGGCAGGTGGGATGAAACATCCAAGGGATGGGTGCTGGAAATTGGACCTGAGGAAACAGCACTGTCCCCAGGCTCAAAAAGACTGGATTCTACATACAAGTTCAGGCCCCTGTGGATCGTCAGATGTGGCACATACCACTCACTCATTTATTCAAACATTTGGAGGCTCTTACATACACCATAAACTATGCTGGAGGCTAGTAGCCAAAGAAGGAGACAAAGTCCTCACCCTCAGGGAACTCCAAATCTACATAGGGAGGCAAGCAATGCAGAAGATTATGCTACCTTGTAATCCCCTTCTTGGATAGTGTGGCGTCATAATAGAGGTATTTTTAGACCAATACTAAAAAATAGTATGGAAACCTATGGGAGTCCACAGAAGGGACCCTAACCTAGGGAGGGGCAAAGGCAGGCTTCCTAGAGGTGATGCTGCTTGAGTGGAGCCCTAAGAGAAGAGTACTTGGGTGAAGAAGCCGGGAAAGGTCATTCCTGGCAGATGGAGCTGTAGGTGCTAAGGTACAGGGCAGGGGCAAATTCAGATAGCAGCAAGGATTTCAGCATGGCAAGTGTGTCCGGTGAGGATGGGATTGGGAGGAAGAGGAACTTCCGCAGTAGCCAATTGCCAGGCCATGAAGAATTCTGTGTGTCATGTTAAAGGATTCGCATGAGGTGGGAGAGGAAAAATAGTCCAGGATAACTCCAGGACCATGACCTGGATGACTAGAGGGAGAGGGTCCCAGTAACCAAGAAAGAAAAGCAGATTGAATGAAGAGCTAAGAACAACCAGGTTATATTGAGTATAAGGCGCCTGTTGGAAATCCAAGTAAAATACTCCTGGAGATAGATCAGTAGACACCCTCACATATCTGCCATTCTACAGGTCAGGACTGGAGAAAGATTTAAGAGTCACCTGCAGAGAGGAGACAGATCACTGAAGCTACACTGGGGGTAAGGTTGCACAGAGAGAGTATGGACAGTAGAAAGAAAAGAGGCCCAAGGAGAGCGTTCAAAAAAACCCACTTAAATGGCAGATGGAGGAAATAGAGCCTACCAAGGAGACAGAGAAGGGACAAGTTGAGATGTTGGAGGGAAACCAGAACACAGAGGAGCCCTGGGAATCAAGGAGGAGATGAGCTTTAAGAAGGTAGGAGGGATTCTGTTGGCCAAAGGCAGCTGAGAGGTCAACTAGGATAGAACAATTTGGAGGTTGTTAGTGAAGTTGGCAAGAGTGGATGCCATGGGATGGCAAGCAGAAGCTGAACACCAATGGTTCATAAATGAATGTGAGGTGACACAAAGAAGCCACAATGAACACACACAGGTGTGTTTTTAGGAAGCAAGCCTGGGAAGAGAGAGAGAGAGAGAGAGAGGTTTGTAGCTGGGGTGAAACTTCAGGTCAAGAGATATTTGTGGGGAGGGATGCCAGGAGGATTGAGAGAGACAATGTATTGATTTCAGCTGCACATTTTAAAACTGCAAACCTTAGTTATTTCTTAAAACCTATCTCCCAGCCGCCCGGCAGCAGCCTGGTTTGATGTCACAGTGAGACGCTGGCACTGGGGAAACCGTGTTGAAGGGAAAAGAATCCAGCAGCCTGAGAAGAGAAGTAAGTAGGCGAGTAAAGACATTTGTTCTTTGTGACATACCTTTCTTCCAACTCCGATTTTCAGCTAATCACTTTCTGGTGGGACTTTGATGTTTTTCTGTTTCAACCTACTTGGACTCTCTTCAACACTGACAGGCTTCACACTCATTTCCTTTTGTGGTGGCTAGACCTAGAAAGTGGTCTCTTCACATGGTGATGAAAGGGCACTGACGCACTGAGATCTCGCAGAACTCACCAGAAACTGTAGATGTTCCCAGGTGGAAGTCGGAGGGGGAGGGAGGCCAGAAGGGGGAGAGAAGGGAGAGAAAGAGGATGGTGAGGAGAGAAGACAGGGAACAGAAAATGAGAGGTCATTTTAAACTCCAGGTAAGGATGGAATAAAGGAAGGGAGGGAAGACGGAAGGGCAAGGAGAGAGGATAGGTCAGGTTAACCTAGGGAAGCGCGTGGATAGTTTTATTCTATGCAGGTATTTTCTGCCCATTTCCTCAGCAAACATGTATTGACTAGTCACTCTGGGCCAGGCACTGTGTTTGGCACTGTGAGTACTCCTGTGGTAAATTCCACGTCGGTGACAAGCATAAAACCCCAAGAGAACAATTCACCAATCCTGGGGGGAACCACACAAGTTCCCTGAGTAGCCATCTGTCCTCTGAGCTAAAGGGCCAGTAGGAGTTACCAGTCACAGAGAGTGAGCTCTGAGAGAACAGCCAGGCAAAGGAGAGTGATGGGAAGTTAGGGATGTTGAGGGGTGAGGATTGCCTGCAAGGCAGGTGAGAGAAAGGACCACGGGTTAGCATGGAAAAGTAAATAGGGACCAAATTAAACAGGGTTCTTGTGACATGTTAAGGTTGGGACTTACCTTAAGCCTAGAAGGGTTTTAAACATGGGAGTAGCTTAATCTTTACCTTCTTAAAAAAAAAAAAGTTTATTTATTGTGTGTGTGTGTGTGTGTGTGTGTGTGAGAGAGAGAGAGAGAGAGAGAGAGAGAGAGAGAGAGCACGAGCACCAGCAAGAGAGGGAAAAAGAATCCCAAGTAGACTCCGAGGTATCAGCACAGAGCTGGACACAGGGCTCGAACTCACAAACCCAGATGACCTGAACCTAAGAGTCAGACACTTAACCAACTGAACCAACCAGGTGCCCCTAATCATCTTTACATTAAAAAAAAAATAATTTGAAGCGAAAAAACTTGCAGGCAAATATTGAACTCTGGTTAATGATAAGGATGCACAAATTATTTAGGAGGATGTTGGTGACCAAAAGGAAGACTGATGGATGACCAGAAGGCTAGCTAGATGTGGGACAAATATAGCAAAAGGGTAATGACAAAATCAAAGTTGTGGTTATATGGGGGGTTCACTGTAAAATTCTCTCAACTTTCCTTATGTCTGAAAACTTTCATAGTAAAATACTGGGAAATTAGATCACTCTGGCTGCTGCTTGGATAAAGGTTTTGGAAAGGGGCAAGGGAGCCAGTTAGTAATTGAGGAAAGGCGTGGTCACAGCCCAGGAATTGGGAAGAACCAGGGATAAAAGAATTTGAATTGAAGAGATCCTTTGGGAGGGGGGCGCTTGGGTGGCTCAGTTGGTTAAGTGTTCAACTCTTGATTTTGACTCAGATCATGATCTCACAGTTCGTGGGATGGAGCCCATGCTCTGCGCTGATATCACAGAGCCTGCTTAGCATTCTCTCTCTCTCCTTGTCTCTCTGCCCTTCCCCTGCTTATGCTCTCCCTTTCTCTCTCCCTCTCTCTCTCTCTCTCTCTGTTTTAATTAAAGAAAAAATTTTTTAAGATACTCAGGAAGCTAAATCAACAGTTTGGTGATGGAAAGGATGTGGAGGGAAGGAGGACTAGAGGTAAACAAACCTGCCTTAGCCACACACCAATTAAGCGTCAAGTCAAAGATGGCCAATAGATTTTGGGGTGAAAAGAAGAACTCATGAGGCCCATTAAGAACTCTGAATCACCAATGTCCCCTTCAGCTGGCCTCTGACTTCAGATTCTCACCAGGAGATTCCTGGCATGAATTCTTGCCTTCTTAGTCTGCTCTCAGAACTCAGTGGAGCTGGGCACCTTGGGTGACCTCACAAGCGGGGGTGGGAGGGACCCGGAGAGGGACTCTTACTCTGCATGCGTGGTGGCCTGCTCAGGGCTGGGCCATCCTGCCCAGCTCTCCCTCCCATCAGACCTCTCTGAGAGCTGCTTTCTGAGAGCTGCTCTGCTCTCATCAATTTAAGTGTTCTGTTTTGTTTCTTTAGAGCAAAATTGTTTGGGGTCAGCAGCTTTCAATGGCTTCATCCACAGCCAGCCTTAATTTATCAGCTTTCAGTTACAAAACAGATTTCTCTGGAAGACTCAATCACAATAGAGCAAAAATGAGTTTTCTTCAAGGGCTGCTAACTGCCTCTTTGCTGGAGCAGATGTTGGCCTGATGGTTCTCCGAGAGGCAGCCTCCATAATCCCTCCCTCCCCCGGCACCTGCGCAGACTGTAATTTTAGCTCATTTCCTACAGCCTTGTCCTAGAGACTGTTAGCGAGCCCCTCCTCGTCCTCCTTGCCTCCACGTGAAGAATGTTTATCAGAGGACCTGTTTTACATTTCAGTAATTACTCCTGCGCTTCATTCCTGGATTCTTCATTCTTCATTCTTCATTCCTGGACGTCCCTGGCACGTCCACAGTTTACAGCAAACTCAGTGTTAAACCCCAACGCTCTTTCCTCCTCAAGGCTTACTGCCCGTGAGTGTTTGTCAGGACTTGAACAGGACAGGCCTGTCTGCTCTGCCCCTGCTGAGTGGACGCTGGTGGAAAGAGACCCAGGCTTCAGAAATGCAGTTCCTATTTGGTATCGGACCCTGAAAGGGGGACTCCTAACTCTGCTTAAGGCAGGGACTCGGGAGGCTGGGCCGGTAACCATCACTGTTCCCAAATAAAGCTGGCACAGGTCTCCCAACACACAATCTGATGGTGGCATTTGACTCTTTAAAACACAGACTTCGCTTGAGACCTGGATGGCACCTACCCCTTCAGTCTTGGAGGCTGCCCCCGTCAGCTGGTCCTTAGGCATCAGATATGGGGTGTTGACCTGAGTTCGGATCCTAGCTCTCCCACTCCCCAGCTGAGCCTCAGCCTCCCCACAGTTAAATCAAGGAGGGCATTCAGCTTGGGGGTCGTTTCTAGGGGCTTTGTTTCCCTCAAAGATAAAAACGCTTTTATTGTTCTCATTTCCTATGTGTTGGTAACATGTCAGTCACTTTGGCTGCTTGTCCCTTGGAGAGGGGACTGGGTTCAAGAAACAGGCAAGGGGAGGGGCTCCTTTTCCAGCATTTTCATTACCTTTGAGACTCTCCCAAGAGTCCTGTCCCAGTTTCCCAGCCTCTCCTTGTTAAGAAGGACTTCCTTGTGTGCATCATCACTGTTGAGGACAGTTGCAGAATATTTCACAGGACAGGGTCTCTGCATGCTAAGGGAGACAGTTCTGTGGGCTGTGGAGGGACTTTTTTGGTTTTGTTGGTTTGGGCTTTGGTCACACCTTTAAATTCTTGGGTCTCCAAGGCCCCACTTTATCTCTGGGTCACTGTGCTGCCGTGCCTGTTCCCTGGCAGGAGCCTTAGCTCCTGTGGGCTGACAGAGGTCACTGTTACTCAAGCCACCAGAGGGTGCATCCCAGGTACCTGAGCTGACAAAGGGGCAGGCGGAGCTGCAGAACGGGGCGAGAAACACTACACAGGAGAAAGGAAAAGAATTAAAGCCGCTAAGACTTACTCTGTGCCAGGCACGATGCCAAGTCCGTATGGTGTATTTTCTCTTTCACTGCGTTCCCCCAGCAATCTCTGTTATAAAACGGCCCTCTATACAGATAGGAAAACTTAGAGAGTTTGGCATTTCCTCCATGTCATCCAGCTGGCAAGGAGCAGAGCCAAGAGCGGAAGTCAGTAGCCGACCAGAGCCCAGGAGCCTACCCACTACCTGGTCTCTGCTTCTCTGAGTAAGTGAAAGCCTCAGGCTCCAACCACAGAAGACCCCTTCACCTCGGTGAGGTGGATGTGTTTAACCGGAGCCACCTGGAGCTCTGTATTTGCACCTGGGCTGGTAGGAAGTGGAGTGGGTGATAAATGAGCAAGATGGCAGCCTCCAGTCTCTGGAGGTGGGAGGGAGCGGCTCCTGCTATGAAAGTAAGTATGAAGAAAGCACTGGAAGGAGGAGCATCTTTCCTCTAATTCCCCTGATGCACCAGATTCTTTAAAGATACAGGATGGCTGCAGCTATGCCTGAGACTGGAGGGGGGTAGCCGCAGATTTGGACTTGAGGGTAGGCTTGGAAAGCGGGACGGGGTCTCCATCCCCAGCCTGCTTGATGCTCTAAACTCAGGTGAGGCCAGAGGTTTTCAATTTCACTCTGATGGGTCCGTGGTCCCTCTTGCAAGGCCTGGGGGACTGTGGGAGCCAAGGGGTCCTGGGTGGGTGAAGGCTGAGGGAGCCCTGTTTCCCAAAGTGTTGGGCACTTGAGACAGGGTGCTCTTCTGCCTTTCTTCTTTTTGTCTCTCGCTTCCTTCCCTCACATTACCAGCACTGCCCAGAACAGAGTGGAAAACACAGTGCTCAACAAACACCAAGGGAAAAGTCAGCCTTCTCACTCCTGTGGTGAGGACCTGACTTTGGGTGCACAAGGCCGGCACATCTGACTGCCTGGGCATGCTCCCTGGCTCTGAGGTGCCCGCAAGTCCGCTGGGTGTCCAGGCTCCTGCTCAGGAGGGTTGGTGATGGGTTGGAGCTGGTGGAGGCAGAAGGGCTGCCATCACGGCTGGCTCTCGATGGTGTAAGGATTGCACTTGTCCCACTACCATGTCCCACCATGCCCTCTGTCCCCTGTAGAATCTGGTGATTTGCTCTGTTCTTCACCCAGAATTAAAGCTCTGAATTCCAGCCCGTATGTCATGGAGTTGGAAAGTCTGCCTTGGAAGGGGAGGGACCAAGAAAAGCTCCCCAGAGCAGGCTGGAGCCATTTCACCAGACCCTCCCTTACCTCAGGGCTGGCCTCTTCCTGGTATTTCACTCACGTGTCTGTGCATCCGTTGGGGGTGGGTGTCAGAACTCTCAGGTTTGTTTCACCTGCCCTGACGTTTTATGATGCTGCCTCAGATAGAGGTCCTAGGGGCAGCCAGAGTGTCATGATCACTTGAGGGAGGGAGCTTTGAAACCCATACTCACTCCCTGGGAGAGTAGAGAGAATGGAGCGGGCGTCCTGTCTATCACACAAGCAGGTGGGTCTCCTCTCTGCAGTAGGCCATGGGACGGTGGTGGCAGCTCGTGTTACGGCTGTGGACAGTCGTGCCCATCTGGGCTGGTGACGAGCTGCTCGATGTCTGCATGAACACCAAACACCACAAGCGAGAGCCTGGCCCAGAAGACCAGCTCTACGATGAGGTACAAAGGCCAGACCTTGCCTGGGGACGGGAGTGAGGCTGCTTTGGCAGATCAGGGAAGGGACACAAATGCCAAGATGGCTTCTGAACCATCACCAACCCTCACTCATTTGGTTCCTTATGTTGGGATTTGGGCAAAGACCACTGGAGGGACACTTTGGCCTTTTGAGATCATAACTGTTGAGTGCTTCCACATCCCCATACCTGAGCTGCCCGGCCACTTGGGGGACAGGGGCAGGGGCAGATAGTGATCCAAGAGGCCCATCACTGGTTCAGCATACATTCAAACAAACCAGGTCCCCCTTCTTTAGCCTTCCTACCCATAGGCACCGGGGAGACCTATGACTCAGGTGACTCCTCCCCAGACCCCTAGAGGCAACTGACAGGGGCACGGGAGGAGTCGTGGAGCTGATTTTTACCTATAAGCTCTTCTCAACTCTAGTGCCCTCCCATCCGGCAGCCGCACACTCCTCTGGGTCTCGTGGGGTTCCTCTGCTGCCTTTAGGAGCTGAGATCCTGGAAACCCTGTTTCTAGGGAATGGCAGCAGCCTGTGGCAGGGAGATTGGTGTGCAGGAGCCCTTTGGCTACAAATATTGACATATTATCACCATTGCTTCTAGATGGGCATTGCTGGCCTGAAGTCCTCCCATTTGCCCAGGCCCTCTTCTAGGGGACATTTTTACCTCTCTGCCCTGGACACTCCTCCATCTCCTGCCTCTTATCCAACCCCCTGCCTTTTGCTTCTTCTTCCACCTTCAGTGCACCCCCTGGAAAGACAATGCCTGCTGCACGGCCAGCACAAGCTGGGAAGCCCACCTTGATGTGTCCCTGCTTTACAACTTCAGCTTGATTCACTGTGGGTTGATGATGCCAGGCTGTGAGAAGCACTTCATCCAGGCTATCTGCTTCTATGAGTGCTCCCCAAACCTGGGACCTTGGATCCGGAAGGTTAGAAGGCTGGGCTGGGGAGGCAGGAGGCACATCCACACAGTGCCCTGTTACTAAGAGCCTGAGGTCCACGATGCTAGCAGGAGCAGGACACGCTGTCCCCCTACGGACCAGAGCAGAGTCAGAAGCCGGGTTGGGGAAAAAAGTGGAGAGAAAGCCACCTCTGGGTCCCAAAGAGCAGCATAGGGGAGCACAAATGAGAACTTTAGGATAAGGGACGACACTAAAACCTTGGGATGCAAGCATAATTCATTCTGGAAACTTGCTTGCCATCCAAAGCACTTGTATATCAAAGTGAATTTCAAGAACCATTGGCTCAGCTGTGATCATGTGACATTCTGTGTCATGTACTACTCATATTGCAAGGCATCACTCATTTATCAAGTTAAAATTTATTAGAAACATTTCCTTGTCTTGCGGAACACTCGCAGAACAAGTTACTCGCAATCCAAGGTTTTGCTGCCTTTGAATCCCATCTCCTATATGTAGGAAGCTGTGTAGCTGGGGCCAAACCATTTAGCCTCCTTAGCCTCATTGTTCTCATTGGTTTTCTTTTTTTTTTTTTTAAGTTTATTTATTTATTTAGAGGTGGGGGGAGGGGCAGAGAGAAGCCCAAGCAGGCTCTGTGCTGTCAGTGCAGAGTCCGATGCAGGGCTCTCTCCCATGAACCATGAGATCATGACCTGAGCCAAAATCATGAGTTGGACGCTTAACCGATGAGCCACCCAGGCGCCCCTCATTGTGCTCATTTGTAAAGGAATGCTTACAGACTTCCTAGGAGTCTGTACCATATCTTCCAACGGTAACCGGCAGAGTACCATTGTAGCTACTGATCATCTCTGGATCCTGGCTATTAGCATTCTTGTCTCTTGCTATGCCTGCACCCAGATGGACTTGGCTGGACCAGGAGAGCGAATCCTGGATGTGCCACTCTGCCAGGAGGACTGCGAGCAGTGGTGGGAAGACTGTCGCACATCTTACACGTGCAAGTCCAACTGGCACGGCGACTGGGACTGGAGTCGGGGTGAGTGGTGCTTGACAGGGCCCCCACCTGGCAGCAAGCGCCAGCTCCCTATGCTCCCCTAGGGCAAAGGATGGGGACGTGAGGGTGGGAATCTTGGGAGGTAACTTTGTGCCTCGATTTACCCCCTCCCAGGGAAGAACCGCTGCCCTGCGAGGGCTGTCTGTCACCCCTTCCCCCATTACTTCCCCACCCCTGCTGACCTGTGCGAGAAGATTTGGAGCAACTCATTCAAGGCAAGCCCTGAGGGCAGGAACAGTGGGCGGTGCCTGCAGAAGTGGTTTGAGCCCACCCAGGACAACCCCAATGTGGCCGTGGCCCGCCTCTTTGCCAGCACTGCCCCACCCTGGGAAGTCTCCTACAGTCTCCTGGCCTTCTCTCTGTACCTGTCATTCCTATCCTAAAAGCCCCTTCTCCCTCCCACACTCCTATGCCCTCCCCAGCCCCCCCAGCTATGGGTCAGGCCAGCCGTGGCAGCCTCCTTCCTTGGGTCCTTCCTTTAATGGAGCGGCACAGGCCACGGGTTTGGTAGGGACGCTGAGGCTGCCAGAGCTGGTGCCCAAGCCGTGAACTCTCGGAGCTAGGCCCCCCCCCTCCACCTCTCTGCTCTGCTTTCAGAGGCTGGGAGAGTCAATGTGACCTGCCCCCTCCCGCCTTTATGGCTGGCTGG
Organism: Panthera tigris; assembly: GCF_018350195.1. NCBI lineage: Eukaryota > Metazoa > Chordata > Mammalia > Carnivora > Felidae > Panthera > Panthera tigris. Next base: position 39,031,498 of record NC_056669.1, on the reverse strand, counting down.
AGTCGGGGTCTCTGAGGTGGGACTCCAGGCCTCTCTCCTCCAGTGCATGCCCACCCCCTTCCCTGGCAGAGCGAATGGTGCTCCCAATAGAACAGCAGCTGCCCTTTCTCTCTGTGGGACCCACTCTCTCCTAGCTCTATGGTCAGGGAGTCAATGTCCAAGAGGGAGTCCGTTTGCCTCCTGCACTGAAGTCTCAACGTTGGTTGCTACTTAACTAATAACCATTAGCTGCTAGACATGTGCTTGGCCCTCTCCAATCCTCGCAACACCTCCTGGGGGGGAAGACTCACAACCTCTTTTGCTTTTGGAGCAGTACAGCCTACAAAAGACCCAAAGCCAGGGTAAGGACTACCCAGACCATCGTCTTTACTGTGGATGCAAGGCTGAAGCCACTGCCTCCATTGCTTTAGGCGTCTCCTGTCCTGATGAACCCCAGAATCACAACAGGCTGCTCTGGAAATTCAGAAGCCAGAGCTCTAATCCAGTTCTACAACTTTCTATGTGACTTTTGGCAGGTCCTTTGGCCTTTCTTTAAGACTGTCTCTGCTTCCCTCTCCCCTGAGACAAATGAGGGAATTGGACCCCCTTGATTTTAACTTACAAAAAGAAAGAGGAAAAAGCCAATGCCGGGGTGCCTGGGTGGCTTAGTCGGTTAAGCGGCAGACTCTGGATTGCAGCTCAGGTCCTGATCTCACGGTTCGTGGGATCAAGCCCCGTGTCAGGCCCTGCAATGACTGTGCAGAGCCTGCTTGGATTTCTCCCTCTCCATCTCTCTCTGCCCCTCCCCTGCTTGCTTGCCATCTCTCAAAATAAATTAAAAAAAAAAAAAAATCCAGTGCCATTGTTTGTGGGGATCTAGTCTGTGCCTCTCAGGCAGTGCCAGCCCCTAAAGAATAAGAGTCAGAACTGAACTCAAGAAGGGGCACCGGGGCAGCCTTCATGTCCTCTCTGGAAGTGGACTGGTGGCCAACTTGCCCACTTGGCACCTTCTGGAGCCTGAAGCCCAGCAGCTTCTCAGCACAGATGGTGCCTTCCCTACAACCTTTTCTTTGACAAAGGTTTCTAATAGGTCTGCATCTGAGGTAGTTGATTTTGCTGACGATTACTCATTCTCACCACACACCAGCAAGCCCTGCTGGTCCATTAAACTCTACCCCCATTCCTCCCACGCCTCCCCTGACTGTGCTCCTTCACTGAGCAGAACCTCTTACAGGCAGGGCACTCGTGTTCTAACACCAATGAGGACGGTCCTCCTCCTACGTGAGGTGCTCAGAGTCTGGAGTAGGAGACTGATGCTAGCAATGGAGACCAAGCAAGAACAGGGCCTGGGCTGGGGGTCCTCACGAAGGGGGTGCTGTCTGAGCCCCAGTGAAAAGGGTCACTTCGTTAAGAGCAGGAAATAAAAGGGGCGCCTGGGTGGCTCAGTCCATTGAGCCTCTGACCCTGGCTCAGGTCATGGTCTTGCTGTTCATTGGTTCAAACCCCATTCGGGCTCTACGCTGACAGCTCAGAGCCTGGAGCCTGCTTCCGATTCTGTTTCCCTCTCTCTCTGCCCCTCCCCCATTTGTGCCCTCTCTCTCTCTCTCTCTCGCTCTCTCTCTCTCTCTCTCTCTGACTCTCTCAAAAATAAATAAGCATTAAAAAGAAAAAACCTAGGAAAAAATTGCTGAATGAAAATCAGGCGGTCCCTAAAGCACTTAACTATCTGAAGCAGGAATTTCACTTGCTCTGAGATGAGTCAATAAATTGTGGCTTCAAAAACACATCTAGGTAAAGTTTCTTAAGAACTGAGGACTGGGGGCACCTGGGTGGCTCCATCGGTTAAGCGTCCAACTTTGCCTCATGTCATCTCATGGTTTGTGAGTTCGAGCCTGCATCAGGGTCTCTGCTGTCAGCATGGAGCCTGCTTCGGATCCTCTGCTCCCCTCTCTCTGCCCCTCCCTTTCTCACTCTCTCAAAAATGAATAAACATCTAAAGAAAAAACCTGAGGACTGAATGAAGTGTCTGAGGGTATGTGTGTGGTAATAAAGCTGAGAGTTTAATGACTTTTTATTTTTAACGTTTATTCATTTCTGAGAGACAGAGATAGAGGGCAAGCAGGGGAGGGGCAGAGAGAGAGGGAGACACAGAATCCGAAGCAGGCTCCAGGCTCTGAGCTGTCAGCACAAAGCACAGTGCAGGTTCGAACCCACAAACTGTGAGATCATGACCTGAGCCAAAGTTGGACACTTAACCAACTTAGCCACCCAGGCACCCCAAGTTTAATGACTTCTTAAAAAAGATTTTTGGGTAAAAATATAAAAATAAAGTAGGGTTAAAACTGAGACAGCCAAAACAAGACTAGTCCTGGGAACCCTAATAACTGTTGGTATATATTGATCACTTACTCTGTGCCTGGGGCTCTGTTAAGCTACTAACATGTATTAGCTGATCTGATGGCTCCAAAAGCTTTGAGAGCCACACTCATACCCATCCTTCTTTCCTTTTTTTAAATGTTTATTTATTTTGAGAGAGGGAGAGACAGAATATGAGCAGGGGAGGGGCTGAGAGTGAGGGAAACACAGAATCCAAAGCAGGCTCCAGGTTCTGAGCTGTCAGCACAGAGCCCGTCTCAGGGCTTGAACCCATGAATCATAAGATCACGACCCTGCCGAAATCGAATGCTCAACAGACTGAGCCACCCAGGTGCCCCCCATCTTTTAAATTAGGTCAGACATATGTGGGTTTGAAACCAGGTAAGTCTGACGCCACAATCTCAGCTCATGAGGCTTATACAGAATACCCTGGCAAGTGGGGCTGGAGCAAATGTGGGGAATGGAGGGAGAGGGGAAGGGCACAGGCTATGGCAGGTTATGAGCAGGAAATGGGGACTAAGCTTCCTCCCCATAAGTGGTTAGAAGAGTAATAATTTTCAGTAGTGGAATGGAATGATCAGATTTGCAGTTAACTGATTTGCTTTAATCAGAGTGATCTATGCATGTGGCTAAAACACAGGTCAAAGGATCTCTAACACAGAACCACACAGCCCCAGCCAACCAGTCCCTTGGTACCCACTTTGGAACCATTTCTGGATTTAAACCTATGAAGAAGTTCCAAATGTGGCTTATCTTTTCTGCCACACAGGCTACCTTTTTGCTGTGTGGTTAGTTTCTTAATCCTCCAATCTTTTTAATTTTGGAAATTCACTTTTAATTTCCAGGAGATTTTTTTTTTTATTCCCTTGTTCTTCATAGCCTGCTGTTTTTGGTTTTATGGATGTAATATCTTCTCAACTCTCACTGAAGATCTAATCAGAATTTTTGTTAAGTCTTTTTTTTTTTTTTTTTTTTCCCCTAGTGTCTGAATGACCTATTTCCTCCAAGGGCAATCTGTTCTGTTTCTCTTAATCTTCCCCTGTGTGCTGCTGGTTCTTTCTATGTCTGGTGACCTTGGCTGTGTATCCATATTTAAGAATGACAGGCTGGGTTCATTTTTCTAGCTAGCTGGTATAGGTGTCCTGTGGTTATATCTGTGCCTCTTCTTGCCCCTGAAGAGCAAAGCTGATGGGGAGTTCTGGGTATATGGGGGAAGGCTTATTGGCTAGCAGGCACCTTCTGCATATGGAAGTAAATGAGAACAAGCAAATCTATTTGGTCAGAGCTTGCTGTAATGAGGCAGTCAGTCACCATCACTTGAGTTCTGGCAGACACCCAAAAGCTTTGAAGGGGAAAACTTCAGGTATGCCCTAATGGAGGCTGTTGGCATGGGGAAGCTGTAGGCAGGCTAACCGGAAGTGCGGTATCCTAGGTGGTTGGTTAATAATGTGTATTTGGCTTTCTCTGGTTGATCCTCCATTGGAAACAGGGATAAAAAGTAGGAAAGCTGTCACTCATTAATCAAATCCTGCCTGTTGGGGCCAAGTGTTAATTGGGTAATTGGCTGGCTTCCTGGGCTGGTTGTTAAAATAGCGGCCTAACTTCCTGTAAGTTTAATTTAGACAGCAGGTTGGCTTTCTGAGCTGCTTGCTGCAGATAATGGGTTGAAACTCTATATACACCCAACCGTTGTCCATTTATATATGTAGTCTATCAAGAGTGAGTTGGCAGGAGCTATATTGGAGTGCAGACCCCTCAAATACTGGAATAAAGATGGTTCTCTTTGGGATGTCAATACCATGTATTTCATGATACATGAAATCTCAGCATTATCCAGAATTTAACTTTTCAGGGAAGACTCCCTCCGGGGGTTAAAGTTGGGTTACCTTAGCTCCAGAACTGAGCAGAAGACAGAAGGCTTTTTCTCACTGCCCCCTATGCCTGCCAGCTCTGCCCATAAGAGCTCATCGTCCTTCCAGAAATGAGCTCCTCTTTCCACTTCAGCTGCCTCTTCCAACACCACTGTGCCCTTTGTGTGTTTCCATATGTTCTTTAGCTTCTAAACATTTATTTATTTATAAAAATTTATTTGAGAGGGAGAGAGAGAGAGAGAGAGCACTAGCAGGGGAGAGGGACAGAGGGAGAAAGAGAGAGTCTTAAGCAAGCTCCATACTCAGCATCCCATGATGCTGGGATCATGACCTGAGCCAAAATCAAGAGCCGAACACTCAACCGACTGAACCACCAGGTGCCTCTATCTTCTAAATATTTTTTGAAATCTCTTGTTCACTGATGGTCTCCTTCACACTCTTTAGCAAAGGAACACTTAGAAATGAATATCTTTGTGAGATCCTAGTAATTCATTCTACCTTCTGTAATGAGAAACTGCAGATTAAAAAAAGATCTCATTATATAAAGAGAAGATTAAAAGGGGGCCAAACTGGAGACAAAGAGGCTGAGGACAACATATAGGATGAAATTTATAGGAGGGGAATGACATAAGAAATGCATATGGTAGGAACTTAATTGTGAGTAGAGCTCTAGGAGGCATTAAGTCAGGCTATAGGAGAGACCAGTGAATCAGAATATGGCAGATTCAGAAACAATTAGGAAAATAGAACCTATGGAAATTGGGATCACACTTTTGTATACAGTGCCACAAAATACATAAAAGATGAAGGGTGGGGGAGAGAGAACTATCACAAAGGAAGCAACAGCCTTTGAAAACTCAACTCTGATGCTCCCATTTGTAAGAGGTACTTTCCCTAGTCTAGATTATACCAGGTCTTGGGTGGAGGACATTCCTTCTACCGGATGCAACCCATTCACTTTTCCACATGGAAACATTAAATCTTGTTCAAGTCCTTTCTCAGAGAATGCTGGGAAGTTCTAGGTAGCCAGTGAAAAACAATGTGTATGCTTCCCTTACTTTAAGATTCCTTTTTGAATAACTTTCCTGAATAGGACTTCATACAGAAGTGTGGAATTCACAGCAGCCTGACATGAATACACTGGGATCAGACCACCTCTGCTGCCAATAAAAGAATGCTGAGCACCCCTTCTGTTCCTCTTCAACCATGTCCTTGTCCACTCCTTTTCCCACCCCATCCTCACTGACACCCTCCACAAAAATTACTGTTTTCTTAGGTATTTCCCACTGTCCCATTGCTTTTTTTGTGGGGAAAGGCAGGAGGATACAGATTTGGAGATTATTCTGGTGTCCAAGGCAGGTGTCTCTCACATTAGATCACATTCCCCAGCTCCAGCCCGTGAGACAGCTTGAGTGTCCAGTCTCTTCTTGCACCTCAGAGGGGCAGTATTCCTGCCAACAAAACCAATCACTTGTTTGCATTTTCCACTTTTCCTTCTGTTCTGCTCACATCCATCCTCAGATTTACCCTCCCACAGAACCAGAAAGCACTTTTAGTAGTGCTTTTGCTACAAACGGACCAAATAGAAAACTCTGGAGGAAGAGAGAGGACTTCCCAGACAGGAGAGGCTGATGATAGGCTTGAAGATGCTGGTGAGATGTCAGCATAGAGCTGTTTATCAGACAATGACTTGGGGTACATAAGAGAGGTCAGAGCTAGAGAAAAGAATTTTGGAATCACTTCTCTGGAAGTGTTATTTGACACTTTGGAAGTAGACATGTTTTCTAAGAAAAAATGTAGACAAAAAAAACAAAAAGCTTGCAGAGAATCTCTAACTTACCTACAGTTTGGAGGTGACTGGGAAAATGGAGCTAGTCAAGTTGCAGGAAAGCAGAAACTAGGGGTAGAAGAGAAATGAAAAGAACTATATCTCAAAGGGGCAATATAAAATTCTGAGTTGCCATCCAAATGCAAATTAATTCATAAAAAACTATTGAGTTATTACTCTATGCTGGACACTGTGCTGGTCCTGGGGACTGAGGGACTGAGTAACAATGAATAATAACTAGACTATAAATATAGGGCTCTGCCCCATAACCTGTAACAATCAGCCCAGGAAGCCAGCTACTTCCTGCAGGAAGCAGTCAAAGAAGTCAAACTACTATCCATAACAACCAGTCCAGGAAGCCAAATAATAACCCCTCTAATAATCATCCCCAAATGGCCAGGACTTAATTAATTACTGACAACTTCTCTATTTTTGCTCCCCATTTCCAACTTAGGACCAATTGGAGAAAGCCAAATGTGTATTCCTAACCAATCTCATGCAATGCCTCATTTCTGCTTGGCCACTTAAGCTTCCCCATGCCAATAGCATCAAATCAGGACATACCCAAATCCTTTTCTTTTTTCCATTCTTCTGCCTGTCTTTGAGTCTGTCTTTGAGTTTGTCTTTGTCTTCTGCCAAAATCCAACTGATGGTGACTGACACTCTTGCAAGTTTGAATAAATAGTCTGTGCTTGTACTCATTTGGTTGGTCTTCATTGATTTTCATGGATAAAATAATGAGTGAGGCAAACATGATTCCTGTCCTCATGGAAATGATATAGTAGTGAGGAATACAGTAAAAATATGAGTAAACAATAATAAATAAATACAAATGAGATAATCATTTGGAAGGAACCATACAAGGGACTCAGAGAGGATTGATTGAGGTGGCTAATTTGGATAAGGTAGCTATTTTATTTTTATTATTTTTTTCATGTGTTAACTTATTTAACTTTAATTAATTAAGAGAGAGCTACGATTATTATCCAGAATTTACATATGAATAAATGGAGGCAAGGAGAGATCAAGAAACTTGTCCAAGTTTACACAGTCAGTGACAGGTGCAAATCCAGGCAATTTACTTCCAGAATCCATGCATTAATCATTAAATTCCATTGACAATGTATAAGACAGATAAGATAGCTATTTTAAAGGAGTAGGCAGCTTAAGGAACATTTTAAGGATTGAGGTGCATGTTTGTAGAATAAATGAAAAGTGTTATGGGTGGTAAAGTTAAAAGAGAGCTGAAGAGCTGAGGGAATGAGTTCAAAGATGGGTGGGTGATCCATGGCATAAATGCAAAGGTTGACCTTGGCAAGGAGTTGAGATACTTTTTTCATTGAGACAGAAAAAGGGAGAAAATATGAAAAAGTGACTTCAGAATTAAAATATTTCAAATATAAACCACTGACTCAATTAACATTAAGACTTTGCCATCTGTTGGGAGTTTAGAAACCCAGACTACTGGGCTAGTGGGAGCATTCTGGCCAAAGCATGGAGCCTGGGCAGCTGCTCCTTACAGCCAGCTTTCCAAATTCACAGCCCAGGCAGTTTGTCTATCTTAGCCATATGGTTATTGTAAATTTTCCAGAGGATTAATATCTCCCCAAGGGTGATATTCAAAAAACTGAAACAGGATTATTTTCAGGGTGAGGACATTTTATGAATAAAGTGACTTAGAGTTAGTACCAGCAATGAAAAATAAAAAAAAAAAATTAATTCATCCTGGCCTTTTCTGAGCTCTACATTGTGTCTGCAGAGACAGAAGCCGTTTCTGATCCCAGAACAGTTTCTGATTGTGAAGCTGCTGGTCTCGGGTCCTTTGTTTCCCGCTTCACAGAGGAGAACTCTCGAACTTAATGGGCTCTGATTACTTTGAATTAAAGGTGAGCTTTAAAAGGAAGGAGTATTTTTCCCTGGGGTGGATCCTGGTGCCTTAGCAGAGAACTCCCAAAAGCTGGATCATAGGGTCCCTAGGTGGCTCAGTTGGTTAAGTGTCTGATTTCGGCTCAGGTCATATCTCAGTTTGTGAGTTCAAGCCCCACATCAGGTTCTTTGTGACAGTGCAGAGCCCCCTTGGGATTCTCTCTCTCTCCCTCTCTCTCTGCCCCTTCCTCATGCTCTCTTCTTCTAAACAAATAAACTTAAAATCTGGATCATAGATGAGAACAAAAAAAGGCAATGAGAAGGGGACCATTTCTCCCCAATGGTTAGGTTTAGAGTTTAACCTCCATGAACACCAGCCAAATGTGGTTTTTGGCCCTCTAAGATCATCAAAATAGCCATAGCAAAACATTAAATAATATATGTTGCTATGTTTTCATTATTAAGTAAAAGGTATAATATCACCCAGTTCTTAATCCATTGGTCTTAGTCCCTCCAGGGAGACTCAGAGGTGGGGTAGAAATATTTGTCTTACACATTACTTAATTTTAAAAACTAATGGAAAAATTGATGATGTGTGAAAGTAATGAGTGAGATGGAAATATGGGTGAATATTTTTATAATTTTAGTAGAAGAACTTTCTCAAGCCTAGAGCTATGAAAGATTAATAATAGAGTTACTATAATTTTTTAGAAGGCACAATAGAAAGGAAAGGAAAAGGGATTTTTAAAACACTGTAAACAAAGGTAAAAGACAAATGAAAAATAGAGGGAAACGTCTACAATACACATATGTATAGATGTTAATAATTTTAATACAATGATAGTTTTAAAAAATCAATATAAAAATATGACTACTCCAATTGAAATATGGGCAAATGATTTGTATAAGCAATTCACATTTAGAATAAAATCTCAACTCCTTACAGGAGTTTACAGGCCTCCTTTGGCCTTATAGGTTCCATGGATCTGTCACTGCCTACCTCTCTGACCTCAGCTCCTGACTTTCTCTCCTACTTACTATTCTCTAGCCACATGGGATTTCTTCGAGTCTTGAAATAGACTAAACTCCTTCCTGCCTCAGAATATTTGCACTTATTGTTTCCTATTCCTCTTATGAGTTTGCCCCATATCTTTGCATACCTAAATCTTTCTCATAATTGGGTATTCAAATATCACATCTTCAGAGAAGCCTTCTGCAATGACCCAGTATATACAGCATCACATCATCTTATTTTTGTATAGCTTGTGTCACCATCTGAAGTTGCATGTGTGTGCTGTCTTCAACTCCCATTTGAAGGCAAGCTCCCTGAGAGGAGAGCCCCCTATCTCTTGTTTGTTGCACTATCCCTAGCGTATAGAATGCTCCCTGGTGCATAGCAGGTGCTATGTAGAGCAGGAGCTAAAATGACTAACACAATTAAGAAAAATAAGAACACATGATCCATTAACATGAACAAAGGCTTGATTCCATAGGTAATCAAAGAAATGCAAATGAAAAAAATAGGAACTTTTATCACCATTTAGATTGACAATAATCAAAAAGAATATGCTACTGTCTGCTGATGGAAATGTAAATTGGTAGACATTTTGTGGAAGGTAAATTGGTAAAATCCAATAAGTTTAAATTTTTAAATCTTTTGAGCCACAATTCTATGAAGAGTCCTAGGAAAAGATCACTTCTGCTTCAGACCCAAATGATAAAACCTTAAATCTAAGATGCTCATTGAACTGCCAGCACAAGAAACATGAAGATAGAACCAAAACAAATAATACCAAAATTGCTCAAAACTTGGATACAGAGAAAATCTTAAAACAGCCAGAGAAATAAAAGAGTAAATATATTCATACAAAATGAAAGATGACAGCATATTTCTTATGGTAAACAATGAAAGTGAGGTGATAATGGAGAACATCTTCAAAGTGCTGAAAAAAACTGTCAACCTATAATTCTATACCTGGAAAAAGTATCTGTTTGGGGCTGAACTGTGCCCACCTCCAAATTTGTATGTTGAAATCCTAACTTCCCAGTAGCTCAGAATGTCACTGTATTTGGAGATAGGACTTTTAAGAGGTAATTAAAATAAAATAAAGTCGTATGTGTGGGCCCTAATCCAGTATGACTGGCGTCCTTGTAATACCTTATAATAAGAGATTAAGGGGGTGCCTGGGTGGCTCAGTTTGTAAAGTGTCCAACACTTGATCTCAGCTCAGGTCACGATCTCTCAGTTTGTGAGATTGAGCCTTGCTTGGTATTCTCTCTCCCTTGCTCTGACACTCCCCCACTCACACATTCTCTCTCTCTCTCTCTCTCTCTCTCTCTCTCTATATATATATATATATATATATATATATATATATCTCAAAATAAAAAAAAATAAGAGAATAGGACACAGATGCAGTCTGAGAGCTAACAATGTGAGGACATAGAAGGCAGCCATCCACAAGCCAAACAGAGAGGCTTCAGAAGAAACCTAACCTGTGAATACCCTGATCTTTAATTTTTGGCCTCCAGAACTCAAGGGAAATACATTTCTGTTGTTTAAGAAACCCAGTCTGGGTATTTTGTTATGGCAACCCTAGAAAGCTAATATGATATCTTTTAAAAATGAAAACAGGGGCCCCTGGGTGGCTCAGTCGGTTGAGCGTCCGTCTTCGGCTCAGGTCACGATCTTGCGGTCCGTGAGTTCGAGCCCCGCGTCAGGCTCTGGGCTGATGCTCAGAGCCTGGAGCCTGCTTCCGATTCTGTGTCTCCCTCTCTCTCTACCCCTCCCCCGTTCATGCTCTGTCTCTCTCTGTCTCAAAAATAAATAAATGTTAAAAAAAATTAAAAAAAATTTAAAACTATCTTCTAAAAAAAATGAAAACAAAATACTTTTACAAAATATCTTTTAGAAAAATCTGAAAGAATTCATTACTAGCAGACCCATACAATAAGAAATGTTAAATAAGCAGAAGAAAATGAGGATAGATCAAAATATAGATCTTCACAAAGGAGTGAGGAACATTGGAAAGATTTACTACATGAGTAGATATGTAAGAGCTTTAAAAATTATTTAAATCTCCTTAAAATATTATGTAGTGGGGGAGAAATGGCAGTGTGTTACTGTAAGGTTCTTATACCATAGTAAAGTGGTATAATATGACTTTAATGATTCTGAACCCAATTTCAATGTGTTTGTGTGGAGTTTTCCCCATATCACTAAGAAATTCTACAACACCAGCTGGATGTTCTATAATCAACTCAATTCTGACACTATCTACCTGGAGATAGTCCTACAAGACTGCCCCCAACATACATACATTTGAGATGCCATTCACAAGCCCAGGTTATCACCTACACTTCTGTTCAGCTGGTCATAGATTGGAGGTTCCAATGACTCCCTTCTTCAGTTCCACTAATTTGCTATTGTGGCTCACAGGATTCAGAGAAATATTTACTTACCAGATTACCAGTTTATTATAAAGGGATATAATTTAGGAACAACCGGATGGAAGAAATGCACAGGCAAGGTATGGAGAAAGGGTGAGTTTCCTTCCCACTCTCCCTGAATCTCTACATGTTCACCAACCTAGAAATTCGCCAAATCCTGTCCTTTTTTTTTTTTTAATGCACGTTTCATTATATACGCGTGATTAATTAAATAATTGGCCATTGGTGACTTAATTCAATCTCCAGCCCCTCTCCCCTCCCTGGAAGTAAGGTGGTGAGATTCAAAGTTCCAACCAGCCAGTCACCTGGGTGACTCAACTGGCAACCAGCCTGTATTCTTAGATGACTTATGGGCTTTCTAAAAGTCAACCTAATTAACATACCAAAAACACCTTTATCACTCTCATCACTTAGGGTATTCCAAGGGTTTTAGGAGCTCTATACCAGAAATGAGGATGAAACCAACTATATATTTCTTTCTTTTTAATTCAACAATTAATAAACATAAAAATAAATAACATTAATAAAATATCAATTGAAGTAACCTGATCATCTTATTACATAACACTTGGAAAGTTCTTAATTCTGATTTTTATGTCATACTATATATTCAAACATAGAAAAAAAACCTCAAAAATCACTTTAATAACTTAAAACAATATTAACACAAAAAATCATGTTAAACCTTTGAGTTATTTTCAATAACTTTCTTCTTCTTTCATAAAATGTGTATATGTTTTCATTATGGTAGACCTAAAAAAAGAACTAAGAATTCAAGCAATACCTCATTTTAGAGCTAGCTGAATAATTTCAAAAAGGTTTAATAATTCCTACTCATTATATCAAGGCATATGGGAATAATGAGCAGTGCTAGACATCTAAATTCCTTCGACTTTGCTCCATCCAAATATTCTCAGTTTATTTACTTTCCTTTTCCCTGATGGTTATAGATTTCCTTGCTTTCTCAACTAAAAAGCTTACCCAGCGCTAACTTTTCTAGCTTGTGTTTTTAATCATATTCTTTTTTAGCTGTTCTATTAGGCTTCAAAAAGTTCAAACCTCCCATAATTTAAAACCACCACCAAATACTACCATTAATAATAAATCTGCACCCCCCATTTTTCCTTTGTCCTCTAAAGGCAGTGCTCTCAAAGCCAGCCCTTTATTTAGGATATCTTTCTACCTGGAATGTCTTCCATACTGCCACTCATCAAGGCTCATCCTAAATATAACCTTCTCTCTTATTTGGTCATATATTCTTTCATAAAGGATGTTCACACTAATCATAGCAACCTAAAAATTCATGTTTAGCTCATTTTTTGGTACTTTTCCCTTTTTTAAATTTAAATTTTAGGGGCACCTGGGTGGCTCAGTCCGTTAAGCATCTGACTTTGGCTCAGGTCATGATCTCATGGCTCATGAGTTTAAGCCCCACTTCAGGCTCTGTGCTGACAGCTCAGAGCCTGGAGCCTGCTTCGGATTCTGTGTCTCCTTCTCACTCTCTGCCCCTCTCCCACTCACACTCTGTTTCTCTCTCTCAAAAAAAATAAACATTAAAATTTTTTTAAAATAAAATAAAATTTTAATTTTAGTTAGCTAACATGCAGTGCAATATTGGCTTCAGGAATAGAATTCAGTGATTCATCACTTACATACAACACCCAGTGCTCATCACAAGTGCCCTCCATAGTACCCATCACCCATCTAGCCCATGTCTCACCACCTCCCTCCATCAACCCATAATTTGTTCTCTATCATTAAGAGTCTCTTGTGGTTTGTTTCCCTCTCTTCTCTTTTTTCACCATTCCCATATGGTCACCTGTTTTGCTTCTTAAATTCCACATATGAGTGAAATCATATGGTATTTCTCTTTCTCTGATTGAGTTATATTGCTTAGCATGATACATCCTAGCTCCATCTACATCATTGCAAATGGCAAGATTTCATTCTGTTCAATAGCTGAATAATATTCTATTGTGTATGTATGCCACATCTTCTTTATCCATTCATCAGTCAATGGACATTTGGGCTCTCTCCATAGTTTGGGTATTGTTGATCATGCTGCAATAAACATTGGGGTGCATGTAACCCCTTCAAAAGGTACTTTTGTATCCTTTGAGTAAGTACCTAATAGTGCAATTGCTGGATCATAGGGTAGTTCTATTTTTAAATTTTGAGGAACCTCCATGCTGTTCTCCAGAGCGGCTGCATCAGTTTGCATTCCCACCAACAGTGCAAGAGGGTTCCCCTTTCTCCACATCCTTGCCAACACCTGTTGTTTCTTGTGTTGTTGATTTTAGCCATCTGACAGGTGTGAGATGGTATCTCAGTGTGGTTTTGATTTGTATTTCCCTGATGATTAGTGATATTGAGCATCTTTTCATGTGTCTGCTGGCCATCTTGATGTCTTCTTTGGACAAGACCAACTATAAATTTCTTATTTAAAAATCATAATATCACAGACTTTAAGGTAATCTGTGATAAGTTAAATATATATAATACAAACACTAAAACAACCACCAAAATAACACATAAAAAAACAGTTCTAGCTATTTACAAAGTAAATAAATGGGATCATAAAAAATAATCCAAAATATGGCACACAAAAGGAAAAAAGAAACAAAGTACAGATGGCACAAATAGAAAACAGTAAGATGGTAGACTTAAATCTCATCATATAACTAATCATATTAAATATAAATGATCAAACATTCTAGTTGAAAGGCAGAGATTGTCTGGTTTTGATTAAAAAAAGAAAGAAGACCCAACCATATACAAGAAATATACTTTAAATGTAAACACACAAATAAATAAAAAGTAAAATAAAGGTATATCATGTTAATGCTATGCAAAAGAAATCTGTATGATATATTAATATCAGACAAAGTAGATTTCACAACAGAGTATTACCAGGGACAAAGGAGTTCATTTTATAATGGTAAAGGTTTAATTCATCATGAGGACATAACAATCCACACAAATGCTTGTATACAGAATAACAGAGCTATAAAACACATTAAGCAAAAACTGATAGAACTGCAAGAAGTAGACAAATTCATAACCTTAGTCAAAGATGTCAATCACCTATCTCAATAATTATTGCAACATGTAGATAGAAAATGAATAAAGATATAGAAGACTTGAAGATATTGAGAAGTCTCAATATATTTAAAAGTATTATTAATACCATATTTTTTCTAAGATCACAATAGAATTAAACTGGAAATCAATTATGATCTCTGGAAAAATTCCAAATATTAGGAAACTAACCGGTGCGTTTTTAAATAATGGATCAAAGAAGAAATCAAAATGGAAATTAGACATTACTTTAAACTGAATGAAAATAAACACAACATACTAAAAATTCATAAGATGCTGGTAAAGCAATACCTAGGGTGATAGTCATAACACCAAATATTTATACTAAAAAACACTAAAAGTCTCAAATCAATAACTTCAGCTTCCACATTAAGAAACTATTTTTTAAAAGATCAAATTAAACTCGAAGTAAGCAGATGAAAGGAAATAATAAAGAGCAAATGCAAAGATCAATGAAATAGAAAACAAAAGAATAACAGAGAAAAATCAATGAAATAAAAAGCTGGTTCTTTCAGATGATCAATAAATTGAAACTCTCTAGCCAGATTTATAAGGGAAAAAAAAAAGAAATACACAAATTGCCAATATCAGGAATTAGAGAAGTAACATCACTCTAGAATCTATAGATATTAAAAGCATAATAAAGGACAAGCATAATAAGTAAACAACATTATGCTAGTAAAGTCAACAACTTAGATAAAATAAAATTCCTTGAAAGACACAAACTATCAAGAAGATACAAAACATGAGAAGAAATAATCTAAGTAGTCCTATATCTATCAGAAAAATAAACTTATAGTTAAAAAACATTCCCATAAAGAAAACTCTAGGTCCAAATGGCTTGGCTGATGAATCATACCAAACATTTAAAGAAGTCATACCACCTCTACACAAACTCTTTCAGAAATTTAAAGAAAAAATATTTTAAAACATATCCATTTTGTTATTATTTTATTTTAAAGAGAGAGAGTGAGCAAGTGGGGGAGAGGGGCAAAGTGAGAGAGAGAGAGAATCCTAAGCAGTGTGGATCCCACAACCCTGGGATCATGACCTGAGCTGAAATCAAGAGTCAGATGTTCAACTGAGCCATCCATATACCCCAACACATCCATTTACCTTAATAATATATTATGTATAATTCTAATCAATACCCTTTCATTAACACATAACATGTACATGGGGGTAATAGAGCTCTGAAGAGACAACAAAGAAAAGTGGAGTTTGATGAAGAAGAAACGGGAGAAGATCCCAGACAAAGAGCTCTGCTACACAGGATAGAAGAGGATGCTCGTAAGGGAGAGTTCCTCTCTCCAGATGCTCTCAACAACCCAGGAGCAAGAAACATTGCCTATGTTTCACTGAGGTTATACTAATATTTCCAGAGCACTACTGAGTAACAATTGTAGCCAATAGCAATGTTTCACTCTATATCAGCATCTACTACCATTTATTGAGGATCATCCATATGCTGGGTTCTATGCTGGAAATCTCTGTGAGTGATATTTCTTCCTATCCTTACAACCACCCTCTGTTTTAGGAACACCATCAAGTACAGCACACTCCTGCCAGGGTTCTGAGTTTTTTCACCAGTCAGGAGAAGCACAAGATGAAATAATGGAAGGCAAAGAAACCATGAGAAGAATCAGATTAGATTTATCCATTGATGTAACCCATATGGCAAGCTCCTCCTTTCTTTCTTCCACAAATGATGTCTCTAATAACCTTTCTGGAAGGGAGAAATAGGCAGCAGTGAGGGGCGGGGAACAGGGATAGAATCCATCTTACTATGTCTCCAACTGGGCCATCATCCTCAGGGCATATCCTCATCACTTTGTGGTCTATAATGAAGTTGTTTCCTCAGCCTAGTAGATGAGCTCTGGTAATAACTCTTTTTCTATATTCCCACCTTCCTTTCATTGAATTCTGATGAAAAGTTATGCCAATCTTTATTGCTAAATCCACATGGGGTTGGAAAGGAATGATGAAAAAAATCGATTGCCTTTTCCCTGATCCAAGTTTCAGTTCTTTGAATAAAAGAATAAAGCTTTATTGTCCAGAGCTTCTAAATATATGCCAATTTCCAACTTTTCCTTCTCTTTTCTTCTCATAGACCTTTCTCTTTTAAGCCACAAATACCTCTGTCTGACTCTCCCTTCAGAATAACCAATCCCTAGTACCCATGTTGGGCATTAGAAACCCATAACTGCAGGCATTTGATAAGTGAAAATGGCTTTATCTGATTTAGCAGAACTGTTGGCTGAACTCTGGTCTTACCATCTTCTGGCTCTGCTAGGAAGTAAGGAAGTGGGAGAGGGAGCTTTGGGGCAGTGGAATGTTGGAAAGATAGAAAAACAGGGGGGAATTTTTCCACTCTGAGTTGCAGCTATTTTTTTCCCTCAAAGCCATCTGAAATGAAACATATTTTACCACCACGAGGACTCATTTCCTTCTTCAGACTTTCCTATCTCCCATTAGAGAAGTTCAAATTCCTTCTTTTGGCCTATGTCTTAGAAAACAGTAACACAGCTATGAATAGAGACTGCCCCTTTCCACCCTGGTTAAAGCTGTTCTGCAGCATTCTCACACTGTCTGAGAATTAGGGCTCCATAACTTCATTTTGAACCCATGTTTCTCTTTTGAGTACTGGAGTGAAAAGAAAGTACAGTTTTGATTCTCAATCAATACCACCTCTCAATCTGGATAAATTAAAGGCTCCAGCCAACAAGCAATTAATCACAAGATAACCTACAGTGAATGCTAACATATAGAGTGGAGAAGGGAGAAGATAACTGGTTATTAGCCACCTGTGTTACTGCTCCTACTGTTTCTGCAGGAACATTTAGAACATCTTGGTCCTATAGGTAGGAGGGAATGGAACACATATGAATGGAGGAAAAGGTTGCATGGAAATAAATGAAGATTACCTAAATGAGAACAAACAGAAGCTATTTATTCAGAGCTTGCTATAACAGAGGAGTCAGCCACCATCATTTGCCATTTGGTAGAGATTCAAAGGCAAGCAGGAAGCTTTACAGTAAAAAAAAAAAAAAAGGCATGAGGATAGCCTCATAAGCTCTGATTGGAGTTTGTTAGCGTAAGGAGCTGGATGCCAGCTAATTAGAAGTGGAACATGTTATATAATTGATTTGGAAAGCATATTTGGCTTTTAAGCTTGGTCTTGAGTTGAAAATAGGGGCAAAAAATCAGGAAACTGGCAAGGTCAGTTGGGAAATGGTGGAGTGGAAAGACCCTATGCTCACCTCATCCCATGGATACAACTAAATAACATTCGCATAAGCATAAACAACCCAGAAAATGACCTGAAGACTGGCAGAACAAATTCCACAACTAAAGGTAGAGAAGAAGCCACACTGAAGAAGGTGGAAAGAGTGAAGATGTGGTCTGGGAGTGAAAGGGACCATGGCCAACCATGGGGGGATGGAGCTGGTGGTGCAGAGAAGGGTGAAAAACAGACTTTCACACCAGGGAGTCCACAGATGAATAGGGAGGATGAACCCCCATAATATTTGCCTTTGAAAGTGAGAGGGGCCAAATCTCATGAGTTCTTACAATCAGCAGGACATAAAGCCTGGAATTTTAAAAATCAGTGGCTCTGCTCTGGGAGAACCTAGTAGGTGTTAGGAAGCAGAATCCCCCTGCCCTTAAAGAACCAGCATGACAAACAGCTCTTGCAGATATAGTGTAGAACCAGTACTTTGAAGAATGCCAGGGGCAGACAGGAGGGAAAAAGACTTGCCCATCTCAGAGCATGGCCTGGAGAGGCAAGGATCATGGAAGAGCCCTCCAGGAACAACGGAGCTAACAGGCGCAATTTCCCTCCCCACGCCCCATCTGTGGAACCAACACTGCCCCAACATTTGTTACCTAACTTGCTTACACCAAGTCCCAACCCCTGCAAGTTGAGAATAGTCTTAGGGAACTCAGTGAATCCATCAAGGTTAATACATTCCCATTATAGAGGTCTCAGAAGAAGAAGAGAGAAAAAGGAACAGAAAATTTATGTGAAGAAATAATAGCTGAAAACTTCCCTAATCTGGAGAAGGAAATAGATAGCCAGATCCAGGATGCACAGAGATCCCCACAAAAACTCAATACACCAAGACACATAGTAATCAAAATGGCAAAAAAGTAGTGATAAAAAAATTTTTTTAGGAGCGCCTGGCTGGCTCAGTTGGAAGAGCTTGTGACTCTCAATATTGGGGTTGTGAGTTCAAGCCCCACACTGGGTGTAGATACTACTTAAACAAAACAAAATGGCACCTGGGTGGCCCAGTCAGTTGGGCATCTGACTTTGGCTCAGGTCATGATCTCGCAGTTCATGAGTTTAAGCCCCACATGGGGTTCTGTGCTGACAGCTCAGAGCCTGGAGCTTGTTTTGGATTCTGTGTCTCACTCTCTGCCTCTGCACCACTCGCACTCTATCTGTCTCTCCCTCTCTCAAAAAATGAATAAACATTAAAAAAAAAAAGAAAAAAAAGTAAAAGTAGCCACAGAAAAGACAGTTGCATACAAGGGAAACCCCATAAGTCTGTCATCAGATTTTCCAACAGAAACTTTGCAGGCCAGGAGGGATTGGCAAGATACATTCAAAGTGCTGAAACAAAAGTCCAGGACCAGATGGCTTCACAGGTGAATTCTACTAAACATTTAAAGAAGAGATAATTCCTATTCTCAAGCTTTTCCAAAGAATACAAGAGAATGGAAAACTTCCAAATTTATTCTATGAAGCCAGTATCACCCTGATACCAAAACCAGATAAAGACACCACAAAAAAAGAAAACTACAGGCTAATATCTCTCATGAACATAGAAGCAAAATCCTCAACAAAATATTAGGAAACCAAATCCAACAATACATTACAAAAAATATACCAGCGTCAAGTGGGATTTATTCCCAGGATGCAAGCGTGGTTCAATATTCACAAAACAGTCAACACGATACATCACATCAATACTAGAGAGGATAAAAACCATATGATCATTTCATTAGATGCAGAAAAAGCATTTGACAAAGTACAACATTCATTCATGATAAAAACCCTCAAAAAGGAGGTCTAGAGGGGAAATACCTCAACATAATAAAGGTTATATATGAAAAACCCACAGCCAACATTATACTCAATGGTGAAAAACTGAGAGCTTTTTCCCTAAGGTCAGGAACAAGACAAGGATGTCCAATCTCACCACTTTTATTCAACATAGCACTGGAAGTCCTAGCCACAGTCATCAGACACCATAATGAAATAAAGGGCATCCAAATTGGTAAGGAAGATGTAAAACTGCCATTATTTGCAGATGACATAATACTATATATAGAAAACCCAAAAGACTCCATCAAAAACTACTAGAACTGATAAATGAATTCAGTAAAGTTGCAGGATATAAAATAAATGTACAGAAATCTGTTGCATTCCTATACACTAATAATGAAGCAGCAGAAAGAGAAATTAAAAAACAATCCCATTTACAATTGCACCAAAACCAATAAATTATCTAGGAATAAACTTAACCAAAGAAGTCAAAGACCTGTACTCTGAAAACTATAAAACACTGATGAAAAAAATTCAAGACAATGCAAAGAACTAGAAAAATATTTCATGCTCATGAGTTGGAAGAAAAAATATTATTAAAATGTCTATACCGTCCAAAGAAATCTACAGATTTAATGCAATCTCTATCAAAATACCATCAGCATTTGTCACAGAACTAGAATGATCCTAAAATTTGTATGAAACCAATAAGGCCCCAAACAGCCAAAGCAATCTTGAAAAAGAAAAAACTGGGGGTATCACAGTACCAGATTTTAAGTTATATTACAAGGTAGTAGTAATTAAAACAGTATGGTATTGACATAAAAATAGACATAGAGAGCAATGACATAGAACATAAAACCCATAAATAAACCCACAAGTATGTGGTCAATCAATCTTCAACAAAAGAAGAATGAATATACAGTGGGGAAAAGACAGTCTCTTCAACAAGTAGTGCTGGGACAACTGGACAGCCGTTTGCAAAGGAATGAAACTGGACCACTATCTTTCACCATACCCCAAGATAAATTCAAAATAGATTAAAGACCTACATGTGAGATCTGAACCAAAAAAAATCCTTGAAGAGAGCACTATTGGCCATAATAACATTTTTCTAGATATGTCTCCTGAGGCAAGGGAAATAAGAGCAAAAATAAACTACTGGGGCTGCATAAAAATAAAATGTTTCTGCACAGTGATGGAAACAATAAAACTGAAAGGCAACCTACTGAATGGAAGAAGATATTTGCAAATGACCATATCTGATAAAGGATTAGTATAGAAAACATATAAAGAACTGATACAACTCAATACCCAAAAACAAATAATTCAAAAAAAAAATAAGCAGAAGACATGAAAGACATTTGTCCAAAGAAGACATCCAGATGGCCAAGGAACACATGAAAAGATGCTTAACATCACTCATCATCAGGGAAATGCAAGTAAAAACTACAACAAGAAATCACCTTACACCTGTCAGAATGGTTAAAATCAACAACACAAGAAACAACAGATGTTGGCGAGGATGTGGAGAAAAAGGAACCCTCCTGCACTGTTGGTAGGAATGCAAAGTGATGCAGCCACTGTGGAAAAGAGTGTGGAGGTTCCTCAAAAAGTTAAAAATAGAACTACCCTATGATCCAGCCATCGACTACTGGGTATTTACCCAAAGAATGTGAAAACATGAATTCAAAGGGATACATGCACTCCTATGTTTATAGCAGCATTATTCACAATAGCCAAACTATGGAAGCAGCCCAAGTGTACATCAATTTGATGAATGAATAAAGAAGATGTAATATATTACTCAGAAAAATATTACTAAGCCATAAAAAAGAATGAAATCTTGCCATTTGCAATGATATGGATGGAGTTACAGAGTATAATGCTAAGTGAAGTAAGTCAGCCAAAGAAAGACCAATACCATATGATTTCACTCATATGTGAAATTTATGAAACAAAACAACTGAGTGAAGAAAAAAGAGGGAAATAGACAGACCAAGAGACAAACCCAACCATAGAGAACAAACCGATGGTTACCAGACAGGCAGTGAGTTGGGGGATGGGTGCGATAGGGATGGGGATTAAGTACACTTACCATGATGAAATGAAATGAAGTGAAGTGAAGTGAAGTGAAGTGAAGTGAAATGAAATGAAATGAAATGAAATGAAATGAAATGAAATGAAAAAAAATCAGGAAGCTGACAATTATTGACCAGGTCCTGACCATTCTGGGACAATTGCTGCAGAGGTTGTGGTTTAGCTTCTAGGCTGGTTATTACAGACTTCTTTTGTAATATATGGTCTGGTCATTGTCCATGTATGTATTTAGTCTCTCCATGCTTAACCACCATTTTTGGTCTGATTTCCTATAGCTACTCAGGAGACAGACTTTATGTCCTCAGGTCCTGGACCTCTGTGGAGGATTCCTATCATCAACTTTGTGTAGTTATTTACTGCTGTGTAATAAATTACCCCCCAAAAATTGTGGCTTAAAACAATATTCATTATCACAGTTTCTTTGGGTCAAGAATCCAGGTGTGGCTTAGCTGGTCCTCTGGTTTAGGGTCTCTTACAAGTATGCAATTAAGGTATCACCTGTGTCTTAGTCTATTAGGGTTGCTATATCAGGATACCACGGACTGTATGGCTTATAAACAACAGGAATTTATTTTTCACAGTTCCAGAGGCTGAGAAGTCCGAGATCAAGGTACAAACCCAAGATCATTTGATGTCTGGTAAGAATGTGCTCTCTGAGACAAATATCATATGACTTCACTCATAGGAGGAATTTAAGACACAAAACAGATGAACATAAGGGAAGGGAAGCAAAACTAATATAAAAACAAGGAGGGGGAAAACAAAGAGACTCTTAAATAGAACAAACTGAGGAGTGCTGGAGGGATTGTGGTGGTGGGGATGGGCCAAATGGGTAAGGGGCATTAAGGAAGACATTTGTTGAGATGAGCACTGTGTGTTATACATAGGGGATGAATCACTGGAATCTACTCCTGAAATCATTATGGCACTATATGCTAACTAACTTGGATGTAAATTAAAAATACATTAAAAAAAAAAAAAAAAGAAAGAATGTGCTTTCTGGTTCATAGACTTAAATCTTTTTGCTGTAACTTCACGTGGCAGAAGGGGTGAAGGATCTTTCTGGAGTCTCTTTTATAAGGGTACTAATCCCATTCATGAGTGGTCCATGATCTAATTACCTCCCAGAATCCCCACCTACTAATACCATTGCATTGGAGGTTTAGATTTCAGCATATAAATTTGGAGGGGAGAGGATACAAATATTCAATCCTTAGCATCCCAGTTCTGTAGTCATCTTAAGCATCAACTAGGGAAAGATCCACTTCCAAGTCCACTCTCAACAATCCTGCTCACTTGGTTGTTGGCAGGATTCAGTTTTTTTGAGGCCTTATTGGACTGAGGGCTTCAGTTCCTCACCAGCTGTGGGCCAGCGGCGACTTTCAGTTTCTTGCCCCTTGTTTCTCTCCATGGGTCTCTGTAGCCCACAACATGGCAGTTTCTTTCATCAGAGCCAGGAAACCAAAAAGAGCCAGAGATAGAGAATGTGAGCAAGACAGAAGTCAGAGTCTTTTGCAACCTAATCTTAGAAGTGACATCCAACTTCTTTTGCCATATATTCTATTCATTAGAAGTGTCAACCTTAAATTGTCGGGAGGCAACAGTTAAGCAAAAGCATTTATTTGGGATCAAAGAATTGCAGTTCAGGATTTGGGTAGCAACCCAAACAGCAAAAGTCAGGGGCTTTTAAAGACAAAAAAAGGGAATGCTTGTATAAGTTGTTTACAAAGACTTTTGATTGGTGTTGGCAGCAGAAAACTAATCTTGGCCAAATATAATTGGTTGCTAAGGCTATCACTAAGCAAAAGTTTGCTACTGTAGCAAGTGGCAAGCCTTCTTGCCTGCAGAGTTCTTGGAGTATTTGCACTTTGGCCCTGTTCAAAAGTTCATGGTTCCACCGGTAAGGATATGCATAAGGCCACCTCCTTAATGGCCTCCCAGCTCCACTTTAAACTCTCTTGACATAGGGGTGCCTGGGTGGCTCGGTTGGTTTTGTCCAACTCTTGATTTCCGCTTAGGTCATGATCCTGTAGTTGGTGAGTTGAGCCCCTAGTCGGGCTCTGTGCTGATGGTGCAGAGCCTGAGTGGGATTCTCTGTCTCCCTCTCTCTCTGCCCCTCCCTCACGCACTCTCTTTCTCTCTCAAAAATAAACATTTAAAAAAATTAAAAATAAAATAAAATCCCTTGACATAAATGACTCCCATTTTATTTGACCTTTCTCAGAAGCAAAGTACGAGGTCCAGCTTACACTCAAGGATGGGGATGATGCAAGAGAGTGAGTATCAGGAGTGGGGATCATTGAGGGCCATCTTGCAAGCTATCACAAAACTCTGTCAAATCAAAATCAGATCCAGACTAGTAAGAGACTTCATTAGTAGGGATCATTGCAAGAGTGGGGAAGGATTATTGCAGTAAGGAGAACATTGATGGAAAGATCAGCAAACATCTCAAGTTTGGGAAAAGTTTTCTTCTATAAAGTAGAGAATACAAGGCTATGGGATGAAAGGAACCAATGTATGCATGGTTGTGTGGCAGTTCAGAGAATGTCTTACCCTGAGGCTGGCCTCTTTTCCAAGAGGACCCTTAAGGAAAGGCTATATGCTGGCCAAAGCTGAGGGTGGGCCAAGGTTCAATCCCCTGAGAGAACCAGAGAACTGTATCCTGGGTTCAGTTAACAGCATTTTGTTCCTATTGATCAGTGGGGACAAAAACAGTTCATCCAATCATTGATGAGGCCAAGAATGGGAATTTGGATAATGAAAAGGCTACCCAGGAGCCTTATCTAACCCATATGGGAAGGGTACTTCTTTGCAGTAAGCCATTTCCTGGAACACAAAGGGCAAGGAGATTCCTTAAGCTTCCCTGTTTTCCCTGCTCAGCTCAAATTCAACAACATCATTTTCATTCCTATCCCTCTTGCTTCCAGCATGGGGGCGCTTCCACAGAAGCTGACCATCCTTGGTTTGGCTCTGCATCCCAGTTTTTCACCCAGTGGGCTGCCTTGGGCAGGATGAGGAAGAAGAGGGGCAAGAAGAGGAAAGGAAAGAATAGAAAACATTTACTAAGCAGTTGGAGGTGTCAGCAGTGTCCTAAATGCTTTCTCCACATTATCTCATAAACTTTCCATTTAGCCACTTCTGGTTCCTTCCCATTCCTTCCCTCAGGCCCCACCCTTGACACCCCCTCCCCCCCCCTCCAGTCATGAACTCAAATTGCCCCGCACTACTCAAGATGCACTTGCCATTCACATGTTTCACTGCATTACTATTATTTATAAATAATTCCTAGACTGCAGGCTGAGTGACCCCTTCACTTTTGTGAGTTCCCTGGCATTCCATTTTTTATCTGTAAAAACTGGGACTGGAGAAGTGAACACTGTGTTGGGTTTACAGAATCTTAGATTTTGTGTTTCTCAGGTGACCACAAACCACTGGAAAACAGCCAAGCAAAGTCTCAAATCCACCTCAGAGAAGGAAACTTTCCCAACAATAGTACTTACCAGGATCTTCTCTTTGTAACAGAATCTTCTGCAACATTCCGCCAAGGCCACACCTCCTCTGATCCCACCACAAATAGAGCTCCCTCCATCCCATAACAAACCCTTCTAATACCTGGCTGCTTAAGGAACGTCTTATCTTCTTTCCACAGAATTCTAGAACTCCTTGACATTCAAATAACTTCCTAGCTTCTCCAGCCATTCCCAATTTCCTGGCATCTACCATAGTATTTCGAATTCAACGTATCCAACAATGGAAGCCATTTCCTATAAGGAGGCCCAGAAAACACTGAGGATTAGAGGAAATACTGATTTGCCACAAAGGAAGGTAATTATATAAACAAAGCTAAGAGCTGCTTGGCCTTGAGGAGAATGACTCACACAACCTACAAAATCACTTGTTAGAATACAGAAGTGGAAAGTAAGCATACACTAAACCCTTCTGTTTTTTAGAGCAGTAAAAATCTATTGTGTTAGGAAATAGGCTTCTATAAAGATTAGCCCTTAGCTTCTACAACATCGGTATAGGCAAACCTTTTTTCATTGTGCTTTGCAAATAAACTGCGTTCTTTACAAACTGAAGGTTTGTGGCAACCCTGTGTCAAGTCAAGTCTATTGGCACCATTTTTCTAATGGCATTTCCTTACTTTGTGCCTCTGTGTCACATTTTGGTAATTCTCATAATTTTTCAAAGTTTTTCATTATTATATTTGTAATGGTGATCTGTGATCAGTGATCTTGGGTATGTTGGAATTATTTGGGGGCACCACAAACCTTGCCCATATAAGACGGTGAATTTAACTGATAAGTGTCGGGAGTGTTCTGAAAGCCCCACCAACCAGTCCTTCCCTGCTTATACCTCACCTCTCTCCCCTCTCCTTGGGCTTCCCTATTCCCCGAGACACAACAATATTGATTTAGGCCAGTTAATAACCTCAAAATGGCCTCTCAGTATTCGAGTGAAAGGAAGAGTCGATTGATAATGGCAGATTTCATTGTTGTCTTATTTTAAGAAATTGCCACCGCCACCCCAGCCTTCAAAAACAACCACCTGATCAGTCAGCAGCCATCAACAATGAGGCAAGATCTTCCACCAGCAAAAAGATTATAACTCACTGAAAGCTCAGATGATTGTTAGCATTTTATAGCAATAAGGGTATTTTTATTTTACTTTATTTTATTTTATTTTATTTTATTTTATTTTATTTTATTTTATTTTATTTTATCTTATTTTATTTTATTGAGAGCAAATGAAAATGCATGAGTGGGCAAGAGGGAGAGAGAGAGAGAATCCCAAGCAGGTTTCACACTCAGCGTGGAGCCAAATGTGAGGTTTGATCCCACGACTCTGGAATCATGATCTGAGCCAAAATCAAGAGCTGGACGCTCAACAGAATGAGCTACCCAGGAGCCCCACAATAAAGGTGTTTTTAAAAATTTTTTTTAATTTTTTTAAAGTTTATTATTTTTAAGAGAGAGAGACAGACAGAGAGCAAGCAGGGAAGGGGCAGAGAGAGAGGGAAACACAGAATCAGAAGCAGGCTTCAGGCTCTGAGCTCTCAGCACAGAGCCCAAAGTGGGGGTCAAACTCACAGACCACAAGATCATGACCTGAGCTGCAGTCAGCCACCCAACCGACTGAGCCACTCAGACGCCCCAAGGTGTTTTTAAATTAAGGTATGTACATTGGTTTTTTTTTAGACATAATGCTATTGCACACTAAATAGACTATAATATGGTGTCAACATTAACTTTTATATACACCAGGAAACCAAAAAATGCATTCGACTCACTTTATTGTAATAATTGCTTTTTTGTGGTGGTCTGGAACCAAGCCTGCAATATCTCAAAGGTATGCCTGTACACAGTAACAAATGTATTATTGTCTCCATTTTTGTGAATGAGATTACCAAGTCGGGGAGCATGCTGAAGTTTACAGAGCATGCAGAGCGGCAGAGTGGTTTACAAATAAGCCCCATTCCAAAAAGTATGCAATGAGCTCACATGCCCTGAGTTCTTCTACTTACCCTCCCCTACCCCCCGAGTCCTGGAAGGCATGACTATATTTAACAATTATTTGTGCAACTTACACAGTGCTTTGTACATTATCAGTCTTCAGTAAGTATTTAGAATTCTGAACCTATGAAAACCTAGTTGAAAATGGCTTCAAATGCACATAACAGAAAATCCTAGTAACAGGAGCTCGGGTAAATAGGGCCTTGTTTTACTCATATAACAGTGTCTTACATAGAGGTAGCTGGCTTGCTTAGGTCAGCAGTTTAGGTCAGCATCTCTAGAATTCTCTTAAACTTCCAGAATGGGTGTTGGGATAGCCAACATGCAGTGTTGGACACAGGCCTTGGGAGGGCATCTGGTCCTAAACCTACATGTTATAGGGAGGGACTGCAGCCCAGAGAAGTTGCCCGAGATCTCACAGCTAAGTGACCAAGCTCAGGTTTAAACCCAGAACTCCCTAAGCCATGGCCTTTTCTCTTTCTAAGAATTGATCCTTCTGGGATCCTGATATCTACTAGAAATAACCTGATAATGTATTATGAATTATTCTTTGATCACCCATATGTTCACCAGATTAAGAGATGTATTTATAACATAACCTGAGATTTCAGTGACTTATTCCCAAGCAGTGGTCATAATGGTGGAAATTACAGTTTCCATGTCACTCAGAGTGAGGAGAGATGATTTCGAGACCGGGGTTGGCAGTGCCTCCTCAGTCATATAGAAAACTAGTGACTCGCTTAGGTTGTTTGTCTGCTACTACCAACTTGTATTCAACCTTCTAAACCCAAGCATGCTATAGTAATTTGTCTTGTCTATGTTAGGGATTCCTGGCATGGAGCTCCCAAAGTCCTTGGAATTCCCTGAATGATAGTAATGTTTTCTTATGCTCCTGAAGTGATTTATGGTGTACCCCTAGATAGCTTCAGCCTGGGGCTGATCACCAGGAAGTCCAACTACATGATTAGAGGGTTGGAACTTTGGGCCAGCCTAACCTCTGGGGAAGGGAAGGGGGCTAGAGATTGAGTTCAATCACGTGCCAATGATGTAATCAACCATGCCTATTTAGTAAAACCTCAATAAAAACTCTGGACACCAAAGTTCAGCGGAGCTTCCTTGTTGGTGAATACATTGATGTGACACTGATATACACTCTAACTCCATGGGGAGAGGGCACAGAAGCCCTGCATCCCTCCCATACCTCACCCTATGCATGTCCTTTATATTAAAACTGTAATTGTAAGTAGAGTATCTTTCTGGGTTCTGTGAGTCTTTCTAGTGAATTATCCCACCTGAGGGAGCTGTGGGAAACCCTGAATCTGTAGACAGATAGTCAGAAGTGTGGCTGACATCTGGAGTGAGGGCAGTCTTATAGAGGAGTTCACCCTGAACTTGCAAAATCTGTACTAGCTCTGGGTAGTTAGCATCAGAACTGAATGGTAGCATACCCAGTTGGTGTTAGACAAGTTGGGGTGGAAATGAAACACCAACTCAGATTCACCCCCTCCTGGATGCCTTTCCCTCTCCAGATAGAATAAACCCTCCCTCTCCTGTGCTACCTTAAAAATACACTGTATTTATCACACTGTATAATGTTATATTTATATAATTTTTAATGTCCTCCAACTAGATCATTAGCTCCTAGAAGAAAAAGATTCTACCATATCAATTCTACACGCGTTTCCATAGTGCTTGGCAAATGTGCTCAGGGCATTTTTAATGAGCTAATGGATAAATGAGTGATTGTGTGACAATCTCTCTATTCATCACCTCCATCTCTCTGCGCTTGCTTTCTTCCTCATGCTGTCCTTCTGCTTCACTCTTTCTTGCACAGAGCAGGGTAATTATTTCTACACAAGCACCACTCTACCATAGCTACTCTTTATTTTCTGATTTAGAACAGACGCTGCCTGCTGCACAGGAGTTTAATTTGTTTGTGTCTCCGAGTCCAGTACCCAAATGATGAGTGACTGGTAGGACATGGCTAGAGGAAGAGCTGATGGGTTCACATGTTCTGAGCATCCCTCAGGTACCGTTCCCTGCTCAATTCCACCCTCAACCCCTGAAAATGCAATGGCATTATTTGTAATATCAGGTACTGTAAGAAGTAGATACCACCAATAAAACATCTGTTGTGCAATAAGAAATAATTAAATAATCATATCCTAATCTCACAGAGACCCCCTCACTCCAGCTTGGCTGCTCTTCTGCTCCCTTGCCATGTTTGACTTGGCACATGCCTCTATATGAAGCTCCGAGGCTCCTCAACCCACATCTGAGAAAGCAGGATGCCAGGCTAGATATTTCTCAGTCCCTTGATGTTTCTAGCATCAGATGCTTCAAGGCTTGGGGAGAGAAGCATGGGTTGGGAGAAATCTTGCTCCTCTCTCTCCCTTTCTCCCTTCCATCTTCCCAGTACCACAGAGGCTTCCTTTTTCCTCTTTCTATGTGACAGGAGCTCGCTTTTGTGTCATTTTTTCCTTCTTCCTTGCTCTGTGTGTTTCTTTCTTCTAGGTGATGTTTACAACCCCTTCTCTGAAACACTAAGTCTTATGGCCAAGTCTTACACTCTTAAGGGCTATTGGGGATGGAAAGGAAAATCTCTAAGAGGAGAAATACTGAAGTCTTTGTAAAGTATTGTCTGTGTTACATAGACATCTAGCCAACATTTATTCCTAGTTATTCTGTGCCAGTGAAAATCTAACTGAAAGGTAAGGCATAACTTCTTCCCTCAGGCAGCAACCAAGTTAACGGGAGAGGCAGACAAGCAAAGAAGCAATTACAAACCAAAGAGCTCAAGGAAGGTCAGAGTTCTGAGCTTTCATAGAAGAGGGGCTCCTTAACCCGGATGTGGGCATCTTGATGAGAGGGACATGATCCTGAGCTGATACCTGAAAGACACATAGGAGTTAAAGAAGAAACCTTGGGTAAATAATGGATAACAGCAAGAGGATCTGCCTGTGCAAAGGTCCAGAACATCAGGAACTTCAAGTCAGTAGTTCAGCTTAGTGGAAGCTGAAGCAGGAAGAGTGGGAAGAGGTGAGGCTCTGTGGGCAGATAGGCTTTTGTAGGCAATGAGGGCCCAGTGAAGTGTTCTAGTTAGGAGATGACAGGCTTGACTTTGAGTTACTTTAACCCATGGCATGAAGAATTAATTGGATGGGGCAAGACTGGCACTTGGAGGCCAGTTTGGAGACCACTGCTTTACCCAGCATGAGGCAAACAAGGTACTGAGGGTGCAAAACTTAAGAAGGCATTCACTCTCAGAGCTGTGCAACTGCTTTGTTATACCTGTGACTTCAGCCCCTCCCTTGCCTCGCCCTCTTCCAAGTTCTAGCTGAGAATATGAACTCATGCACTGATAACTGATCATTTACATGTTCACTGAGGTATTTGCTTTTGTCAAAAGAACCCTTGAGCTAGAGGAATAATTCCTAAAAATGAGATCCTATGAAATTCTAATGTACCCAACACACAACAGCATGCATAAACATGTCCATGAATGTGACAAAAAGAGCCCCTGTGAGTTTGACTTCTCAGGATGAGGCTCTTGAGAAAGGGTCATAACAAGGAGAGGAATTTTTTTTTCCTCTAATGTGGGGGCAACTTTATCACAAAAGAAGTGGGGGCTGCTCAATGTCAGGGTTGCTTAGTTTCAAAAGCCAAGGTAATGTTGAAGAGGATGGTGTCCATCCATGTCCAAGGCAGCCTCACTACAGAGTCTAAATCCCTTGGTACCCACGTAAGGCTCCAAGGCAATGGCCTTCAAACATATTTAGGCAGATGCCCCCTAAACAAATCAATCACAAACCAAAACAAAAGCCTTAAGAATGGGAACAAACAGGGATGAAGAATGCAAAGAATAAAGTCTCACAAGCTAGTTGTAAAATCAGATGAGAGAGTGAATAGAAAGTCCTGGTAGCATAGTATCATCCAGAGACTTTGTTCCATCAGTGTTAATTCACTTCACCTTCCCTTCTGAGTTATGTACAGAAGCTTATAGATGATAACTAGAGTTGCTGTTGATCAAACAATTACAAAAGAATAAGCACTTTCCATGCATTATTTCATCCTTACAACAGCCCCATTTTACAGATAATGAATTTGAGGCTCAGAGAAGTTAATTTAGTTGTCCGAGAGCACACAAGGGTGAGATGGATTTAAGCCCCAGTTTGTCTAGCCCTAAGCAGAGCTGAGGCATGAACTACACCCTCCTGCCCCTCCTGGCATCAGAGTCACAGAATGGGGCAAATACCCAGCAAACGATGATTCACTGAGCCCTCCTTCCCAGACGAGCACCTCCCAGGAAAGAGATTCCTCAGCCTTCCTGGGGAAACAATTCCATGTCCTAAAGCATCACACTCAGACTGCTCAGAGAACTCTCCTCTGTCAAAACCTCATTTGCTTTTTGCTGTAATTTCAACTCATCACTTCTTTAGTTTAGTAGGTAAGACTTAGAATAAAATGAAATTGAAGTTTTATTTCAAAACACTTATGTCTCCATCCTTCATAAAAAAGACTGTTCCACATTTTTTTTTGGACTTGTGGCAACAGTGATTTATTTCTTACTTTCAAGACCAAGCTCTAGCTAGTAAAAATAAAATGAGGGGGGGGGGGGGTAGCAAAAATAAAAATTATTCAGTCCCTTTGCCAAGGGACTGAAGCTCAAAACTTATTTTTCTTTGAAGAGAATTTGAAAAAAAAAGTCTAGCATGCTGTCCAAGCTATTGGCTTCCTCTTCTTTGTACTTTTTTTTCTCAAGATGAGGTTTGACGGCAACCTTATATCCTACAAATCCTCAGTTTAGCCTATTTTTAGCTCCATACAGTTCTTTTTTTTTTTAATGTTTATTTATTTTTGAGACAATGCGAGAGACAAAGTGAAAGCAGCGGAGGGGCAGATAGAGGGAGACACAGAATCTGAAGCAGGCTCCAGGCTCTGAGCTGTCAGCCCAGAGCTGGACGTGGGGCTCGAACTCACTAACCACGAGATCATGACCTGAGCTGAAGTCAGATGGCTCAACCGACTGAGCCACTCAGGCTCCCCTGGCTCCATACAGTTCTAATGACAAATATTCACCAAACAATATATACTGAATTTTCATTATTTTACCTGAAAAAGAAGAAAGGAGCTGCCAGAGTCTCTTTGACACAGGACAGCAGATCCTCGACATTTTCAAGGGGTTTTCCCAAGACTTTGGCAAACTCCTAAGAATAACTTTTGTAAAAATGTTTAGATCGGCACTTAATCGCCCTTCAAATTACATTTTAGTCCAAAGTCACATGTTTCCTCTACACAACCTCACAATCTAAGTTAATTTTTATTTTTCATTCCAGTTTTATCTTCCACTTAATAAACAAATTAGGGCTGACTGGACAGTCAGTGAAAGTGCCCCAAAATCCCCTTTGCCTTTTTTGTATGGATTGATCCTGTTCACATTAAAGACTTGAGTCCTTCCTAAGGCATCCCTCTTTCAAGTAGCCTAAACTCCTAATCTCTGGACAATCAGAACTACTTTCTCTTGGAAGTAAGTGTAAGAAACCACTTTGGTCATATTTCATGATGAGTAATCAAAATAAGTGGTATAGGTGTAAGAGAACAAGAAAGAGATGTTTAGGCAAATCATTCATAATGATACTAGTTATGGACTGAATTGTGTCTCCCCAATCCCTATGTTGAAGCCATAATCCCCACTGTGATTGTAGTTGGAAACAGGGCCCTGGGGGAGGTAATTCAGGTTAAATGAGTCAAAGGGTGGGGTGCTAATCCAATAGGACTGGTATGTTTATAAGAAGAAGAGGAGGGGTGCCTGAGTGGCTCAGTGGTTGAGTGTCTGACTTTGGCTCAGGTCATGGTCTCATGGTTCATGGGTTCAAGCCCCACATTGGGCTCCGTGCTGATGGTGTGGAGCCAGCTTGGGATTCTCTCTCTCTCCCTCTCTCTCTGCCCCTCCTGCACTCACGCTTTCTCTCTCTTATAAACAAACAAACAAACAAACAAACAAACAAACAAAGTTTTTAAAAAATTAAAAAAGACA
This sequence comes from Panthera tigris, assembly GCF_018350195.1. Classification (NCBI taxonomy): domain Eukaryota; kingdom Metazoa; phylum Chordata; class Mammalia; order Carnivora; family Felidae; genus Panthera; species Panthera tigris. The sequence continues at coordinate 38,998,329 of NC_056669.1, read as the reverse complement.
AGAGGGGCGCCTGGGTGGCTTGGTCGGTTGAGCGTCCGACTTTGGCTCAGGTCATGATCTCACGGCCCGTGAGTTCGAGCCCCGCGTCGGGCTCTGTGCTGACCGCTCAGAGCCTGCAGCCTGTTTCAGATTCTGTGTCTCCCTCTCTCTCTGCCCCTCCCTTGTTCATGCTCTGTCTCTCTCTGTCTCAAAAATAAATAAACGTTGAAAAAAAAAAAAAAAGACAAGAGACACCAGAGAGTGTTCTCATCCCTCATCCCTAGCTTGAGCATACAAAAGAAAGGTCTTGTGAGGATGCAGTGGGAAGAGGGCTATCTGCAAGCCAGGAGGAGAGGCCTCACTAGTACTTTGGTGGCACCTTGACCTTGGACATGTGACCTCCAGAAAATTTCCTGTCAGGAAATAAACTTCTGCCTTTTAGTCCACCCAGTCTGTGGCATTTTATTATGAAAGTCCTAGCAGACTTAGACAATACCACTAGATGGAATTAAAAGGATTATTTAGCCAACAAAAGTAGGAAGCAGTGAGGGTCTGGGAAAGAGTCCAGGAGAAGTGAGGAAGTAGGGAAGTTTAAGTGAGCTGATCACTCAGGTTCTATGACAGGGAACCAATAGATATTAGAGAGAATTGATAAGTCAAGAAAGGGGAACTTTGAATACATTATTTAAAGTTACAGAGGTGAACCCTTTAAGAATGCTTGCACTCCAATTACTAGAACATCTGACTACAGTGGACTGAAGAAATAGTTATTTTTTCTCCTCATCCCTCATAACACACAGTGCAGGAGGAAGCAGCTGCTGGCATTAATTCAGAAACACCCCCAACATCACTGTAATTCTCTTGGCCTTCTCTTCATGATCACAAGTTGGACCTTGCATCTCCAGCCATTGAGACCTCATTCCAGACAGGAATAAGAAGTAAGGGAGAAGGGATAGCACCAGCAGACTAGGAGGAAAAGAAATCATGCCTCAGGTTTGTAAATTACTACATGTCGTGGACACCTTGGGGTGTGACTGTTGAAGCCACAATTTTAAATCAGTGACTGCTAAGAATCTACCTGATGTGATGTTTCCTGGGGTAGCCCAGGGAGGTTCCGAATTCATTTAGCATCTCTAAGAGTCTCATAGCTAGGTATTAAAGCCATCCTCCTTGAACTATCTACTCTAGACCTCAATGATGGCTACTAGATGATTTGGCAAGACATACAACTGCACAGAGTAATGGTCAAAAGCATGGCCAATGGAGGGGCACCTGGGTGGTTCAGTTGGTTAAGCGTCTGATTCTTGATCCCAGCTCAGGTATTGATCTCAGGATTGTGAGTTCAAGCCCTGCGTTCAGCATTGGGTGTGAAACCTATTAAAAAAAATCATTACCAGTGGAGTTGGAAAGACTTGGGTCTGACACTCACTACATACTTCTTACCAATTGTGTCAAATTGGACAGATTACTTTAGCTCACTTTCCTGAATCTCAGTTTCCTTGCTTATAAAATAGAGATAGTGGGGCACCTAAGTGGCTCAGTTGGTCGAGTGACCGACTCTTGATTTCAGCTTGTCATGATCTTTCGGTTCATGGGCCCCAGCTCCATGTTGGCGTCCATGCTGAGTTTGGAGCCTGCTTAAGATTCTCTCTTGCTCTCCCTCTGGTTTGCATTCTCTCTCTCTCTTTCTCCCTCGGAAGAAAGAAAAGAAAAGAAAAGAAAAGAAAAGAAAAGAAAAGAAAAGAAAAGAAAAGAAAAGAAAAGAAAAGAAGGAAGGATGGAAGTAAGGAAGGAAAGAAGAAAGGAAGGAAGGAAGGAAGGAAGGAAGGAAGGAAGGAAGGAAGAAAGAAAGAAGAAAGAAAGAAAGAAAAGAGAAAGAGAGAGAGAAAGAAGAGAGAGAGAGAGAGAGAAAGAAAGAAAGAAAGAAAGAAAGAAAGAAAGAAAGAAAGGAAGGAAGAAAGAAAAGAAAGAAAATGAAATAAGATAGTAACACTTCACAGTCCAGTGTTTGCAGTGAGAATTGACTACTCTATTGCCAGCTCTTAGAATGCCTGACTCACTGAATGTTTGTTGAATAGTTTGTGAACGTTTTCATTTCCATTTCCCTAAGAACTGTCATCATGTCTGAAGTTGGCACCTCATTTTTTTTACGGTGACTCTTAAGTCAGCTTTCAACTTTACATTCAACCAAATTGCATATAAATTGCATCTCTTAAGTAGTTAATGCATAATAGAAGCTGGAATTTAAAAACAACTTCACGAAAGAAATTCTCGTGCAAAGTGAATTATGGGACTTTTGTTCAAAACGTGTCCCTGGGCTGAAGCAGCATGTTCCATGCCTACTGCAAACACTGAGCAATGTTGTTCAAAGTGAAGGAATGGGAAAACCCAGATTCCACAAACAAGGAGTAAACTAAAAGCCAAAGTGCTGAGTAGGAGTTGATAGTGGAGCCGCCCCCTGAGAATATCAGGACTGACTATTTCAGAGGGTCAGGTTGTGACTATGAGGCCACATTCGCCACGGGGAGGGGTCAGAGCTGGAATTTCCTGCCTAGTGCCTGAAGCCTATCCATGGCTTGGGTGTGGGGCCAAATTTACCCTACTCATGGGGTTTGGAAAGCTTAAGCTTGAGAAACAACCTTAACTTATTCAGAGTTATAATAGCAGAAAAACTAGGTCAGGTTAATCTTTTTGTATTAACAACGAAAGATCAGGAAAAACATTTTTTTTAATGTTTTGAGAGAGAGAGAGAGAGAGAGACAGAGTGCTGGCGAGAGAGAGAGGGAGACGCAGAATCTGAAGCAGGTTCCAGGCTCTGAGCTGTCAGCACAGAGCCTGACTGGGGGCTCACACTCATGGACCACGAGATCATGACCTGAGCCGGAGTTGGATGCTTAACTGACTGAGCCACCCAGGCGCCCCAGTCTGGAATAATATTTTAAGGCAACTATCTGAAGGCACTGGAGAGGAACAAGATCATGTAGAAACTGGGTAAGAGCCCACCCTTGAAATACAATTACAATTGGTGTGATTTGGGGGTTTCAGGCTTTTTGTCTACATGCTGCCCACCACAGGGGAAATCAAGGTTACTGCCTGCTAGGTCCAAATAAGAAAAATGAAATTCTTCAGAGAAACATAAAATCCAGAATCTGGTCACCATACCATCATAATATCCATAATGCAGTCAATCCAAAAAAATCACCAAACATGCAAAGAAACAGAAATATGTGACCCATTCTCTAAAGAAAAACCAGGCAAAAGAAACGAATTCAGAGATGACTTAGATGTTGCAATTAGCAGACAAGAAATTTTAAGGCAGCCACTGGCATAGCAGTTCAAATATTTTACGGGAAAATATGTTTATTGTGAAAAGATGGAGTGATAATCTCAGCAGAGAAATAAAAGTTATAAAAAATAATCAAATAGGGGAAGGATGGGATTTCTGTAATGGTAGATTTAAACGTTCAGGGAATCGTTGGGGCACTGGGGTGGCTCAGTTGGTTAAGCGTCTGACTTCACTCAGGTCATGATCTCACAGATCGTGAGTTCGAGCCCTGTATTGGGCTCTGTGCTGACAGCTTGGAGCCTGGAGACTGCTTCAGATTCTGTGTCTCCCTCTCTCTCTGCCCCTTACCCGCTCACTCTCTGTCTCTCAAACATAAATAAACATTAAAAAAAAAAGTTCAGGGAATTGCTTTTGAAGATAAAAATCATAAAATGTGACAAAATTATGTGAAACAATTTCTGTCCTGTGAAAGATAATGTCAAGAGAATAAGAAGACGCTCCACAGACTGGGAGAAAATATTTGAAAAAGACACATCTGGTAGAGAACTGTTACAAAGAACTCTCAAAATGTGACAATAAAAGAACAAACAACCTGATGGAAAAATGGGCCAAAGACTTTAACAGACACCTCACCAAAGAGAGTATACAGGTGGAGAGGCACCTGGCTGGTTCAGTCGGTTAAGTGTCCAGCTCTTGATTTCAGCTCAGGTCATGATCTCACAGTTTCATGAGTTCGAGCCCTGCATCAGGCTCTGTGCTGACAGCATGGAGCCTGCTTGGGATTCTCCCTCTCTCTCTGCCCTTTCTCTGGTCTGCTCTTTCCCTGGTCGTCTCTCTGAAAATAAATAAACTTAAAAAAAATCCTTAAAAAAAAAAGAAGATATACAGGTGGCAAATAAGCATATGAAAAGATGCTACATCATTTGTCATCAGGGAAACACAAATTCAAACAATGAGCTACCATTACATACTTATTAGAAAAGCCAAATCTGGAACCAATTAAAAATTTTTAAAACTGAAAAATACATCTAAAATCCATGCCCACCACTTCTATTCGCTATTGTAGAGGAAAATCTAGTTAGTACAAGAAGATAAGAAAATGATATAACAGTTATATATGTTACAAAAAAGTAAAGCTGTCTTTATTTGCAAAAACATGATCATGCACATAGATAATCTAAAGAATCTACACACACACACACACACACACACACACACACACACACACAAAGTCTGCTAGAATGAATTACTGATTTAGCATGGTTGCAGGATAAGAGTTTGACATAAAGGAGCGCCTAGGTGGCTCAGTTGGTTAAATGTCCCACTCTTGATTTCCACTCAGATCATGATCTCACATTTCATGAGTTCGAGCCCTGCATCAGGTTCTGCACTGACAGCACAGAGCCTGCTTGGGATTTCTATCTCCTTCTCTCTCTGCCCCTCCAGAGCTCGCTTGCTCGCTCGCTCTCTCTCAAAAAATAAATATATAACCATAATTTAAAAAAAGAGTTTGACATAAAAAGAAATGTTTTCTGTATGTTGGATCTACAAAAAGGGATGAGAAGCCCAGATGTGATGGCCTAACAAATGCCCTTAGGGCCTGACGGGGGTAGGGAAACTTAACACAACATAAAATTAGGTAAGAAAAAGTGCTTCAGCAAAACTTTGTATAATAAGGGAGGAAGAGATTCCAGCTTCCCCCGGGAAGAAAATCAGGCCTCTGGATGATAAAATTGCTTTGAGTGGATAAGATCTAAAAAGGCATCCAGCATTTCTGAGGCACAGAGCTAGGTAATTCTTCTTTGAAGGGACTATGTCTGGTTTGACTACCTGTACTCTTTCAATGGCTCTACAGAGACTTCCCAAGTGCCCTGTCATGCTTGAAATTCCATGCCTGGGATGCTTTAAAATTTTTCATATTCCACAACTTACAATTAGCAATCTTTATGTGACCCAGGTTCTGGCAGACACACTCACAGACACCTGGAAGGCAGAAGTGAGCTATGTGACGTAGAAGCTGGGTGAAGGTCAAAGTGCTCTTCTATTGGACACTGAGTTTGAGGTATTTGGTTGATTTGTGGCAGCTGTGGCAGAGATTCTCCTATGCTAGGTGGTGAATGATGGTCAATGACAGCAGTGGGTTTTCTTCTAGCATTGTCCCATGGAGTAACTGGGCATTTCTCTTGGTGGATGCGCTTCTGCTGGTAAGACCTCCCAAGTAGGTTCTCTAGTTCCTAAAAATCTCTCTAATATTCTGCAAAAATTGCATTTAGACTTAAACTAGCTAGAGTGGGTTCTGTTTTCTGTAACAAAGGACATCGGTTAGTAAGGAATTTGCTCCAGAAATGGTGGCAGGCTACAGAGTTTCAAAGAAATGGGAATCTGGAATTAGTTGTCTTATGTCAGAGAATTTGAAGGCCATGGGGATTGGGTTAGCAGTACAAGAAGAGGCACAGGTGTTGCATAGCATATTTGGGTTTGAGCAGTCACTTAAATGAACAATCATGGTCACTTGGAATGAAATGCATATTGAAGGCAAAGCTTTGGTGACCACAGCAATGGACCATTATCACAGATGTAAGAAATACATGGATTGTAATGTGGGATGGCTGCTTCTAACTAAGCTGTAATAGTTTTAAAAAGAAAAAGACAGGCTGAGAATTTGTAAAATTCTCTGATGCAGTCAGAGAGTGAGGGATATTCTGTGACTGTCCTGATAGACTTTGCTGTATCTCAAAACTGCAGAATTAATGTAGCTAGCATAGTGGTTAATCAGATATAGTGGGCTGTCAAATTACAACATATGTTTAATTCGTAGCCTCCTTTGGTCTCTAGTGTGAAAGTTAAGTCATTTATAAGGGAGTGTGGCACCCTGAAAATTAGAATGGGAATATTTGTGGGTATTCAGATGACTCCAATAACCCCAACACTTCACTGAGCCTCACTGAGCCTTTCTTGCTGAAGAAGTTCCTCCTCTCTATCTGATGAGGCCGACCCATCCTGATTACAGACCCAGAATAACCTCATCAGAGAACACCTTGATATGAATTGTCAAGCCTCTTCAAGTTCCACTGCTAACTCTAGAACCCAGGGTGCTGTTACGGGGCCATTTACAACATCAAACCCAGAGGAGATATTGCATACCAAACCAATTGTATGATTTAAATAATTGTAATATGTAAACATGTAGGTAACATATGTGAGAATGGATGATCAGAGTGCTAGAACAGGGAGGAAAGAATAAAAATGTTAATTAGGCTGAATTTTATCAAATTTGGAAAACACACCAGAGATTCTGGAGTCAGTGGATTAAGTCTGGGCTGCTGAGAAGGGTTTTTTTTTTTTTTTTTCCTGATGTTCAATTTACATTCTTTTTTTAAAAAATTGTGGTTAAAATACACATCATATTTATCGTCTTTTTTCCAGTAAAATAAGACCAAGAAAAAGAGCATGTGGTTTCCTTGTTTTTAATTGAAGTATAGTTGACATATGATGTTGTATTAGTTTCAAGTGTACAAAACAGTGATTCCTCAATACTTTGCTCACCACAATAAGTAATATTTGCCATCTTAATCATTTTTAAGTGTACCATTCATTAGTGTTAAACACATTTGTCATACATACATTGTCATACAACTAATCTCCAGAACTCTTTTCATTTTGCAGAACCCCAAACTCGATACCTATTAAACAATTCCATATTTTCTTCTCCCCCCGGCCCCTGGAAACCACCATTTTACTTTCTGTTTCTATGAATTTGACTACTCTAGATCCCTCATAGAAGTAAAATCATACAATATTTTTCCTTTTGTTACTGGCTAATTTCACAGAGCATATTGTATGTACCATGTTTTATCATCCGTCAGAATTTCCTTACTTAAGGTTGAATAATATTCCATTGTGTGTATAGACCACATTTTCTTTATCCATTCATAGACTGAGAGACAGTTGAGTTGATTCCACCTTCTGACTTGTGAATAATGCTGCTATGAAGATGGGTGTACAAATACCTCTTGACAAGACTCGACTTTAAAATCCTTTGGGTTTACAACCAAAAGTGGAATCTCTGAATCATATGGCAATTCTATTTTTAGTTTTTTGAGGAATTCCCACACTATTTTCCATAGGAGTTTTCCATTTTACATTCCTACCAACCACATACAAGAGTTCCAATTTCCCTACATTCTCTCCAAACTAGTTATGGTTTGTTTTTTTTTTTTATACTAGCCATCCTAATGGGTAGAAAGTGGTATCTCATTGTGATTTGGATTTGCATCTCCCTAATGATTTATGATGTTGAGCATCTTTTCAAATGTTTGTTGGCTATTTGTATATCTTCTCTGGAGTAATGTCTATGCTGATCCTTTGCTCATTTTTTAACTGGGTTGTTTTTTGTTGTTGTTGAGTGGTAGAAGTTCTTTATATATTCTAGCTACTAACTCCTTATCAGATATTTAACTTGCAATTATTTTCTTCTATTCCATAGGTTGCCTTTTTACTGTCAATTGTTCCCTTTGATACACAGAAGTTTTAAATTTTGATGTAGTCTGATTTATCTATTTTTTACTTTTGTTGCCTGTGCTTTTGGTGTTCAAGAAATTATTGCCAAATCAAATGTCATGAAGATTTGTTTCCCTTATGTTTTCTTCTAAGAGTTTTATAGTTTAAGCTCTTACAGGTCTTAGGTCTTTGATTCATTTTGCATCGGTTTTTGTATACAATATGAGGTAAGGGTCCAACTTCATTCTTTTGCATGTGGATATCCAGTTTACCTAACATCACTTGTTAGAAAGATTCATTTCCTCCATTGGTTTTAGCACCCTGGTTGAAAATCATTTGACCATATATGTGAGGGTTTATATCTGGGCTTTCTATTCCATTGGTCTATATGGCTTTTTGCCAGTATCACACTATTTTGATTACTGTAGCTCTATAATAAGTTTTGAAATCAGGAAGTGTGAAACCTCCAACTTTGCCATCTTTTTCAAGATTACTTTAGCCATTTGGGGTCTTGAGAATGGTTCTAATTGATTTAATTAAAAATCAATAATGATTTAATTATTAATTTAATTATTTTATGATCTGCTAGGTTTCTATTATCTCTGGGTTCAATACTGGTCTATGACAAATGAACTTGAGATGTCATGAATACCTTTGTAAGTTAGGAGAAGTAATACAAAGACTTTGAGAACTAGGAATAGCACAGTGGATTTATCAGGTGTGACCCATGCATTCATCCCTAAATATGTCACCCAGAACTTTCTATGGCATAGAGAAACACACTAGTGAGAGAAATGCAGGCATATGTAAAAGTGCTAGAGTGGATCTTTTCCATGCATCAAAAATAAATGTGAGGATGCTGTCTTTGAAATGTGCTTCCTAATGTGAATGAAGTTAATGGGATTAGATTCTAGGGTGGCAAAAGCCAAGCATCAGTACTCAGCTCTAGTGGCACAGAAGGTATGATTAGTATAGCAGTTAGTAGGGTAAGTTCAGTAATCAATGATTTGGCCCACAGGATCTTCATGGTGCCTAAATCATCACAGGGACCTTGAATAAATAGAAGAACATCCTACTATGGTACTACTTGATTTGTATAACAAAACAAAACAAAACAAAACAAAACAAAACAAAACAAAACAAAACAAAAAACAGCTATAGGTCTGGCAAATGCAGCCCTAACTTTAGCCACCACATTTGAAATTCAGAGCCCCTTATTTAATTTCCATTCCCAAATTAGTTTACAGACCATGGATCCCTTGAATAAAGAGAAGACTATGACAATATCACTGTAAGTATTATAGTTCTCCCAATCAGCTTCTCTAAACGGGCTTATGGAATGGCCATATTCCCAATTTGGAGATAACTAGATTGGCTTTTGGTCCACATAATTAAAAAAAAAAATTTTAATGTTTATTTATTTTTGAGAGAGAAAGACACAACATGAACAGGGGGTGGGGGACAGAAAGAAAGGGAGACACAGAATCTGAAGCAGGCTCCAGGCTCTGAGCTGTCAGCACAGAGCCCGATATAGGGCTCAAACCCACAAGCTGTGACATCATGACCTGAGCTGAAGTTGGATGCTTAACTGACTGAGCCACCCAGGCACGCCTACATCAAAATTTTTTAATGTCTATTTATTTATTTTGAGAGAGAGACAATGAGGTGGGGGCTGAGAGGGAGAGAGAGAATCCCAAGCAGGCTCCATGCTGTCAGCGCAGAGCCTGATGTGGGGCTTGATCTCACAAACTGCAAGATCATGACCTGAACTGAAATCAACAGTTGGATGCTTAACTGACTGAGCCACACACGTGCACCTACACCAATTCTTAGAGAGGAAAAAAGCCACTGTGGCCCATAGGTGAGAGTGAAGACTCATAGAGGCCAAGTGATAAATGGAATCCTGCCTGTGTCCAACTCATATGGGGCCCCTGAGTCTATTCTGTGGCTAATTCCTGAGTTACTAAGTGTAGAGTTAGAATACTTGGCAACTTGCAAAATCCACACATGAGGTCACTTACAGTAGTGTCAAATGGAAGCCCCTGACGCTCCTCCTCCCAGTGAAAATATAAACCAAAAGGAATGTCACATATATGAAGGCATCACAGCAGTTGGTGTCAAATTAAATACTTCATAGGTGCAGAAGTAATGATTCTTATTTTAGTCACTCAACTCACCTACTTGGCCTCTACTTAAAATAGATCATCTTAGGTCACACACATAGGACTAGAAATCTCAATACCACCCAAAGTAATCTACACATTCAATGCAATCCCAATCAAAATTGCACCACCATTCTTCTCAAAGCTAGAACAAATAATCCTAAAATTTGTATGAAACCACAAAAGACCCCGAATAGCCAAAGTAATATTGAAGAAGAAAACCAAAGCGGGAGGCATCACAATCCCAGACGTTAGCCTCTACTACAAAGCTGTAATCATCAAGACAGTATGGTACTGGCACAAAAACAGACACATAGACCAATGGAATAGAACAGAGAACCCAGAGTTGGACCCACAATTATATGGTCAACTAATCTTTGACAAAGCAGGAAAGAACATCCAGTGGAAAAAAGACAGTCTCTTTAGCATATAGTGCTGGGAGAACTAGACAGCAATATGCAGAAGGATGAAACTAGACCACTTTCTTACACCATTCACAAAAATAAACTCAAAATGGATAAAAGACCTAAATGTGAGATAGGAAACCATCCAAACCCTAGAGGAGAAAGCAGGCAACAACCTCTTTGACCTCAGCCACAGCAATTTCTTGCTGGACACATCTCCAAAGGCAAGGGAATTAAAAGCAAAAATGAACTATTGGGACCTCATCAAGATAAAACGCTTCTGCACTGCAAAGGAAACAATCAACAAAACTAAAAGGCAACCGATGGATTGGCAAAGTTATTTGCAAATGACATATCATATAAAGGGTTAGTATACAAAATCTATAAAGAACTCACCAAACTCCACACCCGAAAAACAAATAATCCAGTAAAGAAATGGGCAGAAGACATGAATAGACACTTTTCCAAAGAAGACATCCAAATGGCCAACAGGCACATGAAAAGATGCTCAACATCACTCATCATCAGGCAAATACAAATCAAAACCACCCTGAGATACCACCTCACATGGGTCAGAGTGGCTAAAATGAACAAATCAGGAAACTAAAGATGCTGGTGAGGATGTGGAGAAATGGGAGTCCTCTTGCACTGTTGGTGGGAATGCAAACTGGTGCAGCCACTCTGCAAAACAGTGTGGAGGTTCCTCAAAAAATTAAAATAGATCTACCCTATGACCCAGCAATAGCACTGCTAAGAATTTACCCAACGGATACAGGAGTGCTGATGCATAGGGGCACTTGTACCCCAATGTTTATAGCAGCACTTTCAACAATAGCCAAATTATGGAAAGAGCCTAAATGTCCATCAACTGGTGAATGGATAAAGAAGATGTGGTTTATATATACAACGGAATACTTCTTGGCAATGAGAAAGAATGAAATCATTCCATTTGCAGCAATGTGGATGGAACCGGAAGGTATTATGCTGAGTGAAATAAGTCAGTCAGAGAAGGACAGATATGATATGTTTTCACTCATATGTGAATCTTGAGAAACTTAACAGAAGACCATGGGGGAAGGGAAGGGGAAAAAATAGTTACAAACAAAGAGGGAGGGAGGCAAACCACAAGAGACTATTAAATACAGAGAACAAACTGAAGGCGGATGGGGGGGATGGAGGAGAGGGAAAATGGGTGATGGGCATTGAGGAGGGCACTTGTTGGGATGAGCATTGGGTGTTGTATGTAAGCCAATATTAAAAAAAGAAAAGATCAATAAGATTACTAAAACTAACAGACTGACTAGGGAAAAAAAGGAAATCAGAAAAGCATCCAATTTCTCAGCAGCAGTGCTGGAAAGTAGATGAGCGATGCTGGCAGGCATAATAAATTTGTGTTGTTTAAGCCACTAAGGCTGTGGTTATTTGTTATGGCAGCAATAGAAAACCAATAGAAATTCCTTCAAAATTCAGTTTGTTCCTATATACCTTTTCTTGGCCAACTGCTAGAGGATGTGGTCTTCTAAAATAAAGGAGTAAATTAAAAAAGAGGAAGACAGCGGTTTAGGAAACTGGAAGACCTAGTCCCTGGGTAGAGGACAAGGGAAGGTCCTGGGAAGAGCAGGTATTCTGCAGACAGAGAGATCTGCCAGCCCAGGGAAGAGCAGCTGACAACCCAGGAGGTGTGGGGGAGGGGTGCTGGCAGATACTTGATGTGTGTAGACAAGTCACAAAGGGACTCTCAACTGTTTTGAAAAATTGTGAAAGAATTAGTGATAGTGACATAAAAAACTAAGCCAGAAACAAAAAGGAAGTTTTAACTCCAGAAAAGCAAGATTGTTTTTAAAAAGGAAATATGATTGTCATATCCTACTTGTCTTAGAAGTCAACTCTATTTGCATGTTTTAATAATACAGATGTAGAAGTAACTTGATTGGAAGGATACAGGGAAGAAAATTAGGTTAAGGACTGTTTTTTCCCTTGCTGCTTTCCTTTCCTGAATATTCTTTCCATGCCTGAGTATTTTGTGAATTTGACTATGATATGCCTTGTCGATGGTCAGTTTTTGTTGAATCTTATGGGAGTCCTCTGTGCTTCCTGGATTTTGATGTCTGTGTCCTTCCCCAGATTAGGAAAGTTTTCAGCTATACTTTGCTCACACAAAACTTCTGCTCCTTTTTTCTCTCTCTTCATCTTCTGGGACTTCTACGATTCAAATGTTACTCCTTTTTAATAAGTCACTGAGTTCTCTAAGTCTTGTATAGTAATCTTTTGCCTTTGTTTCCCTCTTTTTTTCTGCTTCATTATTTTCCATAATTTTATCCTCTATCTCACTGATTTGCTGCTCTCCTGTGTCCATCCTAGCTGTCACGGTATCCATTCGAGATTGCATTTTGTTTATAGCATTTTTAATATCAGCCTGACTAGATTTTAGTTCTTTTGTCTCTGTAGAAAGAGATTCTCTGGTGTCATCTATGCTTTTTCAACTCCAGCTATTATTCTTATAATCATGGTTTTAAATTCTAGTTCAGACATCTTACTTATATCTGTGTTGATTAAGTCCCTGGCCATCATTTCCTCCTGTTCTTTCTTTTGGGGCGAATTGTTCCATCTTGTCATTTGGGGGAAGAAAAACATTAATAAAATAAAAAATTAAAATTAAAAAAGAAACAAAACAAAATCAAATCAAATAAAGGAAGCTAGATCCCAGGTGTGTTTCAGTCTGTTTGTTGAAAGAAGCTTGATAGAATAGAGGAAAAAGAAAAAGGAAAGAAAAAAAAAGTTAAAAGTTAAAAAAAATTACAAATTAAAAAAATTTAAATAGTAAAATAGAATAAAAGAAAATAAAATAGAATAAAAAATTTTAAAAAATCTGCTCTTTTTGTATCCGAGAAAGAGAAAAAAAGAAAGGAAAAAAAGAAAAGAAAGCAAAAGCAAATAAAATGAACAAATAAGTGAACCAGCTAACACAATGAAACCCAAGTGAACTTACATCCAGTTTCCCCTAGAACTGAAACTTTGAATCACACAACATACACTAAGCAGGTGGAGGGATTTGTGCTGGCCTTTTGGGGGATATGGCTGGAGGGCACAGTTGGGTGGGGCTTGGTGTAATGGCTCCATTTTCCACTTGGTGGCACTGCTTAGTTTACTGGGGTGGATCTGTGAGTGTGTGTGTGTGTGTGCGCACGTGTGCATGTAGGGGTGAAAATGGCCTCACCCAGCTCCCCAGTCTCTGGCACAGGAACTTTGCATTCTCACTGGCCCGCGATCAAGCACCCCTCCTTTGTCTCAGGCCTCCGTCCACTCCCCACCTTTACTCTGTGTCCAAGCTGTCTGCCTGCCAGGTGGCCCCTCCCTCCAGAGTTTTATCTCAGATGGGGTTGTGTTTCAAAACCCCATGCTCCAGGGCCCCCTGGCACTTGGACCTGTGCTACTCTCTAGGGGAGGGTCTCACTGAGCAATGGACAGGTGCCGGCTTGCCCCAGAAAACATTCGTGCAATCTCACAGCAGCAGAGGGTCAGAGGTTATGGCAAATCACAACACATGGCTGGTGCCAGATTTCCCTGCACTCTGGTGTCTTTGTCCCAACACCAACCAACATAGATGCTCTCCGGGGTCCCCTGGGACCTTTGCCTGCGAGAAGGCCATAGGGTCTCTACCAAATGCACTCCAAGCAGGGGAACGGCTTCTTCCTGTGTGGCACATGGACTCCTTGGACCCTACCACCTGCTACTGGGGATTTGCCCCGCTTCTTCACCAGAACATCTCCAGGCACTGAGTTCCGCTGTTTAGAGGATCCTGGTGGTATTGAAACTCTCTCCTTTCTCCCTGTCAGTAGTTTTGGGGAACAGATTTCTTGTCCAGTCTCTTGTGAGTGTTTTCACTCTTTCTCTCTTTCTCTCCAGCTGCTTTCAGGGGGAGTGCTTTTCTTGCACAATCCCAATGCACTGAACTCTCCCCCTTTCTCTTTCTCTCTCTGTCCTCTCTCCACAAAAACAGCTCTCTACCCTCTGCAGCACCATGGCTTTCCTCTCCCCAGTTCACCTCTCCACACTGCATACCTGCCAAGTTCTGGGGCTCAAGTTATGCAGATTGTTGCTTTAATCTTCAGGTCAATTTCCTAGGTGTTCAAAATGGTTTGACGCTGATCTCGCTGGGTTTCAGGGATGAGACAAGCTCAGGTCCACTATACTGCCTCTCCATCTTAACTCCTCTTATTTGTTCCTTCTTGCACTACTCCTTGAAATGAGAGAGAATAGTGGGGCAAGGGCGGGTACACAGAGATGTCAAAACAAGATGCTAATGACCTGATCTCACAGCACTATGAGCATCTTCTGCCACCTGCCTGTAGGCAACACTCAAAGGCAAGCTTGTTTCCCCAGTCAATGCTCCCTTGCCACCTTCCAGATTTGCCCCTGGCCCCAGACACTCTCGCATGCCTCCCATTACCCTAAAGCCTAGAGCTTGGTCAGCAGCATAGAAGCCCTAGAGGCACATCATACCAGTTTGGAGCAGTAAGGGTTTAGTTGAGCTCTCCCTGTTCAGTCTGAGGACCCTGAGGCCTGGGCTGGCTATGAGACAGCTATTTGCCTTGACAACCTATTATGGTTGGTCAAGCAGGGCACCAGCAATCTGGAAGTCACTTACAGTTCGTTTGTAAGATGTGTCTAACCAGAATTGAGTCCTCAAGGCAGCATAAGATCCTGCCTGTACCAGAACCATGGACTCATTGGCCATGAAGCTGCAAGGGCCTTGGGGTCCACCTAGTAGTCAAGCATTTCCCAAAGCAAAACTCAAGCACTGATTTTTAGGATGGCTAACAGGTTTTACCCCCAAAAAGTGTCTCACAATCAAGAAATTTGTAGAACCTTGAATTAAAAATAAATTAAGATTCTTTTTTACATGCCTTCTCAGAATTTAACTTCCAAGAAGGTAGAATTTCCTAAATTTTGCTGTGTGACCCTTCGCTGGAAGCCAAGTTTCCTTAACTGTAATACAGAAATGATAATGCCCACCTTGGAGAATTGCTGTGAGGTTGAATGAGATCATGAGCTGAGAAGCATTTAGCATAGTATCTCACATATTAGGGGTCAGCAAATTTTACTTCCCTTCTCTTTCTCCTACGCCTTTCATTGTTCTTCCAAATCTTCCCCTAGGCTCGGTAAATTACCCCTATATACAACCTTCTGTGAAATTATGTGAAACCGATTTCCTGGCCTCTTGATGGCATCAGAGTATTTATGTATGCCACAAAGCTTCCTACCCAGCTTATCTGGAGGACAGAGGAACCCCGGAACCAATGGGGCAGAAATCCTGGTAAACACAAAAATGCGGCACCCACGGCACAGTGCGAGTGGGGGGACCTATCCCGTCTCCAGTGGCAGCTTTGCCTCCTCCCGAATCACCAAGGACTCACAGGTGGAGTCCTAAGTTCTCAGCACAGATTCACAATCACAAAAGAGGCGACGTGGCTGCCAGCTCACTGGAAGAAGCTCTAGACCAAGATGAGAGGTTTTCAGCTGGCTATTTACCCTAGCCAAAGCATGGTGGCACTTCCTCAGTTGTGAAATGCAGGGATGTGGGCAGATGATCTTCACGCTTTCTTCGTAATTTGCACAGATCCCCATTTTAAAAGTTACCAGCTGTAGTTTAATCAGAAGTCCAAGAAACATAGTCCATGCACCCCAAATATATTTTATTGAGAGCGGAGCAATTACAATAAAGTACTCATTACGGCACACTGGAAAGGCTCAAGTCCTACAAATTTCACATTCACAAATACAAATCGCTGTTTGCTCTGAGGCACACAGGGAACAAGGGGAATGGGGAAGACAAGGTACTGACAGGAGACCCGGATCTATGGGCCATCTGTGAGTCTTCCTCCAGGGAAGGGCCTTCTCTGACTTGGCAGTATTTCTAAAATTTTTTTTTACATTCATTTATTTTTGAGAGACAGAGAGAGACAGAGTGTGAGCAGGGGGGGGGGGGCAGGCAGAGAGAGAGGGAGACACAGAATCCGAAGCAGGTTCCAGGCTCTGAGCTGTCAGCACAGAGCCCGACGCGGGGCTCGAACCCACGAACTGTGAGATCATGACCTGAGCCGAAGTCAGATGCTTAACTGATGGAGCCACCCAGGTGCCCCGGCAGTATTTCTAGATTCCCTTAGAGAGGAGCAAAGCAAAGCTCTCCACATGATTCCAGAGCAGGACCAACTATCTGTAGTCTTGCTACCTATTCTCTTTCTAGTTCAAAGAATTTCTATGGCAGCATTAGGATGAAACGATTAGCTACTTCTGGACACCACAGAGACAGGAGGCACAGGCATGGGAGCCATTTGGCCTGAAAAATCCATCTTGGGATCCATACGGGCTTAGAAGCCTCTCTGTCCCATGGAAGTCAAACACTTCAAACATTCTCATAAATAGACTAGTATAATGAACCCCCATGTCTCATTATAGGAAAGCAGATGATAAGACTGAGTTCAATTTCAATTAACAGCCAAGAGATCTAAGTAAACCTTGGATAAAGCCCTTCTCCCCAAACCTCAGTTTTCTACTCAGCTGCATATCCATGTTTGCTTTCAAGTCTATCTGGTGTTAGAAAGGAACCTAAAACCAGTGTGAGAATGGCAATTACTTAGGGTGGGTGAATTAAGCACTATTCTGCCTTTGTCTCCTGGGTGACCTAGTGAGTCACTCAAGACCAGATGAACGATGATGAAAACAGTCTCTGGAATGATATTTCCCTGGCATGTTGAGTCCTTAAAGACCATCACAATGTCGTAGGTTTCTGTAAGTGACACGTGAGCCACTAGGGTGATGTTGACAAGTGAGTTGTCTTCAGGGAACTGGCGTGAAGAAGCCTTATTATTTAGACAACACAGAGAAGTGGCCTGTCTAGACAGCTTGCAAGGATGAAGTGTCTAAGTACGATTATTTCTGGCATGTTGGAAAGACTGCTCCATCATCTCCTGTAAAAGCAGGGCAGTGTTTTTACCACCTCTTGTTCTATGTGAGTGCAAAGGAGAAGGAATTATGCCTCCTTGGATGAGTTTTGTTCCCTGGCTCATCACGACGGCCGCCATCTGAGAAGAGATACTTCATCTGGGTCTTTCCCACCGCTGGGTACAGGATGACAGCAGTCTGTTGGCTTTGACAGCCTTCTCCTTGTGTTCCTCTCCCACCTCTTCTTCCAACTCTTCCCGTGGACACTGTTCCTGGGAGAGGGGCTCACGAGTTCCCTGCTATGCCCTGTTTCTTGCTTATCTCTACAGGGAAAAGTGTAATTCAGAACGGAATGAAAAGTGCATGCACACACATGCACACACACATGCGCACAGACAAAGGAAAAAAGTTGCAGGTGAATCCACAGCACGTTAACAAAACTCATCACAGTTGGTGGGAGAACGGGGTGATTTTTGTTTTCTTCTTTGTGCTTTTCTAAATTTTCCGAAGTTTTATAATAATAATTCTTTAAGAGAACTCAGTAATTTCTATTTGCTTTCAGGGACTGAATTGGCCCTGTCTTGTCATGTATCCAAGCCAGCCACCACACGGCTGTGATTCATCCTGGCCCAGGACTTTGGGAAGTGAGGCAAAAAAATGTGGCATCTCTGGCTCACTCACCTTTTGCTGGCATGAACCTTTTTCAAGCAGAGTTCTGTGCATCTGGGTCAGCCACACCCCAAGTATGACTCAGGTGTCCTTTGCAGATGTTCCATGGTAGGGAGTATTGTCAGGCAGCTGACTCAGCCCTCATGTGGGCTGCAGCTTCCCTGGGTTCTCTGGCTCAGGGAACCCAGGTGATATGCTTTGCAGCATTTCTTGGACAGGAATTCACAAACACATGTCTAATTGGGTGTTGCCTTTTAGTTTTCACACCAAATGGGGTAGAAGGCTAGACAGAGCTTCCTGGGAAATGAAGACTCCCATGGCTTCTGTAGGACCTTGTTTTTAGCACTGTGAGGGCCATGGGTGAGAGGACAGGCTTCTTTTCCAGTCTCTGTCCTCAGGCCCTTTCCCAGCCTTAGTTGGAGAGAGAGCTCGCCCTCTGCCTCTTCTCACTCTCCCCTAACTCACTGCCACGATGGGCTCCACAGAAGACAGGTCTGTCTTCCCAGACTGCAGTTGGGAGGAGGGCAGGAGGTTGTTGGCTAGCGGAGCCCTCCGGCCACTGCTCTTCTCTGTCCAAGCCACCCTGAAGGAAGGGACTGGGGAGGGTGGCCTTTCCTCCTGGGGCTTGGGCAGCCTTTGGCACATGCTCAGTAATGCCTTCAGCTCGACCCTGAAGTTCTCGTTGAGCCAGCAGTAGATGAAGGGGTTGTAGCAAGTGCTGCTCATGGCAAACCAGTGGAAGGCGAAGTAGAGGGCGTTGTTGGTGTGGATGACCTTGCTGGACAGGAGGAGGACATAGCAGTTGAGGGGGAACCAGCAGAGGGCAAAGAGGACCACCACCAACATCAGCATCTTCATGGTCTTCTTCTTCTTCCGCCGCAGGGCCAGGTACTGCTCCGTGGTCACATCGCCGATCGTGTTGCACATCCACAGCTTCTTGGCCACGCGGGCATAGGCCACGGAGATGATGAGGAGGGGTAGGATATAAAGCAGGATGAAGGTGGCCAAGTCCAGATACTTCCAGAAGAGGTCAGCTGGCTCAGGGAAGTCTGGCAGGCACAGGGAGCGGACAACGTCCTCGCTGGTGACAGGGGAGAGGGAGACAGAGAAACAGAGATAGAGACAGAGGGAGGCAGAGAGAGAGGAAGAGAGAGGAAGGGTGTGCCATTAGTGTGGAAAGGCCTCGTCACAAGATTCTGGCTCTCCCACTAGATTGGGGGTTTAATAGAGACAAGGAAAACACCTGCTCTCTGTGTGTTGTCTTAAACTTATATAATTCCTAGCCTGTAACAGAGACCCAGTAAATATCTGTTCAATGAATGAATACAACACTGGCATTCCTAGTCTCATCCTGAGAGCACAATGTGCTCAGGAAATGTTGGAATTCCTCCATTCCAGAGGGGAACTAAGGAATGGGGCAAAGAAAAGATGGATCTTGGGAATGTGAGCGGCAAAGCCCGAATGAACACACCTTCAGCCAATCGTGTAACAAGTATCTATTTTCCATGGAATGTACCCAGTCCTCCTTGCAGAAACCCTAGAGCTGATGTGTTGAGACTCTGCAGACTACGACCCCCTGAAAGAGGGGGCACAAATCACCCACACAGGGCTGGCCAGTACCACCCTTGGTGTCCAAGCTCCCACTTTGGGGAAGTGAAAACCTTAGGGCCATTTTGATTGAAGGCGCAGTTTGAATACACTCACACGAAGGAAGTAAAGGATATATTACTTACAAATCCCAGCATGGAGACGCCAGGAGCTGAGGGGAAGGGCAGTCCTCTGTCCCAGGTCATGAGCAAGCAGGAGATAGAGAGCAGGGTTATAAGCACCCATTACTTATAGGGTGGTTGAGGCACAGTCACCAATTTTTCACAGCCTCAACCCGGAGTGGTTAGTTTATTTTTTGAGAGAGAGAGAGAAAGTGTGAGCAGGGGAGAGGGGCAGAGGGAGAGAGAGAGAGACTCTTAAGCAGGCTCCACACTCAGTGCAGAGCCCGATGCAGAACTGGGATCATGACCCGAGCCAAAATCAAGAGTTGGATGCTCAACTGGCTGAGCCACCCAGGTGCCCCTCTGAGTGGTCATTTTAAAACGTGACCCGGGGCACCTGGGTGGCTCAGTCAGTTAGGTGTCTGACTTTGGCTCAGGTCATGATCTCTGTGAGTTCAAACCCCAAGTCGGGCTCTGTGCTGACAGCTTGGAGCCTGGAGCCCGCTTCCGATTCTGTGTCTCCCTCTCTCTCTCTGCCCCTCCCCTGCTCGTGCTCTCTCAAAAATACATGTTAAAAAAAAAAAAATGGTGACCTGGAAAAGCAAGGCAGGAACTTGTGATGGAATCGTAACCTTGAGTCCCAATCTAAATGCCCAGACTGTGGGTGTGAACAAGGGTTGTCATACTGTTAAAATATCTAGGCAGCAACTCAAAATGGCTGTTTCTTCAGCGCATTATGTCGCTTGTGCGCTTGTTATATGTGCTGATGGCCATCACTACTGAAAGAAAGAGAATTCTCTTTGCTTTCATTAGCAGAAAAAAAAAGTAGCTCCCCATATGTGAAGGCAGATGGGGGTCTGAGTGCTAGGAGATTTGGGTATGCGATTCGTTCCGCTATCGTAGAATTTGGGGAGGGAGAAGCCTTTGTAAATTACAGTCGACCCTTGAGCAACATGGAGGTTAGGGGCACCGACCCCTGCGCCGTTGAAAACCCATGCATGACTTTTGACTACCCCCAAATCTAACTACTAATAGCCTACTATTGATGGAAGTCATATCGATAACATGAACAGTTGATTAATACACATTCTGTAGGTGTATGATACACTGTGTTCTTACAAGAAAGTAAGCTAAGGAAAAGAAAATGCTATTAAAATCATAAGGAAGAGAAAATACACTTACGGTAGTGTACCATATTAATCGAAAAAATCCACACAGAAGTGGACCCACACAGTCCAAACTAGCATTGCTCGGGGTCAAATGTAGTTGTAATCAGCCTTCAGAGCTTGTTCTCCTGACTCTGCTTATGTCATAGGCATGTGTGTTTTGAAGTGTATGTTTCAGGCGGAGCAGCACAGAGTTATTGCAGGACACACATGTGGCTACTGGTCTGGAGCGCCAGGATGCTAGCTCCCGGCCAACCCACAAGAAGCAGCTGGCACCTGTGATATTGTAGGGACCTAGCACTACCGTAGGACCACTAAAGTCATTTCCTACAGATCCACTAAGACCCAGAGGTGGCTGGGAGTTTTCGATTTCTGCAGGGAGCCCGGAATATGACAGCCCAGCGTCCCGGCCTCGAGGCTGAACAAACTCTGTGTTATCTTTGCTCTAGAGCCCCCTATGCTGCTGCCTGTAGCTTCTCCTGACATCCCTCCAATGCCAACATTGCACCCTCCCTTGGTCTCTTGCTATCCTGCCTGCTCACTCCCTTATCCATCACTCCCGGGAGCACTTCCTTTAAAAATCCCAAGCACGATCTGTATCTCAGGGTCTATTTCTAAGGAACCTCCTCTAAAACAAGTACGGACTGATGAAAATCACTCTAAGCTTGCTCATTCGTTCATCCATTCAGTAATTATGTATTGAGGGGCTGTTATATGGAGACAGTAGGTCAGGTGCTAGGGACACCAGGAAATTCTTGTTCTGCGACAGCACAGGACAAAGAAACCTGAACGGGAGGTAGGAGATAGAGCATCCTGCCTCAGACACACAGACACATGCGTGCTTTATTTATACGTTGTGCGAGAGAATGTAAACGTTGCCATTTTAAACGAGGCCTGGGTGACTTTGATTCTCAGTCTGTGTGAGTACCTGTCCCCAGCGAAAGAAGCTGTTGGCTCCTGCCCTGACCTCGCAGACAAGCTGGGTGGAGAATAAGGAGGGAGCTAAAGTTGCTGAGAAGAAAAGGTGAGGAAAAGCAGAACAAATGCCACAGATAGGCCCCAGACTTGGAAGCAAGACAATGGGAGACAGAAGTGCTGGGTGCAGCAGATACCGGTCACTCAGACTCAGAGGGGGCTCAGACTTCCCTCTGTCAGGGCCCTCTGAGTCCCCAAGCTGCTCCCGACTAGCCAACTCACCTGTACTTGAAGGTAAATAATTTCTGGCAGATGGCGTGTGGGAGTGAAAAGAACGTAGCCATGGTCCAGATGACCGTGACGTAGATGACACCTTTTGTGATCGAGATCCGGGGTTTTAATGGATGCATAATGACCTGGAAAACAAGCAAACTGTGCATCACTGGCTGAAGAAGTCTGGAAGCAGATCAAATCTCAATGACGGAGCTCACGTGCCACACTAAGGCAGGTAGGTCCTATTTATAAACAAGCACCCCTTCATTCAGTGTTAAGCCCCTGGGCTGCACCACCCCACAGTCCACCCCCAGAAGCAAAAAGAAGGTATCGTCTGGACTCAGAGACTCCAGATGGCTCAGATGCCTCTTACAGGTCATATGTAGCAGAACCAGAGTGCAGTGAGGGGATGGGGAAGGGGTGAAGCAGGAGGTCTGCTCCCATGACACCCACAAGGCCAGCAGAGGAACAAGCCACAATCAGCCTCCACCTTGGGATCCGATCTCATTCCGCCATGATTCTAGACCCCTTGGGTTATGGAGGGCTCTGAGAGGATCTGGGGTGACAAGCCTGGAGAGGAGTCTCTATTTGTCATGGGAAGTTGCACTGACATTTATGTGGGGGTTCGCAACACTGTTTACAAAAGCTATTTCTAACTTGTGGGGTCCAGCTTTCCCACCGCTTATAGTAAAGCCTGTGTTACAGGCTTTGAGCTGAAAAGCATTTTGGAATTACTACAGTTGGACAATCCATTCTGCTAAAAGGTTTAAATAAAGATTTGGGAACTCAACGGCATCCTCATGTTAAGATTAGGATCATTATTTCTTGAAAAAGGCATTCTGAGACAGGTGAATCCAGGGTCAGGGAGAGAGGTCCTCAAGAGCTGCCATCACCTAAGGATGTCATCCCAGGACACAGTGGACATTCTGGCTGTGTCCTCCCAAATTTTGTCTCCAGGTTCTTTCAAGATTTTATGAGAGGAAGTGACTAGGCTTTAGAAGCTGCTCAGCACAGCCCCCTTCTGGATTTTGCCATATTTGCCCCTCAGACTCCCTCGTTGTTCGGGTTGCTGAAGAAAGTGAAAGCCTGGGTCAGAGGCCCCAGACATCGCTCAAAGATTTCACTGCTTTGGGAAAAGGCCCCATGTTGGGGTTTATGTCACAGCAACGTGATCAGTGTTGGCAAGACTTAACCCCCTTGTTCCTCAGACCCACCTTTGGCCCAAGGGGCAACTGTCGGTGAGGCTGTGTTAAGTGGGGGTAAGCATCGGCCAGGTGGAAGTAATCCAGAGTCCCTCTTGTTGAATTAGGAGAGAAGGTTAAGAAAAGGCAGAAAACATTAGCATGCAGCCTTTTCAGACTTTGCCCAGAGTATCTGCAATATAAATGCCAAAATGGTGGAATTTCGGGGCTGAAGAGATCTCAAAGTTTGCCAAATCCAATTCCCTACCAGATAACGAACGTCCTCTAAAACATCTCTATCAAGTGTCATCCAGACCTTGCTTAAAAATGGCTGGGGAAATGAAACTCACTACCCGCCCCCCCCCCACCCCCACCCCGGCAGCTTCGTTCTGCTAGAAAATTCTTTCTCCTACTGAGCTGCACCTTTGAGTCTGCATCTTTGAGGCCTCCTCTCCTTTGCACCTCTTGCAGCTACTCAGAATAAATTCTTCCTCTCTCTGTCCTGCTGGCCCTTATGATATTGGCCACCTTGAGCCTTCTCAGAGTAGGGCGGCCTCATGATCAGGGCAGAGGTATGAAGCCAGACAGACCTCAGTGCTAATCCTGGCCTCATCATTCACCAGGCATGTGATCTCAGGAAGGCTACCCATGCCCTCTTCTGAGCTTCCATTCCTTGATTCGGCATAGACCTAAGTACACAACATGGATTTACTGAGTTAGCACATGCAAGGTGCTCGGCAGGGAGCCATCCTCTTCCCGGATAGAGTCCTCTTTGATTTCCTTTACCACAGCCACCATGTGCCTCTGGTGGGGCAGGGCAGTGGCTGCCTGCTCCTGCCACATGGCACCCTAGCTTGTTTTCCTCCTCAACAACTTGGGCCCCGGGGGCTCCATCCCCCTCGTCTCTGACCTGCAACGATTTGCCAATCTCTTTTCAACTGTGATTTTCGGGTTGGCTTTTCTCCCCCCCCCCCAAACAAGCTCGTTAATTTCTGAGACACAAAATATAAGCGATGAGCCTTTGTTACAACAACAAACTGGGAATAACTTTTTGTAGCACTTAGCACAAACGTTTTAAAGCGCCTAATCTAAGTGCTCATATTAGTCAATAAGAAGACAGATACACTTATTGAAAACTGTGCTAAAATACTGTCTCGAGGGTCCCTGCAGCTCCCCGGAAAGCAAAGCCGGAGGGGGAAGGACCGGGTGTTGGGGGTAGGTGCCCTCACCTGGTGGCGGTCCACAGCAATGGCCGTCAACGTCAGTGCTGAGACGTGCAGAGAGCAGTACTGGGCAAAGCGGCTGACGTGGCACATGCCTTTCCCGAACACCCATGTGCTGTTCACAAAGCGGACCTGGAAACCAGCCCACAGAGGTCAGAAGACAAACAGGGCCTTGACCCTGACACCCCTACCCCCATCCGTGGCCTCTGAGGAGCATCCCTTGGGAGGCATCTTCCGGCTCCTCTCTTCTTCCATTCTACACTACTAAATTGTGCATCACACGTGACTTTCTCCAGCTTGACTCATTTCCAATCATTCGATTCAACAAAACCTGATCATACCGCCGGGGCCAAGCCTTGTTAGGTGCCAGGAGGGCGTGGGAATACGTGGGCCTTGCAGTTGGACTTCCCACCTCTAACAGTTTGAAGCTATATGACCTTGGGCAAGGTGTGTATAATCTCTCTGAACCTCAGTTTCCTCATTTGTAAAAAAAAAAAAAAAAAAGGGGGGGGGGCTTAAAAACTTCTACGTTGTAGGCTTATTACATGGATTAAGGTTTTAAAAATCTATAAAGGGTGGAACACAACGTCTGGCAGATTGGTAGAGAGATATTCTTAGAAATATATAGTAGCTATTTTTATGGTAATAATAAAATCCATTCTCAGTCCACATGAGTTCAGACTAATGGGGGAGACCCACGTGAAAAATCACAACATAGCGTGTAGGCTGTGCTCTCTAATGTTGACTAAGCAGGCCTTACAACTTCATCTGGGAAGGGGCCTGAGGGGCCTGGAGGGGTGGGGGTGGGGCAGAGCGGGAGAACGGCAAGCTGCAGGACAGCGTGGGGCCCTCGGAGCAGCCCTAGGCCTCACCCCACATCATCCATGGCTACTTGCCCACTCAATCAGTGCCTGGGCAGCTCCTGTGAGTGATGCCCAGGCCCAAGAAACATCAAGCACCGATTCTGAACAAGGAGCTTCCGGTCTGGGTAGAGGACCCAGGCACCTCCGGATGCAAGAAAGACAGTATTCAGTGCCCACAGAAGGCCCAGACAGAGGGCTTCGGGGCCGCAGGGTGGGAACGGAGCGGGCTGAGGTAGAGGGGAAAAATGATAGAGAAAGATCTAGAGCAAGTCAGTCCGACAGAAAGAAGATCATGTAGTGGTGGCCAGCAGAGTCACCCGGGGCAAGGCCCTTGGGCTCCACAAGCACCACTGCCCCCATCTGTAAAATGCGGCTAATGGTCTTCACATGGTTGTTAGGAAAATCAGAGGAGAGATGACGCGTGTAAAGTAGGTGCGGCAGGGCCTCGAACACTAGTAAATACGCCCTCCACTACCCTCGTTATGACACATGAGGCATCGGAGACGAGCTTTAAGAATACGTGGCATTTGTACTTGTGGCAGTAAGAACAAAGGGCTTGGCGCTGAGTCAGAAATCCCAGGACCTATTTGAGGAAAGAGGAGTGGGATGGTTTGGCTGGAGGGTGAGAGTCGGGAGACACGGATTGTGTCGCTAGGACAGCAGCTTCATTCTCTGTGAGGCTGGCAGGTGGCAGCCACACGGGGCTTCTGAGCAGTCCGGGAACATTACAGAGCTAGAAATCCTTAGTTCCTCCCACATCCAGTACGTTGCAAAGTCAACCGGTGCCCCTCTCATCCCAAAGTCGTGGCCCTCGTCTCTCACCTGGACCTTTACAGCCTCCCAGCTGCTACCCTTGCCCTCCGGTCTTGTCCACTTGTCATTCAGCCTTCACTCTGCTGATGGGATTTTTCTTAACCAAAAATCAGATGACTGTCACCTTCCTGCTTAGAATCATCCTGGCCCTCAGGACAGAGCCAGATGCCTTAGGAGTCTCCAGGCCCATTCACAAGCTGGCCCCAGCCTTCCTCTCTGGCCCACCTGCACTTGTCCCCACCCCCCACCCCCTGTTCCTCTCCATTCCTCCCACCGTGCTTCCTGCCTCCTTGCTGCAGCTACATCAAGCCTCTCAACATTCCCTCAACACACCATGAACTCTGAAGCCCTTTGTTCTCCAGGTCCCTCTGTCTGCACTGAGCGTTCATCTTGACCTGGGAAATTCCTGCTCTTCCAGGCCCTTTAAAATGTCACGTTCTTTGCACAGTCTCCTTTGACCCTCTCATGAGACCCTGGCAGGACAGAATAAATGATTCTCTCCTCCAGGCTCCACAGCACTCCATACGTGTCTCTGCCATGGGAATTGTAAGTACCTGTTTGCTCTTCTCTCAATGACCAGGGCTGGGCTTCATGCTCGCTGTCGTGTGTAAAGTGAACAGAAAAGGAAACCAGGTTGCAAGAATACTGTCACCAACTAGCTGGAAGGCAGGATGCCTTACCTAGTCAATTAGCAATTGATACATCAGCTGTGGCACAAAGCAGCGTCCTAGGGTGGGGGTGGGGGGGGCATTGAATGGACTGGATTTCGTGGGTGGGGGGTGACCTAATGATCTCTGCCAACATTTCCAGAAGCTTCGATTTACTGCTTGACTATCAAATAGGCCCACGTGCACTGCCATTAAGTAGGAGTGTGAGGGCTTAGGAGATCCTCCCCCTCAACCCTTTCATTCTCCCTGCTTGCCAGCACCTTGCAAGCTCTGACAGGAATTCAGATTGGGGCAGTTACACGGGTCAGGTTCAAGGCCAGGCCGCTTTGGATTATCTTAGAGGAGTGCTGGGTTCTCAGGACCCTGATCCTCCTCTCTTGCAGGAGATCATCCAAGGCTGGACTTGTCAGGCCCCAGCCACAGCCCAGCCTGGGGTTCATGGTGTCTCTCTCCCATCCCCCAGCCTCTTCTGTGCATACTGCTCTGGGCAGTAGCACAGGGGCCATGCCCCGGGGCCAGTTCTCATCCTGGGTGTCCCAGCCCAACCCTAGCATTGCAGATGGTCAGGATAGAAACCAAGGGGGCAGGGGCAACCAAGGAGAGCCAGAGATACACAATCTCATGCTTCAAGGTAAGAGGCAGTTACCTTGGCAGGGTGGGGCCTGGTATTTGAAAGCCCTTTTGTCCTTGGCTAGAGAATATAAACTGGCAGGAGAGCAGGAAAAATCCATGTTTCAGAATAGTGGAAGCTTAGCATGGTCCAAGAAGCCCTCCTCACCCACCATCCCCAGCGCTAGGTGGCTTAGTGGACAGACCTCTGACTTGAGTCAGGAAAGTAATTCTCATCGTGGCTCGGCCAATTACTAGCTAAGTGACCCTGGACAAGGGATTGAACCTCTGTGTGCCTTAGTTTCCTCATCTGCAAAATGTAATATTCTTGTGAGGACAAAGGTAGAACGCAGTTTTAAAATGTGAGGTTTAGAAGGACGTGCATGCAGGTGGATGGATTTGTGGGAGTTCACCCTCTTCTGGCTTGTCTATTATTTCTGGTTGCGTGTGTGTATGTGTGAGAGAGAGACAGAGACACAGAGCAAGGTACGAACAGATACTGTTTTGGTAGTAACTCAAATAACGGTAAGGTTATTCCACAAGGTGAAAAAATGTAACACTCATGCTGCAGAAACATAAGGGGTAACTGTCAGTAGATTGCTCAGTCATCGCCCTCACGGTCCCAAACCACCCATGAGCACCAGGCTCCCAAGACACAGAGGGGCAGAAATGACACCACTAACGCTGAGCAGCCAAGGCTTGGGGACGGGAGCCACATCTGCCATGATGGGCACGTGCCCCCGGCCTATTCCTGGGCCCCAAGCCCACCTCATTCCCATGTCTTCCCCAACACACACTGCCTACACAGCCTCACTGTCAAACCACAAAAGAGAAACACAATTTAAAGAAGTGGTCTAGGAAAACGCACTGAAGTTTCCATGCACAATTAGCAACTGACATATCGGCTGTGGCACAAAGCAGTCTCCTAGGGTGGGGGTGTGGGAGAGCATTTAATGCACTGGATTTTGGGGGTGGGGGGTGACCTAACAATCTCTGCCAACGTTTCCAGAAGCTTCGATTTACTGCTTGACGATCAAATAGGCCCACGTGCACTGGTCATTTGCTCCCGGCTGAGCACAGACACTCCAGTCATTGACCCCATGGCCCCCAGCTGCAGAAGGTGATGAGACAGAGACCGAGAGGGGAAGAGAACGAGAAAAGGAAGAAGGACGGAAGCAAGGGAGGGAAAAGGGAGGGTAGAGACCCAGATGGAGGAACAGACAGAACGACAGTCACAGAGAGGGAAAAAGATGAAGACACAAAGAAAACGGAGAGGGACAGAAAGTCTACGAAGTGGAGAGAGTTGAGAGGGGAGCTGAGAGGGCAGAGGGGGAAGGAGCTGGAAAGGCGCAGCCAGCCAGCGGGACCCAGGAAGCGCGGACGAAGAGAGGGGCTGGGGCAGCGGGGCGGGAGGGGAGCGGAGGGCTTGGGGGAAGGAGAGCCGAGCCCGCCACGGCCGGGCGGGCGGGAGCCGGGGCCTCACCAAGGTGAAGGGCGTGTTGAGCAGCGTGATCATGATGTCGGCGACCGCCAGGTTGACGATGAAGAGGCTGGTGGCCGAGTGCATCCGCTGGTTCTTGAAGATGACATGACAGACCAGCACGTTGCCGAAGAGCGAGAAGACGATGATGAAGGAGTAAGCCACGATGAGCAGGGCTTTCACCGTGGGGTTCTGGGACTCGGCCCCGTAGCGCCTCCGGCCCACAAAGTTCTGCCAGTCGGAGAAGGTGTAGTTGCTCCAGAAGAAGTGCGAGGCGTTGGGCACGGCCAGGGCCGCCTCCAGGCCCGGCTCGTCGGCCCGGCCCTCGGGGCGCTCGGCGGCTCGCACCAGCGGGAGCAGGCAGAGCAGCACCCCGCGCGGGCCCATCCCGCAGCAGCCCCAGCGCCGCGCCCGCGCCCACGCCCGCCCGGAGGGGAGCGCGCGGGGCCGCCGGCCGCACTTCGCCGGCGCTGCGCCCACCCGGCCGCGAGCGCGCGGGCGCCTCCGCCTCTCGGGCGGCTCGGGCTCGGGCTTCCGCTCCGGCTCCGGCTCCGGCTGCGGTGACGCGCGCCCGCTCCGCCCGGCCGGCCGCCTCTGCGGGAACGCAACTCCGCGGGGCTTCCACGGCGCTCTCCCCGGCGCGCGTTCGCCCGCTGGCTTGCCGGCGCCCCCCCCCCCCCGCCCGCTCCCACGCCGGGAATGCAACTCCGCCCGGCTTCCGAGCCTCTTTCCCCGCCGCGCGCACTCCGCCCGCTCCCACGCCGGGAGCGAAACTCCGCCCGGTTCGCAGGGCTTTTCCTAAGTCACACTCGCCCCTCCATCCCGCCTCAGCCTAGTTACGGCCGAGGGAGCAGGCGGGCGGGCGGAAGACGCCCGCGGCGGGGGGGTGGGGGGGGGGTCGGGGGGGGCGCGGCAGGGGGTCAAGCTGGGTCTGCCGGCCCCAGGCTGCTCCCCGTGCAGAGACTCGGGTGCCTTCCACCTGTTTCCGTCAGAGCGTCCGCCCTGCGGTGGATCCCAGTCCGGCAGTGCTGGGGACACAGGCGAGCGATGCCATAGATGTCACTAGGGTTTCTCCAAGCCCCCTCACTGACCCCACTTCGGACTTGCTGGACGTTTTGTTTCCTTAAGGTTCTTAAAACAGTGTGGGGCGGAGGGGGGGGGGCGGGCTTGGTTTTCCAAAGAAAACCTTCAAAGCAGGACACTCTTCTGCCAGTATCAGAGAATCAAAGGAATAATAAGTAGGTTTTGAAGCTGTAGTAAGGGAGATTATCCACGCGTTTTGTTCTCTGCCTACTTTACAGGAAATCTTGATCTCTCGCCCACCCGTTTTCATTCCTACTGTGAAATCTCTCCTAGTCACCCCAGACGGGTCACCCATTAACCCCCTCCCGTGGAATCGGGATCATAGCACAGCTGTGTCACTTCCTAGCTATGGAATCCTGGGCGAGTTACGTAACTTTTCTGGCCTCGGTGAAAGGATTTCCTTTTCCCGCGCGTGGGGTTTTCGGAGACCCCTGTATGGATGTCCCACCACCTTGCTCTCGGCGCTAGATATGCAGTAATTGGTTGACTACTTGTAACTGACCTCCCCCCCCCCCATTCAAATGGTAAACGGTAGACTCTTTATTCTGTCATTTCCCCCAGCTGAGTGAGCAGTGCCTTTGGGCCGGGACTCCCATCAAAGGACTCCATCAAAGGGGACTCCCATCAAATAACCCTCTGAGAAGTCCACTTGGCCCAGGGGAAAGCCTGCTCCTCTGTCCCACCCAAACCCTGGGGAATGGGCCCCTCCCACCAGCCACCTCTCACTTTGGAATTTTCCAGGAAAGTTAGATGTCAGCTTCTTTACCCCTTCAAACTCCAGGGACACAGCTCAAGCTCTCCCACTAATAAGCAGCTAGAAGATGGCTTAAGTGTCACCATAGTAAAACACAGGTGCTCTTTCTGAGGTGGGAGGGAGTCTGGGAAGACTTCGGGAAGAGTGATACCTGGCAGGTCCCACGGAGGTAGGTGGTTGGAATAGGGGATTATGTGACTGGTCCTAGGAGAAGGGACAGGGGTGCCAGGCAGCTGAAGTAATAGGTGGTTAGCTCTAGAAAAGAAACCAAGGGGCTGTCTGTAAGCATTAACTCAAGAGCTTGGGTGGACTTGATGTTCTACTAAGATGATGTGGCACCATCTCAGGGAGGCAAGGCTGGAACGTGACGGCAATTTAGAGAACAGAACAAGGCTAGGCAGCATCAAACACAGAGGAAGAAATCAAAGGTAGGCAGTGCCCTTCAAAGCACAGTCTTTCAAGTCCCCTGCTTGGTGCTCTGTGACAGGCACACCAATCTGGAGCACGTGACTAATGCCTTCACTTTGATTCCTTGTTCCCGATGCCTGCCTTGGAGACGTAAGGGCATTTGTGCCAGGTGCCTGAAACCTGTCCCTGAAAGACAAGATGACCTATGTTAGTTCTTAGCTTTCCACAGAAGCACATCCTGAGACATAGATTCCAGTGCAAGGGTTTATTTGGAAAGTGAAGGCAAACACCACGAGTGGGGTGGAAAAGTGAGACGAGCACGGGAAGGTGACCAATAGAGTATTGTCAGGCCAGCTACCAGCGAGTGATGGGAACGTAATCCTGCCAGGAAAGCCAGCGTCAGGAAGACACGTCAGCTATGCAACCAACGGACAAGAGCTGGATATCTACCCACCAACCCCTGTCAATCACTGGTTGAAGCTGTTCCCAGGGGTGTGATGATTCTCGTGCACTTCCAGCCTGTCAAGTAGGCAAATAAATAATGGTGCTGGGAGGTGGCAGTTGGACTGGCGTGCCTTGAAGGGGTGGAGAGGACTGACAATATCCAAGGTGAGGCACAAAGTCTAGGATCACTTCATTTCCCTCTTCCCCAGGCATTCAGCTCTCCTGTCCCCAGTTTATCCTCAACTACAGGAACAGGCCAGTGCTTAATGAAATAAGTACCTCCCTCCATCCACCCCACAGCAAGACCAAAACTAAGGTTTTAAAAAAGTTCTTTCCTCAGGGGTGCCTGGGTGGCCCAGTCAGTCAAGCGTCCAACTTCAGCTCAGGTCATGATCTCACGGTCTGTGAGTTCTAGCCCCACGTCGGGCTCTGTTCTGACAGGTCAGAGCCTGGAGTCAGCTTTGGATTCTGTGTCTCCCTGTCTCTCTGCATCTCCCCCACTCATGCTCTGTCTCGCTCTGTCTCTCAAAAATAAATAGATGTTTAGAAAATTTTTTTTTAAAGTTCTTTCCTCAGAGGGCTTAAAGGTCCTGTAACATTACCATTGCTATTACGAAGAAGATTTGGGAGGACACAAAGCTGCTCCTCCAGAACAAGGCAGCTCCTTCCTTGTGTGCATTCTGAATAAAACCAAGGATACCATGCATAGTCAGGATGTGCCAAATAGTAATTATATTTTTGTCTCTAATTATAGTCACATGCATTAAACATACTGAGGAACAGAGAAGAGTTTAACTCTTTCGAGTGGACTTGAAACAAAAGGAAAATAGTAAGACACCTCACAAGTATTCACAAGACCAAGAATTATAGAATAATAATATAATTATAGAATAATAATAGAGAATTGAGAGCCTCACTCCATCTGCAAGCAATTGTTCCTTTGACAACAATATTAGTTCCTGAAAAGGTCCTACTTGAGTTCAAAACTCACCACACCCACAAATCTCCTCTGGTACCAATCATCGTGGCAGAGGGGAAGAAAGAACAATTAGCATCCTGCCAGGCAACGATAGTCACTCATAGTTGATCTATTTTAATGGCAAAGGTTGGATGTCATCATACTTTAGTTACAAATGAATCAAATAAGGGCTCCTGGGTGGCTCAGTTGGTTGAGCGTCCAACTCTTGATTTCAGCTCCGGTCGTGATCCCAGGGTCGTGGGATGGAACCCCGAGCTGGTCTCCACACTAAGTGTGGAGCTTGCTTAAGATTCCCTGTCTCTCTCTCTGCCCCTCTATCCTGCTCTCTTTCTCTCTCTAAAATATAAAAGAAATGAATCAAGTAGACTTGACATATAAAATATGGCTTAAGATATTCTCAATGCAATAGAAACGCAGTGTGTGGGCATGTTACACTTGGAATCAGTTTCCAAGTTCCAGTACCTTGGAGCCACAGGCTAAAATGATACATTTAGGATAAGTAAAAGGAAGTCTAACTTACAGTTTGTGGCTCCTGTAAATACTTCTGTAAGTTGTTTGAACTTACTCTGCACTTTTACATGGGAAGTTTTATAAATGGTGGAGCGGGTATTGGGCCAACTTGTAATAGCCCATTTAATCCATAAGGCAGAGAAGTGGTTGCATTAGTTGTACCACCACAGAACTGCTAGCCTCTGTTGGTGCTCCAGAGTGCCATCTTCCATTATCTGCTCCTCTTGAATTAAATGTCCCCCTGGGCGACCTCAACCATCTCCACTGGTTGCACCATCACTCACAAGTGACTCCAAGATCTGTATTTCTACTTACCAACACTCCTGAAAGCTCCAGATTGAAATTATACATTCGACTGCTGCCTGGACATTTCTACTTGGAATACCCACACACACTTAAAATTCAACAAGCTCCAAACGAAACTCATTATATCCTGTTCTTCCCTCACTCTCTTACACTTGCTCCTTTTCTTGTTCACTTGTTCACCACAGTCAGAATCTTGGGGTCATCTCACGGCCCACCCCGTTTAGGATGTTATGCATTCGAAGGTGCTATTTCTGTCTACAGTCATCCTCTCTCTGAATCCCAGAGCCAGAGAAACTCCTCTTCATTCTTGAAGACCTGTTGAAGTGTTCTCTCTCCTGTGAAGACTCACTGACCCCCCTGACTGCCACAACCTCAGAACCAGCAGCGTTGCCCTATCGACTCATTTAAAGGTGCTCCTGTAACATGTAACCCATGCCAATGACGTGTGCTTCCCTTGTTGTACCCCACTATTTGTGACTTATCTGTCTTTCCCACTAAACTGTCAGCTCTTCAAGGCCAGGATGATGTTATTCCTAACGTTACCTCTAGAACCTTGCACAGTGCCCAGACAGGGGAAATGGTAGTAGATAAATCTATGTATCTATATCTATATCTATATCTATATCTATATCTATATCTATATCTGTATCTATAGCACACACACACACTATATATATATATATATATATGTATACACACACACACACACACACACACACACATATATATATAGTGTAGTATAGTGTAGTGTAGTGTATATGTATAGTACTCAGAAAGATTAAGACTTGATTCCTGGGTTGTCTGAATAGACATTGGACCTGGATTCAGACAACCCAGGAAGCAAGTCTTAATTTTTCTGAGTACTCCTTTCCCTGAGTTCCTCTTTTTCAGGGGAGGAGCAGAGGGAGAGAGAGAGAATCACAAGCAGGCTCCATGCTCAGCACGGAGGCCATCGTGGGGCTTGATCGCATGACCCCGGGATCATGACCTGAGCTGAAATCGAGTCAGATGCTCAACCGACTGAGCCACCCAGGCACCCCTGAACCTCCACCTTCCAAACTCAAGGTAAAACCTACCTTCTGTGAAAATATTTCCTGGCTCTGTTGCTAATGAACCACTTGATTCCAGTGAAGAAATGAATATTTCTTCATCAGATCTCTGAAGGGGCAAAGAGAGGATAGGATTCCTCTAGTAGATGGAGCCATGGGATTAATGTTTGAAGATTTTCTGTAATCCTACAGGTTGAGTCATATTTCCTAGGACCAGCTCTAATTCAATGCTCTTAATTGCTACTGAGCTATTTTTTCTACTTCTCTTTTATTTCTGCTGTGTGCTTTGTTTCAAATCAGATCCTCAGAAAATGGAAGAAGATAATTAAGCATGGTACTTAAGCCATTTGGTTAATATTGCATCTTATAGGGGGAGGAATGATGTTTCCTGTTTTTATAAACAACACCAAGTAAAAATTATATTTCTAGAAGGCATCACTGGATCTGCAACTCATTTTCACGAGATATAAGCAATAGCTATCATTGATCTTACACTCTTGAAAAGTGCTTTAATACGTTTTTTTTTTTAATTGCCCCTTGAGGCCATTAGTTTTGAGCTCCAGAAAAAAAAGTTGTCTTTTTCTCATATTAATGTTCTGCTGATTTCTATTTTAGAAAGTTAGTACTACGATAATGACAAATTCTAGCAATTACAGTTGAAAGTTCAGCTTGCAGGCAATGGAACCAAGGAAGTCTGTGGTATTTGAAATATGATGATCACATTTCTCTGAGGAAAAGCTGTACACAGTGAAGTAAACAAGTAGGATCTGAATGTAAAAGTCAGATCTTGACCAACCAGTAAAACTATTTAAAAAATCATGGGGCGCCTGGGTGGCTCAGTTTGTTGATCATCTGACTTGATTTCGGCTCAGGTCATGATCTTGGTATTAGGGGTTACAGCCTCTCATCCGGCTCTGTGCTGACAGGAAAGAGCCTGCTTGGGATTCTCTCTCTCTCCCTCTGTCTTTGCCCCTCCCCCACTCATGTGTGAGCATGCACACATTCTCTCTCAAATTAACTTAAAAAAAATCTCATTAAGGATACCATAAAAGCCTGGAATTAAGGGCAGAATAATAAAATCTACTTTAAATTGTGTGGGGAAGATGACCACACCATTTATACTATACCTAGAAAGTGAACTGCTAAGTAAAGGATCTTAGCAGCAGGTGACTTCCAGAAAGACTGTGGGCCCCCAGCTTGAGCTTGGTGGTCCATCCTGAGCTTACCTCTACCCACAGTCTTCTTATACAACATAACAACTATCTATGTTGGCCTCTCTCATTAAACTGAGCTTCTTTGAGTGCAGGCATTCTGTTCTTTTCATCTTTTAAAGCAAGCCTAGCATGGTACCTGGCACAGAGCAGGTCTTACTAAATGCATGAATATGTGAGAACAAAAATAGAATGTTTTTTAAAGACAAAAAATTCCAAAACACCCGAAGAGTTAAGGCAGAGCTGTTAATTTGATAAAAAATTGTGTGTGTGTGTGTGTCTTCCAGATTAAGTGATAAAATCATGCAATGTCTGGAATTTGCCCCAAAATAAACTAGACTAGAAGAGGAAAAATGGATTGAAGCTGGATGATGGATGGATACATGTTTTCACATACTTTCATCACTGGATAATGGACGTGTCTCACAAAAACACAACTGGTTGTGCCCTGCAGAAGTATAGGGTATAAATTACCAAGCTAACAGTTTGATTTCCTCTCTGCCAATGATGTCCTAATATATGACTCTATATATGTCCTAATATATGACTGTTACTGGCTCACATTGGTTCCGTTGGCTGATCAGACCAGTGACCCACCTCTGACAGTGACAATAATAAGGGACCTGTCATAGATGGGGGGCTGTTGTCTTCCGTAAGTTTTTTTTCTGAGTATAAATGGTATCTGCAAAAAAAAAAAATGATAAAGAACATAAACAAGAAAATAAAAACCACCACAATCCTGCTATGAACATTTTGGTGTGTCCCCTTTAACTCTTTCTACATAACAGTAATTAAGTTTTACTAGTTTTATATCCTGCTTACATTACTCTGAGAACAGTTTCCATGTTCTAAATTTTTCTCAAAAACATCCTTTTAATGGCGGCATATTTTAGCTCATGGAATACCAGATTTTTCACTATAATAAACACTGCTTGATGGAATCATCTTTTTACATATTTTAAGACCTTTTTAAATGGAAGTATGGTGAATAAACTTACATGTATCCATCATCCAGCTTCAATCGATTTTTCCTCTCCTAGTTTATGATGAGGCAAATTCCAGACATTCCACGATTTTGTCACTTAATCTGCAACACACAAACGCACACACATACACACACACACACACAATTTTTTATCAAATATTCCACCAATTGTACATAAATCTTTAATCACATTTCTGATTCTCTCCTTAGGGTAGAGTTAAAACAATAGAATTCCAGGTAAAGATGAAAATACTTTAAGGCTTCTAATATTTTACCAGATTGCTTTGCAGAAAGGATGTATCCGTTTATACTCTAGCAACACGAGGGCACCTCATTCACTACACCCTAACCATACAGACTCATTTATTTAGTTTTTTGAAATATATTGAAAAAAGTTTCCTCCATTGATTTTAGGCTTTCCAATATTCCTTCACCCAGAGCTAATGGTGAGATCTTTGGAATTAGTCACAGTTGGACTTCCACCCACAGCCTGTATAGCCATGTGACTCATACAAGTCAGTCTCTGAACATCTGCTTCCTCATTCAGTAGGTAAAAATACCCACCTCATAGAGTTTTGAGAATAGATGCAATAGTGTTTGTAAGTGCTTCGTGTACTCCCGGCACACAAAAAGGGTTCAATAAATGGTGTATTTCCTTCAGACTAAAAGTTCCAAGAGGCCATATCTATCGTGTTTTTTCTTTCATTGTTTGGGGGGCGGGGGGTGAGGGGCAGTTGCTTGGTGTCTGATACATGGCCAGCACTTGAAGGAATGCACAAAGTTCTATTTGACAGTTAAAAATGACCTGCCGTTTAAAATTTAATAAAGTCCTATTTGCATTTCTAGTCTGTCATTTTTTTAAATTCATGTCCTTCGGCCATTAAAAAATACAATTTGTCAGTTTTTTCCAAATCGTTAAATATGACCACACTCTATGTCCAGTTAACATTAAGAATTTATTTAAAGAAAAAAACAGCTATATTAACACATATATACATATTTGGGTTTTTTTTTTTCTTTATGCTATTTAATACTTTTTGGGTTTCCCAGAGTATTTTTATAATCAGAAAAAAGAAAGAACTGATAAATATGATTTGGGGGAAAAACCAAAAAATAGAAACACTTGCTATGGGAAATCACTATTAAACAGGT
The DNA here is from genome assembly GCF_018350195.1 of Panthera tigris. NCBI lineage: Eukaryota > Metazoa > Chordata > Mammalia > Carnivora > Felidae > Panthera > Panthera tigris. The sequence goes on along the minus strand of NC_056669.1, from coordinate 38,960,603 downwards.
TTTTAGCTGATAGATACATGAAACTTACTAAAACAATCCTGATAAACGTAAAAAAAAAATTAAGAAATTAGGGGCGCCTGGGTGGCTCAGTCGGTTAAGTGTCCGACTTCGGCTCAGGTCACGATCTCGCGGTCCGTGAGTTCGAGCCCCGCGTCGGGCTCTGTGCTAACAGCTCAGAGCCTGGAGCCTGTTTCAGATTCTGTGTCTGCCTCTCTCTCTGACCCTCCCCCATTCATGCTCTGTCTCTCCCTGTCTCAAAAATAAATAAACATTAAAAAAAAAACTTAAAACAATCCTGAGAATCTCAGGGGAAGCCCCTTCTGAGCCTGTCATCTTATTACAGCCTAAACCAACTGGGAGCTATTGATACTTTCAATATTCACAAGAACTTGGTCAACAGGTCATTCCTATTTACTATTCATTGTTTAATATGAATCCCTGTAGCCATCTGAAATGTTTCTTTCCAAGGGAAAGATCTCTTCCTGCTATTCACCCTGCCTGGGACAGTCACCAACTTTAGACCCAACTCAGTTTCTCCTTTGAACTTCGCCCTTCTTTTTTTTGTATAGTCCACACCCAAAGATGCATCAGGGTTTGAGGCTAATGATTTTAGTTTTAAGTCAGGACATGCCTCATAAGTTATGGGAGGCAGTGTGGTCATGTAGAAAGAATGAGATTTGGATTCAGATAGAATTAGCTTTAAATCTCAGCTCTACCATTTATTAGAAGTGTGACCTTATGCTTAAGCCTTTATTCTTACCTATAATGAAAGGGTAATAATGCCTGCTTTATAGCGTTGTTATGAGAAATTAATACTATGCACGAAACCTGGGCCTGGCTTGGAAAGGAACTCAATACACAGCTCTCACTTTCGCGTTCCTCCTTTCCTCTGTCTCTTCATAGCATCTGCTGCATTTGATGAGAAGGGACCCCTGCAGATACAAGGAGATGGCTGTGATAGGGAGCTAAAAGTGCAGTTGGAAGGAACTAGTGGGTGAAGACACAGAGGGGATTGGACAGCGAGGACCAGAGCTGGAGGAAAGCCTGGATTGCCTGCTTTATAAACATAGGCAGGGGCTCAAGACAGGAGGGAAAGACAGTACATGCTTTACACAGGTTGGAGGAAGGGAAGGTGGGTGTGAAATAGGGGTCTAACAGACACTATTACCCTCTATTGATTCAGTAATGTCACAGACGGCAAAGGAACATTAAGCCAGGTAAATGAAGTGGATAACATTTCAGATAAAACAAACAAACAAACAAACAGAAAGATCCTAGCAAGGACAGGATATCTTCCTAATCTCAAATAGCAAGCTTTAGCTCTGGCAACCAGAATCACTATCTTTGACTGCCAAAGGAAATGTCCAGTGAAGCCTGAGAATGAAATCAATATTTAAATTAAATCAAATGCAACGGACAACAGCTGAAAATTATAACCAACCCGAAACTAGGCAGTTATTTTTGTTAAAACCTTGTATTAGGGGGGCACCTGGGTGGCTTAGTCGGCTAAACATCCGACTTCAGCTCAGGTCATGATCTCCCAGTTTGTGAGTTTGAGCCCCACATTGGGCTCTGTGCTGACAGCCCAGAGCCTGGACCCTGCTTCAGATTCTGTGTCTCCCTCTCTTTCTGCCCTTCCCCCGCTCATGCTCTGTCTCTCTCAAATATAAATAAACCTTTAAAAAAGTAAAAAAAACAAAAACACCCAAAACCTTGTATTAGGTCACAAACAATATATATAAATATAAAATTTAACTGAAAAGTTGTAGGGCCAAGAATTGCCAAGACAGTAGTCTCAATAAATGACTAAATAGTTCTGCAGGGCAGGAGAAAGAACAGTCATTTCAACAAATGGTACTGGGGCAAGTGCATCCCCATATGGAACAGAATGAAACATGATTCCTATCTCACACCACACATAAAAAATCAATTCCCAGCTGGACTGGAGAGTTAAATGTGAACGTCAATCAGATAATTTTCTGGAAGGTAACACAGAAGAATCTCATTATGATCTCAGTATAGGGGATGTTTTTCTTAAATGGGACACACACACAGTAATCATTAATCATTGATGAACTAAACTTTGTTAAGAACTTTTGCTCAATAAGACACCATTCAAGAACAAAAAGGCAAGCCACAGACTGGAGATTTTGTAATACATATATCCAGCAAAGCAACTGTATAAAATATATATATTGCGAGGATACAGAGCAGCTAGGATCCTCTTACATGGCTGGTAAGAGTATAAACTGCTATAATCAATGAAAAAGTACAAAGTGTAGGAACATGCTGGAACATGGATGTATCTCAGACACAATGTTCTGTGAAAGAAGTCGTACACAAACAGGGTATATATTGTATGATTCCATTTAAATGTAGTTACTACTGGTTAATTTATAAAGCCTACCTACAGATGCAGAATTTTCAGAGCAACTTTCAGTAACAATTTTTTAACTGCTATAACATTATCCCAAATTATGTAGAAAAAAAATTATGTTCCTTGTCTCCACTTTGGCAGTTTTTTGTTTTAATTAACATGGTAGTGGAGGCCAATGCGCTTACATGCGAGAAAAAGTTAAAGGGATAAAAATGGAAAAGAGGAAGGAAAAATATCTCTATTGGTAGATCACATGAAATTATACCTGGAAAATCCTACAGTATCAAAGATAAAAAAAAAATTAAATGATACAATTTAGCAAGTTAGCAAGATATAAAATTAATGTGCAAAAATAAATAGCTTTCATATATAAACATAATAACCGGTAAAAATACATGATGGAAGAAAAACACCGTAATCACAATAGCAACACAAAAGGCAAACACTTGAGACTAAATTTTAAAAGTGTTAAAAACCTATTTCTGAAACACACAAAATAAACTTGAACAAATGTGAAGACATCAATTGGATAGGACATCCTCACAGGATGTCAGTTCTTCCTAATTTACAAATTAGGCAATACCAATTAAAATACCAAAACCCTTTTTTTTTGGTTTGCTGCAGCCAGGAAATTGATACTTAAGTTTATTTGGGAAAACAAACATAAAAGAATAGGAAAACACTGAAAACAAAAAAAGCTAGGAGGAGTGATGAACCTTATCAGACATTAAAACACTCTACACAGCCTCCATAGTTAAACGTGCAAATGGACATTAACAATGGAATAGAAATCCAGAAAGAGACCCCCACCACATTCGAAAACTTAGCACATAACCAATCACTGGAGCAAAGAGGCACCTGTAGTAAATGATGTACATTCAACTGAAGAGCCATTTGTAAAAGATAAAAGTCTATTCCTCACAATTTTACACAAGAGTAAACTCTAAGTAATCAGAGATCTAAATGTAAATGACTTGAAACTGTAAGTTTACAAAAAGGGAGTAATTTCCTCTATATGAGTAAATGAGTAAATTCCTCTATAACCTGGGTGTAGAGGAAGATTTTCTAAGTCCAGATGGAAAAGAAAAAAAAAAAAAAAAGAGAAAAGGAGGAAAAACAGGACATTAAAAATAAACTAGCGCATTGGGGTGCCTTGGTGGCTCAGTCAGTCGAGCGTCCAACTTTGGCTGAGGTCATGATCTTGCAGTTTGTGGGTTCAAGCCCCGCTTCTGGCTCTGTGCTGATGGCTGAGAGCCTGGAGCCTGTTTTGGATTGTGTCCCTTTCTCTCTCCACCCCTCCCCCACTCGCGCTCTGTCTTTGTCTCTGTCAAAGACAAATAAACATTAAAAAGTATACAAATAAAAATAAACTAGTGCATTGCAAAAAAATATGAGCAAAATCAAAATACAAATAACACTGTAAGCTACATTAGCAATATGTTATTAGACAAAGGGCTAATATCCTTAATATCCTATATCCTTAATATAAAATTTAATCGAAAAAGGAACCAAAACCTTAGAAAAGTGGACATAATACATGAATAGGCAATTCACCAAAAGTGGATACAAAAATGGCCCTTAATCATGTTTTTACAACTTCTTATTCATAATAACAAAAATGCAAACTAAAACTACAGTGAGATACTTTTCCACCAGATAGGCAAAAATTAAAAGCTTGACAATTAAATTCTGACGGTGAGGCCATGGAGAGTAACACATTGCTGGCAGAAACACGAAACGGTGCAATATCTATGGAAGGGAATTTGGCAATATTTAATAAAACTACATATACATTTGCTCTTTTACCTAGTAACTCCAACTTCTATGAATTTACTCTTGAATATATACTTCCAAAAATAAGAAAATGCTAACACGAGGTTAAGTATTGCTGCATTACATAGAGTTGTAAATGCGAGAACTACTTAAATACCCAAATATGGGAGAATGATAGCATAAACAATGAAATTTAAACTCAATGGAATACTATATAGCTATGAAAAAGATGATCTTTGAAAGGTTATATGGAGTGATTTCCAGCACAGATTATTCGGGGGGCAGGGGAAGAGCATGCACACACACAATTCATTGTGTAAGAAAGAAGGGAAAATTAGAAAAAAAAAACCATATTTGCTTATTTTAGCAAAAAGAAATGCTGAAAGGATGAACGAGAATGGGATTGTTTACCTACAATCGGAGCAGAAAGGAATGAAAGGGATGGGAAAGGGTGTAAGATTTGAGTACATATGCTGAATGGTTAGACTTCTGAACATACGTTAATGTTCTATACATTAAAAAATACAATTAAATCCCGGACTAGAGGGAAAAAACATGCTTTGTAAGGGAATTATTGGGACAACTGAGAAAATTGGAATATAAAGTATTAAATGCATGTTAAAATTTCTGGAAGTGGTGACTGTACTGGTGTCATGTAAGACAATATCCTTATTCCTCGGAAATATACATTAAAGTATTAAGGGGTAAAGGAGCATTACTGCTTAAACCCTGCTCTCAAAAGCCTGAAAAAAATTACGTATGTGTGCATATTCACATTTGCATATGAAGAAAGTATGTAACATACACACATAAATTTTTTAAATGCCAAAATGTTAAAAATTAGTGAATCTGGGTAAAAGGTAAAAATTCTCCATTCTTCTTGAAAATTTTAAATCATTACTAAAAGACTCTACGATCAAGATTGGGATAATAAGCCATTGGGGGCTTTTGTCTGTGACGGATGGGTAGACTAATTGACTGATTTCAGGATTTATAGAAAGACATTTTAATAAATGTAAAATGGATGCCTCCATTTCATGCGTTCTATTTCCAGACTGTCAAAGGACCAACAGAAATGCAGCCGTGCCTCTCACCTTAGTAAACAATTTGCCTCTTGGCAATTTGCTCAAAGTCCAGATATACCTACCCCTCCACCTAATCAGTTCAAATGCACGAACAGGTAGATTGGAGTCACATTTATAAGCTCCTAGTCAAGCACATTTTGTACTTTTAAAGCCCACTAGTGTTGGCATCTCCACATGGATCATGAGAACTGAAACAGTGGCTCTAAGAAGCCGAAGAGTGTGGTCTGGGTTAACCCGCTGCCCTTCTTTTGGCTAGTCAACTAGGACATACCGTCACTGGCCGAGAGCCCTTTGAAAATCACTGTACCACTCTGGATGGCAGGTCACACAGATTAAACATTCTTTTATTTGACCCAAACTGAGCGGTAACATTTAAATGATGCATTGGAAAGCAGTGCCGTTATCCCTCAAAACAGACAAGGGTGGTTTAATTAAAAGAGGTTGACAAAGCAGATGTGGAAAAATCAGGATGTCAATCAAGTACCAAGGTGAACATACACCTTGATACGGGGACTAAAATATTTGACTATATAATTTGGGGTTCTAATTCAACAATTTTTGTCAGTAATCATGCCAACGTAATGGACAAATAAGTACCTAATGGTTGGGAGGTTAAGTCTGGGGAGAGGATTACAGGGACATATACACATTTTAATATGTATTTCAATGTTTGAATTAAAACATTTTTTAAAATCTTTATTTATTTTTGAGAGAGAGACAGAGTACAACCGGGGGAGGAACAGAGAGAGAAAGGGAGACACAGAATCTGAAGCAGGCTCCAGGCTCTGAGCTGTCAGCACAGAACCCGATGTGGGGCTCGAACCCACGAACAGTGAGATCACGACCTGAGCCAAAGTTGGACACTTAACCAACTGAGCCACCCAGGCACCCCTCACTGTTTGAATTTTAAAGAAGACACCCTGACTTTACAATTTAAAAACAGCTAAAATCAGTTCTAGTGATCAGTCATGGGAAAGATACAAACATGAATGGAGACAGCAATCTGTGTGAGCTGGCTTTACAAAGATCAAACTAAAACGCTAATGTTTTCAGACCTAGCTAATAAACATTAAGATAAAAAGTAGCAAAAGGGATAAACAAAGGACAAAATACATTTTTTTAATTCAAGAATATGGAAGCTCTTTGGACTCAAAAACACAAACCTTTATTCTATAAAAGTTTTATAATAATCCTTAGTAGTTAGCTCTAAAAAGCCACAGAATACTAAGAATTAAATGTATGACACACAAAAAATCAGGCAACATTGGGGGAAAGTTATTTTTAAATATAGTACATTTCAACAGACAAATTTTACAATGGGAGACCTTTTAATTCAATTTTTCTAATAAAGGGTTTTTCTTGGTTTATTAAAAACATAAAATAGTTTCTTCTTGAACTTTTATAAAATTTATCAAACTGGCAATTTCCTTAGTAACAGGCTGAGCCAGGTGATATACGGAAAACAATTTCCATCTAAGATTAGAAGGCTAATTTTGGTACTACTGCATAGGTTTAGTATTATTGCATAGGCTGCAAATTTATTGCAAAACTATACTAACTTCTTCGGTTCAGATTTGCTGTTGCATCATCCTATTTGCCATCGGATGGTGGAGGCACCACCTTGTGGTAAAAAAAAAAAAAAAAAAAAAAAAGCTTCTCAAAAAATTAAAACTAGACCTACCCTATGGCCCAGCAATAGCACTGCTAAGAATTTACCCAAAGGATACAGGAGTGCTGATGCATAGGGGCACTTGTACCCCAATGTTTATAGCAGCACTTTCAACAATAGCCAAATTGTGGGAAGAGCCTAAATGTCCATCAACTGACGAATGGATAAAGAAATTGTGGTTTATATACACAATGGAATACTATGTGGCAATGAGAAAGAATGAAATATGGCCTTTTGTAACAACGTGGATGGAACTGGAGAGCGTTAAGTGAAATAAGTCATACAGAGAAAGACAGACACCATGTTTTCACTCTTATGTGGATCCTGAGAAACTTAACAAAAGACCATGGGGGAGGGGAAGGGAAAAAAAAGAGGGAGGGAGGCAAAACCATAAGAGACTCTTAAAAACTGAGAATAAACTGAGGGTTGATGGGGGTGGGAGGGGGGGGAAAGTGGGTGATGGACATTGAGGAGGGCACCTGTTGGGATGAGCACTGGGTGTTTTATGGAAACCAATTTGACAATAAATTTCGTAATAATAATAAAAAAGCTTCTCCATGACAGAAGTCAAAAGACTGGTTAGTCAGAGGGCAGGGGAGAGCCACTGGGTGGGGCTTCCAGGGCACGAGTGGTATTCTATTTCTTGACCTGCATAGAGATGTCATGAGTGCTGACTTTACAATTATTAAACCACATGACTTTCCTGTTCTTGTACCTTGTAATTTTAAAGGTTTATTTTGGGGAAAAGAAAGGTTTCTATGTACCTGAATGAAGTCTTACGCCTAAATGCTTAAAATTCCTAAGCACCTGGCCAGTCATATATTTATAGAATTTCCTGGAATTACAATTCATTCTTAGCCTTATAAATGCACTGCTGTATTTTTATGATAGGAACAAAACACCAAAAAGAGGTATATTCTTTGGTAAATGATGGAAGGCTCTTTTCCTCAGAATGTTTTCATCGTTGCTTTCTTGGCCTCCAAGAGCAACTGGGGGTACTCTGCAATCATCTGGAATCACCTCTATACACCTACACTAACATGTCTGAAAACTTCCCACCAAACCCCTAGATTTCACTGCATCAACAGTAAGTACCAAGGGCATACTGAAACTATGCAACAATATCCAATCAGAAAGGATTTTCTTTCCTGTTTCCAGGACGTGACACGCACCGTTAACAAAATGATTCGGATTAAGTGAACAGGGTTTCACCTCTCACTGCCCTGGGATCCCTTTTCCTAGGAGCTAACTGCGTTACACTTAGTACCTTTTTTTTTTATACCATGGAGCAATTTTCAGAAAAAGAGAAAGTCTTATTCATTTTTCGTAGGACTTGGTCAGGATGCTTTTGTCACTGTCTCCTTCACTATGCCCCTCGCCCGAGCACATCTTGGCGGCAGGTGAGAAGGGCCATTAACAGACGCCCGCTGTGCAGGGGCGGCACTACGCTGCCCACACACCACTGCCCAAACCAGCTTCCATTCTGCAGGGAAAGCAACTCTCACTCCTGGTTTCATTTCTGCTGGGAGTATTAAAGATGTGGGCCCATGGACCTGAGAATATTTCGCAGGACAACGCCTTCACTGATTAATACTACCTGCTAAACTAATCCTTACGCTCAAGCTAGGTACAGAAAATATATATTTTTTAATATTTAAAACAGATTCACACTTTATCCCAATAGAAGGTTATATCCCAGGCCTAGGCCATTTCAAAGGGCTATAATATGGAGACAGCCACCAGGCAAATGTTCTTTTATAATTTGACACAGTCCAGGTGTGACCGTGCCAATAATCATGACTACTGCTCAGTCAAGTGTATAACTCTACAGATGAAGAAATGTGTGCTTGTTGTACCGCCCAGATCTACAAATTCCCTAAGGAGTCTTTAAATATAGGTACCTCTTGGACGATAGGAAGGAACACTCTAAGGGTGTTTTAACAGTCTTAAGACAGAGAACGAAATTACTGAACTTAAATCTGAAGAGGTCCAATTCTTATACCCCCCTTGAACACAGTAAAGAAATACAAACTTGTCCACGGGCATACAACCCTGAATGTGCCTGATCCTGGAAGCTAAGCAGTGTTGGGCCTGGTTAGTACTTGGATGGGAGAAAATATGAACTTAACACGGGCTGCTTCACTAAGATTTGTGGAACTCTGTCTGATGTTAAGATAAAATGTTATTACTATGAAATTTTGGCACTGATATCCCACAGAAGTTGTATTTTAATATTTTAATCTAATATAATCATAATGACCAACTGACCACTGTATCTAAAAAACGTTCTTCAATTATCTTCTAAGAAAGATATAGTTAAGTATAAATCTTTCTTAATGCTTTTCCTCCTAGAAATAGAGGAGAGAGCTATAGCACAGGAGAAAGAGAGAACCACGAATAATGGAGAATAGAGAAAATGACTATTGCTGAATGGGAACACAATTTTTTAAAATCTTTGCTACAACTGAAATCAAAAACTTAGTAATTCAGAGACTGCTCTATTTTTTAATACAAATATATCTAATTATTCAAAGTATAAGATACATCTAACATTCAAAGTCTCAGTGGCTGACACGATCACAAACATTAGAAAAAGAACAACACTTAGTAACAAACAATGAGCTTAGGCACGGTTTTACAGATTGTTTTACCTTCAGGAAATCCAGAATCTTTAGAAATTATTAAAATTACAAGGAGGTTAAGTTTTATAAGCTCTTTTCCTCAACTTTGGTTAAATGTAACTACATTAAAATACTGAGTCTTTGATAATGAAGCAGAAACATAGAGTGACAGATTTCTGTTAATCCTTACTCAAGAATGGTATTTAAGCAAAGCCCTCATTCAGTTAGATGTACGCTAATATATGTAAGGAAAACATTCTGATCTTGTAGAGCATCCCCAGGTAATGTTAAGAACTAGATTAAAAAGTATGGAGAACCAGTGCCATTCTGGATGTCCTCAAATTGGGATGTTTCTCAATTAAAGGAGTCATGTTCACAAAACTATACGTCAAAACACAAATTCTTATACGTTAAGTTTTTCTGTTAAGTAAGTCTCTTTCAAATTCTTTAATTAACAGCAATACTTAAAAAAATCTTCAACTGTAAACTGTTTGCTTGCAGTGTTTTGATTTTTCCTGAACCTTGAATGCTTCAAACTGCCATTAAATATATTATCTTCTGTTTCCTCTTAAAGAGCTAGTGTTCATAAAAGGATCATCGTCGTCATCCTGCAATGACACAAATGTTACATGAGTGGTTGTTCCATGCTTCACTGAGGCAAGACAGAAGTGCTTCTGGGTAAACACCACCACCAGTAAGGGCCATTTCCTCCTTTCACATGAGGAAGGCACTCAGTTTTATATATCCCTTATAAATATGAACTTTTCCCTTCCCTAGTAGCTTGCTAAGAAGCACTCAAAATAATTGCTCCTGATGTGTGTGTGTGTGTGTGTGTGTGTGTGTGTGTGTATACACCTGTAATACATACCATACACATTTCTATTAACCGAAAAGGCAAAAAAGATGTGGGGAAGCCAAGAAAATTAATACTCTTCAAATTATTTCTATTTGGTTTTTGAGTAGGTTTTTTTCCAATTACATATTATTACTGGTGTTACCTAATGTTCTGGAAACTCACACCCCCCCCCCCCCCCAAATAATGAAGCCACATGGCCTAACTGAGAAATAGCTGTAATTCTTATCTCCCATTACCTATTTTATGCTAGAGATAGCTAGCTATTCTCAGACTGCTGCAAAAAAACATCTAGCAAATCAATCTTTCAAATGTCTTTTTGGGAAAAGAAGCAGTATGAAAGAGGTCCCTTGCTGGAACTAAGCTGCAGATTATAGGCATACTAAGAGCTGACAGGAATATCAGAAGAATTTAGTTAAAGAGTAGGAAAACTAAAACCTTCGAGAAGCCTAAAATATAAAATTTGTTGAGGATAATTTGTTGAATTGCTTTAAGGCAATAACTTTTATTTATTTTTATTTAAAAAGTTATTTAAAAACTTAAAAAAAAAATTTTTTTTAACGTTTATTTATTTTTGAGACAGAGAGAGACAGAGCATGAACAGGGGAGGGGCAGAGAGACAGGGAGACACAGAATCTGAAACAGGCTCCAGGCTCTGAGCGGTCAGCACAGAGCCCGACGCGGGGCTCGAACTCACGGACCTTGAGATCATGACCTGAGCCGAAGTCGGACGCTTAACCGACCGAGCCACCCAGGCGCCCCGCTAAAAACTTTTAAATATTCAGAAGAGAAAGCAAAATTGCATGTAAAATTTTAATTTATGTTTCTTTTAAGACACTGATAAAAAGGGGTAATTATTTGGTGTTAGGCTTTGTTGGTGGTATTAACACATTCAAATGTTAGCTAAGTTGGCTATCTGGTAAGAAATGGATGCCTTGAAAAATACAAACTCATTCACATTTTTTTATTTATTTTCTGCTATTATCAAAGGCAGAACTTATTAATAAACCAGAGGTAAATCCAAATTGGAGCATAATAATTAGTCAACAGTTTTTCTTTGCAGTTAACATGAACTATATACAAATCTTTAACTGTAACATATAACCACATGTCTATCTAGATGCTTGGGAATTAACAAATTAATGTTAACTGCTCACCCCCCTCCTGGAAAAAACATATTCGTTTTTTCCATAGGTAGATTGAGCTCACGGTGCCATTTTTCTCTGCAGCCTGAACTGTTGGTGAGTCTTCTCCTCAAGCTGGTTCAGAACCTCAGCTGGGATACAGGGACATGATAGCAACAGGTGAAGCTCAAAATGAAAGGTGTGAGTCACACGCTACAGCAGGGGTGGACCTGGAAGACACTGTGCTAAGTAGAATAAGCCAGTCACAAAAAGAGAAAGACTTATGACTCCATTCAGAGCAGGTATCTAAATCAGTCCAATTCACAGAAACAAAAAGAACAGTGGTTACCAGGGGCCGGGAGGAAGGGGAAATGAAGAGTTGTTCCACAGGTGAAGATTTTTAACTCCGAAAGAGGAAAAGACTCTGGAGATCCACTGCATAACAAGTGAACATACTGAACATGAGGGCACTGCACACCGAACAATGGTTAAGATGGCAAGTTTTACGCCACGTGTTTTTGTCACAATTGAGAAACTTTTTAAGTAAAAATAAACAAAAGAGGTTACAGACTTAAAAAAAACGCCTTAAAACAATTCAACAAAAAACTAGCAAAGTCCTTTCAAATGGCCTCCATGGAGGAATGGGAAAGGCCAGACTTTATTTAATTCAAGGTAGCTGAACCAACAAACGAATAAAACCAAGAGGCAAGTCCTGAGTCTGCCTTGTCCTATTCCTTCTTTGCTCCTTTTCTGGCCCAGACTCAACTTGTCTTCACTTGGTTTCTTTCACATATCCTGCCATTTAATATTTCAGTGCATATCTGAACACCTTTGTGAATGAGAATCACCACCACATACCATTTTATATAGGAAATGTGTAAAGCATACAGTGGGTACTTAACAAATATTTTATTAAAGTAACATTAAAAACTTTAAGAATATTTCATCACTTCTCCAAATATAAATGACAGATGCTGAAAACAACTATTCTGATCCATTAACAGGGCAAATTATCTTATTTCAAAAATTGGCAGGCCTTTTACGTCCGAGTATTTACACTTGCAGGTACTCAACAGATGCTACTTACGGACTCTTAACATCTTAAGTGCAGTTCAAAGGAAGGTTATCAATGAAACTATTTTAAAAAATAATTTCCAGCAACTAGCTTAGCAGTCCCTATTTACATTTTTAAAAAATGTTTATTTATTTTTGAGAGACCGAGAGAGACAGAGAGACAGAGAAGAGCGTGTCAGAGCAAGCGCGAGCAGGGAGGGGCGGCGGGGGGGCGGGGCGCAGAGGATCTGAAGCGCGCTCTGTGTTGAAAGCACTCACAAACTGTGAGATCACGACCTGAGCCACAGTCAGACACTCAATCGACTGCCACCCAGGTGCCCCAGTCCTTATTTAAATTTTATGAATTGCTAAAAATTAAAGAAGATTGAATAATATTACTTTATTACCTCATCTGATTCAAAATCGACCCCTTTAGCTATTTGGCTTTGGGACATGCGCTTGCTTGATGATGATGATGTGCTCGGACACCTGAGGCAGAAACATGGAAAAAACAAGGAAAATGAATCAGAATTCATCAGAAGTGCCTTTTTAGCTAAATGTTTCATTCTAGTAGCAGCCACGAATAAAATTAGCTAATACCTTCCCTTTAATGTACATTAGCAACATAAAAACTTAATGGTGAGAAAAAGGACTCTGGGGCCAGGGTTTGAATTCCAGTTTTGTTGTTTACTAGCTATGTGGCTTTAGGCAAGTTACTTAGCCTCTCTGCCTCAATTTCCTCATCCGTAAAATGAGGATAATAATTTTTAGAGATTAATTGTGTTAATATACTTACTCAGATCAGTGCCTGACATACATTAAACACTACACTGATACTTGCTTGTTAGTATAGGGCTCAGCATGTTACTAACATGCGTCTACTACCAGCCCCCACTCCTAAAAATTGTGGCAACACTGAAATACTTTTTATTCAAATATCAGTTTTGTCTCTTCAACAGGCTAAAACGATTTTAGGAAAGGCTCACTGCTTTCTAGGGTTGCGTCGTTATATGATTTGTGTTCAATCCAAAGCAAATAGCAAATATATACTGAGTGTTTGCTCTTTTCCAGGTACTCTGATAGGTCTTGGGAAATATCAGTGTACAAGAAGATCAAGATTCCCATCCTTATGAAGCTTAACTTGTGCTAATTAATGAAACTTATATTCGTATGTCTTTTTATCCATAAGAATTCTGTCTTCTTAGATCACTAGAGCATGCAGCCTATCCAGCCTGCCTGGTTTTTTACTGCCTGTGAGCTAAGAATGGTTTCACATTTTGAAATGGGGTACATTTAGATGGTTATATAAATACCTACAGAATATCTTCAGTTTTGCCTCTTGGTCTGAAAAGCCTAAAATATTTATTATTGGGCTCTTTAAGAAAGTTTGCTGACTTCTCTCTTAAATGAAAGCAGCATTTGTCAATTCTTAGTTAATAATTTATTATTATGCTTTGGGATGTTGTTACAGCAAAGGAAGTATGTCTGAAGGTCTTGTCTGGAAAACAGGTTGAGAATCAAGCGGTCTTGTGTCAGAAGGAGAGAGAAAAATCCACAGGTTCTTATGCATAAAAGTAAAGGACATGAGGATTTGTCAAGCAAACTTGAAGAACAACATGGTTTTAGAAGTACAGATCAAGGACATTTATCAAATGACCCATTTGGGGAGTGCCCATCTCTATCTATACTTGACCCAAGCAGGAACTACCTGATCAGTTGCTGACTTGCTTCTATCTGTGACAGGAAGCAGATCAAGAGCATAAAGTCATAGTGCCCAGGTGGCAAAGTTAGGTTAATAAGTTCTTGTTGGGGGCCTGGAGAAAGGGGTGGGGTTTATGGAAACACCCACTGAGATGTGACTCTGCCTCTGATGTCTCCCCAATAACCAATGGAACCCAGAGACAAGCCAGTCATCTATGATGGATGGTGGCTCATCTTATCATAACAAGAATCCTAGTTCAGAGACCCCACAGACCTACAGATCTCATCTGTGAAGGATCCCCTATCCTTAGAAATCAGCAGAGGGGAGGGAAAGAAATAAAGGGAGAAGGGTGTATCAAATCGAGTGCCAGGAGTTGTATAAGTTTTCTCCATTTTTGTTCAGCTAGCATTTGGGGCCATAAATTAGAGTTCCTCGTCTAGAGATGTTCAGCCAGTAAGTCAGTTGTAGCAGTGTTATAAACACAGGGCAACATGTTAAATTGGCCTTATATTGTGCCTGGTACATAAAAGGTGCCACAAAAACCTTAGTTCCCTGCCACTGCAACGTTTAATAGAATCCTCTCAACCTCTGCTCCTCCCCCTGGCCCAGTGGGGCTGGGTCTTCTTGTACTTGCTGCTTTAAAGGGAGGGTCGTTATTATCCGCCAGCTCTATCAAACCTGAAGGGCCCTCTTATTCTCAGTACAAGGACAGAGTTTGGAACGACTTTTTCCAGGGAAAAGCAGGCTTTCCATTGCCTATTTGGCAGAAAGGGATCTTACAACTGGAAGCTATTTCTGTTTTCAAGTTAACTGCAAGCATATTAGTGCTTTCACTGCTTACCCTTCCTCCTGTTATGCTTGTTTTCCCTAGCGTGTTACTTAATTTATTTAATAAGCACTTACAGGGCTGTTATTGTGTGCCAGGCACTGTACTTAGTCCTTGATAAACGTGAACTCACTTAAGCTTCATAACCCTATGAAGTAAATATTAGTATATTCATTTTATAAATGAAGATACTCAGGCACAGAAAAGTAAAAAAAAAAAAAA
The DNA here is from genome assembly GCF_018350195.1 of Panthera tigris. Lineage (NCBI taxonomy): Eukaryota > Metazoa > Chordata > Mammalia > Carnivora > Felidae > Panthera > Panthera tigris. The sequence goes on along the minus strand of NC_056669.1, from coordinate 38,945,298 downwards.
AAAACAAAAAAAAAACTTGCACAAGGTCCATACCTAGGAAGTAGCAGAGCTTAACTGCTGTAAATTATAATCAGGGTAACCATACAAACCCTGCCACTAGTAATATAATTCTTCAAAACCAGCCTAAATCATGTCATTCAGTTGCTGTCATCAGAAATACCAATCTGCCATGGCTGATTTCAGATCTACTGCCAAAATGTTAATTTCTAAATTGCCTCTCATCATTTAAATGATTCTTGCTGCCTGCACAACGGTTTGAGAGGTTAATCTATTAAGTTCAGAAGTGACAACAGAGACAGTTCTGGAGCAGAATGTCTTGGCTGTGTGACTAGCTGGGTCATCTTAGGTAAGCCACTTAACCTACTGTGCCTCGCCTTCTTCAAAGGTACAATGGAGATAACAGAGTTTTTTTTTTTTTTTTTTTTTTTTTAATATTTACTTATTTTTTGAGTAAGAGCGAGCCCATGTGCAGGGGCGAGCAGGTGAGGGGCAGAGAGAGGGAGAGACAGAATCCCAAGTAGGTTCTGTGCTGTCAGCACAGAGCCCGATGTGGGGATAGAACTCATGAGCCTTGAGATCATGAACTGGGCCGAAATCAAGAGATGGGTGCTCAACCGACTGAGCCACCCAGGCACCCCAGGATAATGTAGCTCTAACCATGAATACCTGGCATGGCTGTGAGCACCAAACAGGCTAATTCACATGTAAAGACTTAGAAGAGTGCCTGACTGAGCAATTCAGTTACTATTATTACCTCATAGGTAAATAAGAAGTCAACATTTATTCTTCTGAAAAGTAGACCGCCCAAAATGGCAACAACATCACGAGTTTTAATACCCTGAAAATATATGTCAAACATACTGAAGTTGCATTTTCACCATTCCAATAATGAAAAATAAAGACTTCATGCAAGCTAAACTTCTTTTTCCTCTCAACTACTGAGGCGCCACTGAAAAAAACCTCCAAAGGCTACACCTGTTTTTGTGTGTTTTAATTCACAAAGACAAGAATGACCAAACAAGTATGGATATTCTTTCAATAAATCTCCTTCTCCTTAAGCAAATTTGAGTTATGTTTCTATCGACTGGAACCAAAGGAGTCCTGATTGATACTGGACTCAAGTTGAAGACAGTAACTCAAGACTGAGAAATTCAAGTAAATCTTTCTATGAGCTAACTACCTCAATGACCCTCAACTACGGACTGCAAATATACAATCTAACCTGCGTCTGAGCCCATCACAGTATTGTGTACTCCTTCTACAAAGGCTGGCATTGGCCTTGGCAACTCTATGCTCTCCTGGGTCTTTCTCAGGTCCTTCTTGTTGCCTTTCCTACTTTTCCTAAATTCTAAAGGTTGAAACCCAGGTACTGGAACACAAGCCCTCTTTTGTCTCTACCTTCTCTTTCGAGGTGATCAATCCATTCCAATGGCTTCATTAAGTATCAGTGTATCAGTTATATGCTGCTTAGAAGTAAATTTTGTGATCATCCAAACCTCTGATCTCAGCTCTGGACTCAGATCTCCAATTGCCTATGACCAACCCCCTTCAAGTCAATTTTGCAGGCATCTCAAACTTTCCATGTCTCAAGCTGAATTTTTGATTATCTGCCAATCATCCTTTACGAAAATCTGTTTCTCTTCTTTTATGCCTTTCTCAGTGTATGGCAGTGAATGTTCAAGTAGGAAACCTGGAAATCAACCCTGCTACGCCATTCTTCCTCACTCCAAATGTTCAATCCATCCCCAACTGCTGTCATGTCTACCTCACAACATAACCTGAAACCATCTATTCTCTCCCTTTCCCCTGCTACCACTCTGGCGCAAGTCTCCATCATCTCTCTTCCAGGGAGTCCAGGGACTCCCCACAGCAGCACCGGCCTTTCAGGTCAGCCAGCTGGTGCCCTGCCTCCTGCACCACAGGGAGCCTTTAGAAATGTAAATCCCACGGAGCCACTACTCTCCCCAAATCCTTCCGTGTTCCCCCTGCATTTATAATAAAGTCCGAATTCCTTACCTTGCTCAACTGTTCCTGCTTCATGATATACTCCTGCCTCTCCTATTCTTATACCAACTTCCTTCTTTCCCATGTTTTAGTCTACAGTAAGCTTGTTTCTTCTTCAAGAGACTTCTACATGTGCCTTTCCCTGTGCTTTAGGCAAGGCCACGTCTCTTTCAGTAAGATTTCAGCCTCCTCAGAGGCCTCCTCAGAGGCCTTTCCAGATCACCCTTTCAGAGCAGATGTCTGTGGCCTATGACATTACTGTTTACTGCTGCATCCTGATAACTTGGTAGGGGCCAAGGGCAGGCCACACCAAGATGGGCCACTCTGGCATGAAGATTATTTTGAGTTAAGAAGCAATCAAACCCCAGCAGATTCAGGAAAAGCTCTTTACCTCTCTCTCAAATGCTTACAAAGAGTTTAGTAGAGGACCTGTTCCAGAAAGAGAGCTATCACCATAGATAATTACATTATGACATATATTAAGGTATGACAAACAGGAGAAACCTAGCAAGGCCTGTGTGATCAAAGTCCTCTTTGTCCTACTGATTCTGAATGTCCCGGCAAACATTTATTTACTAAGCATTTACACTTTATAATCTTCTTGTGAATTGCTTTCCTTCCCTTTGCCATCCCAGACCCCCATCCTCTTCTCCTTAGTTCAGAATGACACATATATTTGGAATTGCCATGTTTGTGTGGATTACCCCCTATGTACAAAATTAAATTTGATTTTCTCCTGTTAATCTGTCTCACGTCAATTTGGTTCTCAGCCCAGCTAGAAAGACCTTCAACGGCAGAAGAAATTCTTTACAATTTCCTTTAAGCATTTTTACACATCTGTTGATCATTGGCCCAGATGTGACCTACCTTCTTTGTGAAGCCTTCAATGACCTATTCTAGGAAGACACTGTCACTTCCCTCAGATTTCAATGCACTGGAATAAAACATTCATCTTGTTGGATTATTAGTGCCTTATAATTAGTGTACTGCTAACGTGGAAATTCCTTGAAGGAAGGAAACATTTCTTTTGTATTTCTAGCCCCAGCTCCTAGCATACTGTTTAACCCTAGAAATAACTGGATAGAGGGGCGCCTGGGTGGCTTGGTCGGTTAAGCGTCCGACTTCGGCTCAGGTCATGATCTCACGGTCCGTGAGTTCGAGCCCCGCGTCGGGCTCTGTGCTGACAGCTCAGAGCCTGGAGCCTGTTTCAGATTCTGTGTCTCCCTCTCTCTCTGCCCCTCCCCTGTTCATGCTCTGTCTCTCTCTGTCTCAAAAATAAATAAATGTTAAAAAAAAAAAAAAAAAAAAAGAAATAAGTGGATAGGGAACTATACCTACCAATTTTTCCAACACAGACCCGTAATTCACATAAAGCATATATTCTCGGTGGGGTCAACATCACACCCAAGGAATTAAAACTGGTCCCGGGAGATGGGGTGGGTGAAAAATACGGAGATACTACAATGGTTTTGACCCTTCCCAAACTCAATCCTACCCAGCAAAATTTCATTCTTTAGTATTTAATTTCTCTTGTTAGGGAGAAATTAAATTTAAGTTATTTTAATTAATTTAAGTCAAATTTAATTTTTATCCTTAGGTAACGAAAAAAGGCTGAGATCATGAAAAACAGTGTGAGAAACACGGAGGCAGAGTTTTTTCTCATTCTCCCGCTTAGTGCCACAGCTCCCACTCAGGCCATCACTCTCAGTTGTCCTTTTCCACCTCTTTGCTCCAGATGATTCCTATCTTCAAAATCTCAGGTAGATTTTACTCATTCTATAAAGCCTTTTCTTTTTTCATAGCCCACAATTCTTGCTCCGTTTTCTAAGGGCCTATAAGCACTCACACCTAGTCTGTATCATAAAATTTCACACACGATTATGTACTGACTCATCATCCTTTAATGGACTGAAATGTGTTCATCTCTCTTTTCCACTATAATTTATGCTGCCTAAAGGCAGTAACCATGCTAAAACATTTACTATGTCCCCCATCAGACCTAATTTAATGTTCACACAGAAAATTTCTGTTAAGAGAAGCTCTTGATTATTTTCTTAAGTAGAAATTTTCATTAACTGAGCTTAAGTTAAGCAGTGTTCACCTGAAACATGAACACAGAGAACATGGCAATAGTGAATCAAGTCAACCCTTACAGTAACAGCAAAAATGGCAAAAACCAAAAGGACAGGGAAAAGCACACAAGTAAGTGCTTCAAGGGCAGAAAAAGCCAACATGATCCTCTTTTCAGTGTTTATTTAGCACAGCACCCTGTGTAACTCAGTATATAAAAATGTGACAACAAAGAAGAGAAGCTGAAATCAACTATTAAGAAATATACAAAATTATTTTCTGTTAATTAGAATTAACAGAACTCCATCGGGAAATTAGAACTCCATCGGGAAAATCTTTGGGTAATACAGACAAAAGGAAACAGATTACAGAGTAAATTCCGTTGAAAAACACTTCTAATGATGCTGCACCAACTCTGTGAACCAGCCTTCCATCTATTTTTCACTTCTCTATTTACTTGACCAGTTGGAAAATAAATCTGTTAAAACTTCTATGGCACAGAAAAATGTGTTAAGTAGAGCTCTGAATAATTTTAAGTTTCTTCAGATGTTTCTTTCTGCACAAAGTCACCGCACCTACCTCTGCTCTGTTTTTGAAGTGGTAGGAAACATGTCTTCTTCTTCATCTGTCTCATCCACCTCAATCATCTAAGGGAAAAACAAAACAGGGAGTAGTTTTTATGGAAATGGAACACCTGAATAAGAATAAATCACTGAGGGGCGCCTGGGTGGCTCAGTCAGATGAGCGTCTGACTTCGGCTCAGGTCATGATCTCACAGTTCGTGGGTTCGAGCTCTGCATCAGGCTCTGTGCTGACAGCTCAGAGCCTGGAACCTGCTTCGGATTCTATGTCTTCCTCTCTCTCTGCCCCTCCCTGGCTTGGGCTTTGTCTCTCTCTCTTTAAAAAAATACATGTTTAGGGGCGCCTGGGTGGCTCAGTCGGTTGAGCATCCGACTTCAGCTCAGGTCACGATCTCGCGGTCCGTGAGTTCGAGCCCCGCGTCAGGCTCTGGGCTGATGGCTCAGAGCCTGGAGCCTGCTTCCGATTCTGTGTCTCCCTCTCTCTCTGCCCCTCCCCCGTTCATGCTCTGTCTCTCTCTGTCCCAAAAATAAATAAACGTTAAAAGAAAAAAAAAAAAAAAAATACATGTTTAAAAAAAAAAAGAGTAATTGAATCTCAAGAAAAATCTTTTTTTTTTTTAAATTTCATTTTTTATTTTTCTAAATTTACATCCAAATTAGTTAGTATATAGTGCAACAATGATTTCAGGAGTAGATTCCTTAATGCCCCTTACCCATTTAGGCCATTCCCCCTCCCACAACCCCTCCAGCAACCCTCAGTTTGTTCTCCATATTTAGGAGTCTCTTCTGTTTTGTCCCCCTCCCTGTTATTTTATACTATTTTTTGTTTCCCTTCTCTTATATTCATCTGTTTTGTCTCTTAAAGTCCTCATATGAATGAAGTCATATGATTTTTATCTTTCTCTGACTAATTTCACTTAGCATAATACCCTCCAGTTCCATCCACGTAGTTGTAAATGGCAAGATTTCATTCTTTTTGATTGCCAAATAATACTCCATTGTATGTATGTATGTATGTATGTATGTATGTATGTGTGTGTGTGTATATATATATATATATATATACATATATATATATATATACACACATACACACCACATCTCCTTTATCCATTTATCCATCGATGGACATCTGGGCTCTTTCCATACTTTGGCTACTGTTGATGGTGCTGCTATAAACATGGGGGTGCATGTGTCCCTTCCAAACAGCACACCTGTATCCCTTGGATAAATGCCTAGTAGTGCAATTGCTGGGTCATAGGGTAGTTCTATTTTTAGTTTTTTGAGGAACTTCCATACTGTTTTCCAGAGTGGGTGCACCAGCTTGCCTTCCCACCAACAATGCAAAAGGGATCCTCTTTTTCTGCATCCTCGCCAACATCTGTTGTTGCCTGAGGTGTCAATGTTAGCCATTCTGACAGGTGTAAGGTGGTCAAAAATAAATGTTTAAAAAAAAAATTAAAAAAAAAAAAAGAATAATTGAATCACAAGAAAAATCTTTTTTATTTATTTATTTTTTTTTTATTTTTTTAAGAAAAATCTTTTTTAAATATACCAAAAAAGTCACAAAAAAAGGGGGGCAGAAACCCCATGAAGAGCAATTGTTAAAACTGAAGCTTAGCCTGACCTCCCTCCAATGTCTTCAATCATAAATGGTATTCTTTCTATATAATGTGTTTGAGCTCGCCTTTCTCCTGGACACCACGGCAGCCAGGGCACCTAAGGTGAATGACTCACATAGGGTCACGTGCAGACAGTGCCTGTGATTTTCTTGGGTTCTAGTGAGGAGACCATTTCCAGTTTAAAATTTGGTATAAGACCATGTGGAAAGTACTGTATATCTAGCTTTCTATGACACTCATCCCTGTTAAACACCATTTGGTAGTTTCAGGCCCCAGTAAAGATATTTGTGATTCTTGATACTAACATCCAAAATACTACTTCTTCCTCTACATTTAGTGTTACCTTGACATTTAATACACTTAGTTGCTATGTCGTCAACTAACTAATGAAGCCGAGGACAAAACAGTGAAAAGACAGCACCTGAGATCTCCCCCTCTAGGCTGACACTGAACTATTAATAAAAAATCATTAAATGCAGTTGTCTAAGAAGCTATGAATCCAGCCAATATTTCTGCATTGTCATAAAACTATCAGAAGATTGTCTTCTGTGCCTTGAAGGAATCAAATGTATTCAATACTCCTCTAATCTACCAATGTGTAACCACAGTTAAAAAGTGAAAAAAAAGTTAGTTTAGCACCACCTGTTCCTTTTGAACTCATGTTCCTGCCTTATATTAGAAAACTCTAGGAAAGAAGCTACCGTGTGGATGTGATTATAATTTTTTTAGATATGATGATCTTGAAGTGACAGCAGACAACAGTTGAATGTAAATAATAAAATGGAGCTCAGGACAAAAGCTAGCACTGGTACACTCACGTAGCAGTGACAACAGGAAGAAGGGGGGGAAAGATGAAGAGAGACAAAAGAACAAAATGAAAATCAGGACAGAAGTTTCCTGGAGAAGTGGGGTGATCAATTGTGTCACATACTCAAAAGATTAAAAGAAATTTGAGAAAATGCTGCTGGGGCAGGTATTATACAGACCATGGATTCTCATCTGGAGGGGATTTTTAACCCCCACTCCTATTCTGGAGACATTTTTGATTGACACAATTAGGGGGGCTTGCTACTGGCATCTAGAGGGTATAGGCCAAGATGTTGCTAAAAACCCTACAATGCACAGAACAGTCCCTCACAGTAAAACTCACCTGGTCCAAAACTTATCTGGTCAGTAGTGCTGCTACTGAGAAACCCTGACACAGAAGGAAGAACACTGGCTTAGGAGTGAGTGGGTTTTGAAAGTAAGGAAATAGGGGAGTCAAGCCCATACAAATTCTTGGAATCCAAAGGAGGTGCAGAGGGCCTATTTTTAAATCTGAACACAGAGGTCCTCAGATTCTGACCGCCTGGTTTGTCTTGAGTCTAGCTCCAAGCCATCAAGGCACAAGCCATAGTATTATGAGAGTATAAATAATAAAAGATAGCCAGATTTACTAAGACCTCTATATGCACTGAACTCCTATGTGCGATATTAATATTCCACGCACAGACCTTTCTGGCTCCACACTGTTATCCTTAAAAATATTCCTGGATACATACATTTATGGCTTTCTAATCACAAGATCCATTATTAAAAAAAAAAAAAAATCCCAGAAGCCCTGACTTGATAATTCATAAAGTTCTCTCCAGCTTTAACACTCCACACTTATCCTTCTCTTGTTTACTTTGTTGATCAAAGAATTGACAATTCAGAATGCAGGATCATAAATTATTAAAAACCAATTATAAAAACTTTTTTCTTACCTCTGTATAATTCTTAGTAGCAACATTTCGGGAAGGCTGCTGTCTTGTAGATTTAAAGGCTATGATACAAAAGAAGAAACATCCATTATGTAACTCTTAAAATAACTTAGGAAAATTTGTCACATCTTTAGCTGAAGATTTTGTAAGCTCTATCTACAAATATCCATGATGACCAATTATAAAACCATTTCCTATTGTGTAAAATCAAAGGGACATCAAATTATATGTTCAAATAAATCAATGCCTAGCTGCCAGTATCACGATTTCCTGGCTTATTCAAATATAGTAACAAGCAGTGTTCATAAACATACCTACACTAAAAACATTTTATAGAAAAATACATGAAAGCTAAAATCTGATCACCTAATGGATTTAACTCCAGGTACACTGAAGGTGACCCTTCTAATGCCTTCCTTCTCTTATAATTGGCAATACCCTTCCCTGGGGCTATATTAGGAGCCATGTGGTTCCAGTAAGGTCTTTCTTATTCTCCTCTACTTTGTTAGCCATATTCTGTACCTAAGGAACAGTCTAGAGGAAAATTCTAGAAAACAGTGTATCTTCTATGCTATTATAAAACTTCCCTTTAAATCCTTACATTTTAGCTTTATAAACTTAGTTAGAATCATGAAGTTTAGCTGACCCTTCATTTTTCCAAAGACCAAAACCATGATTTTCAGATTTTATAATAAGAAATACAGGGGCACCTGGGTGGCTCAGTCGGTTAAGCGTCTGACTTCGGCTCAGGTCATGATCTCACGGTTTGTGAGTTCGAGCCCCGCGTCGGGCTCTGTGCTAACAGCTCAGAGCCTGGAGCCTGCTTAGGATTCTGTGTCCAAGAAATATATTTTGGTCTTTGTCCCCATTTGTGGCAGAGCTCCTAAAACCCTAGGAATTTCCTAAGTAATGAGCGCCATAAAATTGTCTTTTGCTATGTTAATGAAGTGACATTAGGACCACACCGACAGCTGAGGGCTGCTTACCTAGGGAACCAACTGGAAATCAAAGGTTGGAACTCAATCCCACCCCATGATTTCCAAGAAAGGAGCCTGGAGCCAGAGGTGCAACCAATCACCAATGGTCCATGATTTAATCAATCAGTGGTAAGGAGGCTGCTTTAAAAACCCAAAGGAGGGATCTGGTGAGCTTAAAGGTAGTGAATCAGAAAGCTTCCACATGCCAGGGTGCCAGCCCCCGAACTCCCTGAGGATACAAGGACCTTCCCTTTCCTATCTCTTTATCTGGCTGCTGATCTGTATCCTTTAATATCCTTTGTAATAAACCAGTAATTTAGTGAATAAATTAGTTTCCTGAGTTCTGTGAACCACCCTGGCAAATTAACTAAACCCAAAGAGGGAATTATGGGAAAGACTGATTGAGAGCCAGTCAGAAGCACAAGTTTAACCACGCAGACCTATGATTGGCACGTGAAATGGAAGCAGCCGTGTGGGACTCAGCCCTTAACCCATGGAATGCGATGCTACCTCTGGGTAGGCAGTGTCAGAATGGAATTGAATTGTAGGAAACCCAGCTGATGTCCAAGAATTGCTTGGTGGTATGGGGAACTAACCCCTCTCCTCCAAAAAGCCCAGAATTGGGTGCGTAATATTTAAAACCCAGAAGAAACTTCAAAATGCCAATTAGAGGTTTATTTTCTCCCAAGCGTTACCAGTTTCCTAATACAAAATAATGTTTCCCCCCAAGACAACCCCCAAACTAAACAACAAGGTTAGAGGAGGAAAAAAAATATACGAGGCCTTGAAAAAGTCAAACACTCAAAGAATCCCACAAAGCTAAAAATTACCGTCGTCTGAAAACTCAGGAATCTTTCTACCTAGCCTAAATTTATGACCTGCTCATTTTTCCTATTCCAAGCTCTATTCCCAGTCTTGTGATGTCTATTTGAGAACAGAGATCAAGAGCAGAAGCAAAGTTCTTATCTACTCTACTCTCAATTACTGGAGCCTCACATTCTAACTCTATTCAAAAGACCTTTAAATAAGGGCAAGTGAATAAAAAAAGCCAGCCGTCATGACTCTTAAAGCATATTTCTGCTCAATAATTATTCACTAATTGACTCCTCAAACTCTCAGATCCTTGAAAACAGGAGCCCTATCTTTTTATCCCCAACAAGTATCAGTGAGGTAAATTAAATCATCAGAAAAATGTGCACTGAGTTCTGTTAGGAAGCAATACAGTATGGTGGTTGTAGAGTTAAACTCATTTGACTTACTAGCTGGGTAACTATAGCCAAGGCCCCCTGGCTTCCTTAAGTCTCAGTTTCCCCACCTATACAATAGTGTTAATAATTAATTCGTGCAGAAAACGGTTGAGAAGATACAGAGAGGCAGTTCATGTAAATCGTTTGGGCAAGTGCCTAGATGTAGCAGGCATTCAAATAATGTGGCTAGCAGCAGTGGTAGTAGATGGAGTAGTGGTAGCCAGGATGGTAAATTAAATCCAAACACAGAGTCTTTAGAGGCACCACTCACTCAGTCCCCATCCTCTACAGAAAAACTTCAATGGAAAACTCTGGGCTGTCAACTCTTACTTGTAACTGCTGCTGGCTGTAAGTGTAATATCTACCTTTCCCAATACAATTCTGGTACAATAATAAATCTCTACACTCCATGGGGCTTGTTATAATAGAATTTTACCTTTATGTATCTCTTCATACCTCCATTTACAGTAGGGAACTGGAAGCTATAGTTTTAAAGATGCTTTTATCCTGAAGTTATAGTAGATACAGTTAGTACCCCATGGTTATTTTGTCAGAGACTTACCACCAAATCTAACCTAATGAAAATGTTTTACACATGTATGTTAACAAGTCCATTTCACTTTTCAAAAAAAGTCCCAATGTTGGAGACAGTTCAATTGTAAATCCATTAGACCAAATGGATTTACATAAAACACAAATTTAGACTAACATTTATAAAACATCCATTTTCTTAAGTTTATTGTAAACATTGCCACTAATACTAATAGCAGCAATCATTCCCTTGGATTCTTACTAAATCCTGTGCGAAGTAATGTACATGTGTTAAGTTTTTTTGATACTTCGAACTTCTCTGTGGAGTCAATTTTATACTGTCAATTTTATAGCTAAGGGATCCGAAGCTTATAGAATAGAAACAGTCTACTCTTACTGGGGGCTTAATATGTATATATACTACACCAAATATTCCACATGTATTTTCTCATTAATCTGCAAAATAACCCAATGAGATCAATGCAATCATCACCCCATCTTACAGATGAGGACGCTGAAGATGGAAAGCCTAATTAATGTGCTGAAAGACACATAGCTAGTAAATCAAGGAGTCAGAATTCAAACCAATAGTTCTGACTTTAGAACCAGGCTTTTAACCTTTATGCTATACAATCTCTAAGGGGTTTTTATTCAGTCGTTCTCCAGTATTTAATGGGCATCTGCTCTATGCCAGGCACTATGGATACGGTGATGAAAAAGAATGACTCAGTCCCTGTTCTGCCGGTGCTTGCGGGGCAAGGGCATGGAGGCAGCCAGTGAAGAGCTGGCCGACCATACCATGTCAGACTCCAAACCCCAGGTTCTTAACCTCACCATCTGCTGCAAAAGACACCACATTTAGATTTTCTCCTAAACATAAGTCAGGAAATCTTAAGTTTCACATTAATTTGTCTTTTATCTATAGCTGCTTTTTACAAATGACTATTATTACTTTAAAAAAAAAGAACATCGGTGAACATTTTAAGGCACTATAACTGGTCTCTTGTCTTTTCTATGCAAACAGAAGCTTTACTCCACATTATCAATGGGTAACAGCAGGACTCAGGAAAGAAGGTCTTTGGAAAGCCTCACAAGTGCAGTAGTTCTGAAAGGCGCTGATGGCAGAATGTGAAAAAATGCTCACAAAAAACCTTATGAGATAGAAAGTTTTAGATGCAAAGGAGGCAGTCACATGTAAGTTTTAAAGAAAGAAAACACGGATAAAACCTCTGCTACTTGTTTACTGAGGGCTAGGTTGTTGAGACAAACACTGCTGCTCAAAGCAACCCAAAATGCTCCATCAAACATTAAAAAAAAAAAAAAAATTCTGAATGGTATTTAATTGCTGATCACATAAAGAAGTAACAGGCAAAAATGGAAAAAAAGCTCGAACTCAGAGAATCAAGCAGAATCCTTTTTCCTGGGGACCTGTTGATCTGGACAAATGTTCACACTGGCTTGACAGCTCTGTATAGAGAAAGGAAGAGCTATCTACAATAGGTCAAGGCCTGCTCAAGACAAGGTGGGGGTGGCTAATGCATTTCCTCCCTACCTTAAGCTGGGACCCCAACAGTTAAGAGGGAAGCAGATGTAAACAGGATTTTGCAAGTACATATCAGCTGGCTGAACCTCAAGTCATAAATTTAAACATAGTTTAATGTGGTCTAAGACTTGTGGTGCCCCCAGAGGCCTGGAGAAACAAATAGGAATCATGTCTGTAGGACCTTCCCTTCATCCCTGACCTCAAATTATTCCTGCTGAGATTTTTTTAGGGACAACAGATAACAAAACATGCAAGGAAACATGTCACCATACATGAGAAACAACAGACACAGGAATCAGAAACAGACAATAAAAAGAGGCCAAAGACATTCAGACACTAGGTTCTTAGACACAGAATACAAAACAAGTATCCTTACTATGTACACACACAAAATTACAGACAGGCTTAAAAATACCTGCAAGGAATTTTTAAAATCACACAGCATATTTCAAAAGAACTATGTGAATTTCTACCTCCACAAAAAAAACAAAAAACAAAAAACAAAACAACAATGAAAATTAAACATTTAAAGAACACTTTTTAGAATCGGTGGGTGTGGGGAGCCTGCCTGACTCTGTGGGCAGAACATGTGTCTCTTACCTTGGGGCTGTAAGTTCGAACCCCACAGTGGGTTAAGAGTTTACTTAAAAAAAAAAAAGATGGGTCAATCGGAAGATCATACAGCACAGGAAGATAAAACAATGGAAGATACAAGAGAGATTAATAGTGACTTGGGGACAGAGTGATTCTTGTATTGATGTTAAGTGAAGACCCAGAAGGGAGGAGAAAAAGAAGAGCACCGGGGTAGCATTTGAAGGGAGAGGACTCATAGGAGTGATGAAAGACACCAATTCAGTTTCATAGAGCCCAATAAATGCTAAGCAGGATAAAAGAGAATCCCCTATCTAGATTCAATGTAGAGAAACTGCAGAACACCAAATACAGCTGGCTGGAGGAAAAACAGACTACCTGGGGGGGAAAAAAAAAGCAAGCTAACAAGCTAACATTTCCTAACAACAAAAGACTCATTTTTAAGTGATTAATTCTGCCCATTGGTGCCAAGGAAAGCTTCACGTAAAACAATTAAGCCAGGACAAAAAAAAAGGCAGTTTGGGCTGAGGGACAGGTGGGTAATTTATAACATCTATGCCTCTGTGTCACATGCTAACCAATTTGTGGTGGCTTAACATGAAAGTGTACAGATTTTACTCACTTTGTTTTCCTATCTCTCTCTGCTTTTGTTTTTATAATGAACATTTTGTAAAGGCCTACTATGTGCCAGACTCTTTGCTTCTCATCTTCAGAATAACCCCACTATGTAGAGACTACTACGTAAACAAACATAGAAGTGTGACTGACTTGTTGAACTCAGCCTACATCCTTTCTATGCTGCTCATTTTGATTTTTCTCCTTCTCGGCTTTATCTCAGTCCTGCCAAGAATGCAAGAGCACCTTTTTGGATGCCATTTCCTAAATGGCATCAAAGACAGCATGCTTTTGGAGTAAAGGCAAAGATCTCAGCTAGCTCTACTCAAGTACTGAATAATCACTGAGGAAAAATATAGCAACCGAACTTTCGATAAGAAGGTTAAGAGTCATTTACTTGATCTAATGTTTGTATCCTTCCTCCAATGTCAGTTGCCATCCAATAATGTGGAAAACTTCCTCTGACAGTGTAATAATTCACTTCCTTCTGGGGCAGTTGACTCTATCTTCACATTAATTAGATAGGTTACTCTGTATAATGCAAAGACTGTTCTATTGAGAACTAGTAGGTAGGTATCTAATCTTACCTTGTTCTGGAAACCAGTGGTACAACTGACTTTTGAACAACTCAGGGGTTAGGGGCACTGACTCCTGCACAATCCAAAATCCCCACGTAACTTCTGACTCCCCCAAAACTTAACTACTAATGGCCTACTATTTATTGGAAGGCTTACTGACAACATAAACAGTTGATTAACACTTATTTTTCACATTGTATTATATACTGTATTCTTACAACAAAGTAAACTAGAGAAAAGATAATGTTATTAAGAATATCACGTGGAAGGGAAAATACATTTATAGTACTGAATTTATCGAAGAAAAAAAAAACCACACACACACATATAAGTGGACCTACACAGCTTAAACTGGTGTGGTTCAAAGGTCAAGTAGTGACTAACTGCTGGTTCTGGAGTCTAGAGTCTAGGGAATGTGGGATTAATCCAAGTTCTAAAATTTCCCAGTTGTGAGACTGTGGGTAAGTTGCCTATCTTTTCAAAGCCTCAGTTCCCTTTTCTATAAAAGAGAGATAATGTCAGTATCTAACCAGAGAGCTGTTGAGAAGCATGCAGTAACTCTCTCATAAATATCAGCTATTTTGAGAATTATTGTTAGTGGTTTTATCAACCTAGTACAAATTGCTTAGCTGAGCTCCCCCACCTGTAAGATGAGGGAGTAGGTGAAGTATTCTTAAGTCTTCTGGGTCCATTTTATCAGATAATAAACTTAAATCTGTAAGCTTCTAGCCTTTCCAATCTATCCTTATTGGAGCTCATGGATGAACTTCATGGAAGTCCCAGAATCCTTTGAAAATGAGTGCACCTGCACTTGAGCACCTACTTAAGGAGAAGAGACACAGCTCTCATCAGATTCTTAAGAATCCATAACTCAAAAATATTTAACACCACTGCCTTTGGGACTATACAAATCAAACGTATTCTATCTTTCACAGGACAGAGTTGAATTTATATAAAGACCTAAATTCTTCCCAGGTTAGATATCTCAAGTTCCTTCTACCATTTCTCCTATTACATGGTTTTTCTTCTGAATGATCATATGTAGTTGATATCCCTCTTGAAACACGGTTCCAAAAGTAAGTACAGAGGGAGAACATCCTTGCTGCAAAGAGGCACTACTCCTATTAATATTGTTAAAATACCGTTAAACATGGACAGTTAGGAGGACCTGCACATTCTTACTGACCTTAGTTTTTTTTACTTAAGTATGTGGTTAAACTCACATACCTCTCACAACTCTTTATACAGCCGTCCTTTTGAACATATATGCAGTTTACATTTACATTTGATAAATTTCATCGTGTAAGATTTAGCCCAACTCTCCAATCTGTCTAAAATTAATCCTAGCTATGAATGAGACAATAATTAACCTCAATAATAGATAACGTAAATAAAATGCATATGGCTACATATGCATTTTATGAATGCTAGGTAAACAAAAATATATAACCACATGTTTTAACAATGTTACTTTTAGGAGCCCCTGGGTGACTCAGTCCGTTAATTTTGGCTCAGGTCATGATCTCACGGTTCAAGGGTTTGAGCCCCATGTCAGGCTCTGAGCTGCCAGCATGCGGTCTGCTAGGGATTCTCTCTCTCCTTCTCTCTGCCCCTCTCCTACTTGCGGGTTCTCTCTCTCTCTCTCTCTCTCTCTCTAAATAAATAAACATTAAGAAAAAACCCCAATGTTACTTTTTTAAACAAACAACTTAGAGTGATCTCAAAATTTAAAAACAGCTTATTATATTTTTATACTATTATTAAAAATAGGTCCCCTTAGGTTGAGGTCAAATTTTAGACTATAACACATACACAAAATTAGCTTAAAGAATCCTAACCATAATTTCTCTTAAATACAGATTACATGACTTCCCTGTGCTAACAGTAGAGTCAGACCAAAGCAGCATAAGAAAGTAAACAATATATTAAGCAGCAGCTCTTTCTCTTTTGATCATTGCTGATACACTGACCAACTGACTCACTTTTCTAGGTCTTCATGATCCCTCTATAAACAGGAAATAAATTTGTCAAAAGTAAGGGATTATAAAAAATAATTTTTAAGGCTCACCCTTTTCAACAGCTCTGATGAATGGCAAAGACCTTTAAAAGAATAATTTATCCTGTAATCCTAATAATCCTTTTGACTCCCCCCAATGATGGCAACACAGACCGATGAGGTTTACTAATGGCAGATTCCTAGGTCTTCCTATGTTGACATTTATAAATAACTGCTAGATGATCATCTGAAGTCCATACTCACCATCTATAATAGACATATTTCTAGATGTTGACACAGCAGCCTTTGAACTTCTGCTTCGAGTAGAAGTATCCAGACTACTGCCTCCTGTTAGAATAGTGAGCAGTCAGTATACAATACCGTCAATAGCCACGTTTTTTAAAAAACAATGCCAAAATGAAATGTAAATAGTTATGTCAAAACATAGTTTATGCATAAAAAGTCAAAGACATATATAGCAAGAAACACCTAGGCTAATCAATTTTCAAAGACTATATACTTCTATTACATTTGGTTTATACTGTTCCAATCAAAATTTAAGGAAATACTTTGTAAATTTAAGGATAATGAAAATAAATTATCATTAGAGGATGAGGATTTCTCTCCCTGGAAATTTTTAACTAAAATATTTTACCAGATTAAAATTCCTACAGATAAATATTTAATGAAAACAATTCAAAAATATTCCTAGAAATGATTTATATAATGCACCAGAAAGCCAGTGGATGGCCAATTTTCCATTATTTGAATTATTTAAGGGAAACAGTGACACATTACTACACTGATGGCAATTAATGTCAATGACTGCTTTAAGAGATCAAGTTGTTTTGGGCGCCTGGGTGGCTTAGTTGTTTAAGCGTCTGACTTTGGCTCAGGTCACGATCTCACAGTTTGTGAGTTCAAGCGCCACATCGGGCTCTGTGCTGACAGCCTGGAACCTGCTCCAGATTCTGTGTCTCCTCTCTCTTCCCGTCCCCGGCTCATGCTCTGTCTCTCTCTCTCAAAAATAAACATTAAAAAAAAATTTTTTTTAATTAAAAAAAAAAATCAAATTGTTTTAGGGTAGTTTTCTTTCTGCACACACTTTATGAAGCTACTTTATAAAAATGCAGGCATTTGTATCTTACAATAGTAACAGAAATAATAATCTTTATGACCTGGAGTTTGTTTCTGCTGCCAATGGTCATTAGGTAGCCATTTTCCTTAGCAGCTCGTATTTGCCCATTACCTGATACATGTGAGAGTAAATAGGATATTAAATGTATCCAAAAGGTACTGTGTGAGAAACATAGTGAAGTTCTTAAAAAAAAAGTGAAGAGAAATTAAAACCTATGTGCACATGGCCATTAATATTTATGTAAAACACACATATCAGAACTACATAAAAGATGGACTTTATGTATTACAAAAGCAAAGTTTTAAAGGACTGCATCACTTAAATTCTGATGATAGGAATACAATCTTGTGTTTCCCATTTAACTGCCAAGTCTGAATATGTGTGAAAGACAGTACTCGGGGCTAACCTCTTCCTCTCTGAGACCCTCCTCTCGAGGCTGAACTCTGCCCTCTTCCCCGTCGGCCTCTTCCTCGGCCTCTTCCTTTGTTGGCTGCTGCTGTGATGTCATCATCAGAGTCATCAGCCATCTGTTCTGCCAGATCTATACTCATAAGGTCCTCAGCACTAAAGGCGGAAGCAGAGTCCTCGGACTGAGATCTGAGGGCTCTGGCCCTAGTCATAGCCTGAGAGGGAGAGAAGGGAAAGTACACATTAACAGACAATGCAGCATCCTAAGTCATTAGTCTGGTCATTGAGATAACATTTAATATTGTCAAACTGCCCACACCATTCTGTTTCACTAATCATGCTATAAAAATGTCAATCAGGAGAAGAATAAAAAGCTTAAGACCGAGAAGATGCAAATTTTAACTTGGGAAGAAACTGTCTAAAAAGACAAGTGTGAGGTTTAGTGAAATATTTTAACTCTGAAATGAACAGATTTTCTGATTAAAAATAGGGTAAAATAAAAGCAATGCTGTCCTGAGCTCTTCCCTTAAACCAATCAAAAGGTAACAAGGAGAACAGAAACAAGACACAATACACTTTCAATGAAATAAGAAATAGCTCCAACTTCAAAACACAAACTCTCTGAAGAGTTATCAGATATAACAAAGATCTGACCTGTTTGAGGAACAAGGCTGAGAAGAGTGTCAGGGAACATAGAGCTCTCTAAAATGGATCTATAGGTCTCAAGGGACCACGACTGTAGTCTCTCTTGCTTGGAATAGAAAATCCTCAGTCTAAGAACAGGTGGCTAGAACATTTCTAAGTGCTCTATGATACCATAAAGTAAGCGGAGAGGGGTCTAAATGAGGAGATGAGAACAAAGCAGGCAGGGCAGAAGTAGGAGTAAAGTGGGCTGTGGGAGATCATCCAGCTTCAGGATGATGGTGGACGACCTTAGCTTAAAGGGAGATAACAGCTAATTCACTACACGAAAGGACTTGACACTGAATTACTATGTAAAAAACAAAACAAAACAAAACAAAAAAACCTTCAGGGAACACAACAAAAAATATAAAGAAAAAATGATAGAAAAAGATTTCAACTCATTTTTTCTTGTCATAGATGAAGTATGGCGAATCCTCATTATTCCCGGATTCTATATTTGCAACCCCCAGAACGATCCTCCTGACACTTCTGCAGTCATCTGTGGACCTGCGCAGAGTGGCAAAAATGCTGAGTCTCCTGACGCACATGTTCCCCGATGAAGATGAACAACGGGACACCCTGCCTGCTTGTTTCTGCTCGCACACTTTAAACAGGTGTCCTTTTGGTGGCATATTTAGTGCCACGTTTTTCCACACTTTTGTGCTTTTGGTTGGTGATTCGTTGTACTGCTCAAGTGCTGTCTAGTGCTCCCAAGTGCAAGCAGGCTGCGGCGTGCCTTACAGATGACATACATGTCGTTAGATAAGCTGCATTCAGGTATGAGTTACGGGGCCGCTGGTTCTAAGTTCAATGTTAGTGAATTACAGTATATATATTAATTAAGATGTCTTTAAACAGAAACACAGATAAAAAGGTTATGTACTGATCAGCTGACAAAAATGGAACCAGTAGTTGGCAGGAACCTAATCCTGTATTTTCTCCTAGCAGCAATATGGTTCAGTATTTGCTAATTTAGTATTTGTGGTGACACAGAACATAGAACTTGTACTTTTTTTTAAAGTAGACTTAAAAGGAAAAAGGAGATCTAAATTACATCATTAATAAGACAGGTCTAACTGATACATGTTGAACTCTATACTCTGAAAATAAGTAATATACTTCTTCGCAAGACCTCCTGAAACGTTTAGCTAATATATCATAGGGTGTTAAGAAAAATATCAGTTAAGTTCTAAATAATTAACAGTATTATTATATTGCCTAATCACCATGAATACAATTAGGAGTTACTTACAATAAAGCAAAAACACTTGCCTCAAAACCTCAAAACTAAAATTGTAGAAATCTAGAAAATAATAAAAATACTATGTACAAAACATATGAAACAAATAAAGCCGTGTTTGCAAAGAAAGCCTACAACCTATTAAAAAAGAATAAATGCAAATAAGGAGATCTGGCATCCAAAAAGTTTAGACAAATAAAACCCATCCACAGGAAACTATTAGAAATCAATAATGAGGGGTGGCCTGGGTGACTCAGTTGGTTGAGTGCCCCATTTCAGCTCAGGCCATGATCTCAGGGCTAGTGAGTTCAAGCCCCATGTCAGGCTCTGTCCTGACAGCTCAGAGCCTGCTTTGGATTCTGTGTCTCCTTCTCTCTCTACCCTACCCCTCCACTTGTGCTCTGTCTCTTTCTGTCCCTCTCTCTCAAAATAAATGATCGTTAAAAAAATTTGCGGGGGGAGGCGCCTGGGTAGCTCAGCCAATTGGGTGTCCGTCTGACTTAGGCTCAGGTCAGGTTCTCACAGTTTGTGGTTTGAGCCCTGCCTCGGGCTCTGTGCTGACAGCTCAGAGCCTGGAGCCTGCTTCTTATTCTGTGTCTCCCTCTCTCTGGCCCTCCCCCGCTCAAGCTCTGTCTCAATGTCTCAAAAATAAATAAACATTAAAAAATTAAAAAAAAATTTTTTTTAATTTGTTTGTATAAAAAAAAAAAACCAATGATGGTACAATCATAAACAAACACATTTTAAGCAAAAATCATTCAAATTAGCAAATTTAAAAACTGGTCCTCTGGGGCAAAACCATATTGATAAAAATCACTAACTTAACAAGAAGGAAGACAAATATACACCATTAGAAATGAAAGTGGAGGGAAAAAAGATCGACAGAAAATTCAAGAATCCAGACAAATACTCTTCAATCCTAAGTAACTGGAAAAATAAATGACCTAAATGGATCCAAGAACAGGTACACAGTCTCAACAGACTAATATCAAAGAAAAATCTGAGAAAACTATTAAAGGAACAACACCTCTGAAAAGGACCACAGCCAGAAAGTTTCACAGGTAAAGTCTATCAAATCTTCAAAGAACAGACCGTTCCACTGCTATTCCCATAGTACCAGAGCATGAAGAAAGCTTCCAATTTATTTTTGTAAAGCAGCATAACATTGGTACTGAAAAAGTGACAAAGGACTGCATGCACAAAAGAAAATTACAGGATCTGACTTATGAATATTAAAGTGAACAAAGAGAATCCAGGAACATACGGAAAAACCATATCAGGTATACCCATTATCAGGGGGCTCACAAAGTGATAACAAGGATGGGGCAATAATAGGATATGTTATAATATAATTTATCAAATCAATAAATAGAACAAAGGAGGAAAAGTCCCACATGTTTATCTATACATGGGTCAAAAAAGCACTTAATTCATCACCCATTCTGGATTTGAACAAACCCCAAAACCCTTCTTTTGCATGACAAATACCCTAAATATGCTATCCCCTCACCACACAAAGAGTGTGTGCACACTTTCATGTGAGAGAGACCAACACCCTTGGCACAAAAACAAAACAAAAATTTTGGGGCCAAGAACATGACCAGGTGTCTCATATAAATAATTTATAAACCCAAAACCACTCAGAGTCACTGGTAACAAAAGCAGTACGGATTAAAAACAACAGCAAGAGACAATTTCTCACCCTTCAGATTTGTGAAGATCAAAAGGTGTAGTGGGGCACCTGGGTGCTCAGTAAGTTAAATGACGGACTTTGGCTCAGGTCATGATCTCATGGTTCATGAGTTCGAGCCCCCGTGTGGGGCCCTGTGCTGACAGCTCAGAGCCTGGAACCTGCTTCAGATTCTGTGTCTCCCTCTCTCTCTGACCCTCCCCTGCTCACACACTCTCTCTCTCTCAAAAATATTTTTAAAAAAATTAAAAAAAACAAAAACCAAAAGATGAAGTAATACATCATGATGACAAAGATGTGGGGAAATAAACACTCCCAAATACTGGTCAGAATGTAAACTGGGGTGACATCTCTGTAGTGATGGAGAGGTATCCAGCAAAAATCTAAAATGCATATGCCCTTTTATGATTATTCCTTGGAACAAATTACCCACCATCCATTTCCAAATTTTGTACTTTGCCTTTGTCTAAATACTAGACCTTCATTTTATCATCTCAAACATTACATTAAAATAGTTTAACTCTACTTTTCTGTGCAACAGACTTTGGAGTTTACGAATATATTTGAAGTACATTACTTCTAAGAATTAGTTGGGGAATTCTAATTTACCTCATGAGTGTAGGCCCAGAACCATTGTTAAGTGCAGATCCACTGGTAGGACAATGTTTTCAGGTGCTTTTTTGATGAGATTCGAAAACATCCTATCCTGGTATTACACCTTTTAAAAAAAAAATTGTGGCAAAATATACAAAAGTAACTCCCCATTCCCTACCCCATCCCCTAGTTATCACTATTCTACTTTCTGTCTGTATGAATTTGACTACTCTAGGTATCTCACGTAAGTGGAATTATACAAGCAATCATCCTTTTACGTCTTACTTCACTCAAGATATTTTTGAGTTTCGTCCATGTTGTAGTATCAGAACTTCACTCCTTTTTAAAAAAATTTTATTTTTATTTACTCTGAGAGCGAGAGAGACAGACAGAGAGAGAGAATTCCAAGTAGGCCCTGCACTGTCTGTGCAGAGACATGGGACTTGAACTCATGAACAATGAGACCATGACCTGAGCTGAAATTAAGAGTTGGACGCTTAACCAACTGACCCATCCAGGTGCCCCACAATTTCACTCCTTTTAAGGTTAAATGAATAGTCTGCTGCACATACATACCACATTTTATCTGTCCATCAACTGTTACTACCTTTTGATTATTGTGAATAATGCTATGAGCATGGGTGTACAAATACCTGAGTCCTTGCTTTCAGTTCTTTGGAGTAAATACCTAGGAATGCAACTGCTAGATCACGTTATTCTATTTTAAATTTTTTGAGGAATTATCCTACTATTCTCCACAGAAGTTTTATATTCCCACCAGCAATGCACAGGGTTGCAATTTTTCCATATTCTTTGCAACACTATTTTCTATTTCTGTTTTTTTTTTTTAACGGTCATCTTAATAGATGTGAAGTGAGATCTCTTTGTGGTTTTGACTTACATTTCCCTAATGATTAGTGATGTTGAGCAACGTTTCTTGTGCTTATTGGTCACCCGTTTATCTTCTTTGGAGAAATGTCTAAGTCCTTCATCCACTTTTTAAGTTGCGTTTTGTTGTTGTGACCAAGTTTTAGGAGTTCTTTACATGTTATGGATATTAATCATTTACCAAACACATGACGTGCAGATAACTTCTCTCATCGTATGGGGCGCCTCTTCACTTTGTTGACAGTGCTTGGCACTATAGTTTAGAAGGGGATCAACTCTGCCTCCGATTCAGGTAAAGCACAGGAAACTAGAGGCTGAGAAAACTATGGACTACATGTTGGACTAAGAATAGATTTTACATTTTTAAAGGATTGTTTAAAAAAAAAAAAACAGCCACCACCTACACAGAGAAGAATATGTGGCAAAGAGCATAGATGGCCTGCAAAGCCTCAAATATCCACTGTTTGGCCTTTTATTTAAATGTGAACTTATATTTAAAGAAAATACTTGAGAGCTTTCCAATGCGCACAAGAGCCTTTAAAGCCTCTTGGAAGGACTAATGCTTTTGTCTGTTTGTTTAAATAATTTAAGCTAACCCCCACGGCTGGAGGTTATAGCTTGGGAAAGTCTCAAACTCCATTACAAAGCCTAAGCAGTATGCTGAATGAAGACCATTTGTAACATCCTATGGCAATGCTAACAAATTACTTAGGAAACCCCGATTACCTGCTAATGTCTTAAAATATAGCTGAAAAATCAAAACTTAAAAGCGCTTTCTTCTGAAAAATTCCCAAATGCAATCTGTCATGTCCATTATTACCTTCCTTGTATAAAATATTCACTCTTATTCTTTAAAAGGTTAATGAAAAACTGAATTTAGTGGCTCCAAACACAAAGGACGTGCCCAGAAACACTTCCGTAACCTGTTAAATTGAAACGGTTAGTTAAGTTTACACGATCCAAGAATCAGGAGTCATTTCTTTCCTGTAGCATTCACTCTTGCTATTTAGCAAACTCTTTTCTACTTGAACGGAACTCTGTAGGTGAATACAAGCATAAATGTGGTAAGGGATCCCTAATCTATAGCCTCCTCTTCTTAGCTCCCCAAAACCATCTTGTAAACGGTAAAGCAGTTATACCTGTGCTTTTTAGGAACAGTGATTTTCATGTGCTGCACATCAAAAACTTTGAGAAATTTTATATTTTTAGCCATTCACTTGCCATGAGTTGTATTAATGTCATGATGATACAGAGTTGTGATAGGATGTGGTATGGTGGAAAAGTCTAGACTTGAAGGTAAAATTTCACCCCACCAGGTAACCTTTACTGTGGTCTCAGTCTCATTTGTGAAATGGAAACTGAAATAGTGTGATACACCTAGAGAAAACTCAATCAATAAAAATTCCATAAATACCATTTGCCCTTTCTCCTTGAAAGCAGCAAAGAATAAAACAAAGTAGGCAATGTGTTCTGTTTTTTCCTACATTCATGTAGAAGTGACTCTGACATCGGGAGTGTTGAATGTGAAATTTAGTGGATGGTGGTAGCTTTTAGTTCTCTGATCAATTACTGTAGGCAGGAAAAGCCTGTAGTCAGTATTGGCCCTACTGCTAGTAACATTAGTTTATGTTGTAAAATCTCCCGTATTACACGATGGAGATGGTGCTAACTTTTACAACACGAAGAAGCCAGTGAAACTCACAAAACTAGGCATTTAGAAGATTATCTTTGCATATCTAAAGAAAGTTTACTAAGTGAGTTATTACACTTCACATTACTACATATTCTAATGAACTGGGATATAATTTGGGGGGGGGGGGCAACTCCCCCTACCATAAGCTCAGGTCATCAAACTTTTATAGGAAGACAGAAAGAAAAAAACCACAATAACACCAAAAATGTTACTTTCCTACTCCTTAATATTCCACATAAGGTGCATTACTGGATCAGCTTAAAATGTAAAGTAGCCAGTATGGTATGACAGATATTGAAGTAAATCAGATGTAGACTTAGAAACTGCATTTAAAAAAGAAAAAATTCTATCTAACGGCCTTTAGAGATGGTACTGAAGAATTATCTGATAACTAATCTTTCCTATGTCAGGATCTAAAATTGCTTCACATTAAAGGCTGTGTCGTATTACCTAGTAGTCATCACTAGATCAACCACTAAACGGACTCCTTTTCAGAGGACAAAAAAAGGAAATTCAGAGTCCCCATCTCCTTAGGCAGGGTTCTTTTCCTTTTTAGTATCCCAGGTATTGACTTTTACCTAAGGAGTGTGCTTAAAACAAGGCAAAAAATATTTAAAGGTGGTGGTGATGGGGGTGGGGGGGGGTGGGGTTTCCATTAATTCCTTTTTGCTTGTACCTGAGAAAACAGTGGAGTTTGTAAAAGTTAATATGAGCGATGTGTCAAGTGCTTCCGCACCTTCCATCTCACCACCTGTCAGGGGCAGTTCTGATTAGGAAAATGACAATGGACTAGCAGGATAGTTGTATTAATTCAGTGAGGATGAAACTTCCGGTCATGATAATGTTTAACAATTTTCTT
This sequence comes from Panthera tigris, assembly GCF_018350195.1. Taxonomy (NCBI): domain Eukaryota; kingdom Metazoa; phylum Chordata; class Mammalia; order Carnivora; family Felidae; genus Panthera; species Panthera tigris. The sequence goes on along the minus strand of NC_056669.1, from coordinate 38,920,007 downwards.
TCTACATACATCTGCCTCACCTACTAAAGTGAATCTCTGGTGGACACGAACCACATGCTTTCCACATCTGTACTGCTAATGCCAATAGGACGGCAAGGTTGTAACAGATACGGATGAAAGCAATCAAGACAAAGTCCCAATAGTAAATCAGTTATAAGATAACCTTTAAATACTACATAGCAACCATAAAACACGAGGGACAAATGGGAAAATAGAAAAACATGTTTCAATAGTGAATTCACCAAGTACCACATAGAGGCCCAAAGTTTAAGTAAATGGTCATTAACCAGAAGTTCCTAAACTGCAGATTGAGAAAGACAGCATTGATGGTGATCAAGCCCATTTCAACATTTTAGAAAGCCCAGAGGACACTGTGTATTTACCTATGGTAATACTGCTAGCAAGACCCTATGTTTCTTCCTTTTTACCCAAAATAATACCAGCTCGGTAGGGTTAGATTTCATCTTACACTGGTTAAGATGTTCTGATCACAATTATGTATTATTTTGATTAATAAGGGCTCTTGTTGCATATGTCCCCTGCCCCCACACAATTAAATCAGTTTTAGAGGAGAGCAAAAGGGAAAAAAGGGAATGTCAGCAAGCAGAATACTGGTAGGGTGAGCTGGTGTAAATCAAAGGCAGCTATCTTCGGCCAATCCCTGTTCAGTCCATCAATCAAACCTCGGTCCTGTGGACTGATTCCTCTATAAACAAACCTACTAGTCATTCTAACTTAAATTGACATATAAGCACAAGAATTTACAGCAGGAATTACCTCCCGAACTTCATCATCTTCTTCATTAGTGTTTTTTTGCCTGCTTTCTCTGAAACGGCGTACCTGTATTAAAACAGAGTAAATCATAAACATGTTGCTTATTCCTATCATGTAAATATAAATGTGCTACAATTAAGAAATGCTTTCTAGGGGTGACTGGGTGGCTCAGTCAGTTAAGTGGCTGACTTCAGCTGAAAGTCATGATCTTGCAGTCTGTGAGTTCGAGCCCCATATTGGGCTCTGTGCTGACAGCTCAGAGTCTGGAGCCTGCTTCAGATTCTGTGTCTCCCTCTCTCTGCCCCTCCCCTGCTTGCTCTCTGTCTCTCTGTCAAAAATAATAAACATTAAAAAAAAAAAAAAAAGAAATGCTTTCTATTACAACAAAAAACTTAGAAATATAAGTACAGTTTTGTCTCACAAAACACTGATTAAAAAATCGTATTTTTCTAGTGACTTACATTAAAATTTCAGAATTGTACTATATAGGCCCTAAGCAAAACTGTATTACCTCCTGTCGAAATGTTCCAGATCACTGAAAAAGTCTATCAAACTGCAGAAGAAAAAATAATTTAACACCTATGGGTGCTACACTTCAGTAAAATAGTTAAAAACAAAAATCTCTTCTTTCAGAGGCTTGAAGTATTTATTATATGGCTCAAATCATTCTTAGGCACTTGGGTGTAAGAGATTCAGGAGGCTCTCTGAAATGGTAATGCGAAGTGGGTGGGCCTCTAAAGATCACTTTACTACTGAATGTTTACCATTGGCTGATAATGGTCCCGGAACCAAGAGGGATACTACAGATTTTTTTTTAATTGTTGCTCAACAAGGCTCTTATAGTACAGTTACATAATTAGAGAAAAGCTCTATTTGTTTAATAATTTGTTTGGCATCTATTTACTGAGCACCCATTATGTGTCCAGCACTATAGGAACTGAGAATACACTGAAAACAGCTACAAACTCTGTCCCCCAGGAGTACAATTGTGCATGCGCGCAAGTGTGTGTGTGCGCACGTGTGTGTAGCCAATAAATGAAAACAAAATAAGAAGTTCTATTGCATTTTAGAAGGTGGATTGGATTGAGTTAATTTACAACTAGACAGAAAACTCTAGGCTCTTCTCTGGGGAGCCTTTAGCTGGGGCCGTTTATTTACTGATGGTTTTCAATCTGCACAACCAGGTTTGAAGCGTGGCTTGACTATGTGACCAGAGGGGTATAAAAGATCTCCTGGGACCTTTTGCACAGATGTTGGTGTTCAATCCAGGGACTACTGTGTGGATACGACGACATGGGGAGCTTATATATGCCTGGGGTCTCCCAAGTCCCTAATGTCTGCCCATACTTTTTCTTGATGCACTAGATCCTTTGCCTTTAAAGAAAAACCTTAGGGGTGCCTGGGTGGCTCAGTGGGGTAAGCGTTTGACTCTTGATCTCAGCTCAGGTCATGATCTCACAGTTCGTGGGTTTGAGCCCCTTGTGGGGCTCTGCGCTGACAGCACTGACCCTGCTTGGGATTCTGTCCCTCTCTCTCTGCCCTTCCCCCACTCTCTCTCTCTCAAAATAAACAAAAACAAACAAACAAAAAAAAACCAAACCTTAGATGAAGAATGCTCAGTGAAGTCTGGAGTTCTTCAAATATCTGAATCTGTGAAATCCTGGCAAAAGACAGTAAGTATGCAGAGAAAAATAAAGCAGGAAGAGGATGAGCAATGCTGAGAGGTCACATCTGAATAGGATGACCACGGAAGGCCTGAGAAGGTAATTTATGAACAAAGATTGTAGAAGGAAATGAATCTTGCAAATGATTAGGGAAGAACACTCTAATCAAAGCAAACAATGTGTTTTGTAAAGGCACTGGGGGCAGAAGTACGCATGGTGTGTGTAATAAATAGCAAGGAGGTTGCTGTGGCTCAAGCAGACTGGATGGGAAAAACCTAAGGGAAAGCCAGACTGAACAGGGCCTCGTGAAAAACTACAGGGGCTTTTTCTTCACGCGGGAGTGACTGGATCTGAAATATGTTAGGATCACTGACAGGTGAATTGAGAATGGGGGGTGGAGGAAGAGCACAGGTAGAAAAAGAGAGAGTTTGGAGGGTACTGGAAGAATCTAATCAAGAAACAGCAATGCAGGTTGGACCACCGGTAGTGACAAAGGCGTGAGAAGCAGATTCTTTATGTATTCTGCAGTAATGCCACAGGACATTTACAGAGTCAGGACACAAGTGACATAACGGGAAGAGTCAAGGATCACTTCAAGGTTTTTGGCCTGAGCAACGGAAAGAACGGTGTTTCCACTAGGACACGACACGGAGTAAAGGCTGAGAACAGAGCAATTCAGATTGGGGAGTGTTAGCGGCTGAAGAGGTCTACTAAGCATCCAAGTAGAAATGTCTAGCAGGCTGCTGGCCACAGAAATCTTAAGCTGAGAGGAGAGGTCTGGGCTAGACTTTTGAAAGTCACCACCAAACAGATGGAATTTAAGTCCAGGCAGCTAGATGAGATTATAAAGGGAGTATGCAGATGAAGGAGAGCTCCAAGGACTGAGTTCTAGGGACTCCAACAAAAGAGGTGGAGAGATGACAAAAACAACAGAAGCAGAGAAGAGGACCAGAAGACTGTGGGGTCCAAAAGCCAAAGAAAAAAATGGCTTCAAGAAGAGTTCAACTGAGATTTAAGATGAACTGACAAGTGGATTTAGCAAGAGAAGTCACTGGTGACTCTGAATGAGCAGCTTCACTGGAATGATGGGGTCAACCCACCTGGACGATGGGCGTTAAGGGAAAAGGGAGGGAGAAAAATCGGGGCAGCAAATACAGAAAGCCCTGAAGCAATTCTGCTGTAAGAGGGAACCAATGAAGTAGAGTAGTTGCTAAAGGGAAATGGGACTGAAGAGGTTCATTTGCTGTTTAAGCTGAAAGAAATGACAGTGTCTGTCATGATTCAGGAGAGGGGATAAAATTGTTTTTTAAAATGGCACAGTATGTAATAGTGCTCTAGGTGGCATGTGCCTCACCAAAAGTGCTAAGTCACTCAAGCAAGAGAAATGAGTCAGTAAAAATACTGTGTAGGCACTGTGTGCCCGCAGTGCTCCAGGACTTTACACGTATTGTTTTCACCCTCACAACAACCTTGACGGAGGTTCTGTCATTATCCCCATTTTATGTATGAGAAAACTGAGGTGGAGAGTAGTTAAAAAACTTACTGATGGTTACACAGGTACTAAGGGTTTTGATTTTGAACACAGGCCGCTTGGTCCAGAGTCCGCGCTCTTAACTAATACATAGCCCATCCCTCATGCACCCTCTCAGGAGTCATGACATCTCTCTGGGTTGGAGATGGTTTTTTGCTTTACTGTTTTTTTTGTTTTTTTTTTTTTTAAAGAGTAATTTTAGGTTCATAGAAAAATTGAGAGGAAGGTACAGAGATTTCCCATATACCCTCCTGACTCACACATGCAGACTCCCCTATTATCCATGTCCCCCTCTACCAGGAATTGGGACATTTGTTATAACAGATGAGCCTACACTGACACATCATAATCACCCAAGTCCATCGGTAGTTTTTTGTTTTTTTTCAAGATTTTCTTTTTAAGTAATCTCTACATCCAATGTGGGGCATGAACTTACAACCCCAGAGAGATCAAGAGCCTGGCAGGCTCAGTCAGGCGGCCCCCAAAATCCATAGTTTATAGTTCACTCTTGGTGTCATATGTTCTGAGTCTGGAAAAGTGTGTAATGACATGTATCTACCAGTATAGTATCATATAGAACAGTTTCATTGTCCTAAAAATCCTCTGTGCATTTATTCATCCCTCTTCTTGCCCCTCACTCAGCCCCTGCAACCTCTGATCTTCTTGCTGTCTCTATGGTTTTGCCTTCTTCAGAATGTTGTATGGTTGAAATCGTACAGTTTATAGCCTTTTCAGACTAGTTTTTTCATTTAGTAATACGCATTTAAATTTCCTCCATGTCCTTTCACAGACTGACAGCTCGTTTCTTCCTAGCCCTAAACAAGACTCCCTTGTCTGAATGTTTCACAATTTATTCACCCATTCACCTACTGAGGAACATCTTGGTTGCTCTCAAGTTGTAGCAATTATGAATAAAGCTGCCATCCACATCTCTGGGCAGGTTTTTATGTGAACGTACCACTTTCAACATCTCTGGGTAGATATGACTGCTGGATCATATGGTAAGAGAATATTAAGTTGTTTAAGAAACTGCCGAACTGTCTTCCAAAGTGACTGTACCACTTTGTATTTCCACTGGCAACGAGTGAGCATTCCTTTTGTCCACATCCTCACCAGCATTTGGTGTTGTCAGGGTTCTGGATTTTGGCCATTTTAATAGGTGCACAGTGGTATACTTCACTGTTAATTTGCATTTCCCTGATGACATAGGATATACAACATGTTTTCTTTAAAAAAAACTTTTTTAATGTTTATTCATTTTTGAGAGACAGAGTGCGAGTGGGGGAGGGTAGAGAAAGAGGGAGACACAGAATCTGAAGCAGCCTCCAGGCTCTGAGCTGTCAGCACAGAGCCCGACACGGGGATCAAGCTCATGAACTGTGAGATCATGACCTGAGACGAAGTTGGACGCTCAAACGACTGAGCCACCCAGGAGTCCCTATTTTTTTTCTTTAATTTACTTATTTATTCTTGGGAGAGAGAGAGCACATGTGCTCGTGACCGGGGCAGAGGCAGAGAGAATCCTAAGCAGGCTCTACGTAGTCAGAACTGTGAGATTGTGAGAACTGTGACACCATGACCTGAGCCTATCAAGAGTTGGAGACTTAACCGACTGAGCCACCCACGTGCCCCTAGAACATGTTTTCATCATAAACTTACTTGACATTTGTACATATTTGGTGAGATGTTTATTAGGTCTTTGGTCCATCTTTATATCGGGTTACCTATTTTCTTATTGTTGACTTGTAACAGTTATTTATAGTTTTTGAATAATAGTCCTTTACCAGATGTTATCTTTTATAAATATTTTCTCCTTAGATCTGTTGCTTGTCTTCTCATTCCTTTGACACGGTCTTTCACTGAGCAGGTTCTCATTTTTATAAAGTCCAGCTTATTAATCCTTTGTTTCATGGATCACACCTTTGGTGTTGTATTTAAAAAGTCATTGCCACACCCAAGATCATCTGGGCTTTCTCATACGTTATCTCCTAGGAGTTTCACAGTTTTACATTTACATTTGGGTGGGATGTCATGTTTTATTTTTAGCAATTAATTGAGAAATGCATTCCTGCCAAAAATTTATAAACCCCATACACCCAGTGTCACAGTGTGAGTGATTTTAGAATGTGGAATACTTATGTTGACTGTTGAAGTGCTTGGCATGGAACATTACAAGTTGCATACTGACATCACAGGAACCATGTTGACTGACTAAAAGCACCAAAATCAAAGTCAAAGGGAATGAGTTTTAAAAATAATGTTTTGTTCTTCTGCTTAGAGGGAATCTGGAAGATACAGTAAATGATCCCCTATAATCCCATTACCTGAATATAACAACTGATAACGTTTGAAATATTTTCTTTCATTCTTTGCATGCATACACACATTCATATATAAAATAAAAACTCACTGGCACCATTCTGTATGTAGTTTTAAATCTTCGGAATTCTTTCCCCACATAACATTGAAAATATTTTTCCATCCTCTTCAAAAGTGTAATTTTTAATAATGTCTGCATAGTATCTAGTATGTATGTGCCAACATTTACTTCAAAACATTTTCCAATTTTCCCACTGCAGACAACACTTAAATTACTCCATATGCAAATCTCTATCTCACTGTTGTCTTGGGAAAATTTCCCAGGGCTGAGTTAAAGGTCAAATCTTAAGCCTCTTGATGCACGCTGACAAAATGCCTTTCGGTGCAGTAGCTCAATCTTGATACCCTACAAGCAGCATAGGAAACACTTTCCTCAAATTGCTGTCACTTGGACAAATAAAAACTACATTTGAGTTTCATTTTTCTTTCCTTTTTTTTAAGTAGGCTTCACACCTGGTGCAGAGCCCAACGTGGAGCCTGAACTCATGACCCTGAGATCAAAACCCAAGGTGAGATCAAGAGTTGGATGGACACTTAACTGAACCACCCAGGCGCCCCCAAAATACATGAGTTTCTTTGATTATCCTCGGCTAAGCACCACTTTCATACGCTTATTACCTGTTTGTATTTCTTTTGTGAACCACTTATTCATGTCTTTGTTCATTATTCTATGAAATGTTTACTACTTTTCTTAAGACTATTATAAAGGTACTACAATAACATTGAGTATCAACCTTTTTTCTGCCCACATACAAATATTTTCTCCACGTCAGTACATTTTGATTTTTTGATACTTTGAGACATGCAAAAATTAACAATTTCTATGCAAACTTAGAGCTTTTCCTTTGATTCTTCCACTGTTTTTCTGCTTACAGAGAATGCATTTTCTAGATGACATTCAAAACCTCAAACAAAGCTTACTAAAAAACTGAAAATCAGAACAGAAATTTTCACCCTATACGGTTTGTCTTAAAGCATTTTCATGATCTTTGGGAGAAGATGCCATCCATGGGGAACAAAGCTAACATTTAATGGGTAGCAATCATGTTTCAGATTCTGTTCTAGACCTTCTCTACTTTTAATTCTCATTTTGCGATCTCAATTTTACAGATGAGGAAACTAAACACATCAGAGAGGTTAAACACTGGTCTATCAGAAAGGAAGTCAGAGGTACTTTTAAGGAGAGAGTATCCAATTAGACTTATCCACCAAATGAGTTACCTCTTCGTCGATTTTATCTTCTAAGGCATCAATATGACGTTCTTTAAGAAATCGCTGTGTTTTTTCCAATTGGTATTTCACTAATTCCTCTATGGCATCTTTTTCTTCCTTGTCCACAAATTCTTGTACTGCTTCGCCCATTCCCCTTTCGGTTAGAAGTGAGAGCTGCACATTCTATAAAAGAGGTACAAACCACTGCCACTGGATGCAGAAATCAGGATCTATTCCTTACCAAATAATTCTATCCGAGCAAGAAAAATTATAGTCTAATGTTACCAGGGGAAAAAGACAAAAAAAGTTATCTAGTTATTGAAGGGAAAACAAAACAAAACAATGGGCAGTAATTAAGCCTACTAACAAATATTCAGGGCTAGAAAAAGCCAAGTAAAAACCAGATACAGGAGTAGTGTAAAGACAGGAAGAATGCAGAGGCCCTAGTGGTTGGGATAAATGGTCCTGAAATGGTAGCCAATGACTAAGAGACTAGGTTAACCAGTGCAGCAGGCAGAATGATGGCCCCTAAACATGTCCACATCCTAATCTCTGGGACCTGTGAGTATATTGTAAGGCAAAGGATAATTGAGCGTACAGATTACTAATCAGCTGGCCGTACAATTGGGAGGTTACAGGGACTATGCAAGTGGGCCCAGTGTAATCACAACAGGGGGTGAGAGGGAGATGGAACTGGCAGGAAATGGCCAGAGAAATAGAACATTGCTGGCTTTGGAGGTGGAAGAAGCAGGCTGTGAACCAACAAATGTGGACACCTTTAGAAGCTGGAGAAGATAAGGAAATGGAGTCTCCCCTAGAGTCTCCAAAAAGGAACACACAACCCCACTAATACCTCGGTTTTAGGCCAGTGAGACTGGTGTCAGATTTTTGACCTACAGAACTCTAAGACAATAAATCTGTGTTAATTTAAATTATTAAGTTTGTGGAGACTTGTTTCAACAGCAATAGGAAACGAATACAGCCAGATCTTAAAGTGACATATACTCATGCCAACAAAAAGTCGCTGCACCGTCCCGTGGCTATATTCCTCGAGTTCTGAAACTACATCCGGATGTGAGAAAAGTAAATCCTGGATTCAGAAACATTCGGTAGAGAAAAGAAGGAAGAACAGAACAACATCAACAACAACAGCCACAATAATAATACCATCAAGCACTGATTTTTCTTAATGTAGAGTAACTATACATGAGTATAATTCATTCTTACCCTACTTACTTCATAGAGACCTTGTGAGGATCCTCTACGTTTACTTATTTATTTTTGAGTGTTTATCGTTCAGGGAGAGTGAGAGAGAGCGTTTGCAAGGGAGGGGCAGACAGAGAGGGAGACAGAATATCAAGCAGGCTCTGCTGGCAGCACAGAGCCCAATGCAGGGCTCGAACTCACAGACCACCGTGAGATCATGGCCTGAGCCGAAATCAGTAGTTAGGTGCTTAACCAAATGAGCCAACCAGGCGCCCCTCGTTTCAAGTATCAACTATACATGACCCAAATTCAAGTCTGCTATCATAAGATAGCCATTATTCAAAATGTAAACTGTAAATAAGAAATTACCTTTTCCGCAGTTTGAAAATACTGTTTTACAAGGTCTTCTACTCTTAGAGTTGTGCCTTCTGAAGGTTTTGTGATTAACTTCCCTAAGTTGATTTCTTCTCCTAGAAAAAAGAAGTCCGTGGAAAAACAGTAGCTTCCATTACAGTGTTAAAGTACCCAAACTTATGGCAAGTCTGGCTCAGTGGAGGCGGAATGGCCAGACCGTATCAACAATCAGCTTGAGGCATTTTGAGGCAAAAACATGGCATTTCTACTGACAGCTGCAGTCTCCTCCTCAAAGCTCGTATTTTTCCACATCTCTAAGTACTACGTCTCCTACAGCACAGGGTGGTCTTCAGACCTCTGGGGATCTCCAAAACGACTTCAAGGGATGTTCAGGGACAAAACTACTTTCATAACACCGAGATGTTATTTACCTTTCCCACTATACTGACAATTACAAAAGCAATTTTGGGTAAAATCGCCAGTTCCTCATTACAAACCAAGGCAGCAGCTTGGAACTCTGCAACAGTCACCACCACACACGCACAGCTCAAAACAAAACAAAAAGACAGCCAGTTTCACTCATGAATGTCTTAGATGAAACTATAAAAATATTGATTTAATTAAATCTCAGCCCTGAGGTATATGCCTTTTTAATAGTCTGTGAGACAAATGGGATGTATGCTTACAGCACTTTTGCTGCTTTCTGAAGCAGGATAGTTGTTGCAAAAACAGCAGGTGAAGAATAAAAAGAGTATTGGGTAGGAAGCCAAGAAGCATAGGGTCCAGTATCTACTCTGCTGGTAACTCTTGTCAGGGAAACAAATATTAGCTGTCTGACATACTGGACCTGGCCATGAAAACCCAATGATAAGACAGGATCCCTGCCTGTGAGAACAAATGATTACAATTAAGGTGGGAAGTGCCACATGAGGGAAGAACAGAGAATATGACTCACAGGAAAGAAATGAATTAATCTTCTCAGAGAAGGTTGAAAATAACGTGCAAATATCAAATGCAGCTATATCATTTGAATCAAGACCTCCAGAATGAGTAAGATTCACAAGGCAAAACAGGAAAAAGAAAAAAAATTTGATGCAGAGGGAAAAATACGTGCAATGGCCTAGAGGGTAAAGAGGCACAAAGTTCAGTGTGCCTCTTGCAAAGTACTAGAGACAAGTAAACAGAAATCGTTTCTAAATTTCAAGACAGAATTAACATCATGACTTCCTAAGTATGAAGTCATGCCAGACACTGTGATAAGACCGTTTACACGCAGTGTGTCTTCTAATCCTTAACCACAGTTCTGTGAGGCAGGCTCACGTACTATCCTGATTTCACAAACAAGAAAATCAACCATCAGATAGGTTATGTACTTTTGTACAATGTCACACACGTAGTTAAGAAGCAGAGCTGACCAAAATAACAAGAAATGCTTTCAATAAAACACACAAAAACGTTGTTTTTTTTAAGTTTATTATTTATTTGGGGGGGGGGGGGGAGAGAGAGAAGAATGCCAAGCAGGCTCTACACTGTCAGCATAGACCACCATGCAGGGCTCGAACTCACGAATCGACAGAACATGACCTGAGCCAAAATCGAGAGCTGGATGCTTAACTGACTGAGGCTCCAAAGTGCCCCTTCTGTTTTGCAATTTATGTTTAAACCAAAAAGGAATCATTAGAATAAAACTGACTATGGATGAAACTCAAGTAACAACATACTATTTCTATATTCTGTATTATTATGATCTCAAGGGATTGATAAGGATGGACAATTAAAGAAAACCATGATCAATAAGCAACTAGTTAAAATTCATAGCATAAGAAAGTAATTATCTGACACAGATTTTTTCCTAAAACAGTGTTTTATGAGTTCCACTTAAATACCTGAACGAGGGGTACCTGGCTGGCTTATTCGGTTAAACATCTAACTCTCGATTTCGGCTCAGGTCATGATCTCATGGTTCATGAGTTTGAGCCCAAAGTCTGGCTACATTGTGGGGCTACGTGCTAACAGCACAGAGCCTGCTTGGGATTCTCTCTCTCTGCCCCTTCCTCCACTCGTGTGTGTGGACTCTCCCTCTCCCCCTCTCTCTCAAAATAAATAAATATCTGAACCAATGTTTCAGGTTGAATTAATAGCATGGAAAATTTGGTCACAATTTGACATTGAAAACAGAAGCTCCATTAAAGCTCGGTTAATAAAAACCTAAACAGCTTACCTATAAAAAAAAAAAAAGATATTTTTCTATAAAAATTCTCTGACTCAATAGTTTTAAGAAGAACCTCTATATTTAACATGATCAGTATTTCTAATGAAGCAGCACTATTTCAGTTGGATGGCCTTTTTTATAAATACATTTAAAATAAGAACAATTAGGGGCACCTGGGTAGCTTTGTTAGTTAAGCATCCGACTCTTGGTTTTGGCTCAGGTCATGATCTCACACGGTTCGTGAGATCAAGCCTCAAGACAGGTAGCGTGGAGCCTGCTTGGGATTCTTTCCCCACCCCTCCCCCGCCCCTCCCATGTTCGCACATGTGCTCGCTCTCTCTCAAATAAAACGTTTAAAAAAAATGCAATTAGTTATTATGAAATTTAATTGGAACTTAATTATGTGGTCATCAGAGACATCAAATACCTCTTATTCCAAGACTCGAGTTGTCCTAAATCCTGTATACTCAAAAGTTGAAATACTTGCATAAAATTTGAGTATATTCTCTAAACATTAACAATGTATAGTCAATAATGTATACTTTGAGCAATAAATCTCTAAAGTCTGTGTGTACTGTTAGCAGCACTATTTTCACAAACTATGTCTGCAGAGAAAATGTCCCTTTCTTTATTAACATCCACAGGTTTAAAAATGATGGCTATCTAATGTTTAGAAGACGAGATTTAATTATTCCGGTATCAGCTTGCCCAAGATATGAGAAATAATCACAAAAACATTTCCATTAGTTTATATTCCTTTTACTAAAACCTGATTTTTATACATCCTATAAAAAGCATTTTTTTTAATCTGTAAAGGTAACTGGCTTACCTGTGTTCTCCTTTTGTTCTCTGTGCCTGAAAAAATGGATAACATCTTTTGGGTTAGCTACCCGATCCACAAATTTCTGGCTAAAGCGAAGAACACTGAAAGGTTCAAAACCTCCACTATAGTCCACCTGGAAATACAAAGCAAGCTATGAAGGCCTGGAAACAGTTTACCAATTCCATTATTTATGTTGCTGCTTTTAAGATAGTAAGTTAATGTTCTATAATTCATGTTAAAAAATCATGATGGTGTTACACCTTTTATTCTACTGAGGAAATAAAGCTTCAAAGGTTTCTAAGCTTACACAAGACACTTTGCTTGATGGAATCAAGATACAGCAAGAATTCCCACAAGATCTGAAGGAGTTACTCTTCCCAGGATAACACTGAGCCTGGGCACCAGGAGTACCATCTGGAAAGGAGGGGAAGTTTCTAAACGGGAATATTTAAAAATTTTTTTTTTAACGTTTATTTATTTTTGAGACAGAGAGAGACAGAGCATGAACGGGGGAGGGTCAGAGAGAGGGAGACACAGAATCTGAAACAGGCTCCAGGCTCTGAGCTGTCAGCACAGAGCCTGATGCAGAGCTCGAACTCACGGACCGCGAGATCATGAACTGAGCCGAAGTCGGATATTTAACCGACTGAGCCACCCAGGCGCCCCTAAACAGGAATATTTAAACTTTCAAAACAGAAAGAAAATTCTCCACTGAAATAAAAGGCTGGCCCTAGATGCATTAGTGAATTGCTATCATCTCAGGGATATACTCTCACACTGAGGAATAAATGCTCGGAAGATCCATGCAGAAACAGAATCAAATGTGTTAGCTTTGAGAAATGATTACCTTTAAAACACAGTATCTGTTTACAACAGTCACTCTCCAGGCAGGCTCTAAGTTAACAAGTTTATGGTCATACTTTCACAAAGAGAAATACATACATCTTTTTCCAAGAGAAATAATCATTTCCCTAAACTAGCTGTTCTAAAAACAGGCTCTGGGAACTAACATTGTGCTGCATCGCTGGCCTATCCAAACTATTCCCTAACCTCCACCCAATTTATACTCTTCATCACTCTTAGCACTAGCTGGCATTCTGTTCATTTATTTGCTATCTATTTTTTATGTCTCTCCTCATACCTCCATCTCCCATAAGCCCCATAAATTAAAAACATCTTCTATGTTACCATCACTGTGTCCCTCAGCATGCAGAACAGAATGTACTTCAAGTGTTTGCTCACTTACTCATAAAATTAACATGGGTCCCCTAGTTGATATAACATACTTTGGAATATTACATACATAAAAATATTTGTTATTTTGTTTCATGAATTTACTGTGTTTAGGAAAAGGAATGCCAACTTTCTATTTAAGTTTGGTTAGTTCTAATGGTATCAGACAAACATAGATGAGAAACATGCGATCTTCTAACCTGACAAAGAGAACAATGTGGTTCTCCCAAAGCAACTATGTATTATATCACTACCACGTCCACGTTATATAGCAGAAAATGCTAAATGCTCACGCTACAGGGTCGCCCCAAAATTCTTCACACACTTTCTCAATTATACTCCAGCTTAACCTGATTCGTAATCTTCTGCTCTGAAGAGCCACAAAACTTGTTCACTAAGCAAACTTCATTGAGGGGTCCACAGCGTGCTAGGTACTCTGTGAAGGGCCTATTTTTACATCACCATAAAAAAGCATAATCTTGGTTGTCAAGAAATTCACAAGCTGACTGGCAAGACAAACATGTAGATAACTGCCAGCAGAATGTGAATGGTACTAGAACAAGTACGTACAAAGCAGACCGAAGACACAAAGGAAGAAGCATTGCTTCTGAAGGGAGGTCAAGAAAGGCTCCTAGAAGAGGGGAAACTTTAAGTGGATGTTGAAAGAAATGCTATGGAAGGAGAGCAGCACACTCCACACAGCAGGATCAGCAGGGACAAACGTATGAAAGAGGAAAATAAACTCTACTGGGCCCAGGGAACGGCAACTTTTAACCTAATATGGCTGGAGCTTAGAAGGTTCTGGCAGAAAAGGGAGGAAGAAGCCAAAGAGTTTGGTTTTGACCAGGTCATATAAACCCTTCAATGCCATGCAAGAGTGTAGACTTCTTCCTGTTAGCACTAGGGGACCATTAAGTCCCTTTCAGCAGGAAAGACGTGCAAGACTGTGTTTTACAAGGATGATTTTGGCATTAGTGTGAATAGACTAGAGGTGGAGAGAGGGGGAAAACTAATGGCAGAGTCAGGTAGGAGGCTGCAGTTACAGGCCAGATAAGAGAGAATGAAGGCTCAATCTCAGCAATGACAATGGAATAGAAGGCACCAGATTACTTCCTGTGCAAAGGTCAATTATGTAATTCATTTAAATTTTGTGAATCTATGAGGTGCAAACCTAGGTCATACACTGGTTTGAACCCATTCATGCCTGAACCCAGGCATGGCTTCGACTGTTCTCTCTTTACCTTCATACTCCACATCCCAGAGTTTCTCAAATTTTAACGTGCATACAAATCTCTCGGTGATCTTATTAAAACGCAATTCAGGGGCACCTGGCTGGATCAGTTGGCAAAACATGCGACCCATGATTTTGGGGCCATGACTTCGAGCCCCACACTGGGGGTAGAGATTCACATAAAAAAATAAAATCTTTAAAAAATGCAATTCAGTGGGTCTGATGTAGGGCTTGAGATTCTGCATTTTTAAGAATTTCCCAGGTGATGTCAGGGCTGCTGTTGTGATTATTCTTTGAGTACCTGGGTTTAGGGGGGCTCACGGACCTCAACAAGGAGGTTTAAGCTAGAGGTAAAGATTTGGGAATCATCACTCCATAGGTGGTCATTAAAGCCACATGCCTAGGCTGAAATGGAAGCTCAGAGAGAGGATGGGTCAAACATAACTCGGAGAGAATGCCACAGTGATTCAGTCAGATGAAAACAATTTACTGGCTTTGACAACTGAAGGCCATCTTTCCCACCTGAGATGGTGGGGTGAGAGCCTTGCTTATAGTGGACTGGGGAACAGAATGTTAGATGCACAGTAAGAGCTATGTATTTGGAGGGATTTGGAAGAAAATAAAGACAGGCAGAGCTAGCTGCAGGGAAAGGCACAGGGACAAAAAAAAAAAAAAAGAGTTGTTACTTTGTTTATATGATGACAGAAAACGGCAGTAGCTTTACAGGCATAGGAAGCATTTCAATTTCTTGGAATTGTTTAATCCTCTCAAATACTTATTCTTTCATCGTATTTATCAAGCACTTGCTGTATGCCAGAACTGTTTGGAGATCTTTGGACACATGAGGTAACAAAATCCACAAAGTTGCACGCTTTCATGGAGCTTACAGCTTTGTAGCTGAGGACACGTTAATAATCAAAATAATCACATTGTATACAGTAGGTTAGGAGGATGTATTGTGGTAAACAAAGGACAAGGAGACCAGAGTAAGGGAAATCAGGAGTGCTGGTGAGAAGGTATGGGGGTGCCATCTCATTTGGGGGGGCCTCACTGAGCACATAGAGAAGGGTAGTATGTTAGAATAGGGGACAGCAGGGAAGCCACGGTGTCTGGGATGGAGAATAAAGAGGGAGATAGTAGAAGATAAAGGCAGAGATATCAGCCAACCTATTAAATAGAACAGATTATTTAGAAAAGGAAACAAGTATCAAACCTATCAGAATCAAACTATGATTAAATCAAATCCTGGTACCTTTATTATTTCTGGTACAAGCTGGTGATTGCTCTTATTATTATACATATCCTTCTTACTAATTAAAATAATAAAGTTTAATTTATCTAAGTAGGACTTACTCGAAGTCGTATGAGAGGCTTCTCTGGCTGTCGAGAGTTTCCCAGACGTTCTCGCTCAGCATTTTCAAGCATTTCTTTAATCTCAAAATAAAAATACTGTCATGACTTGGGGCAAAGGGACTACTGGCATCTAGCAGGTGGAGGTGAGAGATATTGCTGAAATCCCTACAGTGCAACCTCCCACAACAGAGAATTACTCAGTCTATGATGTCTCGGCTGACAGACCTGACGTAGGCCTGACCAATCAATCTGTCTTCCACCTCCCAGGGACACATCCACGACCTGAGTCCAACAGAACCACTGGGAAAACTAGGCTCTTTCGGCTGTAGGGACATTTTGAGTCTGCGGGCCACCGCATGGACACGCCCACCTCTTCAAAGTGAAGCGTAAGACAGCTACCTACAGAGGGGGTGTCATGGGACCAAACACGGAAGCAGATAGAAACTGCAGTCCTGATGGGAGTTTTTAGACTGAATCCTCCCGAATCCATCATACTCTGCAGTTTTTCAGCTATGGGAGTTACGTGCTGCCAGGAATGCTGTGCCACTGGGCGAGTTATTCCATCTAAAGTTCGGTTCCTTTCTATAAAATGCGGATGGCACAATCTACCCACCTACAGCATTGTTGAGTGGATTAAATGGAAAATGCTGTCACCAGTGCCCAGAATATATAAGCAGCCAATGAATACCAGTGATAATTGTAAGAACTTAGTACCCACAATTAATGTCATTAAGCTGTCAATTTACAGATTATTAAATGCATTCACACCACTTCTGCAGTGGCTCTAGAATGTCTCAGAGGTCCAGGGGTGGCAATCAGCTTGGTAGGTGAGGTATGGTACTTCTGCTGAAGCTACAAGGCACAGAGCAAACACACTTCAAGATTTCATTTGGGGTAGCTTTCAGGGTAGAATGAGATGAGATGAGATGCTAAGGCTCTCTTCATCCTCCATGGTCCCCGCCGCCCCCCCCCCCCCCCCCCCGCCTCAATTCCTCAATCAAAGCCACTGCCTCCTGTCATAAATGAAATGCACAAGTTATCCAGTCAGAATTAAAAGAAAAAATTAAGTGTTTGTTTTTTAAAGAAGGAGGAATGGAACTGGGAGGGGGTTTAATTAAACAGAGTTTGTCCTACATGTAACAGTCTTCCATCTCAGAGACTAGAAAAAAAAAAGTCCTTGATACAACTAAACTCATTCATGGAACAACAGTCCTCCCTTGCAGGCTTCCTGAGAATGTTACAAATATGGCAACTTCCCCATCTCCACTGAAGCATTTAATTAATTGTCAAATAACCCTCAACCAAAGCACATCTCATTGACCTTTATCCAGAGAAATTACCTTCTCCAAACAAAAGCTTTGTATGGCCTGGGTTACTTTAGGATTATCTGGGTTAAAAATGTCTGGATGATCGGCCAGAACAATATCCTCCATAAAAAACTGCCGCACCGTGTGGAGAGGAATTTTCTGCATATTCATCTTCCTTCCCTTAACGCGCAGCAAACCAACATGCCTGAAATGAGGAGGGAATCGAAAGCCTTGTCACGCTGTAAATTTTCTCAGGAAAATGTGCACATTAAAACTATCATATTTCTAAGTTTCTACAAAATATTTCTTTATAAAATCATACTCTTAAAAAAATTTTTTTTAGCAACTTAATCTTAATACTGTTATCACAGGACAAATGCTAAACATCCTTCTTCCCCAGAATAAAATCCAGTCATCCCTCCTGTCTGAACAAATATAGTTTAGTGAGGGAAGACAGACAGTAGATCAAACAAAATGTTACCAGGACTATGATAGTGGTATATATATGTATTACATCTGTGTATATAAGTACACATACATACATAAAATGAACTAGCAGAAGTATGAAGAAAAAAACCCATATATCCTACTGCCATATTCTTTAAACCTACTATTACCATCTTAACAATCAAAATCTGAGTGGATTCAAGTGGTGAAATCCACCATAAAAATTGGGCTTAATCAGTGTTAACTACTTTAGCATATAACTAAAGAACTAAAAGAAATGAGATGTGCTATAATATTCCACTTATAACCAAAAAAATCTTAATTAAATGGTGTTAGGTAAATTTGTTTATAAATGGACTTTGGGAAATTAGTAATCATCATCATAGCACTTTAACTTGAAATTTAATTAGTAAAACTATTAGCCCTGAGTATGCTTAATAAGCTGCAAAATCATTAACACCATTGGGAGGCTCTCCTGTTGAACACAGCTTAAGAGCTGGGAAAACAGTAAGACTACACTGAATGGTGAATCTTTGTAAAGAAATCTATCATATAGATAACCATCACTATCTTGAACCTATTAAATGATGATAGTATTATAGCAGGTATTTTTTTTATTTGAATTGATTTGGAAAATATAACCATTACTTACTTCTTTACAGCCTCTCCTGGGGAAAGAGAAGTAACCACTGAACTTCCAGGTTGTGATACATAAAAGAGTTGTTGTTCATTTTTGGTTGGAGCTATTTTACACTCATGTTCATGGCCCCATACAACAAGATCAATGAAGTCATCCAAAAATTGTTCTGGAATGAAGTTAGTATTTCCGTGTTTACTCCTATACCAAGATTTTTAAAAATAAATAAATGTCCAGAGATACAGAGACACTTCACATTAAGTAAATCTACACAGATCTTTCTTTCTCCATTCATCAAAGCCTTGTTACGTCTCTTCTATGTGCCAGAAACTATTCAAGAGATTAGGGATGCAAACATAATACCTAATTCCTGCCCTCAAAAGGTTTACAAACTTGCAGGGCACAGACAAGTAGGCGCCACAAAAGAGAAAGGGTCAGTTCCACACTGAGAGGCAGATCACGAAAGGCTTTACAGAGGGAAAGTCAGAAAAGCATGAGCTCTCTCAATAATGAAAACGGTAAGTTGGTTTGATTATGTACATATGTAATCAGAAAATAAAGTGAATTAAATCTAAACTGTAAAATAAAAAACAAATCTCTAAAAATGTCCAGTCATTTTTTAGCATGTTTTGTTCACTCATAATAATGGGTGTAAGAAAGTTTGTCTTACTTAAGAGATTAATTTATAAATAAATTTCATAATAAATATTATTAAATGAGATATCGTATGAAGATTTTTGCAGACTCTGGTTTTATACCTAGATTAGTTGCCTTTATTAAGAGATATGCAAACACCCAAAGAGAGGAAAGACCAGAAGAAAGTTTTCCCAAATACTGACTTCATCATTGGGAATTTAAGTAAAAGTGTTCAAATACTTCAACCCAGCATTCGCTTAAGGCAAATCGAAAACTCACTCATTCAACATTTACTGTGTGCCTACTACGTGCCTAGTGTTCCAGACCTCTTCTAGATACCGAAGACAACAGCAGTGAACAAAGTCCTTGCGCTAGTGAAACAAGCAATAACATAGTATGTATGTGTATGTGCTTACGTACGCACGTATAATTTGTCAGGTAGTGCTAAGTGCTGTAAAGAAAAAGGGAAAAGTGACACACAACAGGAACGCTACTATGTGCAAGGTGGTCAGGACAGGCCACTTAGCCAGGTGACACAAGGGCAGAGAACTGTGATGAGGGATCAAGTGTAAGAGGAACGAAGAAAAAAAAAAAAAACTGTAAGCGAGGGAAGAAAGCCCTCGGGGAGAGGGCTGAGTCCTGGGCAGAGAGTCACAGAGCACATGACAGAGGTATCCAGGTGGGAATGTGTTCAGTGAGTTTAAGGACTGCAGGGAGGGGGGAGTGACTGAGCAGAATGAAAAGCAGGAAGGGAAATCAGAGCAGCAGCAGGCTTGTATATCTAAGAATGTTTTTGTGTAAAAAACACGTATCTAGGGAATATTATCACAGTTACTGAGGGAAATCAGGAAGGAAGGGAAAAGCAGGAAGGGAAATCAGAGCAGCAGGCTTGTATATCTAAGAATGTTTTTGTGTAAAAAACACATATCTAGGGAATATTATCACAGTTACTGAGGGAAATCAGGAAGGAAGGGAAAAGCAGGAAGGGAAATCAGAGCAGCAGCAGGCTTGTATATCTAAGAATGTTTTTGTGTAAAAAACACATATCTAGGGAACATTATCACAGTTACTGAAGAAACAAAGCATAACTCAAATATTGTATGATACAATCGTGCCTTCACAGAGCACCAACTCTTGCATGCAGAGGGAAGATTATGCCTGTGGGCTGACTCTGTGACTTCCATCTGACTTTTGACTTAGAAGTCGATCAAAACAGCCTTGTGGAAATATATTACATGACAAAGTGCTCTTCTGCTTTCCTTCTTTCGCAGCCAGAAAAACAAACGGGCCCAAGTATAGAAACAAATGGGAAATAAAGTCATGATCTCACAGTTGTGAGATTAAGCCCTGCGTCTGGCCTCATGCTGGGCTTGGAGCCTGCTTAAGATACTCTCTCAATTCCTCCCTGGCTTGCACGTGGACTAGTGCTCTCTAGAAAACAATGAAGTACTTAAGAATGCAGAGGGTGACAAATGCATCTAACAGTACTACAAAAGAATTGCACAGTTATGTTAAAGTGGGAGGGAGAAAAAGGAGCTGGCCTAAGTAACCTTGGAGGTGGTGTTTTCTTTGTTTGTGTCCCTAAAGTTTATTTTGAAAGAGAGACAGAGAGAAAGAACACTAGCAAGGGAGGGACAGAGGATCCGAAGAGGGCTGTGTGCTGTCAGCAGAGAGCCTGATGTGGAGCTTAAACTTACAAACCAGGAGATCATGACCTGAGCCAAAGTCAGACACTTAACTGACTGAGCCTCCCAGTCGCCCCTAGAGGTGGTGTTTTGACTAGATATAGTGAGGCTAAAAACAAAAATCACTTACATAAACACTGTATACTAGTTGGTAAATTTGTTTCTCACAGGGGTACAGGTCAGCAATTTTAAAAAATTACCTTATATGTCAACCAAGATTGAAAAAATAAGTAAATATACTATAGATAAAATGATCCAGGTTTCTGTTAGAGAAAGAACTCCCAAATAAGAAAAGGGAGAAGACACTCCCTCTGCCCCTCTGCCCTGCTCCCACTCTCTCTCTCAAATAAAAAAGAAAAGAAAAATTAAAAAAATGGGGCACCTGGGTGGCTCAGTCAGTTGATCATCTGACTCTTGATTTCAGCTCAGGTCTTGATGCCAGGGTTGTGGAACTGAGCCCCATTTCGGTGTCTGTGCTGGGCATGGAGTCTGCTTAAGATTCTCTCTCTCCCTCTACCCCTCTCCCCTGTTCAAACTCTCTCTCTCTCTCTAAAAGAAAAAGAAAAAAAACAGAAAAGGGAGAAGACAAAAATGAACCCTGTAGGGCTGGATTAGAGTAAGTATGAATTCATGCTTGTGTGTGTGTGTGTGTGTGTGTGTGTGTGTAACACATATGTCAATACACAAATATAGATGTGTCTGCATGGGTTAGGACATATACACATATTTCCTTAACTCTGATTACTGAGGGCTAAGACAGCCCCAGTAGCAGTAAGCACACCTAGTGGCCATATCTGGGTTTCTAAATACTTTTCTCCAATAAAAGCAATCAGGGCTCCTTGGAGAAGTGGTTGATTCCAGGGCTAGGGCAGAAAAACACAAGATGAGGCAGAAGCATCTTGTGGTAGTAAAAAATAAGTAAATGTACTTATTAGTTAAGGAAGTTTAAAGTTAAGGAAGTTAAGGAAGATTCAATAAATAATACATAAATGCATAAAGAAAGAAGAAGGCATGCTGAAAGGACACAGAAGCTAATATAAAAAAACTCCCAATGGTCAAAGCTGGAAGAATTTGAGCAACAACAAAAAAACTGGATAGTACTGGATTATAACTCAAAGGATAAAATAAATACCCTTGAGTCCATAACAACATAAATAGAAAAATGAATAAACGAGAGAGAAGCAACAAATTTTCCTTACAGAAGACTTTCAATGAATAAATGCAGACAGAATGAGGGGAATTAAAAAATAACACAACATCATAGTATGCATTGCTAGAAACAAGATTCACCAATGGATGCTAGAATTAGCGGGCAAAATTTTAAGGCAAAACAGGATATTCACACAGCCTCAAAGTATTTTTACCAAACTATTAATTACAGAATGGAAAATGGGACCTTGACAATGGTGAAACCTGGAGCAGACCACCTTCATCAAATGATCACTGTGAACATCACCAGCAACTGGCCATTACCAACCCCAACGCTGCCATTCCATCTCACATTCTGATTGCAGCTCTTGGAATCAATCACTTATGATTTCTCCTCCCGATTTTTCCCTACTTTGGGAAAGTAGAAAGTGTAGCAGAACTGGGAAACCCTAAGCAAGAGAAGGAGCACACTCCCAAGGGGTGCAAAGTTCTATGGAGACCACACTTACTACAGCTCTGGCCTGCTCCTCCTTCAAAGCTGTTTCTTTCAGAATGTACATAAGGCAACGCAAGGCTGCCTTCTAAAGCCCTCCTTTCACTGAGAACTTAGTGGGTTCAAGTGCCAGGGATCCTGCACTCAATAAATACCTGTTCAGTAAGTAATAAATTACACAATCAGGCCCAAATCCCTTTGGATTCTTCCTTGATAACTTCTCAGGTTTGTCCCTTCCACATCATCTTCACGCCCATCACTACCATCATTTCACACTATTTTATCTGTGGTCACATAATAAGCCTTGCATCAAGTCTTCCTTCCTTTCCATCAATCCTGCACCCTACCAACAGATTAAACTTCTTCAAAATACTAGCAAAAGAAAACTGATCTAGCTATATTTAATATATTCCAGAAAAACACCTGCATACATGCACCAGGAGATGCATGTAAGAGTAGTCATAACAAAAAGGTTTAAGAAAGCAAGACTCTGGAAGTAACACAGAATATTCACCAACACGTGAAAAAGTAGAACTGTACATATCAGTGAAAATTAATTACACTTTTAAGCATCAAAATGGATGAATCTTAGTAATGTAATGTGGAACACACTAAGCTGCAAAATATACAGCAGGGCCCCAGTTACACCAAACCAAATAAAATACTCATTGTGGACAGATATACACAATTAAACAATAAGGAAAAGCAATGGATTTAATTAAATAGAAATTAAAAATAGTGCTTCCTTTTGGAGTATGTGGAAAGATACAGGGTCAGAGAAGGGCATGGGATAATGCACTGGTAGTGTTCTACTTAAATTTAAGATTATTTGATTTTATGGTTATTCTTGCACATGTCATATTCTTTACAGATAATATATATTGGAACCGATTTCACAATGCAGTCAGACGAAGCACAGTTAAGTTCTGCATGATCCTTTAATGACAACTTTCAAAGAATAAGGAACATTTTATGGAAACTGGGAAGCTTGGAAACAGAGATTTAAGGAACCTCCATACTTGACTCAAAATTTTAAAAAGAAGTTTTTTTCAAAAAATTCGTTTACCTGTTCTGATGAATCACAAATAAGTTAAACCAAGAGTTCTCATCTTCTTTTGGTCTCAACATTGTTACCTTTTTATTGACAAACATTCGATAGAGCCTTTCATCTGGAATGGACCCTGAAATAGACGTTATTTTAATAACCGGTTTCTTACTTAGTTTTCAAAAAAGAATGTTTCACTTCTAAATTTTGTGCTTCTCTAAGTATTTCATGTTCTTATTAGAGATACATTTGAAATGTATCATTATTTACAAATGAGTATGTTCCAGGTTCTCACATGACAGCTGCTAAGAAGATACATGTATTAAAAACATGTTTCCCAGGGCGCTTGGGTGGCTCAGTCAGTGGGGCATCCAACTCTTGGTTTCGGCTCAGGTCATGGTTCATGAGTTCGAGCCCCGCATCGGGCTCTCTGCTGTCAGCACAGAGCCCGCTTTCTCCCATGCTCTCTCTCTCTCTCAAAAATAAACAAACATTTTGGAGAAAAAAAAAAAAAAAAAAAAATTTGCATGTCAGGCATACATACCTTCAATATCTGGAAAATACAGAATAAAAATTTGAGTTTTCTATGCTTAAATTCTTATTAAAATTTCTAATAATATTGTTTTCCACTATCCCTTTATTATACATACTTTTGACCTAACATACACATTATAAAATACAGACATTAAAAAGGATGAAATAAAAAAATAAATGTATTTAAAAATAATCTTATATATTGGGTTTTTTTAAACCTTAAAAAAAAAATGTTTAGTTTTGAGACAGAGAGATAGAGAGTGAGCAGGGGAGGGGCAGAGAAAAACAGGGACAGAATCCACACTGTCGGTGCAGAGCCTGATGCGGGGCTCAAACTCGTGAACTGTGAGATCATGACCTGAACCAAAATCAAGAATTAGACGTTTAACAGACTGAGCCACCGATGCCTAGTCCTTACCCAGCCCCCTTATATATGGTTTTTAAATAAAGATATTATGCTTTTTAATAATATAATGACTTTTAAATAATTCTTCTTGTACCCTAAAGGATCACCTTAGTCTAATGGAAGAAGCAAGAAAAACCCAAGTAAACACACAAATTACACTTTTAAATACTGTAAAAGGGACAAAAGATGCTAAGTGGCGAGTTATCAGTGAGGGGACAAGTTGCTGCTTTATGCAGTCATTAGGGAAGGCCTTGGAAGAAAAGCCAACAATGCAGAAATGTAAGAACTACAAGTCTAGCTTCTTAAAGAGAATTTCTAGAGTGTGACCAATGGAACAGATGGTGCAATGTAGAACATATAAACTGGAAACAAAAAAGTCAAGGCATACAAAGCCCAAGGCATCAGAAGGTTGACTGATCTACTTAGGTGTTGAAGCTCTGAGAACACAGACACAATTTGAAGGTAAGTAGGTGAAAAATTTGAGGGAAAGGACAGGGCAGTCTAGCCAGCTGGCAATTAGCTTCAAGGGGGCAGGGTGTCTGCAAATAGGAAAGAAATGGCAAGCAGGGAGAAGGGAGAACAGTGATCCCTCACACTCCACCCTAAGACCTGTAAGAAGCCTGTGAGAAGTGAGTGGGAAGCAGAGCCTTAGGGACTAGTTTCCTATAAGTCGGAGTGGAGGTAACACGCAGAGAAGAAACTGAGGATAGGAGGGAATTTGCTAACTATAGAGTTCTAGTGTGTAGAGAGAAGGATTGGGGTGTGTGTGTGTGTGTGTGTAGTCCAGTTAAGAAGAGAACAGGATGGAATGAGACTCTGGGAGAAAATGGAGACTGAGGGATATTCCAGGGGATGCCTGAGGCATAACAGGGTCTTAGTCTGAAAGTAGGAGGATCAATGATTTTCTGCAGATATGACCCCTAACACTGCAGTGATTAAAATACCTGTTAGTAGCTCTTTAAAAAGTGTATTTCACTTCCTGCTCTATCACCTGGGAAATCAGACATAACACTTTGATCTCATTTTCCATCTCTCTACAGATAACCATGATGCTTTTCTACTTTTTAGAAATTATGAAAACTGGACAAAGACTGTAAGCGCCCTAGAGAAAGTATTTAAATAAACCATCCATCATAATTATACTTTTAAAAACATATTCGAAGAGAATTAAGTAAATAAGGTCTTCTAAGGCTTCTATTATACTAAAATCACTCAAAAAATAATAAAAACTATGCAAAGGTTACAGTGTGAAATTTCTCATTTCTCTCAGGGTACTACTTTAAGGTTGATTTAACATAGAATATAATTTTTATAACTCTATACACAATAAAACTACTAAAGCTATTGCATTCATAAAACAAAATATCAACCTGAACTTAATCCAAGGAAGACTCAACAAACAGACTTTGAATGCAGTCTAAAAATATTCTTTGATCTTTTGTTCATATGGCTACAAGCCTAGCAAGAAGGCTTTTTTTTTTTTTTTTTTTTTTTTTTACCTACTGGACACTAAATAAATTGAGGACAGTCAAGTTGATAAAGCAAATTTTCTGAGCATTATAGATGACAGATCTGAACTAGCACTGTCTAACAAAAACATAATGTGAGCCACTAAAGCAGGCCAAATACAGAATTTAAAATTTTCTAGTAACCACATTAAAACAAGTAAAAAGAGACAGGTAAAATTAATTTTAATGTATTTTATTTAACCTAGTATATTAATAAGGTACTTTACTTTTTTTTCTAAGTCTTTGAAATCTGATGTGATTTTTGTATTTATAGTATACCTCAACGCAGACCAGCCCCATATCTACCTGAGGCTGGTACTTACTGTACTAGACAGCGAAGCTTCAGACATTTCAAAGACTTCCAAGATACCAAAATGCAGTTTTTCTTTTTCTTAATGTTTATTTATTTTTGAGAGACAGAGAATGAGCATGAGGGGAGAGAGGCAGAGAGAAGGAGACCGAGGATCAAAGCAGGCTCTGCACTCACAGCTTTGGTGGGGCTCGAATTCATGAACTGTGAGATCATGACCTGAGACAAAATCAAGAGTCGGCCACTTAAACAAATGAGCTACCCAGGCACCCCTAAAATGCAGTTTTTCTAATTACTCTACAATTCTAACATTCAGGATTCTATATCTGAGTCTAAAAGAAAGAAAAAATAAACAATAGATAGTAAAAGAAAACATTTTTTTAAATCAAAACCTCCAATGAAAGAAGTATCAAGGGCTAAAGGTCTTACTAAATACTAAAAAATTCTACTAAAACCTTCTGTCATTTTTTATGGTCACGCATAAGGAATAATTAGATTTGCCTCACTCTTTCCCAAACAGCAAGAAAGTTCATTCCAGAATGTGATTTCCCAGTTGCTTAAACAATTATGTATTGTCATAAACAGTAAAATAAAACCATCTTACCTAAGCCATATAAAGCAATTTTGGAGCTTCCTTTTTGGAGCAAAACTGGACTAATGTCTATCTTCTCCACAGACACTGAACGTCCAAAGTGATTTACAAATCCAGCACAGCTTAGTATGTCCAGGGCACACAGGGCATCTGCCTACATAGAATGTTTTCAAAGAATATTAATGTATATATCTAAAAATAAGTAATCTCCATCATATTACCTATTAAAAGTATATTCCATATACCACTTACTAAAACATAGATCAGGACAGTGTCTTCTCAAAATAAAATTACAATAGTGAAAGTATTTGCTATGTTTCTTCAATTACAAATGACCTACTGCACCTGGAACCACATGCTAAATGCCACGTTAACATTTCATCAAAACTTAGGATGTCCCGGCCACCAAAAAATAAAAACCAGCCATGAAATGAGTGCTTTGTAATATTAAGCTGACCTCTTAAGCCATGGGGGGAAGAAAACTAGGTAAGTAGTGATTTATGGTGTTCATGATCAGATAAAACAAAAAGATATTTCAAGTGTAGGACCTTTATAAGGTCCTTCCACATCAAACAGGTAATAAGACGATCTAATTTAGATTTAGAACTGTCCATGAAAAATCGTTTTCTACAGGTGAAATTTTGAAATGAGAAACACAAAAGCACCAGGTAAACTGAAAGCTTCATACAAATGTTAGGTATTTATCCTTACTTCGAGTTACTTATTGTCAACCTCAGCACTAATGAAATAAAAGCACACCTCACACACCAACTACTATTACAGATTTTTAAAAATTATCTAAAAAGCAATATAAAAGACTACGTGAATGATACAAAGTCAACTTGACTTTCTGAGTCAACTGACGAAAAATTTCTGGAAAGGACAAGAATGCCTTCCACAAACTAAAGTGACAACAAACTGTAAGAACCCAGTAAGTACCCCTGTGGGATCATCATGATTGCCATGAATACTGAACACTGGAATCGAAATGTTGAGATTGTCATCTTGGTAGTTCACCCACGGAAACCTTAAAAAAACAACAACAAAAACACAAAGTTAATGTTTCCATACAAGACAAAAGCTATTTTCCACAATACCCTCCTTTAAAAAATTAATACAATTTATGGGCAAACTGGATAAGTTGGCAGAAGACCACTAGTTTGGAAAGAAATACAATGACAGGCAACAATTCATTCCAAGTTTGAAGTGCTTCAAAGTACTACACTTTAAAGAAAACACTGTAGTATATGGTGCTTGTGAATTGTATGAAAGAGAAGGATATCTGACTAATGGCAAGTAAAGAGGCTTTCAAATTTTTAAAGGCCTTTGTATAAGAAGAGAGAGGGGAGGAAACACATCCGTTTTGGAATCCAAGCTTCAAAATTCCAGCTCTATCACTTACTACTTGTGCAATTTAAGTCTCCCACCCACGGGGCTCCTGGATGGCTCGGCTGGTTGAGTGTCTGACTCTTGGTTTTGGCTCAGGTCATGATCTCTCAGTTTGTGATTTTGACCCCGCATCAGGCTCTGCTCTGACAGTGTGGAGCCCATTTGTGTGTGATTCATTCTCTCTCTCTCTCTCTCTCTCTCTCTCTCTCTCTCTCTCCCTCTCTCTCTGCCCCTCCCTGCTCTCAAAAAACAAAAAATAAAAAGTCTCCCACCCACTCCTGCCCCTGGAGTCAGCTAGCTCCTCCTCTCAGAGGCAGATGCCATTAGAAACTTCATAGTGTTATCTCTGCAAAAATATCTTATACCTTCATAGCAAATAAATGGCATCTTCTTCCTTCTTATACAAATAGTAGTGTAATACAGATTTCTGCACCCTGCTTTTTCATTTAATATGTTTTAGAAATCATTCTACATCAGTACATAAAGAGCTTCCTTGTGCATTCTCTGGTGGGACAGTACACCATCGAATGGGCTATCAGAATGTGTTTAAGTAGTTACCTACCAATGGACATTTAGACCATTTTCAGTGTTTTTGCTTTACAAATAATGCTACAGTGAGTACTCTTGTACCAAGTTGCCCTTGTGCAAATATAAGAAAATATCCAGAAGGGTATTTAGTCAAAGGACAAGAATGAATTTGTAAATTTGGAAATACTTCCAATTTCTGTCTATAGAAGTTGGACAAATTTACACACAATACAACAGCAATGCATAAGAGACAACTTTTCCCTTTATTCCATCAACATAAGCTATCAAGCTTTTAAATCTATGCCAGCAGTCGGGGTGCCTGGGTGGCTCAGTCGGTTGTGTCCAACTTTGGCTCAGGTCATGATCTTGCGGCTCATGGGTATGAGCCTGCATCAGGCTCTGTGAGGACACTGAGAGCCTGGAGCCTGGCTTCTGGCTTCGGATTTTGTGTCTCCCTCTCTCTCTGCCCGCCCCCCCCCCCCCCCCGTGCTGCTCTCTCTCTCTCTCTCTCTCTCAAAAATTAAAATAAACTTAAAAAAGAAAATAAACCTATGCCAAGGATTCTAAACCCTAGCGGTATGTTAGAATTATCTAGGAATCTTTTAAGATCTATCAATGCCCATGACACAGAGAGTAACTGGCCTACAGATTGTCATCATTTTTTTTTTTTTTGAAAGATTTCTAGGTAACTACAATGTGCCCCTGGAATTGAGAATCACTGATCTATGCCAATCTGACAAGAGAAAAATATCTCAGTAGAGCTTAACTTAGTTATCTTTCTTATGAATGGACTCCATTTTGTATTTTTCATATTCTTTTAATATGTCCAAGTGTCACTTTATTTTTTCTGTGAACTATGTCTGTATTTTTCACATATGTTTCTATTAACTCTTGGATTTTTTAATGGGGTCAAAAGAACTATTTATCTATTGGGGAAATTAGACCTTAATTTGAAATTCATTGCAAATATTCTCCCTACCTTAACTCTCACTGACTTTTGACTCTGTTCTAGGCGGTATTTGCCCTGCAGAAATTTACTTTTACAAAGACTAACATCAATTTTACTTTTATGGCTTCTCAGCTTGTATCATACACAGAAAAGCCTTTCCCATATCTACATTTTTAAAAAATGTCTAATAGTTTCTTCTAGTACACTTATTGAATAATCCATACTTTCCCTAGAGATATGACACCACCTTCTCCAAATATTAAATTCCTACATGTACTGAGTCTATTTCTGGATCTCTTTACTCTTTCACTTACCTGCTTACCAATTCATGAGTCATATTACATTTTTAGTTATTGAGGCATTATATTTTTTCTAACTTTATTACGAAATAATTGACATAGAGCATTGTAGAACTTTAAGCTATACAATGTATTATTTGAAACACGTATACTGCAAAATAACCACTACAGCTTGGCTAACACTAGCATCACACCCATTTTGTGTGTGTGTGTGTGTGTGTGTGTGTGTGTGTGTGTGTGTGTGTGACGAGATTATTTGAAATGTACTCACAGAAACCTTCAAGTATAAAATAAAATATTACGAACTATAAGCACTATGCTGTACATCAGATCCTTAGAACTTACTCATCTTGTAACTACAACTTAATACTCTGATCAACATCTATCCTTCCCTCAAGTCCTGGCCCTGGATAACCACCATTCTAGACTGTTCCCGAGTTCAGCTTTGTTAGATTTTACATGCTAAGTGATGTTACACAGTATTTTTCTTTGTCTGACTTATTTAAGAGCGTAATGCCCTCAAATTCCATCCATGCTGCAAATGGCAAGATGTTCTTTCTCATGGTTGAATAGTATTTCATATTCATATTACACGCCACATCATCTTAATCCATCTTTATCCATTCATCCACGGAGAGGCGCTTAGGTTGTTTCTGTATCTTGGCTGTTGTGAATAACACTACAACAAACTCAGGAATGCAGATTACCTCTCTGAGAGCCTGTTCTTCATTTTGTTTCGATGCATATCCAGAAGGATTGCTTAATCATATGGTAGTTCTATTTTTTTTAACTTTTTGAGGGTCCTCTATACTGTTTTCTATAGTGGCTAAGTCAATTTACATTCCCACCAGCAGTGTATACAAGGGTTCCCTTTTCTCCACATCCTCCTCAACATTTGTTCTTATTTTTTTGTTCTTATTTTTTTGATGATAGCCATGTGTGAGGTGATATCTCATTGTGGTTTTAATTTGCATTTCCCTGATGACTAGTGACTTCGAGCACCTTTTCATATACCTGTTGGGTCATTTGTATGTTTTCAGAAAAATGTCTTTGGTTTCTTTGCTTATTTTTAATTGGATTGGATTTTTGGTCTTCTTTTGTTTTTGTTTTTGCTATTGAGTTATAGAAGTTCTTTGCATATTTTAGATGTTAACATCTCATCAGATGTATGACTTAGAAATATTTTCTCCCATCCCGCAGGTTCCCTTTTCATTCTGTTGATGGTTGCCTTCACTATGCAGAAGCTTTTTAATTTGACATAGTTCCACTTGTTTATTTTTCCTTTTGTTTTCAAATCCAAAAAAAAAAAAAAAAAAATCACTGCCAAGAATGATGTCAAGGAGCTTACTCCCCATGCTTTCTTCTAGGAGTTAGACAATTTCAGGTCTCACATTCAAGTCTTTAATCCATTTTGAGTTGATTTTTGTGTATGGTATAAAGGGGACAGCTTCATTCTTTTGTATGTGGCTGTCCAGTTTTCCCAATACCATTTATTGAAGAGACTCTTCTTCCCCCCATTGTATATTCTTGGCTCCTTTGTCATAAATTAATTGACCAAACATGCATGGGTTTATTTCTGTACTCTATTCTGTTCTACTAACCTAGATGTCTTATTTTTATGCCCAAACCACATTGTTTTGATTACTATAGTTTTATAATATAGTTTGAAATCAGCAAGGGTGATGCCTCCACCTTTGTCTTTCTTTCTTAAGACTGCTTTGGATATTTTGGGTCTTTTGTGGTTCCATACAAATTTTAGGATTGTTTTTTCTATTTCTATGGAAAAAACCATTAGAATTTTGATAGGGGTTACACAGAATCTACAGATCACTTTGGGTAATAGGGACAGCTTAACAATATTCATTCTTCTTATCCACCAGCACAGAATCTCTCTCCATTTTTTGTCTTCAGTTTCCTTCACCAATGTCTTATAGTTCAGTGTATAGCTCTTCTGCCTCCTTAATTAAATTTATTCCCAAGTATTTTACTCTTTTTCTTATCCTATTCTTCTTTTCTTAGTTTCTCTTTCTGATGGCTTATTGTTAGTATATAGAAATAAAATTGATTTCTGTCTACCGATTTTGTATCCTGGGCCTTTACTGAAATCATTAGTTCTAATAGTTTTTTGGGGGAGTCTTTCACATTTTCTACATATAACATTATCATCCGCTATTAGAGACAACTTCACTTCCTTCTTTCTGATTTGGATATCTTTTATTTCTTTTTCTTGCCCAGCTGCTCAAGCTAAGACTTCTAAATTGATGTTGAATAGGAATGGTGAGAGTGGGAATCTTTGCCTTATTCCGAATCTTACAAGAAAAGTTTTCAGCTTTTCACCACTGGGTATGATGTTAGCTGTGGGTTGGGTCATATATGGCTTTTATTACATTGAGGTATGTTCCCTATATGCCCGCTTTGTTGGGGGAGTTTTTAATCATAAAAGGATGCTAAATTTTGTCAAATGCTTTTTCTGCATCTATTGAGATGATCATATAATTTTCATCCCTCATTTTGTTAATGTGGCTTAATATACTTTAATATGTAATAGGGCTAGTCATTATTTAGTGGTTTTCTCTTTCAGACTTTCCCTACCTTTTCTTTTGTCTATTTTTCTATGTGAACTAGTAAACTAGAAGGGGAAATTATTCAGAATGCAGCACAAAGAGATAAAGTAATGGGCAATATAACAAAAACAGTAAGAGATATAAATAATATTCAGAAAGAATAGGCAACAATGTTTGAAAACGTAATGGTTAAGAACTTCCTAAAATTACTGAAAAAAATAACTCTTAGATTGAAATGCATGAGGATACCCAAGCAGAACAATTAGAACTAAATCCACAACTAAATATGTCCTAGTAAGACTGTGAAATGCTAAGGACAATGAGAAAATTTAATAGTTACCTGAGAATTTTCTTTCTGCCAGTTGCTATTCTAAGCAATTTTCTTATTAACTCCACTACTCCTCACAACAACTCTGTAAGATCATCACTATATAAAAGTAAGGTAAAGTAGAGCCAAGACACGAATTCACATGGTCTGGTACCAGAATCCATGCTTTTAATCACAATATTACACTGTTTTCCAGCAACTACAGTGATAGCAGACTTCTCAACAGCAACCAAAAAATAAGAGTTTACCACTCACTGACACTCAATGAAAAAACTACTGAAAACAGTACTTTAGAAAGAAGAACATGGAATCCATAGGGAAAAAATGAAATGTAAGAAGCAACAATAGTGAGCAAAGAAACAGGTAAACATGTCTGCAAAGGTGAGGGGAGCAGTTTAAAAATAAGATGAGAGAAAGAAGAAAACACTAACGTTCTGGATCTGAATAGGAGACAGGTAAAGACACTGATCAGATTTCTAACAACGACATATGTTAAAAATCATAGGTACTTTTAAAATCCAATTCTACACTCTGCCAAACTATCAACCCAGAGCAAAGTTAAATACAGCCATTTTCTCACATACAAAAATCTCTAAAAATTTACCTCCCAACATGAACTCATTTAAAAAAAAATATAGATAGTTAGGGGTGCCTGGGTGGCTCAGTCGGTTGAGGGTCCAACTTCGGCTCAGGTCATGATTTCAGACTCGGAAGTTCAAGCCCCGTGTCGGGCTCCACGCTGATAACTCAGAGCCTGGAGCCTTCGGATTCTGTCTCCCTCTCTCTCTGCCCCTCCCCCACTTGCTTGCACACACACTCTCTCTCAAAATAGACAAACATAATAAAAAGAGAAAGAAAAAATACAGATAGTTAAATAGATAAAAAACAAATCCAGATAGGTCCATGCATATGCATCTGTTTCTTAGCTCTGGGCACTGAGAGACCCTAGAAGCAGTGACAAGGTGACAGCAATGTGCAAGCCTAGCATCTAGGTTTGGGCTTTCAAATACCTTTTCCAAAGGAACCAGGACTCCTTGAAGAAATGGATGAGTCTAAAGCTAGGGAAGGGAAAATAATTCATCTGGAGCATCTTCTAATGCCAAAAAATAGGAAATGGAGGGGAAAATGAGGGTAAGTCAAAAGGAGAGAGGAGCCAATCTGAAAAAGTACCCAATGGCTAACCTTTGTACATATCCTCTGAGCAGCAAAACAGATTACAATTGCATTAAATTACAACACAAAGGGAAAAAATGAGTTCATATTGATATAGACAATTGAAGAAGTTCCTTCTGATAGCTGAGTCAATAAATTAACAAGCGGGGGACAAGGGACAAATCTTCCTTACAGAAGAATTTTAATTAATAAATGCAGAAAAACGTGGGAAATGGAAAATCAGCATTAGAACACCACGGTTAAAACTGCTATAGGCAAGAGCCACTGACGAATGTTAAAATTAGTGGACAAACTTTAAGGCGACACAGAATAAATAGGTACACAGCCTCAAATATCTCCCCCAAAATACTTACTAATGACTACAGTAGTTTTAATATGCCCATCTCCTTTGATACTCTTTCCTCTCTACAGGAAGTGACACTTAAATCCCTCTGAGTGCAGGCTAGACTTAGCAACTCACTTCTAATGAAGAGTGGATGAAAAGGGAAAAATCCTAACTTGACAGCAGAGAAACCTGGCAGGCACCACCTTAACCAAGAGATTAAGGTTATCCTCACCAGTAATTAGCCAACTTGATAGCGTGTACTCCAGATATGCTATGAGAGAGCACTTCACCTCTATGGAATACCTTCCTGAAAACCCTTAATCCTGGTCTAATCACAAGAAAAACCCAAATTGAGGGACAATCTACAAAATGACCAGTATACTTCAGAAGTACCATGGAAATGAAAGGTAAGAAAAGACGGAGAAGCTGGCACAGTGTGAGGAAACTGAGAGAACATTTCAACCACATGTAGTATGGTATCCTGTGCAATGCTTAAGAAAAACCACGAGACTATCTTTACAACATGGGGTTCTAGGTGACTATCATCAGTCAGTCCCCAAAGTATGAATATTAAGGAAAAAGAATGATACTACATCAAAATTAAGTACTGTATTTGTCAACAAAAGTCTCCATAAAAAAAGTCAAAAGACAATCCACGGATTGGATAGAAAAAAATTCATGCTTAACAAAGGCTTAGCCTCTAGAACATATGAATAACTTCTGCAAATTCAATAAGAAAAGACAAAAATCCCAATTTTTAAAATGGGCAAAGGGTATGCATAGAGCAGGATACCAAAATGTACAACAGAAATTTAAGAAAATTCTCAGTCCCACTATTAATTAGGGAAATACAAATTAACACAATGACATAAAGAAATTCAAAGAATTACACTTACTATGAAAATAGCTCATAGTGAAGGTCAAATAGCTAATTGTTAATGTGTTTGTCTTTCACAGAAAATATTACACAAAAGAAAACATTCACTTAAGCATTTAAATATACTTACTTACTAAAACCAAAGTTGACTGACTGATCACTGAGAATTTCAAACTGTACAGGACGATCACCCATGCAATATTTTCTCAATAACTCGAGGCAGGTATGTAATGTTTTTCTTGAGGGCTTATTTTCATGAAAAAGATCACCACCTAACAAAATAAAATCCACCTAATCAACAGAAAATAGTGTGAAAATTAGTATGTTTTATAGGGGAAAATGTTAAAACTATAAAGTACAAAAAAATCTCATAAAAGATACCGATGTGTATGGAGATTCAAAATTTTATATTTTATTTATTTAAAAGCTTGCAGTCTGTTGATTACTTTGACTCCAACTTAGGTTCCTAGGCCACCTTCAAAAAAACCATCTTTGGGGTGCCTGGGTAGCTCAGATGGTCATCCAACTCTTGATCTTGGCTCAGGTCATGATCTCAGTTTCTAAGACTGAACTCCACGTGGAGCTCTGCACTGACAGCATGGAACCTGCTTGGGATTCTTACTCTCCCTCTCTCTCTGCCCCTCCCCACCCCCCCCAACGCCCCCACATGCACATGGGCTCTATCAAAGTAAATAAACATTAAAAAAAAAAAAAAAAAGCCATCTTCAAATTATTACACCAAACCTCTGACTCATGCTACCCAGAGTAATCACTATCTTTTGTTATTCAAATTAAACATAAATTTAGAACTTCAATGGAACCTACGGACAAGATAGCCAATTCAATTTAGATTACTCATTCAATTCATTCAACAATTATTTAGGGCTCACACAGGCACTGCCACCTAAGGAAACTGCAATCTACAGAACAGATGATGTCCAGGACTGACAATGTACAATTCCCTGTACTGGGCCCTGAGGATACAATGACGAATAAAACACAATTCCTTTCCTAAATATGTTCAGAATCTAGTGGAAGAGACAAACGGCTATGCATCTGAACGTAAGTCAGACTCAGACATGCACTAGGAGTATGTAAACAAAGCAGGAGCAGCAATGACACTACAGTTAATTCTAACTGAAGGGAAGAAGTCATCTGAGGACAATGCGTGCAGAAGGAAATGTGCCAAGGGGCCCCTAGGTGGTTCAGTCAGTTAAGTGTCCGACTTCAGCTCAGGTCACGATCTCATGGTCTGTGAGTTCGAGCCCCACATCGGGCTCTGTGCTGACAGCTCGGAGCCTGGAGCCCGCTTCAGATTCTGTGTCTCTCTGCCCTTCCCCTGCTCATGCTTCTGTCTCTCTCTCTCTCTCTCAAAAGTAAAAAAACATTAAAAAATTTTTAAAAAAAAGTGCCAACATGGTAGCATTTAGGTTACCCTATTAAGAATAAATGAGACTTTAAGGAAGAGTATTCTAGAAACAAGAAAGAAATTATACAGAAAAAAGCCCAACACGCATGCTTTCAAGAAGTATATAATCTACCTAAAGAAACTTGATTAAGTTCTTAATTATACAAAAGAACCCAGATCACTTAGGCTACAGTAGTGAGGGGGAGAATACACCACTCCCGAAAGTGTCACTATGGCACATGGACTGGAGCTAAAGGCAATTAAGACTTAGTAGACTCAGGAATAGCTTTTTTTAAACTTCCCCTAACTACCTCAAAGAACTGACTGGGGGCCTATACCAGGAAGAGAGCTATTATCAGAGAGAACTTTTTATATCAGAAAGACTTCTCTCTCTTTTTTTTAATTTTAGAGAGAGAGAGCCTGAGCGGTGGGGAGGGGCCGAGGGACAGAGAGAGAATCTTAAGCAGGCTCCGTGCTCAGTGCAGAGCCTGACACGCGGGGCTGGACGTCACTGTGAGATCATGACCTGGGCCAAAATCCAGAGCCAGATGCTCAACAGACTGGGCCACCCAGGCACCCACACACAAGACTTCTCTACGTGGCATGACCAACATTTGCTCTTCCCATCTTCCCATGA
This sequence comes from Panthera tigris, assembly GCF_018350195.1. Classification (NCBI taxonomy): domain Eukaryota; kingdom Metazoa; phylum Chordata; class Mammalia; order Carnivora; family Felidae; genus Panthera; species Panthera tigris. The sequence goes on along the minus strand of NC_056669.1, from coordinate 38,882,809 downwards.
ATCATCTCCCTCCCTTGAAACCCCAGACCTCTACCTCCTTTCTCTTTAGCTCAAGATGGTATATAAGGCTCGATTACCTGACTGCTGGGGAGTCTCATATTTTTATGAGGCTCCTATACATACAAAATTTGGTTTTCTCCTGTTAATGTGTCTTAGGTCAATTTAATTATTAGCCCGGCCAAAGAATCTAAAAGGAAAGAAGGGAAAGTTTTCCATCTTAGAGTAGTCAGAGGAGCTTCAATAAAAATGTGGGACTTAAGCTAGGTCTTCAAAAATGAACACGATTTGAATAAAGGAAGAAAATCATCACAATCAACAGCATAGAGAAAAACAAAAGGAACACAGAAAACATTTCAGGCAGGAGGTGGAGTGGTTGTTTAAATGGTACAGTTTCACTTTTGCAAGAGGAAGAGTTCTGGAGATTGGTTACACAGCAACGTCAATGTGCCTAATGCTGTTAAAGTCTACACTTAAAGACACTGAAGATGGTAAATTTTGTTAGGTGTATTCTACCACAAATAAAAAAATTTTTTTAATATTTTTAAAAGCTGGTGACTCCAGGCAACACTGAAAAAGGACACACTTTGCTTCTATGGTCTTCCTGCCACAAAGTGAATCCAGTCATGAGGCAATATCAGACGAATCCAACTGAGGAACATTCTACAAAGTTACTAGCCTATACTTCTCAAAAATGTCTGGGTCATGAAAGACAAAGGCTGACTGAGGAAATGTACCAGATTACAAGAAACTAAGGAGACAGGACAACTAAATGCAAAATGTAACCCTGGGTAGGACCTGGACTCTGCCACCCTGCCCCCAGATTGCTGTAACAGACATTACTGAGACAATCAGCAACATCTTAAAGTTATCTGACAGTATCGAATCGGTATTAATTTCCTGGTTTTGATAAGTGCACTGTGGTTACATATGCAATGACTCTCAAATGGTTCAGAAAAAGTGTGTGTGCGTGTGTGTGTGTGTAAACAGACAGAATAAAGCAAATGGGGTAAGATGTAGGAAAATCTGGGTGAAAGGTAAGGAATTCTTTGTATTATGCTTGCAATATTTCTGAGACGGATACTGTTAGAAGTTAAAAAAAAAAAAAAGGCTCCAAGGAATTAAGGAGTAGAAATAAGGCAAATTTGATGGCACAGACACACAAAGTAGGGCACTTAAAGTTAGGAAAAATTTAGATTTCAATAGTAAATACTTTGTTAAATACAAACTAAGGGAAAAAGTAAATAAAATACTAGCGTGGGGCTGCGGGAGGGGAGTGTTAAACTTAAGGGATGCAGGAAGGGAACTGAGAAAATAGAAGGGAAGCAAAAGACAAAGTAGAAGAAAGAAGCTTATGCCCAGGAAAAGAAGTATTTTAGTACTAAAAGAAAAAACACAAGCTTTTCTGGCAGGAAACAGACATCCTTTGGCTATAAGTTTCCCTGACCTCAGGGAAAGAGGAAGTCATCTTAAAAGGAGATATTACTGGGGCACCTAGGTGGCTCAGTCGGTTAAGTGTCCGACTTCGGCTCAGGTCATGATCTTGCGGTCCGTGAGTTCGAGCCCCGTGTCAGGCTCTGTGCAGACAGCTCAGAGCCTGGAGCCTGTTTCAGATTCTGTGTGTGTGTCTCTCTCTGCCCCTCCCCTGCTCATGCTCTGTCTCTCTCTCTGTCTCAGAAATAAATAAATGTTAAAAAAATTAAAAAAAAAAAAAAGATATTACTAGACATTCTTTCATTCATTAACAAATTTATTTATTACTTTTTTTAAATTTTATGTTTATTTCTGAGAGAGAGACGGAGAGAGCATGAGTGGGGGACGGAAAGAGACAGAGGGAGACACAGAATCCGGAGCAGGCTCCGGGGTCTGAGCTGTCAGCAGAGCCTGACGTGGGGCTTGAACTCACAAACCGTGAGATCATGACCTGAGCCGAAGTCGGATGCTTAACCAACTGAGGTGCCCCTCATTAACAAATTTATTAAAAGCTACCTACTGCTTGCTAGATCCTTTCTAGATTAAGATACAGCATGAATAAGCAAAAAAGATTTTTCCCTCTCATGGAGTTTACCTTCTAGTGGAGGAAGGTCAATAGTCAACAAGTAAACAATTCAATATATTATTTCAGATGGTGTGATGAAAAAAATAAACAGAATAATTGATAAGAGTGTTTGGAGATATCCGGGAAGACCTCTCCCAAAGGTAAAATGTGCTCCAAGCAGAGAGACATGACGTGCAAAGGTCCCAGAGCAGAAATGCCAATGTGGATGGAGCACACTGAACAAGGCAGACAGTTGTAGAAGTCTCCTGGCAGAGGCCAGACCAACTTGAGCCTTGTAATTTGAATTTTATTTTAGATTCACTAGAAGGCCACTTGGAAGATTTTAAGCAGCAGAGTGGTACGATCTGATTTATGATTTTCAAAGTTCATTTTGGCTGCTATGCTGAACAGATGTAGGGAAAAAGAATGCAAACAGAAAGACCCACGGGGAGCTACTACAGCAAAATATGATAGAAGTCTGGGGCTAAATATATAGGCAAAAAAACCAACAGTTTCCATATACATTCGGGAGGAAGAACCAAAAGACTTGCAGATAAACTGAACACTGAGGAAAAGTCAAGGTTAGACATACTAATTTGTAAATCATAAGCATTTATGTTTACTCCCCAGCTCTCTTCCGAAATGTCCAGCAGGACATCTCAACTGTCTACTGGAATATTGACCTGAATGTCTTATTGGAATCTCCCAACTCAAATGATCTAAATCAGAATTCATTACCTTCCCACATAAAGAAGTACCTCATCCTTATTTAGAACCTATTTCTATTACTGGTACCACCATTTGCCCAAACTTAACATACTCCAGTCACTGTCCCTTCCCTTTCCCATAACCCACCCCCAAAGTATTCAAATCCAATCTTTGAAAAATGCCTCTGGCATTCACTTCCTTTTTTTCCATCCCATGCCACTACTTTAAAAAAGCCTCAAACCGGTCTTCAATTCATGCTATACCCTGTTGCCCAAAGATCTTCCAATGGATTGGGCACAAACTCCTCAATCTGGCATTTGAAGCCTTCTTTGATGCAGCTCAACTCATGTCTTAGTCTTTCAGCATATTTTCTAATAAATGGCCTACAAATGAGCAAAACTGACTTGTTGTGCCCTTAACATACCTCTCATATTGTCTCACCTCTGTGCCCTTCTTCCTGGGAAATGTACATTCTCTATGCTCTTCACCCATCAAAAGCCTACCCATCCTTCAAATCCCAAGTTAAATGCCATCTCGTTCATTAAACTGATCTTGCTATCCTCTATGTGATCTTTTCTATGTCTAAACTCCCAGGAAAGGCTGCTGATAATTTTCTTACGGTTCCTGCCACATTAAGACCTTGCATCTGAGCATTATGGACATTTGTCTAAATCTTACATCCTGTTACGCTTTATGTTCTTAGAAAGCAGAAACTATGACAGTCATCTTTCCATTTCAAATAGAAACTGCCACAGGATCCAGCACTCTGTAAATACCCCATAAATATTTGTAAACTTTTACAAACCTCTGACAAAAGTAGCTCCTACTTGATTTAAGGTGACAAGGCACTCTAATTCTGCTTTAGGCTTTTCGTATATTGACATTTAAGCAGGCAATGTAGGCACATGAGCCTGTAAAACCAACCTCCAACTTTAAGAAGCAACGAGCCAATTGACTAAAAGAACGTAGCAGAAACTGAAAAATGTAAAGCCAACTCACTTCATTTTCCTGGGCAAGTCTTAAAATCTCATCAAATGTTACAAATGTGTCATTTCCTCTGACTGCATCTTTCTCCATAAATCCCAGATGAATATCTGTTGCAACTAAGATTTTAAATGTATTTTCATCGTCACTGTATTAAAAGAAACATTTCAATACAATAAGAGTATGCTCAAACCAATTAAAACCTAAATTTGTGAGATAAATAAGAACAGTTATGTAGTAAAATCGCTTTTCTAGCCTCAAAATAGGTCTGAAAATGTAAAGCATCCAATAGATCTTTAACATTACATAGTTTGCCTACCACTAATTCAAAACAGAACATATGAATTTTAAAAAGGTTCTGTGACTCCTTCAAAAAAGTATAACCTTCTTACAACCAGTTTTATATACTCCTTTTTACCTTGGACCTGGGAGCCTGGTTGTTTTCGAATTCTATTCCAGAGCAAAAAACCCAAGAGGATTTGACCCCATATCTAAACCCGCTGTTTATCTATTTTGTACTCATCCAGGAAAATCATACTTGACCAGTTCATTTAAAAAGCCCTTCTTTTATCCTCATAAGCTAGTAAGCTTACACTGCAGTCCCAGAAGACACTTGCTTGATTCTACTCTCTATACAAAGTTAGTGTTTCATTAACAAATTTGGCCAAGTAACAAAACAGAATTATTTACAAGTCCATTTGAATTTGGTGGTATTCAAAGGTACTTTCACGTGAAGCAGCAACGTAGTAGTTATTACGGCTTTCCTAAATTTAATGTAACTTTTAACTCTTTTTAAAAAAGTACTTAGGGATTTATGATCTCATCTCAACTTCCACATGTAAAGAGGCAGGTATTTACTGTCTCTGAAAGATGAGAACACAAAACAGAGAAATTAAATGATTTATTGCACAACTAAGTGGAAGAAACAGGATTTAACCACTCAGGCTATTTTCATTAAACCACAAGGAACTTAAAAAAACTTTCACATATATCTCCAAAATTGAAATCTTTATATATGAGATTTTTCCAGAAAAGGTTTCTCTTCAGAAACTTCAAAGATGATATATACGCACAGTTTTAATTGCCACACACACAGGCTGATCAGAATATTTTCAAGATCACATTACCCTAGCAATTTATGTTACAAAATACATAGCGTTTTATGAAGTATTTTCAAATGAATTCTCTCATTTAAACATTTAAATTAATCTGAGAAAGGCAATTTTGTTCCAGTTATATATATAAGATAAGGAAATTGAGGCAAGGTTCAGAGAACTGCTAATTTGCCCAAGGTCACACAGTATTAACCAAGGAACTGAAATTAGACACCAAATCTAATGCTTTTCCCACATAACTTCTGATTCTTTTATTGATTTTCATTTTACTCAGATTCATTTCCAATTGATTCAATGCTAGAGCAATTTACTGTTTAAATAGGCTTGCACTGACTAGTTAAGACTTCCTCACAAAAGTTCAAAAATATTTATAGCTTCACTATTTTAAGACAAAACCTAAGAATATAAACTTATATACTAAAGTAATACACCAAATTACTGCAAGGCTTCAACCTATAGGTGAATATTATCTTTAAGTTAGTAAACATACAATAGTAATTTTTTTTTAACATTCTAAATGTTTTTTGATCACTAACATTTCTGTTCATAGGTAAGCTCTTTATTTACTGCCAATTTATTCAATAAGTTTTCTTTTACGGCGATCTTAGTTGATGGGCTTTAGAAATCCAAAGCAACAAAAAAGACTCCAGAAGACAAGTGCTTACAGGGCATCTGCAGGACTCATTTCTACCGTCAGTCTAGGTCCTCTGGAACCAGTTTTTTCTCCAAGTACTCCTGGGTCGTGTGATCAAATATGTCAGAGAACTCACTCGATTTCAAATCCCAATACTAAAAGCAAAATTACATTATTATAAAACGCACATTCTTTTAAAAACAGACTACCAATTTTTGGAATCTCATTTCCATCTAAGGACCTACTACATTTTTACTTAAGAACCAACAATAGAAAATGGCACATCCCCAGTGCCATTCTAATTGCACCATTATGATTAAACTATAGGAAACTAATGTCCATCAAATGAATGGGCAAAAAGGGTCACATACAGCAGTTTTGGTTTAGCACACAAACAATTCTGGGTGTGCAGAAATGTTTAAACTACATGTGCAGCCTACCCTGGAGCATGGAGGTGACCCCATACTTTCTGCTGAAACACAAGGCTGTTTAAAGAAAAGGTCTAATTTATGAAAAGAGAAGGGCCCACCTTTAAAACGACTGTAAATAAAAAGAAACACGTGCTCCGCAGAAAAACGCCCGGCGCCTGCAAAGCAAGTGGAAACGGCCAAAATATTCGGGCAAGAGTGTATATACCACCGTGAAACCACCCCTCCCACGTCCGGCCTCCTGGTTCGGTGGAGATCCCAAGCCTCAACACACACACACCACCGGACTCTGAAACCAGAACCAGAACCTTCCAGGACTTAGCCGACCCGTCCCATTCTTTTCCAGAGTCAATCCACTCAGGGCTTCCTCCCCGGATCCCACAGAAATAGGCAAGTACGTTTCCCAAATTACCCCACACCCTCACTCTCCCAAAGCCTCAACGGGTCCCCAGGGTGTCTTTTACCCGGGAAGAAGGAGCGAGCTTCCCGAGGAGAAAGGCAACAGCAACTCACGAGCGTCGGTCTCAGAACCCGCGGGACCACTTACCTGAATTAGGCGGGAGAGAAAAAGCAGCTCTTTCTCTCGCGATACCTCACTGATGACGTAGCACTCAGGTCTTCTCCCGCTCTCATTGGCTACCAAATGCCGTGAGGAGCCGGGAAAGTAGCGGCGAGGCCCCGCCCTCATGCGAGAGCCAATCCAGAGAAGCTGAGGGACGACCCCGGAAGCGAGGTTCGCGGCGGCGATTTTCCCTTCTTTAAGGTGGGTAGCTCTTGCTTGTCCTGGCCCGCGCTCCTTGGTCCCCTCGCGCCACCTAAAAACTAGTGGGCCCTTAGGGGCGGGTCACCTGTCGACCCCTGCTGAGCCCTGCTGAACGGGCTGCGTCGTGGGTCCTGGGTAGGGCTGGAGCGGCTTCTCCACTCTTGGCTATTTGGAAGGCCGCAGGCGCAACTCCGGGCCTGTGAAATGACCAATCGGTGCCAGAGGGCTTCTCCCTCACTCCCACTCCCCAGAGTTAGAGCATTCGGACCCTTGTATTTATTCCCCGCATCCTTCATTTTCGCCTCTGGACCCTGGGTTCAGCACATCTGTACTACTTTGTGCTCGTAGCAGTAAAATATAGTGTGTGTGTATATATATATATATGTATATATATATATATACATATATATATATACACATACATATAAAGTGAAACTTTTGAATTAGAAAATCTGACCTTTCAGTGCCATTAAAGGGTCCTTAGTCTAGGGCAGGTTGTTTTAATCTACCCGAAACTCAGCGCCTTCACCTGTAAAATGGGGTTTATGATACCATCTGTCACTGAGTTTTTTGTAAGGAGTTGACATGGTTTAGATCTCTGTCGAAATGTGTTCTTTTAAGAAACATGGGGTATGTTTCTTCCTGGTGGAATGTCGTCAAGTAAGAATCTTAATCGATTTTTTGACTCTAGGTTTGACTCTTAATCTACCTAAAATTTAAAAATAAATTTTACACGTAACTTATTCTGTCTGAAGCAGTAAATTCAGAATTTACTTTAAAAAGGGGAGAGGGAGTTTTTATAGAAAGGAAAGGGGAGGATAAAATATGTGCTTTATTGTTTCTATATTTGCTATAATTAAATGAACTGTATATTATTTCTCGGTATCTGTTAAGTGTTTAATGAATTGATGTATGATCATTTTTGTGTTGCAAGGTTCAGAGAATAGTTTGAGAGGAAAGAAAAAGATGAGAACTCCGATGGGAGTTCCTAAATACAAAGTTCATAAATACAGAACAAACTGGTGGTTACCAGAGGGGAGAGGGGAAGGGAGACAGACAAAATAGGTGAAAGGTTTGAGAGGTACAAACTACCAGTTATAGGAAAAATAAGTCAGAAATGAAAAGTACAGCATAGAGAATATAGTCAAGGAATATAGTGAGGAGTATAATCAATAAGTGAATATAGTCAGTAATAAAGGATACTGTGGTGAGCATTGAATAATGTATAGAGTTGTCGAATCACTGTGTCGTATACCTGAAGCTAATATAGCATTGTGTATCAACAATAGGTCAATAATAAAAAGTGAAAATTCCAAGAGAACTTGTAAAATACAAAGCAGTTCTGATGGGGCCTCTCAATAGACTGAAAAGCTGGGCAGGACTTGGAAATCCTTTAGTACAGTCATTACATTTTACAATGAAGTAACAGGACAAGAGAAGTTGTTATGAGTGATAGATTGAAACTTGAATTTAGTACTCTTGGCTCTAGTAATAAAATCTAATGCCACATTAGGATTGAATACTATTTAACTGGTGAAATTAGAAAGAAATTAGTATCTTAAGGGTATGACTAACTCGGGAACTTCTCTCAATCCCTTCTGCATTCCACACAAAATCAAGTGATAGGGCTTTAATTAAATTTAATTCTACAAATATTTCTTAATGCCCTCTGTATAAGTAGGGCATAGAGATAAGTTAAATACAGACCCTATCCTTAAGCTTATTAACTTCTGAGGGACTAAAACAAGAACAGATTAGTGCTGAAACAAGGCAATATGTAGCACAGAAAAAGCTACCAGAGAGAGATCTCATTTTGAGGTTCAGGAAAGACTTAATGAAAGAGATAACATCTGAGAAGAGCCTTGATAGACTGATTGCAGCAAATATAATTGGGAGGCAGAGACATGGTATTTTTAAGATATTTATTAGTCACATTTTTAAAAATTGGCTAAGATTTAATAAGCTGTGTAACTCTTTAAGCTGATACTAGTTTATAAGTTAATATGGCAGCCTAGCTGAATAAATGTTACTTCCTTCAAGAAGCCTTCTCTAATCCTGTAGGACTGGGTTAATTATAACCCTCTTGTATACTCATTGTATTTGGACAGGGTCCTGTTATAGCACAGATCGTGCTGTTCTTACTGGTCATCCCCACTAGACAATAAGCTTCATGAGGTTAAGACATGGGTCTTGTTCATTGTTGAATCCCAATATCCAGAGACTGGCAGATACCAGGCATTCTATTCATATTTGTTGAATGGACTGAGTGACAGCCAAAATTCAGTTCAAAACAAGAAGCCAACTGAGAACTATAGTTGTCTATCAATGAATGGGGCTCCTTTTTAAAGCAGTGAATTTTCCCAAGCCTGAAATTACCAAAGTAGAAACAGGATAATTATTATAGACGTTAGGATAAAGATACCTGCATTGATGAGAGATTTGAACAGATGCCCTTGAGGCTATTCCATCTCTAAGAATGCCTAAGTCTTTGAAGTAGTTTATTAGAAATTAAAAGTTTTTGTTTCTGCTTTGCATCATTTGTCTAGTCTATAAAAATCATGAACGTGCCTTTCTTTTAAATTATAATTTAGAAGCTTTTAAGCATTTATCACTCAGATAGTACAATAGTATCTAAACCAATAGATTCAGAAAAATATAACCATGGACTTAAAAAATAAGAAGTTTTAGACCATTGAAGATACAGATAACTGAAATCTCATTTCCAGCATTTAGAGAATGTAAAGTACCAATAAATCCAAAAAGTTCAGACAGGGTTTATTGGTATGTGTTTGCAAAACTTATCTATGCTATTGATAAACACTCAGTTACTGTTTTTCTAATAATTTTTATGTTTGTGTTTCCAGATCTTGATGGATAAAATAAAGCAGACATAATTCATCACTAGAAAGATTAATTATACGCTGGCATTTGAAATGCTTTGTATTTAGAATAACAGTAAAAATGGAAAAAGGGAAAGTAAATGATGATGGAAAACCAGATACAGAAAGTTCCTTGGACTTTTCTGAACACTTTAACCAACTTGAATTGTTGGAAACGCACGGACACCTTATTCCCACTGGTACCCAAAGTCTCTGGGTAGGGAATTCTGACGAAGATGAGGAGCAAGATGAAAAAACTGAAGAGTGGTATCAATTGCAAGAAAAAAAAATGGAAAAAGATCCAAGCAAATTGCTTCTTTGGGCTGCTGAAAGAAATCGGGTAAAAAAACCAAAACAAAAAACAGTTAAAGAGGAAATCATAATATAGTAGGAAAAGTATTGGATTCGGAGCCAGAAGACCTATCCCTGAACCTCTGTTTGGTTTGTAACTTTGGGCAAATCCCACCATTTCTGAACCTCTATTTTCTTACCTGTAAAAGTGGCCATCATAATACCTGTATCTTTTATATAGGATTTTGAGGAGCATATGAGGAAATGTACATGAAAGTACATAGTAAGCCAGAAAGCATCCTATTCAGTATTATTTGGAAGTTTAAGGGGTAATTATAAAGATGGCAAGAAGTCACCTATATTTTTAAATCATTTCTATTAAGTCATTAAGATCATCCTAGAGACAACTATGGTTTAGAAAAGGGAGGATGGGAATTAACATGTTTTGAATACTAACTATACCATGTGCTTTTACTACATTATTTGATTTAATCCTCCTATATCCCTGCAAGATAATAATATTCCCTTTTACAGTTGAAGAAAATGAGTTTCAGGAATACTCATTTCCCCATTATTATCCAATCTACTCTTCCCACTCATCCACTTCTACCACATTTCACTAAGTTCCTCCATGTCTGTTAGTAAACTAACCAAAAAGGTCTTGTATTTTTGGATAACTTTTTAACCCAAGAGCACACTGCATCCCACCAGAGATCCAAAGACCAAGCTGAAAATCGCTTCCTGAAAATACATTTCTAAGGTTGTTTTAGTTTGAGCTCTTTAATCTCTAGATTTCTTGTAGCATTGTCTTCTGATAAAGAAGTTTATTTTTTAAAGTTTACGGACTGTGTATATTGGTGTGGTAATCCTGTCGAAGAATCAATCAATTATTATGTTTTCTTAACTAATGAAATATAAAGGATTAAACCCAATAGCCTGTATTATTCATCTAGGACCAAAGCTTTTACGCAATGAGCCTTAATTGGACCAGGAGTAAATGTATGTTTTGATATTCAGAGAATCACATTCTTAGATGCAAGAGCCTGGCTAACACTAACTGTTTATTCTTAAAAATCTGTTGCCCCCGAAAGAAATGTTAAATCATTTTTATTTTAAAGTCATCTGCTGACAAGGAAGTTTATGTTGAACTTCATCAAATCTAACACCACGAGATAGCTTAATTTTCTCCATTGACTGTTCTGGGTTTTTTAAGATGTCTTTTCCTCCTCAGCTTACTACGGTGCGGAGACTACTTTCTGAAAAGTCCACTCACGTGAACACTAGAGATGAAGATGAGTATACCCCTCTTCATCGAGCAGCCTACAGTGGACACTTAGACGTTGTGCGTGAGCTGATCGCACAAGGGGCAGATGTCCACGCGGTGACTGTGGATGGCTGGACGCCCCTGCACAGTGCTTGTAAGTGGAATAATACCAGAGTAGCTTCTTTCTTACTCCAGCATGACGCAGATATTAACGCCCAAACAAAAGGCCTCTTGACCCCCTTACATCTTGCTGCCGGGAACAGAGACAGCAAAGATACCCTAGAACTCCTCCTGATGAACCGCTACATCAAACCAGGTCTGAAAAACAACTTGGAAGAGACCGCATTTGATATCGCCCGGAGGACAAGCATCTATCACTACCTCTTTGAAATTGTGGAAGGCTGCACAAATTCTTCACCTCAGTCATAACGGTTCTAATAATTTTCCAAGTACCAGTGCCTCCTTTGTGTGAGATATGAAATATCCCCATGATACAGAATTGACATCAAAAAGTTTCACTGCAGACATTCAGTGGTACACATTCGAACGCCCTTCCGAGTGAAAATGCCTACCGTTGATGTCAAAATGTGTTTGAAAGTTGTTTGGATGTATCTTTACTGATTTATGTGGAGTTTGTAATTTTTATCAGAAATAATTTTAACTTCTACTTAAAAACTTGTAAACGGGTTGTACAGAAAACTAATGATATTTTTGGTGCTGATCCAAGAGAAGTGTATTTTTAAATACCCCCCCCCCTCCCGGATCTTTGTTGAGTATTTAGTATATTGACATGTATTTTTATAAGGTGAGCTAACTCAGAATTTAAAAATCTTAAATATACTGGTGCAGGTCAGCTGTCTTCTCGACATCACCATAGCCATTTGCTTTCATTTTAAATCATAAGAACTGACTTAGCAGTGACTTGAATCGTCAGAAGTTTAAAAAAAAAAACAAAACAAAGCAGGAGAAAAGCTTAGATCTTCGTCTTTTAGAGCATAGACCATTTTCAGGAAAGTAGTTAGCTAAGTGTTTAGTCCATGAATGTTATATATACTGCCTCCGCTACCACAGCTCACACAATCCTGTGGACAGTCCTACCTCACCCTGGTCAACCTACACGATCCTTATTCCATTGGTGAGTCAGCATGACCTTTCAGACATGCACACAACTCTACCTTGGTCCAAGAGATCATAATATATCTGCTCTCCAACTGGTTTTACCTGCCTAATCCTGCTGTTTGCGGCGCTGCTCAGATGGTCTCTCCAGTTCACAGGAAGTATTGATTTTCCAGGGCCCTCCTTTTATACAAGCCCTACAAAGGCAAAGAGACAAGGGACAAAGAATTCTAAGACTGAAAGGATGATGGTTATATTGGGGCTAGAACCACAAAGTGGCTAAGGCTTTAAAAAGCCACAGCATGGATAGCGACAAAAGCATAAATATAAATATTCAGAAAAAAAATAAAAATTTTGAGCAACAAAAATGGCACCATTTCTTTTCTTTTAACCAGTGTGTCTCTTCCTTGGCTTGGGTCCATAAAATATTTATTCACCCAGCATACATTTATTTAATAACTCTTCTCTCAGTCTTTCTAGCTGGAGCTTCTCGTTGGCTACCTAGCCCCTCTGTGACTGTTCCCAAAGGGTTTTCTCTTCACTTAACACCAGAACTGGCACGCTATGGGAAGGAAACTAAACCAATGGGGCCACAGTTACATATTCACTGAGGTTTCACAGTGCTCACAGTGAAATGTGTTGGCTTTGCTTTTATAAATCTTAAATATGCTTCTCCAGGGAGCTTTCTGACCCACAATCTGTCACAGTGATGGGATTTAGAGTCTTTACACTATTCCGTTATTTCTATTCGTTGGCATCTATTATAACAAAAATCAAAACACCTCCATTTCTTGAAAAACCCCCGTTTTCAAAGGTTCCTTTCAGACATGAGAGGTCTCCAACAAAAGAAAAAACACAAGGAATAAGAAAAGAAAAGAAAAAACAGATTTGAGCAAAGACTGAAAGGAAATGAGATTCTGAGAGAAAATGTGTTACCAGAGTGTATCCAAGGGCTAAGAAGTTTAGAGTGACTTTTTTTTTCATTCTGTGTACAGCTTCTTGATGCCTGTCAAATGAGTCAATCTTTAAATTCAAACCTAGTTTTCCCCCCGTTTCAGGATGGGTCTTGTTCATGTTGAGCAAATGGAATAAAAACACAAAAACACCCATATTTGGTTCATAATCAATTATCCAATCAGCACTCAGGTACATCTAATACTCGCCATTATTAATTTAATGACATGGTGCCATCTGCCAGTGGATCTCAGAGTAGCAGGATTTGTAGGATAGAAAATCTGCTTAATTAAATAAATAGAAAATCTACATGCAAACTACTACCTAATTTGCTTTCTTCCCCCTTCTTTTTCTACCATATGTTCAGCCTTTCATTTCTACTAGACGTACAGTGTTTAAAAATGAGGAAGACATCATTGGAGAGTTAATGTGAGTTGATAAGGAGCACTGTCTCCTGAGCGGTCACTGGAGTTCTGTTTTTAGACACAGCTGCCTTAAATGGAAACAGTTCTTAGGAATCAACAAAACATAAAGAAACCAAGAAAATGAACCTGTCCTCCTTTAAAAAAGCAGGTGCCTATAAGGTTTTCTCAAATCTCAATTTAGTAACTCATGAAGATAAATGTATCCTGATTGAAGGGACCAACTCTAAGACCAAGATATTGTATTGAGACCCGATACAAAAATCAGACCCTTCAGGGCACATACCAAATAAAAGCACTAGGGTTCAGATTTGCTTTCATGTGCTTTGGCATATTTTTAATTTGAAAATAGGCAAAGCTTATAAAACAAATCAAAAGGGAGAAAAGGTATTAGGGTCTTTATCCATTCTTTTGATTTTATTCTGCACCCTTGGACAATGAGGGGGCTTGGGGGTCCATCTAGAAAGGTAACTATATGTCAGTGTTCCTCACACTATTGACATTGGGCCCAAATAATTCTTTGTTGGCGGGGGGGCATCCCGTGAATTGTAGGATGTTAGGCAGTATTCTTGGCCTTGACTTAGTAGATTTCAGTGGTACCTCCCTCTCCCTCCTCCCAGTTGTGACAACTGGAAATGTGTCCAGACATTGCCAAATGTTCCTTGCTGTATGTCATCAAAAATCTCTAAGGCAGCAGATTTCATAATTTGGCTCACCTCAAAATTGTTTTGTTAGCACACAATTGAATTTTACTTTGGTGTACATGTTTTCTTTATACTGTAAACATTCATCAGTATACGTTCAGAAATTAGATACTCATTGATTCTATTTTAAATTTTTAGTATTTTATCAATGAGATTATTTGAACACATTCAAATATTGGGATAAAACGTACAGTAAGATACAGACCACACTCTTCAATACTGAGTATCATTTGTAAGAACGGCTCACATCCAACTCCCAGCTTTGGCTTCTAAGAAACACTCCATAGTTCAGATGAGTCTATTTTAAGGAAATTCTAACTTCTGGGTATTAATGAATATAATAATCAAATCCAGATTTTTGATAGGTTGCACCATTACAACTATAAATTTTTTATTGCATTGCCGAACAAAATGCTATTGGTTGATACACAGGCTTTTCACTTCTAGAAGGGATAAGAGAAGTCAACTCTCTGTCAGAATATGAGGAGGGAGCTACCAGCTTCCAAGTGTAAACACCTGGAGAAATACCAGATAATCTCTTAATGTCATTACAAATCTAAAATTTTTGTTTAGGGCACCTGCGTGGCTCAGTCAGTTCAACGTCCGACTTCGGATCAGGTCATGATCTCAGTGTTCATGGGTTTGTGTCTCGCATCAGACTCTGGGCTGACAGCTCATAGCCTACAGCCTGTTTTGGATTCTGTGTCTCCCTCTCTCTCTGCCCCTCATCTGCTCATGCTCTGTCTCTCTCTCTCTCTCAAAAATAAACATTGAAAAAAATTTTTTTAAATAAAATAAAAATTGTGTTTGTTACTTAAATTTAAAAATAATATGGTATAGTTTTTGGCAATTCCTGTCATCTTAAAAATTAATTCCAAGATGAAATATATCAAAATCAATGTAAAAGAAACCCCACATCTGACCATCATCCTTCCCCAACAAGTGAAATGGTCTCATCTGGTCTTGTTTATAAAAGTTCTTACATGTCCAAGATGTGATACACTAGACCATTGTGATAATATTAATAGCTAATATGCTGTATGTAGATGCTCATTAACTTTATGTCATAAGTTCCATGATAACCTTTTGAGATAGATGCCATTGTACAAGAGAAGAAATTGGGTTTATGGAGGTTAAGTAAATCATCCATTGTCATGAACTACGTTTTCACAAAGCTCACATTCAAATACAGTTTTTATGTGGTCCTTGAACGTTCATATCCATGTACCACCAATTTGTCTATCAAATAATCATAACAAAAATTCCATTTTATTTAAAATTATTTTACGAGCTTATTTATGGTAGCGTTTGGGGACACAAAAATTGCCCTTATTAGAAGCAAATGGCATTTTATGTCATAGAACATAAATAAACAAAAGTTCCTAAATCATAAGAGCCAAAGCAATTTATTTTATTTTATTTTTTTAACGTTTATTTATTTTTGAGACAGAGACAGAGCATGAACAGGGGAGGGGCAGAGAGAGAGGGAGACACAGAATCTGAAACAGGCTCCAGGCTCTGAGCTGTCAGCACAGAGCCCGACGCGGGCTCGAACTCACGGACCCTGAGATCATGACCTGAGCCGAAGTCGGACGCTTAACTGACTGAGCCACCCAGGCGCCCCCAAAGCAATTTTTTAAAAGAACAACAGATTAATACAATCTATGAAATGGCAACATCAAGACTGTGATATTGAATAGACATGTAAATCAATAGAACAAAAGAGAATCTAGAAACAGATCCAGGTATAAATGGTCAATTGATTTTTTACAAAGGTGTCAAGGATTCCAGTGGAAAATTCTCTTAAAGAAATAGTGCTGGAGTGCCTAGGTGGCTCAGTTGGTTAAGCATCCAACTTTGGTTCAGGTCATGATCTCACGGTTCGTGGGCTCGAGCCCTGCATTGGGCTCTGTGCAGACAGCTCAGAGCCTGGAGCCTGCTTCAAATTCTGTGTCTCCCTCTCTCTCTGCCCCTCCCCTGCTCACGCTCTGTCTCTGTCTTCGTTTCTCTCTCTCAAAAATAAACATTAGAAAAAAATAGAAAGAAAGAAAGAAAGAAAGAAAGAAAGAAAGGAAGAAAGTGCTTTGTGGAGCACCTGGTAGCTCAGTTGGAAAAGCATGAGACTCTTGATCTCCAGGTTGTGAGTTCGAGCCCCATGTTGTGTGTAGAGATTACTTAAAGTTTAAAAAAAAAAAAAAAGAAGAAGAAGAAGAAAGAGAAAAAGGAAAAGAAAAGAAATAGTGTTGTGTTCCAAATGAATATCCATTTGGGGAAAAAATTAACACATTTAAGGACAGCAGAACAGCGGTTGCCTGGCAACAGAGACAGAAGTTGGAAAAAAAAAAAAAAAGTTGGACTGCAAAAGGGCAGGAAGAATCTTTTGCAGGAGATAGAAATATTCTATGTCTTAGTTGTGGTGGTAGTCTTGCAGATGTATACAACTGCCCACGTTGTATTAAGTCGTATTCTTTAAATGGAGTGTAGGTTTTCATAGGTAGGAGTTATACTTCAATAATGTTGATTTTTAAAAGTAGGTATCTGGAGATGCCTATTATTTTCCATAGCAAGCAGGGACCTATTAGGACCTCTTCACTGAATTCTAGGGGTACATCTTTCTGGGGGCTGCAGAGTCCTGTGAGTTATTAAAAAAAAAAAAGATTTCACCAATTCACTGGAATTTTAAAATCCCGAGCAAAAAGCCCTTTATAACAGGAAGGAAAGTTTCCTCCATTAAATGGTAGAGTAGGAAACAAAATAATTCCCTCAAATTATTAGTCCATTTAATAGCATTCAACAAATTTGAAAAAAAAAAAATGTCTTAGTACCAAAGAAGGACTTTGTTGGCTTTTTACATAATTTAGATCAGGACTGTTAGAATCTAGAAGAGGAAACCAAAATGGTTTTAGCATCTACTTGTCTAGATAAAAAGCAATAGTATTAAACCTCCATTGCTTTATTCAATTGCCCTGTTTACTAAGGAGAAAACTGCGATGACTTCTGGACATGTTTAATCTGTAAAATGAAACACAGAATGTGGAACTTAATCCATCTAGTTTTTACTAAAATACCATCAAGTAATCAAAGCAATGTATTAACTCTGGTAATATATTTTTATTTCCTTGATGAAGATTTTATGTGTTTACATTAAATATAGTTTCTAATTTTTTTACAAGGAAAGTTTAGTCTTGGGTTTTGCCTCCATCTAGTGGACATACTTGTCTTTTACATTTAATTGCATTAAGCATAAGCTGTCCTGGTATTGTTCATTTTTAGTTTTTCGGAATAAAAAAAAGTAAAGAAAAATGGTAACCACAATTCACAGATAAAATGGTATGAATTATACTTATTTTCATCAATAATTTATTCCCAAGAAGATTTGAGGTGGTACGTAATTGAAAACACACAAATAATAATCAGAAATAGAAAATCAAAAGCCTTTTTGAAGGAAGGAGATAAACTAATTAATATGGCTACTGCAATTGACAATTATCCCCCAAGATTTTTGATATTGAAAAGAAAAAAGAAAAAAACAATAATTGCGCATATCTTTATTATTTGATCAAAGTGATCAACATTGCTTTTTTTAGAGTAAAAATATTTCCAGCCTGATTTTTTCTAACTAAAATAAGCTTAATATTTGTACAGTCTCGTAGAGGTATAGAAAACAGAATAAGGTCCAGAAATCTTGGTGAATTCTATGAAGTGAACATACCCATGTAAGCATGACCCATATCAAGATATGGAACATAACCAGCACCCAAAAGCCTACTTTCTGCTCCCTTTCAGTGCTCCCTCAAAGGCAACCGCCACTCCATCACCATCATTTCATTTTGCCTGCATAAATGGAATCATTAATTGTGCATATCTTTGTGTTTGCTTCATGGACCCAACCTTAACATCTGTGAGATTCGTTCATATTTTTGCATGTAGCAGGGGTTTGTCTCTTTTCACAGCCGTAGAGTGTTCTTTACATGCACACACATGTAATGTATATATACATTTTATTGTTGACTTTTGAAGAGCCTTTGAATTGTTTCCAGTTTGGAGATTTTATGAATGGTGCTGGCATAAACATTCTAGTACATGGTTTGGGTGTACACACTACACACTTTTGTATACTTGTGTACTAGTGTTAGGTCTGCTGGACATTAGGGTATACTGATATTCAGCTTTCGTAAAAATTGCCTAAACGGCTTTCCAAAGTGGTTGCACCAAATTTACACTCTTAGCAACAAGGAATTAGAGTCCCAGTTGCTCTGTATCTTCCCAACCCTTGTTATTGTCACCTTGTTTCTTGTTGTTGTTTAAATAGCCATTCTAGTCAGTGTGTATTACATTGACATTATAGTCAATGTAATACCTCATTGTACTTTTACTTTGCGTTACCCTGATGACTATTGATTTCGGGCAATGTTTTATATGCTGATTGGCCATTTGCATCTCCTTTTGTGAAGTGCTTGTTTATATTTCTCCGTTTTCTTACTGGGTTGTGTGTCCTTTTCTTATTGATATGTAGGAGTTCTTTATATATGCTGGATACTAGTTATTTTTTTGTATATATAGATTGCAAAAATGTTCTCTCAGTTTGTGGCTTGACTTTTCACTCTCTTAATGGTGATTTTAAGTGAAGAGAATCATTTCATTTTAACAACTTCTAATTTGTCAATTGTTTTTCTTTAGGTTACTTCTGTTTTGTTTCCTGTTTAAGAAATATGTGTCTACCCCAAAATAATGAACTAATTTTTCCTTGTTATCCTCTAGATGATTTAATATTTTACTTGTCGTGCTATAATCCATTTTGAGCTGATACTTGTGTTTGATGTGTGGTACGAGTCAAGGTTCATTTTTTTCCCATAGGAATATCCAATTTACCCAATACCACTTAAGATCCCACCTCCCTCAACACACACCCAAACACACGCACACACACACACACACACACACACCTGTCATATATCTGATGACCATATATGACTGGGTCCATTTCTAGACTCTATTTTGTTCTATTGATCTAGTTTTCCTTCAGCACCACAGTTTTAATACAGTAGCTTGATAGTAAGTTTTGCTGTCTGAGAGTGTAAATGTTCCAGCTTTGTTTTTATTCTTCACGGTTGTTTTGCCATTCTCGGCCCTTTACACCTACTTTTCAATTTTAGAATGTCTTTGTGGATTTCTATCTCTAAAACAATTGAGATTTACATTGGAGTTACATTGTACATCAGTTTGAGGAGAATTAATGTGATTATAATGTGGTATTACAATTCTTTTTTTTTTAATTTATTTTTTGTCAAGTTTTTTATTTTAATTCTGGTATAGTTAACATGTAGTGTTCTATTCGTTTCAAGTGTACAATATAGTGAGTCAACAATTCTATACATTACTCAGTGCTTATCATAGTAAATGTACTCTTTAATCCGCATCACCTATTTCATCCATTCCCCCCATATGATTCTTGAATATAATGATGTAATGTATTCCTTCGTTTATGTAGGCATTCATTAGATTTTCTCGAAAACGTTTTAGAGTATTCTGGTAGAGTTCTTTTGTTTTTGTCTTAGATTTATTCTTAGGTATTTGGTAGCTTTTGATGGTCTTGTAAGTGGCATTGTTTTTTACATCCCTTTTATTTATTTGTTGCTGTATATAAATATCATTTGTAAATTTATTTTTCTTTATTCACTGTGTGTCCAGTGACCTTAATAGAATTATTAATTCTAACAGTTTATCTGTACATTCATTTGAATTGTCTGTATGTAAACCATGTTGACAGATAATGGCAGTTTAATTTCTTCCTTTTTCTTTTATTCTCTTAATGCAGTAAATTATGTTGCTTAATTTTCAAATGTGAAACCAACCTTGCATTTCTGGAACAATCACAACTTTATTATGATGTGCTAAACTTTTTTGTTTTTGTTGTTTTGTTAACATGCTGAGTGTTATTTGCTAATATATGTATATATATATATATATATATATATATATATTGAGATGGGGAGAAGGGCAGAGAGAGAGAGGGAGAAAGAGAGAATCCCAAGCAGGCTCTGCACTGTCAGCACAGAGTCTGACATGGGGCTTGAACTCACCAACTGTGTGATCATGACCTGAGCCAAAATCAAGAGTCGGCTGCTTACCCAACTGAGCCACCCAAATGCCCCCTACTACTTTATTTAATATTTTTATATTTTAATCAATCTTCATGAGGGAGATTGACCTACACTTTTACTTCTTTGTTTTTTTTGTTTTTTTTTTTTCAGATTTTGGTATAAAGGTGAGTTGATAAGGGCAAAGATTTTTTTCTAGTTCCTGGAAGAGTTGGAAAGAATTGGCATTATATCATTCTTAAATGTTTGGAAGAATTCAGTAGTGAGACTTTAGGTTGTCTTTGTGGGACAGGTTTTAATTTGAACTCAATATCTTTGATAATTCTGCTTCTATAACTGCCATATTTCTTCTTGTGTCCACTTAGGAAAGTTGTGTATTTTAAGTAACTTGCTTGCTTCATCTAAGTTGTCAAATTTACTAGCGTGAAATTATTCATAATATCTTATTATCTTTTGGGAAGACATTAGGGAATCATTCCATAAATGTATGAAATGAGCAAACAGTGCAGAAAGCGGAGTTGCCTGAGGTGAAGGAGGGCCTCCTCTGTCTCCAGGAAACCCCTTGGGTACTGTGGAACAGTCTGAAGCCTATTTTTTTTTTTTTTAACTTTTAACGCTTATTTATTTTTGAGAGAGAGAGAGAGAGTGAGCAAGGGAAGGGCAGACACACACACACACACACACACACACACACACAGAATCTGAAGCAGGCTCCAGGCTCTGAGCTGTCAGCGCAGAGCCCAATGTGGGGCTCAAACTCACAGACCCCGAGATCATGACCTGAGCCGAAGTCGGACGCTTAACCGACTGAGCCACCCAGGTACCTCCAGTGTGCAGTCTATTGAACTAGATATTCGATAAGCTTCTCCCTGCTCCAAAGTTTTATGAGTGTGATGTTCAATGAGCAGTTAGGGATGTCAGATTGGAGTCAGGATAAAGATTGAATGACATCTATAAAAATGACATCTATAAAAACCCCAAACTAACATAGTGGTGAAAGACTGAATACTTTCCATGTAAGATCAAGAACAAGACAAGGATGTCTGCTCTCACCAATTCTATTAAACATTATACCAGCGGTTCTAGCCAGGGTAGTTAGGCAAGAAAATAAAATAAAGGGCATCCATATTGGAAAATAAGTAAAAGTATCTATCTATATTTTCAGATATGATCTTATATATAGAAAATCATAAGGAATCCACTGAAAAACTATTATATCTCATTGAGTTCAGCAACAATCTAGGATACAAGATCAAAATACAAAAATCGACTGTATTTCTAAAAGGTATCAGTGAGCAAACTGAAAATTCAGTTAAAATACTGAATTTTAGGGACTCCTGGGTGGCTCAGTTGGTTAAGCGTCTGACTTCAGCTCAGGTCATGATCTCGCGGTTCACGAGTTCAAGCCCCACATCGGGCTCTGTGCTGACAGCTCAGACCCTGGAGACTGCTTCCGATTCTGTGTCTCCCTCTCTCTCTCTGCCCCTACCCCACTCATGCTCTCTCTCTCTCTCTCAAAAATAAATTTAAAATTTTTTTTAAATTTTAAAAAATAATGAATTTTATGTACAAAACCATCAAAAACAATAAAATACTTTGGAATAAACAAAAATGCAAAACTTTTGCTCTGTGACTACAAAAATTATTGAAAGAAATTAAAGAAGCACTAAATAAATGGACAGACATCGTGTGTTCATGAATCAAAACACTTATTGTTGAGATGGCAACACTCTCCACATTGATCTATGGATTCAGTGCAATCTCTTTCAAAATTTTGGGTAACTCCTTTATAAAAAATGACATGCTGAACCTAAAATTCATATAGAAATGCAAGGAACCCAGACAAGCTGAAGCAATCTTGAAAAAGAACAAAGTGGGAGGCCGCACGCTTTCGATTTCAAAACTTACTAGAAAATTATCTTCATCAACACATGTGGTACTGGCATAAGGATAGATATATAGATCAATGGAATAGAATTGAGAATCCAGAAATAAACCCTCACATTTATGGACTTTTGAGAGGGTGTCAAGACAATTCAGTAGTGGAAGAAGCAGTCTTTTCAGCAAATGGTGCTGGGAAAACTGGATATCCACATGCAAAAGAATAAAGTTAGACTCTTGGGGCACCTGGCTGGCTCAGTCTGTTGAGCATCCAACTTCAGCTCAGGTCATGATCTCACAGTTTGTGGGGCTTGAACCCGCAAGCTCTGCTGATAGCTCAGAGCCTGGAGCCTGCTTCGGATTCTGTGTCTCCTTCTCTCTCTGCCCCTCCCCTGTTCATGCTTTGTCTCACTGTTTCTCAAAAATAAATAAATGTAAAAAAAAAAGTTAGACTCCTGACTGTAATGTTAATAAAAAAAGTAATTCAAAAATGGTCAAAGACTTAAATGTAAGAGCTAAAACTATAAAACTCTTAGGAGAAAGCATGTAGGGGAAAAAGTCTTCACGATACTGAATTTGGTAGTGGTTTTTTGGATGTGACATCAAAAGCAAAGGCATCAGATGGAAAAACAGATAAATGTGACTACATCAAAATTAAAACTGAAAAAAATACTTATTCATTTTTGAGAGACAGAGAGAGGCATAGCACAAGCAGGGGAGGGGCAGAGAGAGAGGGAGACACAGAATGTGAAGTGGGCTCCAGGCTCTGAGCTGTCGGCACAGAGGCCCATGCGGGCCTCGAACCCACAAACTGTGAGATCATGACCTGAGCTGAAGTCGGATGCCTAACCGACTGAGCCACCCAGGTGCCCCTAAAACTTTTTAAAATACTTATTTATTTTTAAGATAGAAAGAGAGAGAGAAAGACAGAGTGCAATCGGGGGAGGGGCAGAGAGAGAGGGAGACCCAGAATCTGAAGCAGCCTCCAGGCTCTGAGCTATCAGCACAGAGCCTAACGTGGGGCTCTAACCCATGAACCATGAGATCATGACCTGAGCTGAAGTCTAACGCTTAGCTGACTGAGCCACACAGGTGCCCCCAAATTAAAACTTTTTAAAATCAAAGGACACTATCAACAAAATGAGAAGGCAGCCCATGGAATAGGAGGAAATATTTACAAATCATATATCCTATAAGATATTAATATTCAAAATATATAAAGAACTCCTACAACTCAACAACAACAAAGAATCCCGCAAGCAAAATACTTGAATAGCTATCTCTTCAAGGAAGATATATAGAGGGGCGCCTGGGTGGCTCAGTCGGTTGAGCGTCCAAACCTTCATTTCAGCTCAGGTCATGATCTCAGGCTCGTGGGTTTGAGCCCTGCGTCAGGTTCCAGGCTGAGTGTGGAGCCTGCTTAAGATTCTCTCTCTCTCTTTCTCTCTCCCACTCCCCTCTCCCCTCCTTGCACGCTCCCTCTCTTTCAAAAAAAATAAATAAATAGAAAGAAGATATACAGATAGGCTATAAGCACATGAAAAGATGCTCAACATCACTAATCATTGGAGAAATGCAAATCAAAACCACAAAGAGATAACCACTTCGCACTCATTAGGACAGCAGACTATTATTATTTCTTTTAAAAAGGAAAGTAACAAGTGTTGGTCAGGATGTAGAGAAACTGGAACGAACCCTTGTACGTTGCGGTTGGGAATGTAAAATAGTACAGCCACTTGAAAAAGTTTGATGGTTCCTTAAAAAGTTAAACTTGGAATTACCATATGATCCAGCAATTCCATTGTTAGATATGTACTCAAAAGAATTGAAAGCAAGAACTCAAATAGATAACTTGTGTATCAGTGTTCATTGCAACATTATTGGAAACAGCAAAGGTGGAAACAACCCAAACGTCCATCAACAGATGAATAAGAAAATGTAGTATATCCATACATTGGAATACTATTCAACTTTAAAAAAGAATGCAGTTCTTATACATGCTATGACATACATGAACTTTGAAAACATTATGCTAAGTGAAATCAGCCAGAAACAAAGGGAAAAATATTGTATGATTCCACTTATATGAGGTACCTAAAGACAAATTCATAGAGACAGAAACTAGATTAGAGGTTCCCAGGGGCTAGGAGAGGGGGAAATTGGGAATCATCATTTAATGGGTACAGAGTTTCTGTTTGGGACACAGTTTCTGTTTGAGAGTGGTATCGGCTGTACAACATTGTGAATATACTTAATTCCATTGAATTATATGCTTAAAATTGGTTAAATTTTATGTGTATTTCACCACAATAAAAATAAAGCAGTTAGACCCCCGATTTCCCAATTCTGAGAAGCTAAATGAATGACTTCCCACCCGAGCAGAAGACTGGAGGTAAATCTGTGGAGGAAGCTAAAGAGAGGCCTTCTGGACTGGAAGGTACAAAGCACAATTGAGCGCAGGACCACCATACCAAACAGGGAAATTTTGTGAATATTTTCATACTTCATGTTGAGCCCTCGGTTGTCTTTTCCCACTCACTTCCCGGGGCACCGACACCAGACAGACACCCTCCGGCAGGGAGACTGGAGGAATCACTCCACGGAGAGTCAGAGCAGTTCAAGAGATAAGAACTTAAAATACTGACATCATGGGTTCCATAACTGAACGTCCCAGGCAGTCACCTATCACTAAAGCCCATAGTTAGTAAGTCCCACTATATGCACAGATTCATATTTTCCACTGCTAGATAAGGCAAGACAGTCAAAGACCACTTGAAGATTGAGGATGATCACCTACTAAGACAGAAACCAAAATAAACAGGAATAGGTATCTTGGAGGAAGCAGCAATTATACAAGAAGAAACTAACATGGGAACTGAAGTATATTGTTAATATCCTCAGAGACATAAGATATTGTACCATGATACAAGGCCAAGATGTTTTGTAAAAAGAAACATTCAGAGGGCTCTGAGAAATTAAAAACATGACAGCAGAAGTGAAAAATAGAATTTAGAAAATAATATTGAGGAACTGTCCTAGAAAATAGTGTAAAAATAGACATACAAGGCAGGAAAAAATAGGTCAGAATAGTAGATGACAAATCAGGAGCTCTAACATACAAATGACAGGACTTCCAGAAGAACAGAGAAAACAAAGAAATTGCAAAAAATAATTCAACAAAAATTCCCTAAAATGAAGGACATGAATTTCTAGATTGAAGTGATCTGTTGAGTGCCCAGCAAAATGGATGGAAAATTTATCCATATCAAGATGTATCCTCATGAAATTTGAGAATAATGAGAACAAAGAGAAGATACTCCAAGTTTCTAGAAAGAAAACACACACAAAAAAACAAAAAACAGGGCCTGTACCAGAGGTAAGGAATGGAATGATTCTCTATGGCAACATTAGATACCGGAAGACAATGACTTTAAAATTCTGAGGAAAAATGATTTCCAATTGAAAGTTCTTTACCCAGCCAAACTTCCACATTAGTAGAAAGTAAAATAAAGACACTTTCAAACTGATAGGACTTGGACATTTTATCTTCCAAATGCTACTGGGGCCAGACTTCACCAAATAAGTGAGTAAACCAAGAATGAGAAAAGATGGGATACACAAAACAAGGGATCGAACGCAAGAGACAGCCAAAGGGAAATCCTTAGGCAGCAGCTGTGCAACTAGAGGTCTAGGGAGCAACCAGTCCAACCCTTTTTAAAAAAGATAAAATTGACAAAATTGCTCATGAGTTGGAACATATTAAGAGAGAGAGAGTTTAGGAATCCATCAGTGATAAGGACATTAAAAAGCAAGAAAATTAAAAACAAGGGCAGTTACCAACTCCAGGAAGTTAAAACGCTATTCAGAAGGGAAAAGTCACCATAGTATTATTATATAGCTCAGCTGTGACTAGAGTTAACTTAGTCATGGTAATACAAATGCTCTGGCCAAAATTTTGATTTACCTTTACTAGGGGTTTGAGGGGGCAGTGAATATATGGGAGGCGAGGAAAAGGAAAGAAAGATAAAGCCTTATTCTTTCAAAGTAGGAGATCAGCATATGATACCTAAAACTGAAAAGCCTAAAAGCATCAAAATAAACACTTGGTTACGTGGTTGTAAATACTAAAGTGTCAGCCAAGAGACGTGAAAGTGGTTGCTTTGGGGATGAAATGGAGGCAGGTGGGGTCCCCTGCATTTGGTTATAAGTTTGTAGAACTATTCGACTCTGTAAAATAATGCACATTTACTCCTCATAAAAGTAACACCACATCGTAATTTTATTTTTCAGTGACTGCAAAAGCAAAACAAAAGCAACCTCATGCTCCGAATAAAGCTCTAGGTTTTCCCGTTTGCTACTCAAATCAAATTTCTCTGAATTCGATAGTCTCATCTGTAAAAATAGTTACTATGTATAGATTGAAATAGATTGTGAATACAAAAGTTCTTGAAAACTACAAGAGTTGCTTAAAAACAACTTAGAATCCAAAAGTTTGGGATCCTCCACATGCATTTATTTGATCACGTGTGTAGCAGAGAGCAAGACAGGATGAGCTCAACGCACGTGCAACTAGCGACCTTACCCTGAACTCACCTGTCTAGTACCTGCTCCTACTCCTACCTGCTCTAGGGGGTGATCTATTCTTTGGGCCTGTGACCTCGGACAATTTCCTTAGCTTTCCTGAATCTCAGTTTCCCTACCTGGGAATAGTAAAGCTACTCCTGCGAAGTGGGAGTGAGAAACAAACGAAAGCCTAATGGAAAGTCCTTTGTTTTGGTGGGTAGGTAATCGATGCTCCCTAACTTCAGGGCCGCCCTGGGCGCGCGGGACACCAAGGGCCGTGGAGAAGCACCCTGAGAACTTCTGCAGCCGCGAAGATCCGCAGTCACTATGGCAACCGGAGACGCCCGGCGTTCCCTAGGTAGCGCGCGGAGGAGCGGAGAAGGCCGGGGGCAGCCGGCGAAGATGCCCGCGGCATGAGGCGGGAGGAAGCGGTGGCGGTGACCTCGGTGGCGGCGCCGGAGCCGGGCCGCGACGGGGAGCAGCCTCGGCCGCCGGCGGGACTGGGGTGCGGGGCGCGAGGGGAGCCCAGCGGCGGCGGACCCCAGGAGTCTTGCAAACAATGTGAGTTCCCCTCCAGTCGCGCACCCGGAGCGGAGGGACGTGTGGCGTGCAGAACGCGTGAAATGGGGACTGGGTGGGGACTGGGGGGAAACCGCAGTGAGACTGGCTGGGGCCAGAAGGGTTTTGGAGGGAGGGGGCAGAGTTGCCGTTTCGGCAAAGGCAGGGGAGCTGATGGCACTGTGGTCGAGAGGATCAGGTCCCTTTCCCCAAAGCCTGTTTCACAAAAGGCTCCCTGAAGCCCAAGTAGCCTCCAACCTATAGGTAGTGGCATTGGCCTGGAAGGTATTGAAAAAAAAAGTGTGTGTGTGTGTGTGTGTGTGTGTATACGTGTGTATAAATTATAAAATTGTAAATATAAAATCTGCATAGAAAATAAAATTATAAAATTATAATTATAAAAATCTGTAATATATAATATAAATTTAAAATTGTATATAATAAATATATAAGAATATATTTATTATATTTATATATAATAAATATATAAGAATATATTTATATATTTATTATATAATAAATATATAAGAATATATTTATATATTTATATATAATAAATATATATAAATAATGCAAATTATTTTATATACTAAGTATATGTAAATAATATAAATATATTTATATATAAAATACGTATTATATATTAATATATTGCTATATAATTCTATATGTTATGTACAATTATGTATTATATATTGTATATGAATTATTATTTATATCTAAATAATATATATTAATTTCTGTATAATAAAATGTATAGACATTTATAATCTGTATATATATAAATTATACACACACACACACACACACACACACACAGAAATACGTAGATCATTTTTGCCAATTCCTTCATTTTACAGACCAGGAAACTGAGGTCTAGATTAGAGGAAATGAAGTGACTTTCCTACAGTCGTTCAGTCAATGCCGGAGAAATACTTAAAACACTTAAACTCACATCTGTTGGACTCTCAGTTCATCAATTGTTACTACCTGAGGCTTTTAGAATCTCACAATTATGGGCCACGTTTCAACACACGGTTTCCTCCTTTGCCCTGCCGAACACACAAACAATATTCGAGTGAGTAAAGGCAGCTCTGGTCCAGTCACCACCAACCTGGCTGAAACCTGAGTCTGCTCCGGACCTCAGCACTCATCCATGTTGTTCCGTGAATTTGCAGATGTTTCACAGCCCACTTGTGCTCTACAGGTTTTCAGTGAGTGCTGAGGAATGATGATGGTGAATATCATAGGCCAAAAGAGGAACACCAGCAGTTTCTAGCCCTTCTGCATTGCCTCCTTGATTGCCTCTCTAGGGACCGGCCTCAGGCTCTAGCAGTTCCTTCGGTGCCCAGGCAGACCCCAGGAGGGAGGGGTGGGCTCAGCTCCCCTGTCTCAGGGGGCCACACACTCTGCTCCCAGGACACCTCATTAAGGACCCGCAGAACCTGTGCCTCCTAATGAAAGGGCCTCTTCCCTCAGCATCAGCCCCACATTCCTTGGATTATTATCAACAGCATGGAGGGGTCTTACTTACAGCAATGAAATCTAGTATGTTTAAGTATACAGTATATTTAAGTACATCCTTATTCTGACTGAAATTCCATCTGGGAATTTTCCTTACTGCATGCCAGGCATTGGGCAAGCTGCAGAGGAGTACCGAATTAAGGCATGTGTCCAAACTTTCAGGAACTCACAAAGTCGGGGGTGGGGCATGTGGAGTTCTTGCTTCAGCCTTCCGGAGAATCTTCTCTGAAGGCCTCAGCCTAAGTAGAGCCAGGCTATTCACACCCACATGAAGTACCCATTCAATTTTCAAATGTTTTTTGGAAAGGTCTTCAGTCTCTCTGTAGTTTCTACTCCCTCATCACAGATCTGATCTGAAATAGACAGAGATGAAGTGAGGTCCTTTTCCAATGAAACACCCTTAAATTGTATGAAGGTGGATATTTGAGCAGCCACCAAATCTTTCATAGACTTCAGTGTCATCTTTGAAATTCTTTGGAGCTCTCTCACCGTGCTGGCTAACCTCTTCCAACATTCTCCAGTTTATTAAATCACTGAATCCAGTATTCCAGATGTGATCAGATTAGGCTAGTGTGGTGGACGATAACCTCCCTTGAGCTGAACCTTATGCTTCTATTAAACGGATCCAGGATCACATTAGCTGTTTTGGCAGGCACATTGTATTATTAATATACATAACAAATGCAGTCTATGACATCCTTAGTTTCTCTTTCCTCTTTCGTCCAACTGAAAACATTTGGACACTTTTCCTACCTTATATTTATGCAGTTAATTGTCTCGTCCTAAAAACAAGTTAGTGTATTTATCTCCATCAATACCATTTTGTGAAATTTAGCATTTCGTTCCTGGTATGCAAGCAGCCCGTTGAGTCCTGAGTTTGCCATTCAGCAAGTCTGTGCCATTCTCACATTTGGTGAATTTATGGGCAATTCCTATACCCAAGTTAGGAGGTGGTTCCAAGAGTTCCGAGTAGAGCCTCTAGAAGACCCTGATCTTTGCCATGAGTGCTCTGCCTCCTACAAATACACTTTATCAAATGCCTTTGTTGAAATGCGGATACATTATGGCTGCAACATCCCCCTAATCTAGCTGGCGTAGTAACTGGGGTTTGGGAATCAGGTAGGCTTGGCTTTTAATTTTTGTGACTAGTTTTGTGATTTCTGAGAGTTGCTTTCTCAACGATCAAATTAGGAATAATTATCCCTGCCCATAGAGTGATTTTGAGAACGAGAGATAATATATGTAAGATGCTAACAACATCTGTATGGTAGCATTCAATAAATTATAGCAATTGTTAATTAGCTCTTAACAAAAGAAAGCCATTTAGTCTGGGATAACATGGTTTTAAGTAGGTCCTTAAAACTTGGTGATCACCGTTCTTCATTGTCTGTGACTCACAAGCCATCTGTTGACTAACCCACGCAAAATGTTGAAGATCAACATCCAGTTGCTATGTCAGAGTTTGTAGAATTTTTTCCTTTTTCCTTTTTTCCTTCCTTCTTTCTTTTCCTTCCTTCCCTCCTTCCTTTCTTCCTTTCCTCCTTCCTTCTTGGAGCAGGGAATATTTGCCTAGACTAAGCTCTTTACCACTATAATTTTTAACAGTTCCTCAAAACCTTTGATGATTTCCTCCAGAAACTCTTGTAGCAGCACAGCTGAAATTCGTCAAGAGACTTGAACTTAGAGCAGGTGATCTCTTCTGTACTACTGACCGGTTACAGGATTTTCTTCCTTCTTAGCCATGGTTCCTATACCCTTTCCTTCCTTCAGCTCCTAATTTAGCCAAAAACATTTAAACCAAAGTTAAGATTGAGTAATGCTTAACTGCCACCTCCCATTCATAGGACTCCTAACTTTTGGGAAACAAACATGAGACCCAGAAAGTGTCTAATTTTACCTTGTTCATGTTTGAGGGCATGTTTGAGTTTTCATGACCAGGAATGACCCACATAGCCAGAGGCAACTGGTCTATTACCCCATTTGGACCAGTCTGTACACAAGTCAAATCTATTCACCAGTGTATCGGTTAGTCTGGAAAAGATGAGGCACATACCATTGTGAGTTAAAGTCACAACTTAAAATAGCTAAAGTATTTGGTTGTTTAGGTTTTCCATGATTCCTTGGATTGAGCTTTTGGGTATTAAGACTAGAACTACTTGTTCCCTTACATTGACAAGGCTGCATAGGGATTCATGCACAAGAATAGTCTTTGAACTCTATCTAATTTAACAATGCTGAGTTCTGCTTGAACACATATTTGGTCTATTATTGTGCCAGATTGTGTTCTAGGACTCGGATGGACTGAACAGACAACATTCCTGCCCTACAGTATGTATGGTCTGGTAAGGAAGGCATATATTCAACTAGTAGTTACGTAAATAATGGTAAATAAAGCAAATGAAGCCATATACAAATTGTAATAAATGAAATAAAAGAAAAGAGAGTATTATGAGAAAAAGTAACCAGGGACATTTCAAGATTGTAGAGTCAGGGAAAGTTTCCCCAAAGAACTGACATTTAAGCCTGCACTTGAAATTTGAGTAGAAGCTACCCAGGCAAAAATATTAGGAGAAAGGCAGTTCAGGCCAAAAATAGAATGTACAAAGGCTTTGATGTGGGAATGGGCAGAAGGGCCATGATGAAGCTCAGAGACCAAGAGAGTGGGGCTGACAGGAGAGACTGGGGAAGACAGTGTCAGCACAGAGCTCGGGGCGGAGGGTGAGCAGAAGAAATATTGCTAAAGTGCTTAGAACAAATAACCCAGTCCTCCACAATAGCAGTGATATCCTACAGGGCCAGGCTTAGAGGCCAGGAAAAAGTCATATGTCCATGTGTGGTTCATTACTACAATTCAGGTTGATCTGTAAAAGTAATGATAAATAATGCTGGGGCTGTTCTGTGTCGTGTATCTGGATTATAAACTTCATGCACACATCTGTCTTATTCATTGCTAGGTCCTCTGCCCCTAGCCAAATGCCTGGCACAGAGTAGGTCTTTACTAAGGGTTTATTGAATAGGGGCTTCTCGGTGGCTCAGTTGGTTAAGTGTCTGTCTCTTGATTTCGGCTCAGATCATGATCTCACGGTTCATGAGTTTGAGTCCTGCATCGGGCTCAGTGCTGACAGTGTGGAGTCTGCTTAGGATGCTCTCTCTCCTTTTCTCTCTCTGCCTCTCCCCTGCTCTCTCTCTCTCAAAAAATAAATAAACTAAAAAAAAAAAAAGGATTTATTGAATAAATGAGTTATCTTGAAGCTAACAAAGGAAACTCCATCTATTTCTTCATAATAACTGAAAGAGGTATCTGAAACTCACCACAAAAGTTCAGGAATTATGTGACAGCAAAAAGTCCCAAAAGAACCAAAAATTACAATGAAAGGGATTTTTCCAAAATAGAGCCTCAGGAGGAAATCATCTGCTCTCTGTATGGAAGGATGTGTCCTTTTAGAAAATAGTTATTCAGTAGGTATAATGGCCAGAAAGTTGGGCGTAATTTATGATAAGTAACTGATTTGATTCATGTCTTTATAGGGAAGAAATTCTTGTATTCAGAACCACATAAGCGAATTAAGGAAGTACTGGAAGAAGAACTTTATATTAAAAGAGATGAATGCCACATTAAAAATGCACCTGCAGGTAATCTCAGTGACAAACGAAGTGTAGTTCTGAAATGAAACTGAAATTACCTATTTGATGGGAGAGTGATTATTTTATCGATTACAAAACCATGACTATCAGAAGAAAAACGGATCCTTGGGAAATTCTTGAGCTAATTTTATAATTAGTTCACCTCTGTGCAAATAAGCTTATATTTAGGAAAAAAATGAGCTGGGCGTCAGCATCTAAATTGCTGCCCCACATTTTTGGTGGAGTTATTTAATTTAATGAGAAGTAGAATTTTTGCCAAGAAAAGCACAATAACATCTTCAATCTTTATCAATATAGGTATGACCAATAACAGTGGTTCCCAGAGTTTAGATTTCATCAGAATTACCTGGGAGAGCATGTTAAAAGCAGAATGCTGGGACTCATTCCTACAGTAACTGGCTCAGTAGTTGGGGGGTGGGTGGGGAATGGGCGCAATTTGCATTTCTACCAAGTTCACGGTTGATGTTGAGGCTGATGGTGCAGGGACCAATTTGCAAAATCGCTGACCCAGAAGAATCGAAGTCATTTAAACAGGTCAAACAATCGGGGTGCCTGGTGACTCAGTTGGTTGAGTGTCTGACTTTGGCTAGGGTCATGATCCTGCGGTTCCTGAGTTCAAGCCCCGTGTAGGGCTCTGTGCTGACAGCTGGGAGCCTGGAGCCTGTTTCAGATTCTGTGTCTCCCTCCCCCTGCCCCTCCCCTACTCATGCGCATGCTCTCTCTCTCTCAAGGGTAAATAAACATTAAAAAAATTTTTTTAAATAAACAGGTCAAAAAACCATCCAAGAATTTTATTGTATATACACATAGTTTACGGGTTATATGGTCTGGGTATTGATAGTTCTCATTGATGGTTTGGGAAAAGATAAGCTCTAGAAGCCCAGAATCCCTCACAGATGTTATTTTGGAACCACTGGAGCCCCTCGTTTTCATGATTCCTTCTCAGTGACTACTGGGTGCACATTTCATGCTTTTCAAACAATCAGGTTTTTATTGCAAATCTCTTGGGTGCCAGCATTCCTAGAGGAAAGAAAAGAACTGTAAGATGTGACTCCTGTACTCAGAGAACTTGACATTTTCTGAGGAGGATTGTTGAATCCCCAGCGGGGCCCAAATTCTCTAAGGATTCCCAAGAGCTGATGCTGCAGGCCCAGAAGTGCATTTTTTCAGACTCTCCATTTTTTTTCCCCACTTTCCATCACAGAACCAGTCATACAAACAGATTTTAGGCCTCCTCTATTGCCCATTCTTACGAAAGGAGAGACCAGCAAAAATGGCCAGTTTTACTGATACTGTGTCTGGAAGGAAAATATAAAGTCTGGATGCAGAATGCTTCTACTAAACTGCTTCTCTGAAACTCTGCCCATATGTACAATTTCCCTAGTGGTTAACAAAATTTTTAAGTCTTACACTGTTTTATTTTGGGGTTATTTCATATACGCGCTTATAAATCTATAATGTATATACTAGCTAGATATTGTATTATTGTTATTGGTTACAATTGATTTTTTGACAATATAAGTGATTAGGAAATATGATATGATTTATAAAAAATTCATTTTTCTAAGCAATCTTTGCAAAAATAGCCTTCCTATAAAATAGAAATGCTTGGGCTGCATTTTTTGAAACAGCCACCAGAGGTCGCACAGAGGGGGGTCTTTTAGTCTAGACCGAGAACAGACTCTGGAAGATTAAAGTTTTATATATTTCTATTTTTATCTTCGTTTATGTATTTATTTTGGGTTCACCATTCCTGGAGATACTGCGATACCAGCTCGGTGTGTGGACGGAGAGAGCTCCTATTCCATCTCCCTGCTCCCCAAATCCACTTAACGTACTGTCCTCAGGTAGAGGACTTACCAGGTATTTTAACTGACCAGAACACACGCTGCATTTGATCTTAGCCAAAAGCCCGAGAAAGCGATGGAAGGTTAAGTTTTAAAGGGGCTTTGCTTATGGAAAACAGGAACTACTGATTTTTTTTTTTCTTTTTCTGTTCTTAAAAAAAAAAAAAAAAAAAAAAAAATGAACAAGGCTGGCAGCCCTGTGTCCTTGGCCACAACAGGGAACTGGCACAGGGAGGGTGCTTAGTCTGAGTGTTGTCGCTCTGGGCCAGCCATTGAGCCTCCTACTGCGGGGTTTCCAGTGACAGTGACAGACTCCTTTGAATACACGATGAAAGCGATCACTTCTCTTTCTGGAGAGCACAGCTTGTCCCATACACGCAGAACTCTGCATAAAATTTTTAGGGGCTAGTGCGGCTTCCATAGCAGCTATTCCTACATGTTAACGGTAAGGACACTAGACCCGTTGCTTCCACTGCTGCACTTACTGTTTACTCCTTCACCCATTGCAAATAGGCTTCTGTTTCCGTGAATCCAAGGAAACTGTTCGTTTCCAGATGGTGAGTGACCTTCCTCTTGAAGGTCAAATCCGATGATCTTGAAAGTCAACTACAGCCCCCAAACTCATCACACTCAACTTCTCTGTAGCACCTGATGGAATTGTTGACTCCTTCCCTTTGAAAAGACTTTGTCCACTTAGCCTCCGGGTCACCATTCCAGTCTCCTGGTTTTGCTGGTGCTACTCTTTGTCACCTTTGCTGTCTGGCCCTCCTCCTCACCTCTAAACTTTGGAGAGCTCAGTCACAGTCCCTACCTTCATTTCTTGAGCGATCACATCCAGCCCCGCTGCGCTCATGACTCCAAAATTTGTATCTCTGGTCTCTGCTTTTCCCCTCAGATCCCCAAAGCTTAACTTAACTTCCCACCTGGGTGTCCATTAGGCCTCTCAAACTTAACGTGTCCAGAACAGGACTCTTATTCTACACCACCCTTCAACAGCTCTTCCCCATCTCAGGAAATGACATCACCATCCACTCCATTGCTTAGGCCCAATATCTAAAAGTCAAATCTTCAAACTTCCTATCCAGTCCCTTAGCTAATCCTGTTAAGTCTACAATGGAAATACATCCTAAATCTCCCCAACTGCAACCTCGTCCAAGCCCCTTTCATGTCTTCCAAGCCCAGTAGTAGCACCCTATTACAGCTTCTACTGCTGTCCCCCCCCCCCATTCTGTTCTCTATACAGAACCCAGAGGGAGCTCTCACAACATAACTCATCGCACATCACCTCCATACTCAGAACTCTCCGATGGCTCCTTATTATTCTTAGACGAAATCCCAGTCCCCTTGTGTGGTCTGCTCAACTTTCTGAAGTCAACCCTTATGCTTCCCCACCCCACCGTAGCCACACAGATTTTCCTGATGTTCTGGAACATGCCAAACCCTTTCCCACCTCAGAACCTTTACACTTCGCCCAGACCATCAAATGTCTTTCTCCCTTTTCCTTCAAGTTTCAGCTCAAATGTCACCTTCTTGGAGGTAACATCTCTACCAGGTTAAAATAGAGACTACCCACTCCTCCAATTACTCTCTAATGTTCTATACCACTTTCTTCTTTCTGCTCTTTAAAAAAAAAAATTACTACCTGTAATTAAGTATTTATTTGCATACTTCTTTACTGACGACCTCTCCCACATAAGCTATATGAGGATGGGGGCTTTATTTTGCTTACTACAAATCCTCATAAAAGCCATGTGATGTAGGTATTATGATCCCCATTTTATGGATGAGAAAACTGAGATTTTGAGAGGTTTTTGCTGTCCAAGGTGATGCTTTAAGTGGCAAAACCAGATTCCAAACTCAGGTTTGACCCCCAAATCCCATTGGCTTTTATGCACTATAGTGTTTCCATGTTATGACTAAGTTCCATGGGTACTGTTCTGCCCGTGACTGGCTTGAGATTTCTGCAACACGAGACATAGTTGATATGTCAACTCATAGATGAGTTCTTTCCTTAAACCTCGTTTCTTCCTCACACTCCTTGATACTAAAATGTCCTTATTCTTCTCTCACTTCTCTGCATGTTTCTTTTCATCCTCCTTTAAGAACTCTCTCCCACACATCCTCATCATCAAATATTAGTGTTTATCAGGGTGTTACCCACAGTTTTCTAAATCTTGTTCCATTGGCTTTCCCTGGATCATCACCACTATTCCCACTCTTTCTACCACTACCTCATTATGATGTGCCTGTGTCTGAAATCTGTGTCTCCAGGCTAAGTTTCTCTTAGTGGATGTCCCATGTCCAACATCAGCACGTCCCAAACAAAACTCATGCTTCTCCTCGGTTTATTCCTTCCTATATATCACCTATCCCAATGCATGACGTGGCCTAATGTCCAAGTCCAAAACCAGAGAGCCACCCTCCATACCCACTCCAGATCACCACGTCCCACATCTAGTGAGGCTGTCGGGGGTATCTTAGTTTGGGTCAGGATCCCTAACTGTTGACTCCTCTGGCAGGTTCATCTTGCAAGCAGATAGACATATTTATTTGTTCTGCATTGTAATTTTTGAATATATGAACCAGCTGTCAACATTTCAAAAATCAGGACTTTTTACATACAAATCTAGATGTTTAGATTATGTTGGGTGAAGAGGGAGAAGGGAGGAGAAAGAGAGATGTGATGACCAAGTTGACATTCACACCTGGCAGCAGTGACTGGAGTTGGGTTATGCCACCCTAGCTGGCACCTAGCTGCCACCCTGCCCACTCTGTTCCCCCTTGCGTGTGAAGTTCCCCAGTCAAGTGGGGCATTTCACAAGCTATGTTCACACATCCACTGCAGACTTTCTCCTTTCATGGTGGAAATGGGAAAAAATGTGTTTCTCTGGCATCCATGCCTCCAACAAAAGTAGAACAAAATAAGAGTAGGAGAGCCAATTATTTCTTACCTCTGGCCTGCTTTAAATAAAACGTCTAACTAGTAGATACATTATATATATACATATATATACAGATATATATATCTACATATATGTATACATACATCTACATATATACAGATATATATATAATATATACATGTATTATATATATTTGAATTTATGACTATAGATAAACAATCTATACTATTTCTTAGACATACCCAAGTCTAGGAGGCGCCTGGGTGTCTCAGTCGGTTAAGCCTCCAACTTCGGCTCAGGTCATGATCTCGCGGTTCGTGAGTTTGAGCCCCTCTTTGGGCTCTGTGCTGACAGCTTGGAGCCTGGAGCCTGATTTGGATTCTGTGTCTCCCTCTATCTGCCCCTCCCCTGCTCTCACTTTGTCTCTCCATCTCTCTCTCCCTCTCTCTCAAAAAAAAATAGACATTAAAGAAAATCTAAAAATATCTGAATTCTAAATATCTAAATCTAAATTCTAGGGACCTCAAGGTATATATGCATGCATGCAAGCATATTTGTGTAGCAAGGGTTGCATTAATTGGGTTTGTTTGCATTTCACATCCTCTCACCACAATCGGATTGAGGGAAGCGAGATTTCAGTAAGCATCCAGGCTGGAGTTTCTCTCAACCGTCGATAAAGCACCAAAACGCCAGGTCACGTAGCAAAGGGTGAACTTACCAAACAGCTTAGGCCATTTATCAAGAGGGGGGTTGGCCTGAAGTCAGGCAACTTAAATCATAGCATGTTTTGTTTGTGACCGAACTAATGATGACAATTACGGAAGTGCCCAGAAGCAGTGGACTTCAGTTATTTCTGTGCTTTTTCTCTTTTCCTCTGGTTGAGTGAAATCGGTGTAAGATCAAAATTTTCTTTTTCTTGGGTTGAAGGAAGTAAATAAGAAGTCTAAGATGCATTAATTAGGTTTTGTGGACGTGTAACAGAGTAAACATTGCCCTTATTTTGGAATACTTTTGTTTGGGTGGCAGTAGGAGATTCAGGTTTGTCTTCTGGAGCCTTCAGCGAAATGAGCTACCTAGTTGTTCATGTGGTCGTGTTGTGGCAGCAGTTACTAAGAGTTGTGACGACGGGGGGCCTGGGTGGTGTAGTCGTTTAAGAGCCTGACTTCTGCTCAGGTCAGGAACTCGAAGTTCAGAGGTTGGGGCCCTGCGTCCGCCTCTGTGCTGACAGCTCAGAGCCTGGAGCCTGCTTCGGATTCTGTGTCTCCCTCTCTCTCTGCCCCTCCCCGTCTCATACTCTGTCTCTCTCTCAAAAATAAAACAAACAACAAAAAGAGTTGTGATGACATTGACATGGGCGAGATATCCCAGGTGGTTGTTACCCCTTACTTGGATCTGGGGAAGGACATCAGTGACCACAGGAAACATGGGCTTCCAGGCTGCATAGCCCTCTCTTCTCGGGGATTTTGATTCTTTCCTGGCTCCTTGTACAGAGATAGGTGGGCTCAGTGAGAAGCATTGGAGGCTGGGGTAAGGGGTAGGTGTGGGTCCAGGGTGTCTACATATATATGATGGTGGTGGTAATCATAATAAGTATTATTAGCAACTAATAGTAGTATTACTATTATATTTTTGCGGTTTTTATAAATTATATCTTTCAACCCTTGCAATGACCCTGCACCCTTATTATTCCCATTTTGCAGATCTGGAAGCTGAGGCTCAGGGAGGTACAGTGACTTACCCTTTGTCACACAGTGCGAAAGGCTTTTCAGAAGCTGATGTCCTTGCTCTCAGCCATTGGCTTATAATGTCTCTTTTAAAACATAAGATTATTGGGGCACCTGGTGGCTCAAGTCAGTTAAGCGTCTGACTTCGGCTCAGGTCATGATCTCACAGTTTGTGAGTTGGAGCCCCGCGTTAGGCTCTGTGCTAACGCTCAGAGCTTGGAGCCTGCTTCAGATTCTGTGTCTCCCTCTCTTTCTGCCCCTCCCTTGCTCGCACTGTCTTTCTCTGTCTCTCAAAAAAATGAATAAATGTTTAAAAATTTTTTTAAATATTAAACATAAGGTTATGTTTTCTGAGGTTATTATTATTGAAATTGTATTGGTAGCAGATAGTATTCTCTTCAGTAAAAGAAAAGCTGTCACAATCTTTTCCAAGTTCTGCCTCAAGTTCAAACTTGAGGTAGAACAGTCTTCAGAGGATTTACACATTCCTGCCAGAAAGGACAGGGTCTGGCCTCTACTCAAAAAGTCTCATCATCCTGACAAACAAATGCCATTTTCTGCTCAAATCTTCTGTCAGATGAGAATGGAGTTTGGGGGGTGGGGGAGGGCACCTGGGTGGCTCAGCCAGTGAAGTGTCCAACTCTTGATTATCAGCTCAGGTCATGATCTCATGGTCTGTGGGATCGAGCCCCACATTGGGCTCTGCACTGACAGCATGGAGCCTGCTTGGGATTCTCTCTCTCCGTCTTTCTCTGCCCATCCTTCTCTCTCTCTCTCTCTCTCTCTCTCTTTCTCAAAACAAATAAATAAACTGTAAAAAAAAAAAATTAAAAAAAAGAGAATGGAACTCATGGGAAAGTTCCAACTTATGGAACGTTCTGGATAGGTAAGAATTAGCCTATATCATCATTCACATATTCTTAGTGACTCCCTGAAGATGTCCCCCCTCCTTACAACTTTTTAAAATGAAGAGGTAAGCTTGTGAAACAGGTATTATCATTTATCATTTTACCATTTATCTTAAAACTATTTCTACATTTCTAAGAACTTCTGCAGAGGACTTTGTGGAAATAAATTAATGTTTTAATTTAATGTTTTCAAGTTGCAAGGGCTTTTATATTTTCCTGGCTACAACCTGCAGAGGTTATAGTAATCATGAAAAATCCGATTAATAACACTCACTAGTTTTCTGTTACACAACATTAGCTTTTGCAATGACTTTCCCAAGTGTCCTGCCAAATCCATTAACTTGTGTCTATATGTCCCAGAATGCATAAAAACTTAATTTTCAGCTTTGCTTATTTATTACATTTAGTACCAATTTAGAAAATGTAAAACATCGCTTGGCAAGTGTGGATATGTTTGTTATTCGTTAATTCATTCAACGAAAATATTTTGTGTACCTACAATGTAAAGGAATTTACTAGACACCAAAGGCACGTTAAGGTAATTACAGAGCCTAGGAGTCACCAAAGATGAATTTAAATTGCTTAAATTTTTCTTCCTGTGGTCAAATCTCTTGACGATATTTACACAAAGGAAGCCCATATGATATGGCTCTAAACTGGCTTTTCAAGCTCCAGTATTCATTACTCATAAGCAGAGACAGCTGAAGGGAACGAAAATATTCCTGAAGGGCAAACTTATCTTCCCTGAAAGACCAGGCCAGGTCCTCCTGGCTAAAATTTCTAGCATAAAGTCATGGTTTAGTAACCTTAACATTCAGGACAAACACACCTAGAAAGGTCTCTGAGTAGAAG
Organism: Panthera tigris; assembly: GCF_018350195.1. NCBI lineage: Eukaryota > Metazoa > Chordata > Mammalia > Carnivora > Felidae > Panthera > Panthera tigris. Next base: position 38,842,006 of record NC_056669.1, on the reverse strand, counting down.
GGGTTGGGGGCAGAGAAGGGGGGAGGGAAGAAGACGCTCCTGAAGATTCTGAGCTTCCAGAAGGGATTGAATTGCTTCCTCTCAGCTGCCCTCTCCTTTCCAGGTTGTGTGCCAGCCCTGTGGTCTCCCTGGCCCTCCTCCCCTCTTTGTCTTTTCTTCCTCCTCTTGGAATGCACATGCCCAGAACTGAGGAAGTTGGATTTCTCTTTCAAGAAGCTGCTTCGAAAGACACTTGTGCTTCTTTCTAGGCTTTTTTTAAAAAAAAATTTTAAAAATGCTTATTCATTTTTGATAGAAAGAGACAGAGCACAAGCTGGGGAGGGGCAGAGAGAGAGGGAGACCCAGAATCTGAAGCAGGCTCCAGGCTCCGAGCTGTCAGCATGGAGCCTGATGCAGGGCTCGAACCCACAAACTGTGAGATCGTGACCTGAGCCGAAGCCGGAAGCTTAACCGACTGAGCCACCCAGGTTCCCCTCTCGGCTTCCTTTTCTCCAGTTGAACATATCACCATCTGTAACTTCTTCATCCAAACATCAAGTCAAGTCAAAGCAGTGCTGTTTTTTTTTTTCCCCAGCAGCCTCTTTCCCTGAGTACAATAAATACTTACACATAACTATATTTTGCTTTGATTTTTTTGTCACACATTACTGAACATCTGCATTTGCATTTGAGGTGTATTCCCCAGTAAGTTGTAAACCTCCAGATATTCCTGTGATTGCATTTGAAAGCTTAGTATTAGATTAGTTATAATTTTTCTATCAAATTTAATGTGGTTTTTCTACATAGTTCTGCCTCCTGATTTCAAATGGTTTTTCATTAGCCAGAACTTCCCACAATGTGGAACAAAACTAAATCTTTTCCCTTGGTTTCTTTAAAAAAAATTTTTTTTTGATGTTTGTTTATTTTTGAAAGAGAGACAGACAGAGGGTGAGTGGGGGAGGGGCAGAGAGAGAGGGAGACACAGAATCCGAAGCAGGCTCCAGGCTCTGAGCTGTCAGCACAGAGCCCGACACAGGGCTCGAATCCACGAACCGTGAGATCATGACTTGAGCCAGTCAGGTTAGCCTGGTGGCTAACCAACTGAGCCACCAGGGTGCCCCTATTTCCTTGGTGTCTTACCAGGTGTTGTACACAGGGGGTATCTAATAAATACCTGTGAGCTCCTAAATCTGAGAGCATATTACCCAGAGGCTAGAGAGCAGCTCTTTTCTGTCTCTAGACAGGATAGAAGAGGAGGAAACTGGGTGGAACAGTGCGGAAAGATTTAGGTTAGGTATAAGGAACAGCTCAAACTTTGTGAGGTCTTGACAGAAGGAGACTGTGGAATCTTCACCGAAGGTCTTTGAGGGAGGGGGGAAAACTAACCTTGCCGGCTTCAGCGACTCCATTCAGGAGTGGGGAGGGAGAGGCAAGCGCTGACAACCCGCTTGGTGAGTCAGCTCATGGATTGTGCCTGTGGAAATTGAATCTGAGTCCCTGCTTGGATAGGAAGATTATTGTCCCTGTAAAACTAATAGCTACCATTTATTGAATGCAAAGCACTTTATTTATGATAATTCTTCAAGCTAAGTGTCATCCCTATTTCAAAGCTGGGGAAACTGAGACATCGTGGGTTAAATGACTTGCCCAAAGTCATACAACTGCTAGGTGGTGAAGCAAAGGCTGAAACCCAGATCCCCCCCCCCCCCAAACCCAAACACTGTGCCCCTGATCACCACATGGCACAGAATCCTTTAGGGAGGAATCAAATGTTAGCGTGGAGACCAGTGGGCCGCCGTGGACCTGTGGAGAATACTTGGCTCTAAGATTTGCAGCTTCAGAAATGGTAAACACAACACATGGCACTAACCTGAATAACCTTACTTGACTTGGGTCACAGTTTTCTGCACGGTAGATTTTTACCAAAAGCTTGTTGATTGACTCTCGAGAGCCAAACAAATGCTTTTAGGATATGGAGGACGATCCAGTGCAAATCAAGGAACTAAAACAATACCTACCGAAGGATGTCAGGATTTAAAACTGACGTCTGCTTTGTATCAATGTGCAGTCGTCACGTTCTGAATATTTTGCTACGGTGTTTTTGCTGGGACCTGGTTGTTTCCTTCAAGGGGAGATTAAATAGCATCGAGTGCAATGTATTAGAAGATTGTTGAATGTAGTTGATGATATGGTAACTTTTAATTATATTATCTTTGGAAATGTTTGCACTTCTAGGAAATAAATCCGAATCAGATAGGGTTGGCTGCATGAAGTCTATGTATTAACTAATTTATTACTGATCCTTTGTTGTTTTGTTATGTATGTTTCTATATTGACTTTTCATCTATTTCTTTAGGGCCAGTTAAATTATCTAATTAATAGCACTATAGAGGTTTAGTTGCCTGGGGGATAACTGAATGAACAAACTGGAATAAAAGATCAAATACTAAAGACCTTGGGTGGTTTGATTAATCACACAAAATAATGCTCCACCCAAATGACTGGAAAAATGATGACCACATAAATACTTGTAAAACATTTTGCGCTAAAAAGAAGCTAATAATTGTCATCTTGCTTTTGAAAATATTGACAGTGGCCCTGGAAGGGATTTGGAGCATTAGAAGGAATCTCCCTGTGGGAGTCTTGAAGCCAGGACTGCGGAGCAGAAACAGTATGCTGCCACAAGCCAAGTACTATTCGAGGCACGGAGGGCTGGGAAGTAAGATCTGGACACTCCTGACTTCTGCTGAAGCCCCTGAGGGCGCCGATTAGTTCACAGACCAGCGGTGCATGCTTTATTTCAAGTTCTCAATCAGAATTCAATCTTCTTTTGGTTTGCTTCTCTCAGGTTGCCTTTAGCTTAGCCACGTAACTTCAGCGTGGAACTCAAACAGTAGCAATTCAGCTAAGCAAATTATCCCACCGCTAGGATAGAAGTTCATCCTCTGAGTTGTACTCCTGACCCTTTCCTTTTTATCTAAGGAGGCCTTTGTGGCACACAGCCAGCCTCGCTGGGGAGGCATCTTGGGCTGTCCCTTTTTCCAGACGGATGATCTTTGCTTACCAGTGGAAATGGGGAGAGGGAAGAGGAGGGAATTAAGGAAGAATCAGACTTCTACTTTGCTTGGCTCCCTTAGTGTCACTCCATTTGAGGTAAAAGGCCACCAAGCTGGGCCCAGTGCACTGTTCCTCACAGACACACATAAAGGTTGAAACAAAATATTATTCATTCCTCACTGTCATAGTCAGTGTCTGCCAGGAAATTGGTGGCAGGATGTGGAGAAAGCAGGGGTCTTGGCATGGAAGCGTAAGTAGTGTCCAGATATTCTAGGGACCTGAGATTCGGTTTACAAATCCTAAAAGTAGCTCTACAAATGGGAGGTTGCCCTAGGATGAAAAGAGATAAGTGAGTAAAAATGCCAAGCTTGGGTAATGCTGTGTTGTACTTATAATTCCAGACTCCTTATGTATAATAATCTCCTGAATTTTTACAACAACCACAGGAAACAGGTACGATTCATTTGATAGGTTAGGCAACTGAGGCACAGAAAGGGTGAATAATTTACCCAGAGCCACTCAGCTAGTGAGTAGAGGTTCCGAGATCAGAATCCAGACGGCCAGTCTCCAGGGGCCTTTAACCACTAGATATTAGAGCCTCTCTGAGTCAAACTGAGCTGGGGAGTCTGTTGAACCTAAGAGTGGGGTGAGAGCTCAGAAAAAGTGGCACAAAGGAGGAGGGTCTCCTGGGAGGCAGTCTCTAGGATCTGATTCAGTAGGGAGAAAAATGCAGTCACTAAGAGACAGAGACACAAGGTTAAAGAAAGAAAGAACCCTGGTTACTAAAGGGGATTCATTGTAGCAAAAAAGGACCAGTATGGAGACATGGGTTCAATAATAAAGGACTAGTGGCCACCATTTGCCATGTGCCAGGCACAACAGTTAAGTGTTTTATATAGCTATGTAATCCACATGTTCACATAAGATGTGAGCTTTAATTTCCATTTTCCAGGTGAGAAAACTGAGGCACAGCGACATTACATTACTCAAGATCCTGTGTCTAAGAGGTGGTGAGGCCAGCACTACCAACCTGTGTCCGTCTGGTTTCTGGGATGATGCTCTTAACCTCTGGGCCATCATGGCAGAGAATCTAGTCACTGACCCCGAGGGTGGAACCAGTGTGGGTGGGGTTCAACAGGCTGAGGGGATGTGGGGTTAGGATCCTGGGAGATGGCTCTACTCGAAATCCACAAAGATAGCAGTGTCCTGAAGTAATGTTGATTCAGCTCATGTCTGGGCCTCTTGCCCATTGGGGGCTGTTTATTTCAACCTTCCACCCAATTTGTCAGGTTCTAAGTATAGTGGGTAAATTCATCATTCCAAGAAAACTCACAAAGCAATTTATTTGAAAAAGTGAATGATTTGCTAAATGCCATATTATAAGACTGGTTTGAAGAACAAATTACCTTCACTTGAAGACATAAAATTCAACAGATGACCCAATTCATCAGTTGGGGACATAAGATTAAAAACACATGTGTTTCATTTTGACCATGATTGCATTATTTTCATCTGTACAAGTTAGGAGAGACTTGTTTATTGCTCCCCCTCATTTTCACTCATCCACACTTCCTTCCTAGCAGCCTCTAGGCCTCTATCGACAGCCCAGGTCAAGCACTAACAGTGATCATAATATCTTAGGTTATTATATCTATATAATCTTAGATTATAATTATTATAATCTATATATCTTAGATTATATATCTTAGGTTCATCTCTGTAAGTTATCAGCTGCGTTTTGCCATATGAAATCCTACTATCTGCTATACAGATCACAGCTGATCATTCTATGCGAACCAGATTGGTAACAAGGAATTAGACTCTTCTCATTATCAATGAAAAAGGTAGACGCGAGGCACAGAAATATCATAGATGAACAAAATCCACAGATAGTTTTTAAAAACTGATCAGCAGTAAGGCATACGTATCAGAAACTCCATGAAAGCACAAACCACGTCTCTTCCACTAACGACCACGTACTTAGCAGGGTGCCTGGCAAAGTAGGTCCTCAGTCACCTTTTGTCATGTGAATGACCAGTGAATGACGAACCAGGAAGTACATGTTGGATGCCTACTCTATGTTCAGAATCATCTTGCTGCTAACTCACATGTGTCTCTCCCTCCACAAAAGTATATGGTTTTCCCTACTTGAGCCTGCTAAATTAAATAGAGTGCAAAACAGAGGGAAAAGCGAGGGGACCTATTGATTTTAGTGTGTTCGTCATGCAAAGTTGCATGTATTGTATAACAGCTTCGAACTGATGCTTTCAGTGACAGGTTTTCCACGGATTACAATATTTCCAGGGACTTCTCCCATAGAGTATACTTCAGTTAGATAACTCAGCGGGTCCTCACCGCCACCTTTTTCCTATTCACTCGTGCTTCTTTTTCTCTTCCTCATGCACAACATGGTCATTGTAGTTGTGACTCTTCCAACATTTAATACACGCGCCTTAAAATTTAAATTTAGAATCACGATCATCTAATTGTACTTCTAAAACACGTTTCTGTTTGATACTGTGAAGCATCCGCTACCTTCCTCAGACCGACAAGTTTTATTCATGTCTTTGTATCGTTTCTTTCTTGTCGTGTGGCATATAACAACAGCAGCTAAAGTTGTCCAGCCCAGCACTTCTGAAGCTTTAATGTGCCTACAAATGACATGGGTGTCTTACTAAAACTCAGACTCCGATACAGTAGGTCTGGGGTGGGCTCTGGGATTCTGCCTTTCTAACCAGCTCCCGGGTGATACCAACGATGCTGGTCGGGACACTGTACTCTGAGAATTGAGGGTCCGGAAGACTGAGCGGCGGGTTCTTTAATTACCTGGATCGCACGGGTGTGGCTTTTACACTCTGCTCTACCAAATGAAATGCTGTTGGGAACATGAAATCAAATTTAGATTAAAAGGGGGTTGGGACTGGGGCGCCTGGGTGGCTCAGTCGGTTAAGCGGCTGACTTCGGCTCAGGTCGTGATCTCGCGGTCCGTGAGTTCAAGCCCCGCGTCGGGCTCTGTGCTGACAGCTCAGAGCCTGGAGCCTGTTTCGGATTCTGTGTCTCCCCCTCTCTCTGACCCTCCCCCGTTCATGCTCTGTCTCTCTCTGTCTCCAAAATAAATAAATGTTAAAAAAATTAAAAAAAAAAAAGGGGGGGGGGGTTGGGACTGAGAGCATTTCCCCAGAGTAAAAACTTGCTTATTTGTTCACTATTTTCTTTGCTCTAGGATAAGATGAATACATTTTTCCAGTGAGAAGAAACTTCCTTCTCCTGATGCCTGAAAAAACAAGAGCCCGAGCTTGTTTCACAGTTTAAGATGTGTAAAAAAAAAAAATGTATGTTAGTCTGTAATTCTAATTATTGGTATTAATTCCCCTCTATAAATTAATCTGAGGCAATGGAAGACTATTGGCAAAGTTTGCTAAGCACCTGGAAACAAGGAAGAAGAATATTATATTTACTTTTAGTTGGCACATTTGGAATACATTGAGTTGCTAATTTAACTTATTTTATTAAATGTGTGAAACATGATAAAAACAAAGGCATGTTTATTGAGTCTTTACTTCGAGGTAAATATTATAAACCTTAACCCTTCCCTTAGTATAAGTATGTTCATCCATTAAAACAAACAAACAAACAAATGGGGCCCCCCGGGTGGCTCAGTGGGTTAAGTGGCCAACTTTGGCTCAGATCATGGTCTTGCAGTTCTTGGGCTCGAGCCCTGCATTGGGCTCTGTGCTGACAGCTCAGAGCCTGGAGCCTGCTTCGGATTCTGTGTCTCTGTCTCCCTCTGCCCCTCCCCCACTCACACTCTGCTTCTCTCTCAAAAATAAACATTAAAAAAAATTAAAAAGAAACAGATAGGGGTGCCTGGCTGGCTCAGTTAGTAGAGCATGCAGCTCTTGATTTCGGAGTTGTGAGTTCGAGTCCCATGTTGACATGGAGGCTAGTTAATAAACAAAACAAAACAAAAAACACAAAAATAAATCCAGGTATAGGTAAAGGTTAGTAAATTAATCATGTAGATGAAAGTCTCAGAGACAACAATTTCAATGCTAGTTTGGTAAGCTCATCATTTCTCTAGAATTTGTCTACTAAACAGTATGGATTTTACTAATGCTATTGGGTTAAAAACAGATTAAAAAGAAGGAGGAAAAACTATTCTCCCCCTTCCCCTTGTCAAACGTAATACATGTGCTGTATAGAAAAATGGGAAAATAAAGAAATGTAATGGGAAACATATCATCTAGAATTCAATTCCCAGAAACAACCACCGATAAAATGTTGACATAATTTTATTCTTTTTTCCTACGCGTATGTTCATTTTACATGTTCGAAATCACTCTGTATACTATATACATTCATTATCCCTTTTAACATAACATCATACAATTTCCCAGTCATTAAAATATAACTTTTGTTTTTAGTTAAGTAGCCACACAATGTCGCATGAGTTTCAGGTGTATAACATAGTGATTCAACAGTTCCATACGTTACGCTACACTTTCCACAAGTGAGCTACATCTGTCACCGGGCAACAGTGTTACAATGTCATTGACTTGTGTGTTTCCCTAGTGTAGTGATTATCACGTTAGCCTAACAGTACCATCGGCTGTATTTTCTATGCTGTTGCTTTCGTCTCCGAACTTATTCAATCCAAAATTGGAAGCCTGGGTCTCCCACTCCCCTTCCCGTTTTGCCCATCCCCGCACTCTCCTCCCCTCTGGCAACCACCAGTTTGTTCTCTGTACTTACGGGTTTGTTTTTGCTTTGTTTTTTAGATTCCACATACAGGTAAAATCGTACCGTATCTGTCTTTCTTTGACTTATTTTACTGAGCATAATACCCTCTAGGTTCATTCATGTTGTCGCAATGACAAGATCTCATTCTTTTTTATGACTGAATCATATTTCACTGTGTATGTGTACCACAACTTCTTTATCCATTCGTCTGCTTTTTTAAAATTATTTTTACTTATTATTTTTGAGGGAGAGAGAGAGGGAGAGAAAGGGGGACAGAGGATCTGAAGCTGGCTCCACACTGACAGCAGAGAAGACCAATGTGGGGCTCGAACTCACAAACTATAAGATCATGACCTGAATCGAAGTCAGACACTTAACTGACAGAGCGACCCAGGCACCCCACCATTCATCTACTTTTTAAAGTTTATTTATTTATTTTGAGAGGAGGGGAGGGGCAGAGACAGAGAGAGAGAAAAAAAGAGAAAATCCCAAGCAGGCTTCCCATTCAGCAGGGAGCCTGACGTGTGGCTCCATTTCATGACCTGAGCCGAAACCAAGAGTTGGATACTTAACAGACTAAGCCACCCAGGCACCCCTATTTTATTTTTATTTTACAGAGAGAGCAAACACTAGTGGGGGACAGGGACAGAGGGAAAGAGAGAATCCCAAGCAGACTCTATGCTCAGAGTTGATTCTGTGAGCCTGGAACCACAACCCAAGCTGAAATCGAGAGTCAGATGCTCAACCAACTGAGCCCCTGAGGTGTTCCTATCCATCATATAACTTTAAATGATAATTATATTTAAAAATTATATGTAGTAAAATTTTGCATTTATCACTATTTTTTGGACATTTGGGTTTTTCAGCCTTTCATTTTATACATAACTGTCATAATACTCATTCCTATCCCCTTAAAAAATTCTTTTTCATAGGGGTGCCTAGGTGGCTCAGTCAGGTAAGCGTCCGACTTTGGCTCAGGTCATGATCCTGGGCTTCATGGGTTCGAGCCCCGTGTCGGGCTCTGTGCTGACAGCTCGTAGCCTGGGGCCTGCTTCAGATTCTGTGTCTTCCTCTCTCTCTGCCCCTCCCCTGTTGGTGCTCTGTCTTTCTGTCTCCCAAAAATAAATAAACATTAAAAAAAATTTTTTTAATTCTTTTTCATAGTATTCTGGTTACATATCTCTCATTCTCTTTCCTTTCTAGGCTAAGCTCGTCTTAAAACTTCTTCCAGTTCTCAGTTCTCCAGTTCATTTCTCAGTTTTAATGTAATAAGTCAAGTCAACAAAGATTTGTTGACTGGGTATGTCCCTTCCCTATTTAAAAATATTTACACAGTGAAACAGTCAATAGTCTCTTAAGATCCAAACTTTTCCAGATTTAATATAAAAATTTCCATTTAGTAAATGCACACCAGAAGAGATCCTACATGTAAGCCAATCCCAGCCACCACCATGTTTATGGAATTCTCCATCGCTGGTTGCTTCAAAAATGGTGCTGTGGGCCAGTGGCTAAAATTGGAGAGATTACATTTTAAATCAGTCAAGAAATATAGCCCCCAAACTACCAGGAGTTGGGTAAAGCATTCATTATTCTTACCAATCAAAAATCTTAACCTTCTAAAAATTCTTCCCATCACCTCTTTGCACCTATGTTAGGATACCACACAAAAAGTGCAGTGAGTGGGGGAGTGCTGACTTATTCATCCATTAGAAACGATGTCCTGTTTGCACTTGAACTCCAGGTGTGGCTTTACAAACTCACTCTAAGGGATTTCCTTCCTCACTTCCACTCTATTCCTGCCCAATAAACAAGCCCCGCTTTGTTCATTCTCAACCTCACTGCCTAGGCTGGGTCCTTGGCATCAGTCTCCCACTTCCTGATCAGCCGCTAGCTACCAGCACCAAGGACTGATCTCAAGGCTCTGTTTCCTAGCTAAGGTTTCTGTCCTTATTCTAGTTTGAGGTCCTGGATCCTTTTGTGGCTAAATTCTGTTCTTCATTGCCCCATAGTACATCTTCCTAACTGGATTCCTGGACAGGATTTTTCATGCAAGCATTATGTATAATAGTGAATAACTGAAACCATCGAAATGCCAAAGATAGGGGATGGTTTTAACAGTTACAATATGATACATCTGGTTTTTAATTCAATAAGCATTTTCAATAAAAACTTTTTGAAAACCAGAATTACAAGGATACTCCTTTAAAGTGATAGAAATCTATAGCCATCTTAAATCAATAGCCATTTTAATACTCGATGAAATATACTAGAGGCATTCCTTCTAAGGTCAGAAATGAAATTAAAAAAATTTTTTTTTCCTAGAGCTGTTTGAAGCTTGCTCACTTTTAGTTTTCATTTTATATGCTCCCAGCCCAAGAGTCCTTGAATTTTTACAGTTCAGGCTGAAGTTGCTCTGGGGTAACTTGGTGTCATAGGGCTTGCACCACACTTCCTAATTTGGCTAAATAGTCGTGGCAAAAGTATCTGTGAGCCACACAGATGATAAGATTAGAAGTAGATTCACAGAGCTAGAACAAAGAATCCTCGAACTTCTATGGAACCACAAAAGACCCGGAATAGCCAAAGCAATTCTGAAAAAAGAAAAACAAAACTGGAGGCATCACAATTCCGGACTTCAAGCTGTATTACAAAGCTATAGTCATCAAGATAGTATGGTACTGGCACAAAAACAGACACATAGATCAACGGAACAGAATGGAAAGCCCAGAAATGGAAGTACAACAATATGGTCAACTAACCTTTGATGAAGCAGAAAAGAATATCCAATGGAAAAAAAAGACGGTCTCTTCAACAAATGGTGTTGGGAAAACTGGACAGCGACATGCAGAAGAATGAAACTGGACATTTTCTTACACCAAACACAAAAATAAATTCAAAATGGTTCTCCTAAAGGAGAACACAGGCAGCAACTTCTTTGACCTTGGCTGCAGCAACTTCTTATGAGACATGACTCGGGCAAGGGAAACAAAAGCAAAAATGAACTATCGGGACCTCACCAAGGTAAAAAACTTCTGCACAGGGAAGGAAACAATCAACAAAGTTAAACACGGCCTATGGAATGGGAGAAGATATTTGCAAATGACATTTCTGATAAAAGTTAGTATCCAAAATCTATAAAGAACTTATCAAATTCAACACCCAAAAAACAAATAGCCCAGTTAAGAAATGGGCAGAAGACTTTCCAAAGAAGACATCCAGTTGGCTACAGACACATGAAAAGATGCTCAACATCCCTCATCATGAGAGAAATACAAATCAAAACCATGATGAGATACCACCCCACACCTGTCAGAATGGCTAAAATTAACAACACAAAAACCAGCAGGTGTTGGCAAGAATGCAGAGAAAGTGGAACCCTCTTGCACTGTCGGTGGGAATGCAAACTGGTCCAGACACTCTGGAGAACAGTATGGAGGTTCCTCAAGAAACTAAAAATAGAACTATCCAGCAAGGACACTATAAGGTATTTACCCAAAGGATACAAAAGTACAAATTTGAAGGGGTACATGCACCCCAATGTTTACAGCAGCATTATCAAAAATAACCAAACTATGGAGACAGTGCAAGTGTCCATTGACTAAAGAATGGATAAAGAACATGTGGTGTGTGTGTGTGCGTGTGTGTGTGTGTATGTATGTGTGTATCACTCAGTCATCAAAAAGGATGAAATCTTGCCATTTGCAATTATGTGGAGGGAGCTAGAATGTATTATGCTAAGTGAAATAAGTCAATCAGAAAAAGATACCATATGATTTCACTCATGTGGAATTTAACAAAACAGATGAACATACAGGGAGAGGGGAGAAGAGAGGGAAACAAGCCACAAGAGACTCTTAATGATAGAGAATAAACTATGGGTTGACGGAGGGAGATGGGTGGGAAATGAGCTAGACGGGTGATGGGTACTAAGGAGGGCACTTGTTATGATGAGCACCTGGTGTTGTAGGCAAGCGATGAATCACTGAATTCTACTCCTGAAACCAATATTTCATTGTATGTTAACTAAAAAAAAAAAAAAAGAAAGAAAGAAAGAAAGAAAAAAGAAAGAAAGAAAAAAAATTAGAAGTAGAAAATAAGGGGCACCTGGGTGGCTCAGTTGATTGAGCACCCCACTCTTGATTTTGGCTCAGGTCATGATCACACAGTTGGTGAGATCCAGCCCCACGTCTGGCTCTGTGCTGACAGTGTGGAGTCTGCTTGGGATTCTCTCTCTGTGTCCCTCCTCTGCTTGCACACATGTGCGTGCACTCTCTCTCAAAATAAATAAATAAACTTTAAAAATACATCAGAAATTAAAAAAAAGGGGGGGGGTTAAAAGAAGCATATGTGGGTAGTCTTTTTTTTAAATAAATGTTTATTTTTGAGAGAGAGAGAGAGAGAGACAGAGACAGAGACAGAGCACAAGCAGGGGAGGGGCAGAGAGAAAGGGAGACAGAATCCAAAGCAGTCCAGGCTCTGAGCTGTCAGCACAGAGCCCGATGCGGGGCTCGAACCCACAAACTGTGAGATCGTGACCTGAGCCGAAGCCAGACGCTCAATCGACCGAGCCACCCAGGTGCCCCTATGTGAGTAATCTTAGCAATTGTTGAGTCTTAAGGGGAATTTGGGATTCATCACCCTATTTTTTCTATGTGTAAAGTATTTCATAATATGTTGTTTTCAAGGATTTACTTTAGATATAAGGAAGCATTTATTCATGGAAATAATTGAAAGGCTGAGGAAGACCTCCCTTGGTCATCTTTATTTATTAAAAAACAAAACAAACACAGGAGTTAGTCACCTCTCCAGAACGGTTCAGCTCACAAAGGTGTTCCTTCCTCTGAGAATAGCTCACCACCACCGTATCCCTGACTCCCTGCCCCCACTAATCCACTGACCACACTGCCGTGGACTCTGTTCTCGGCCATGGCTAAGTTCACCAGGTAGACAAAGCCCAAGGTGGCCCAGTTGGATTCTTGCTGGCAAAGACTGAAAACTGAGAGTTAGGGCACCGGGGTGGCTCAGTTGGTTAGATGTCCGACTCTAGATTTTGGCTCAGGTCATGATCTCAGGGTTCTTGGGATTGAGCCCCAAGTCAGGCTCTGCATTGACAGCACAAGCCTGCTTGGGATTCTCTGCCTTTCTCTCTCTTTGACCCTCACCTGCTCTCTCTCTCAAAAATAAACATTTTAAAAATAGTGTTAATAAAAATTTTTAGAAGTGGGTTTCTGTGAGACTCACTTCTCACCTGTTAATACGTTTTGCCCCCCATCCTGCCTTTTTTTTCCCCCCCGATCCGGAGCTGCCTCCAGTAAGTCACTATAACTGCAACTAAAAGAATCCTTACTAATAAAACTGGCTGTAGTTTTGTCTGGTTTAATTATAGCGCTTGCTTGAAGCACATGTATGTGGGCTAAACCTCTTGACTCTGGTTTATAATCCCACATCTCTGCCACTAAGAGAGAGAGAGTAGAATCTACTGGGTGGAGAGACTCAGGTCTACCCTCTTTCCCCAGCAGAAACTTGCTTCCCTTTCACATGAAAAACTTCCTTGGCAAACCGACGAACCTTGCCTAACTAGTTGTAAGCGGAGATGAGAAAGGTGCAAAGATAGGTGGCCTAGAACAACCTTCTACTCTGAGAGTGACACTTGATCAATGCAGAGGTGACAAGGGACAAAGTGACAAGGCAATCGAGGAAGTCTTGCTTCTAGAGGCACGTTCAGCAGTGACTGAAGATTTAACACATCCCAGGTTCTGATGTCAGCCTTTGGACTCTTTAGGTCTGGAATTGCTCTAAAACTATAGTTCAACAGGGTGGATTAAATAGCTAATAAATAGCTATTAGTGTAATAGTGTAATAAATAGCTAGCGTCTCCTACCAGGGCAGAAATGTTTGTCTGTTCAGATATACCTCAAGGACTTTCACATTAATTGGCCTTCAGTAAATGTTATCGCATGAAGTTACAGCTTTTGCAGTTTTCTAAGCCCAAACAAGGTCTGCCCCTAATGTGGCCCGGCAGGTGTCAATGTCGGACAATTCTCAGTACTGTGTTGTTTGGAAAACCCTTTAGAAAACAAACAAACAAAACAATAGCTCTACAAGCTGATCATGACAAAGGTGCCGTGCCAAAATGTACCAAAGAAAAACTGAAGTATTTCACCTTTCAAAGGCACACAGCAAATCCGGTCACATCAAAATCGTCTATCAACAATCCCCATCAATCTTGCTCAAACTGTGGACTGGGAAAGGGGCCAGGAGAGCTTCAAGGGCGCTGGGAGGCAAAACAGCTGGTCAGTGGTGGGAGTGAGGAGCGGTGGGCTCCGTGAACGGGCGATCAGACAGCATCTACCACTTTCGTTCACATCTGATTTCTCTTCTCTGACTTTAACAGTTGCCGCTGTTTCCCTGCTGTCTTGGATGATCCAGGAAATGAAGTCTTTGTGCAGTGAGCTCACTCGAGAAAGAAGTTGCTTTTTATGCAGAGCCCCGTGGTGCTGCCAGCACAGAAGAAGCTCTTGCCATGCAGTTAGATAGTTAGGGCAGTGTTTATTCACCTGTCCTCTTTTCCCCAAGACCAAATGTTCATTGAATTGCACTAAACGTTTCTGAAGGTGAGTACAGACCGAATGTTCCTTTCAGAGTGGTTGAAAATAATCCTATTATAACCAGCCTTATTAATGTGATTTCAACTTTATGCAGCATGTAAGGTTTCTGGGCTGTGGTTTATTTGGCCACAGTAAGCTTGGCCTGGAACCATAAATATGTGGCTGTCTTACTTCCTCAGGAATTTTTCTTCCCTTGCCATATGAGCAATCTAGACTTACCCTTTCATTTTCCATGCCTTTCCAAAATCATTTGTGTGTCACTAATTTGTTCATTGTCACCCAACAAGTATTTCTTAATATTGCAAGTGCCTAAACCCCTTTTTAGAAGTAGAATCACAGGAAGGAGAGTGATGGAGCCTGGTCTGAGCACCGTTCTATTTTGATTGGCTACTTGAGAGAAATTTACTGGTCAAGGCAGAATTACCTGACTTCTAGGGGGAAAAAAAAATGTATCTTCTCTCCATTTTCTTTCATGACGTGTGCCCTGGGACTGTGTGAGAAGTGGGGTCAGGACAAGGGGTGGGGGACAGGTAGTCAAGATCCTTTCCTCCATCTGCAGAGGGTGGGGGGTGCCTCCCAGAGTTAAGGTCTGGTCCTGAGTTAGGGTCTGGTTTACTTGAGTGTAGCCACACACATAAGTACTAATGTGGGGCAGGTACCATAGAAAAGCCTAGTGTTGATATGTTTGAATTTCTGTGATTGTGTAGGATTTGTCCTAACTTGCTTTAGTCAAGTGAGACTTGGGATTGGGGTAGAAGGACAGTGCTGGTGAACCTGGAGGGGATTTGGGGAGGCCAGTGTGATACTTAACAAGATGTACCCTACACTTCTGTTGTATTATTTTCTTAGTAATTATTTTAGAGTTCAATCTTTTTTTTTTTTTTTTTTTTAAGATTTTTATTCTTAAGTAATCTCTATACCTAATGTGGGGCTCGAACTCCCAACCATGAGATCAAGAGTCACTTGCTCTACCAACTGAACCAGCCAGGCACACTTAGAGTCCAAAGTCTTTTGCATAACCTTTATGAATGCAGAAATGAAATTGTTTTGTAAGTGTCTCCTAAAATGTAAAATTAAGAGTGGTGTTCATTCATTCATCTATTCATGTATTTAAGAAATATTTATGAAACACCTCATGTTGCCAGGCATTGCACTGTGTGATGTTAATATACTTATTTCGATGTCAAAATAACTTTCTTTTTTTTTATTCCATTAATTTATTTTTTGAGGGTGGTGTAGGGGCAGAGAGAGGGACAGAGAGAATCCCAAGCAGGCTCCTTCCTGTCAGTGCAGAGCCTGATGCAGGGCTTGATCTCATGAAGGTGAGAGCATGACCTGAGCTGAAATCAAGAGTCGGACGCTTAACCCACTGAGCCACCCTTGCGCCCCTTACTTTCTTTTGCATAAGTCTTGTATTCCATAACTTTCACATGTGACTACAAATAATGTCTATTCTAGGAGGAAGTAGTTTAACAAGAAAAATGCAGAGGTAAATCCTGCCAATATTTAAAGAATTATATAAATATTTCTAACAGTAATTGAAATTTCACTATGTACATTTTTCGGATCTCCCAACATTCTTGTATCACTCTTCAGTCAAGGAAGTGTGCAAGAGGAACTCAAGTACATAAAGAGTAACACCCTAAAGTAAATACAGTAAGTTTTCATATTGTCTCTTCGCGACAACGCCTTTCAGGGGCAGTAACGTTTTGCACTTGGGGAAAAAGAGAAGACCTTATAAATTGGTATTAGGCTTGTTTTTCTACCAGTGATTTCACAGGGCAATGAATAATAAATTGGGGATTGTCATTGAATTTACACAATTCTTAACAATCTTTAACTAACAATCATCTCCACACTCAACTGCCCAATTACACACAGTTAAAGAATTATGCCTGACAAAGGAAACAATCTCCACCTACTTGCATCCGGGTTAGCCTTTCCAGGCACATCTTCTCACAGACTGCTCCCCACTTCCTTGTAAGTACAGAATATGGGGAGGGGCTCTGGATTGCCCTTTTCTCTCTTCAAGGGAAAAACTGGAAAGTATACTGAGCAGGTCAATGTTGAGTCACAGGAATCTCAAATCCAGGAATCTCAAATCCATCCAGAGAAAAGAACTCATCTGAGGGTGGCCTTGTGGAGCCCAGCTGGCCAGCTTGGTGCCGGTGGAAAGGCCTGAGGCCGTCAGAATGTGTTCTGGGGATTCCTAGGAAATATCAAATGTCTTTGGTGAGGAGTCCCAGGACGGGCTGCAAATGTACCATTTCCCCGAGGAAGAGCCAAGAGTGAGTTAGACTTGCAGCAACCAGAGTCGTCCTTGCCCTTGGTCTCAAAGAATTCTGTCCTATATCAAATTTTGGAACTGAATAGATCATCCTCGGACACGCTGTGCGCTGATTACTCACTTGGCTTGATAAAATAGGCCTTAATTTATGGACTTCTCCTCTACACCGCGTTAGCAATCCTCAGAGTCCTGAAGCCCTTCTTTACACCTGACCTTGTTGTCTTCATACTTGCCAAGGAAAGCCAGTTCTTCCTGTGTAATATTCCTTGGAAACTGAGAGGCCTTTAACTACACAAGAAATACTTTGGTTTATCCTTACCAAATTAAAGACAATCATAGAAACCTTAAAATTCTAAGAATCTTAGAATAACAATTTTAGCATTTAGAATAACAATTGCTTACTGACGGCTGGTAGCCAGGGTTGTTTTGGCCCGCCCACTACCCCGTCCTCTTCAGATAACAGCATTTCCCTTTGGGGAACTCCCTCCGTTGTTTGGTCCATGAAGTTTAGGTAAACCTACCCTGTAGCTCCATAAGAGTATCTAAAGAGAGTCCACATCTCCTGATCACAGTGATAGTTTCAAGAATGACACTTGGTGCAGGTTGGGCCAATGAGAGTCAGCCTTATTTGATGGAGCTTCTGATGCTGGTCATCACGGCTCTAATTCATGTGTAGCATTTACACTTGAAAGCTTCAGGGGCTTCTTCACGTCACAGCAAATCATTCACATAGCCAATTTTTCCTGATACTTACACACTTTATAGTGGGGAACACATTTACCAACAGATTATTTCAGTAATACATTAAGAGCCTTCATTCATTCAACAAGTGTTCAGTGAAATGATGAAAACTACTAGATGCCTGGTTCAGTGCTAGGGATGGAGTTGTGAATGAAATATGATCCCGGCCCCATGATATTCTGAACGATGTCTATATGGGAGCACACAGGAGAGTCATGTAACCTACCCTACATTTGTGCACATGGGGGTCCAGGAAGGCTTCCTGGAGGAAGGGCCTCCTAACTATCTCTGAATTGATTCTCCTTTAATTTTAATTTAATCTCATTCTCACATCTATCTCAGTTCAGGCATTTTGTTTCATATCTGAATTATACCAACGGTTTTCCAACTGGATTAGATACTTGTGTTCTTATCCTGGTCCTTACTCCCAATTCATCTTTTACTAATGAAAGAATGATTTTTTTTTTCTTAGAAACATTTTACTGAAGTATAATATACACACATGAAAGCACATATGTAAGTCTGAAGCTTAATGAATTTACTCAACAAAACATACCCAATTAACCAGTGCCGATATCAATGAACATGGCCAGCACACCAGGAGACTATCTCATGTCAACTTCCATATGCTCACCTCCCCTCACAAATGAGTTTTTTTGTTTTGTTTTTTAAGTAGGCTTCTAGCCCATTGTGGGGCTTGAACTCACAACCTTGAGATCAAGACCTGAGATCAAGGGTTGAATGCTTAACCAACTGAGCCACCCAGATACCTGGCAAAAGATCTTTTAAAAATACTCGTTATATTGATCCTTTGCTTTATTAAAACCTTTCGAGGATTCTCAACAGCCTTCAGGATAAAACCCCATCTCCTTAGTCAAACTAAACCCCTAGTGATTTCTAACCTACCATCTTCATCCTGTTTGGCTGTTGCTATGCTGCTCCTTCTGTTTAGACGAACATCTCAGCCCTGTTCCCAATTTTAATCGTTCCTAATTATTCCAGGAACCACCTTCTCAAAGCCTTCTATAATTCTTTCTCTCTGCACTGTTTCAGATTCTTGAAGGTAGAAATGGTATTTTTCAGTCCAGATTCCTAACTGGTTAAATAAATAAATGAGAACACCTGGCTTTGTTACTTTCCCTTAACGCCTTTCCTTCTTTCCATCCCTCTAAAATAAGAACAAACCATTGCTCAGGGAATAAATCAATGAGTATGATCTTCAATCAGTTGTTTGTTGAGGAGTCATGATTGGTTTCCGTTGATCCAACTACACCCTCCTGCCAGGTAATCCCTTTCCCCAACATCAAAATAAGACTAAAGTAGGAGTTGCTGATCCCTCACTCTCCCAAGATAAGTAGATACTATGGAAATTGATATTCATGAGATAGGAGCCATTCTGCCCATAAAAAGTTGGTTTAATTGGAATATCTGAAGGACTTACAGGAAAATTGGGAGTGGGGGAAGGAAGCAAGGAAGCAGGTTAACATTTATCAAATGCTTACCTACCATGTGCTGGATACAACGTTAGCCTCTATCTGTGATGTCTTATTTACTTCAAGTGGGGGAGGAATGTGCATAAATATACGGGTTTTTGAATTGCATAACAAGAAAAGCCAATATATCCTTTCCTTCTTTTGGTTGAAGAAGGAAACACTTGGGCACTTATAGCTTTTTTTTTAGAATTAAAAATAACAGAGTGGGGCACCTGAGTGGCTCAGTCCGTTAAGCATCTGGTCATGAGCGTCGGCTCAGGTCATGATCTCACAGTTCTTGAGTTTGAGCCCCACATTGGGCTCTGGGCTGACAGCTCAGAGCCTGGAGCCCGCTTCAGATTCTGTGTCTCCCTCTCTCTACCCCTCTGCTGCTTGCACTGTCTCTCGCATTGTCTCAAAAATAAATAAACATAAAAAAAATAACAGAGTGGAACTGAAATTCATAACTCCAATGACAATTTGGTTAAGTAGCTTAAAAATTATACCATGAAATTAAAAAATAAAAAATAAAAAAACTCCACAACATTATAACAAGTTTTAGTGTGTAGGAGAAAGTAGGTATAGCCAGAACATCTAATGCTATCCGGCTCCCAAATTGTCCCTGTGGGCCAGAAGGCAGTGCCACATGAAACCATCTTTATAGAAGCTTTCGAAATCTATACTTGATTTTTTTAAATATTTATTTTGAGAGAGAGCATGTGTACACAAACGGCCAGAGAGAGAGAGAGAGACAGGGAGAGGCAGAATCCCAAGCAGGCTCCACCCTGTCAGCACAGAGCCCAAGAGGGTGGGGGGCTCAATCCCATGAACTGTGAGATCTCGACCTGAGCAGAAATCAAGAGTGTGATGGTCAACTGACTGAGCCACCCAGGTGCCTCCTCTGTACTTGATTTTTAATGAAAAAGTTCTTCCTGGTAAATCCTAATGGCAAATCCAAGTTTGTTTGTTTGTTCTGTATGCATAATATCAAACACACCCGACAGGTTGGCCCCATTCCCAGCAAATCCATTTCTCCTCTAACATCCCGTAACTCAATATGGCACTGGGCTGGGGTGCTGGCAATGCACAGCTGTCAAATACTAAAAATTCTCCCCAAACTGCCTCATCTCCTTAGGTCAGCAGCCCACCTATGGCCTATTTGGAATTTTGCTGAAAAACAGTTTAATGACATAAATGAAGGCCTAAACCTAGAAATTCAAATTCAACTTGTAGGAAAAAAAAATTTGCTCAACTGGCTGCAGAAATGGATGCCTGGATTGTTGACTCACTGATAACAGTGGAAGCAGCTGTGAGCTACTCACCTTTTATAGCCAAAACTTGGGTGCTCTAATTGTTTCTTCAGTGCTTAATAAAACTTAGTAGTGCCGTTCATTCATTCAACTCCCGGACCAAGCAGTAATTTCCTGGAGGACAAAGGCCCAAAGGGCCATATGTTTATCTTTGGTTTCAGAGTCCTCCTCGCCCTTGTACCAAGAACGTTCTGGGCAGGAGTATTTAGAGGTGGAGTGAGGGAAAAGAATGTTTCAGATTGCTCAGAAAACGCTTATTCTTCTGATCCTCTGCTGGGGAGGAAGGCGGAGGGGAGAGAACGTTCTTGTGGCAGTGGGATTTAACTATCCACCCTGAAAACTTGGTTTCACAAACGCACAACCCCTGTGGGTCGCGCCACTGGCCTGTCTCGGAGGGTCACGAGGTCACGGTCACCGCCGCCGTGGCCGCGCCGCAGCCCGCACGTTTCCGCGGCCTCTCGCGCTCCCTCCCTCCGGCAGGCGTCGCTGGCCACCGCAGGGCGGCGAGGAAGGAAGCGGACTTGATCTTCCGTCCCGACGCCCGGGGACTCGGCACCCCCGGCCCGCCTTCTCCACGAGTGCGCTCTAGCGCCCTCTGCACGCGCCCAGCGACCAACCGGGTCCTCCCTCTGGAAGGCGAAGGTGCAGGCCACCGCGACTGAACACCGGGGCGCCGCTGGGAGGGAGCCGCGGGCAGGCCCGGGCTCAAGGCCAGGGAGCTGGGCGCGCGGAAAGGCCCGGGACCCCCCGAGGTGGGGTCCGGAGAGCGGGTGAGGGGCCCGGGCGGCGCGGCCGAAGGTCCGGGAGTCCTGGACGGGGCGGGGACGGGCGGAGGCGCTGCAGGAAACGCCCGGGGCCGGCAGTGCCGGTCGGGCCGGGGGCGCGGTGGAGGGGAGGGACGGGGCGGCGCCCGGCGGGGCTGCCCGGGCCGCGCGCTTAGCCCTGGCGGCGCGCCCCGCGGGGACTCTTCGGGAGGAGTGCCAGGCCCGCGAGCCTTGGGATTCCGGGACCGCCCTCTCCCGCTCCAGGGCCGGCGGCGAGCGGCAACGACGGCCGGAGCCGCAGCGGCAGCATGAGAGCGGGCGCCGCGGCCCCACGCCTGCGGACGCGCGGCGAGCGGCGGCGGCCGTGCCTGCGCGCGCCATGGGGGCGCCGTGGGGCCGGGCGGCCGGCCGGCGCTTCGGGCGGCGCCGGGGCCGGGGGCTTCTGCCGAGCGCCTCCGCGCTGGCGGCGGCCGGCCTGCTGTGCACCGCTCTGGCCGCCTTCTGCTGCTGGAGGCAGCTGCCGCCGCTGCCCTGGGCATCCTCCGCCCCGCCGCGGCCGGTGGCCGTGCTGCTGTGGTGGGAACCCTTCGCGGGGCGCGACAGCGGCGCGAGGCCGCCCCCGGACTGCTGGCTGCGCTTCAACATCAGCGGCTGCCGCCTGCTCACCGACCGTGCGGCCTATGGGGAGGCCCAGGCGGTGCTTTTCCACCACCGTGACCTCGTGAAGGAACCCCGTGACTGGCCCCCGCCCTGGGGCGCCCCGGTGCTCTGGGCAGATGAGCTGGAGTTGCGGGTGTTGGACGACGAGGAGGCGGTGGCCGCCGAAGCCCTGGCCACCTCGGGCCTCAGGCCCCCGGGCCAGCGCTGGGTGTGGATGAACTTCGAGTCGCCCTCCCACTCCCCGGGCTTGCGGAACCTGGCGGGGAACCTCTTCAACTGGACCCTCTCCTACAGGGCCGACTCGGACATCTTCGTGCCTTACGGGTACCTCTACCCCAGGACCCATCCCAGCGACCAGCCGCTAGGCCTGGCCCCGCCGCTGGCCCGGAAACGGGGGCTGGTGGCCTGGGTGGTGAGCAACTGGGATGAGCGCCAGGCCCGGGTCCGGTACTACCACCAGCTGAGCCAGCACGTGTCGGTGGACGTGTTCGGCAGGAGCGGGCCTGGCCGGCCGGTGCCCAGCATTGGCCTTCTGCACACAGTGGCCCGCTACAAGTTCTACCTGGCCTTTGAGAACTCGCAGCACCTGGATTACATCACTGAGAAGCTCTGGCGCAACGCGTTGCTGGCCGGGGCCGTGCCCGTGGTGCTGGGCCCCGACCGTGCCAATTATGAACGCTTCATGCCCCGCGGTGCCTTCATCCACGTAGACGACTTCCCTAGTGCCTCCTCCCTGGCTGCCTACCTGCTCTTCCTCGACCGAAACCCAGCAGTCTACCGTCGCTACTTCAGCTGGCGCAGGAGCTACGCCGTGCACATCACCTCCTTCTGGGACGAGCCTTGGTGCCGGGCCTGCCAGGCTGTGCAGAGCGCCGGGGACCGGCCCAAGAGCATACGCAATTTGGCTCGCTGGTTTGAGCGGTGAAACCCCGGTGTGACCCAGGGAGGTCAGATCGTCAGCTTTTGACCCTCAGCTGCACATCTCCTTGGCTGGTCGAGTTTTCCAAACACCCATTTTTACTCTATGGGGGAAAGGTGATTTACCAATTAATGTGATTCAGCATAAAGACTGGGTAGGAAGGATCCCTGGTTCTCATGGTTTTGTTTTTTTGTTTGTTTGGTTTTTTGGGGTTTTTTTTGCACAGCTAGCAGTTGGGCTCTGTCTGCTGTAGGTGGGCATCAGTGTTCACCGGTGAAGAAGGGAGCCCTCCCTCACCTTGTAACCAGGACGGATGTGAAACAGTAGCTTAACCACCAGAAGCCTTTGAGTCAGTTGCTCTTTTTTTCCTCATCTGTCACGGGCTATATAGGTGGCCTGTGCTGAATCCAAATCCATACACACTGCTCCTTGACTCACATTGCACTGGGCGAATGTGTAGCAAGCCCCCCATTCCAGAAGGAGCCTTGTTGCAGAATAGTGAAAGGACTGTGGCCGCAAGTGGGTCTCATGACTTCCTCAAAGTCTCATCTCCTAAAAAACGGTGAGGAGGGTGGTCCAATGATCCATGGACCGTTCCTTAACAAGTACTGTTTGTTCCCCTGCTGTCTGAGTACAAAGACGATGCTAGATTGCCCTTGGGGAAGAGTTAGGATGAATATACAGGTGTACCTCACTTTACACACACGTATTTTTGAAACACTGCTTTTAAATCAAATCCCCAATTCACTGCTTTAGGAGACGTCAGTGTTTAATGCAGTCCTCTGGGGAATCCCTTTACAATGTGAATAAGCATCTCCTAACTTATTTCCTCTGTGTCTGTTTTTCTATAACCAAAATTTTTAAAAAGTGTATTAAAATTAGAGATGTGAAAAAAGCAGAAGCGACCTTCTTCTCCCCTCTGTCCAGAAAACCAGCCCGTGTTTACCAACAGAAGAGAAGGAAGCCGCAGTGCCACTTTCCACAAAGTTATTTGTTTGTATCGTTTTACTGGACGGGAAAATTAAGCAGGAACGTACTGCCGGAAGTACCTGTCTGCAGGACAGAGAAAAGAGATCGTGCCGCAATATGGCAAAAGGAAAAAAGTTTCATGGTGTCTATTAATGGCAGTTTTTGTTTCTGTCAGTTTTCAGTTAAATGTTTAATTGCTAGGGAATGGAACTAAATTAGTGCCTGCAATGAGCCGTGGTTTTCTGTTAAAATATAAATCTGCCATTCTCCCCGGGGCCGGCTGGTTCCCCTCCTAGTCTGCATAGTAGTACTTACGGTATGGCCTCACATTTCTAGTGCCCTTGAGCCTGTGCCGTGGACCAACTTTGAAAATGGTATGCATTGACTTGAAAAGGTGAACGAGCAGCATATTTACTAGGAGTGACCGCGTGCCTCCTCTGTGCCAAACACTGGGCTTGGGGTGCCAGGAGAGACACACATGTGTAAGGCGAGGTCCTTTTCTTGAAGGGTATTAGAATCTGCCCTTGTCAACAGGTAAAATAGAACTTTGATCAGTCAATCGGCAGAACCTACTTGTTTAAAGTGACATTCTTTAATACAGACCATAGGTCAGTTATTAGAAAACCAGTTGATTTATAGCCTCAAATAATGGTTTATTTTTCTCTTTGACTTATTACAATAAGGACCTTCAGTGACTGATTATTGTGAGCATGGTCTAAGATTAGGTTTATATAAAGTTGTGCTGTAAACTGTAATTTTGCTTTTGATTAGGGCAATTAGCTGAATCATTAAGTTTTATCTCTACGAGTATTCATTGCAGACTCACTTAAAAAGTTCACTGAAATCCAGGCGCTTCAATTTTTTTTCCTTAAAAGGAGAAATTAAAGCCCATAGATAACATTTCCTTATTAAAATATTATAGTGTGGGCGGAATTACAAAGTATCAGTCAACCAATAAAGAAAAAGGAAAAATTCTCTTCTTATACTGAGTATTTATGAGAGATTGGCAAGTGATCTTGGGGTTCCTGGGAATCTAGATGGGCAGTGGGAGAGTGGATTTTGAAGGTACTCTGGCTTGAATTCCAGCTGTGTGACCTCTGCAAGTTAGTAATAACCTTGAAGGGCACCTGGGTGGCTCAGTCAGTTAAGCCTCTGACTCTTGATTTCGGCTCAGGTCATGATCTAATGGTAGCGAGATCAAGCCCTGTGTCTGGCTCTGCACTGGGCATGGAACCGGCTTAAGATTCTCTCTCCCTCTCTCTCTGCCCCTCTACTGCTTGCACTTGCTTTCTCTCTCTAAAATAATAAGAACAACAACAACCTCGAGCCTCAGATTCCTTATCTGTAAGATGGGGAGGGAAAATACTTCATAGCTCATTGTGAGCTTTGTGGAAACTAAAATAAGTAAAGGGGCCTAACACGTGGCAATCACTCAATTGGTAAGAGAGATTTTTTTTTTCCTTTTTTGTTGCAGTGATTTCAAGGTGCCTCCATATCGATTTGTATGTCTTAATTTAAATCTCAACATATGTTTCAGGATATATCTCAAATAAAAAGGAAGGGGCCTCATTATATATTTCAAGTGTATTCCTAAAGCTAAACCCTATTATTTCAAGAATCATCATTGCTATTTAGATCGAGCTTGAATTTGCAGGCTATTCTTTCTTTGAAAGACAAATTGTTAAGTTATATTGTTACATGAGTATTATTTTACTGATGTTCTTCTTAGTTACAGTAAATCTTGTTAAAACTAACCACATATTTATTGAATATTTAGCGTAAGGAAGGTATAATTGCATTTTTATTTGTGTGCAAATTTTGGGTCTAGAACAGCCAGAATAGTTTTTGAGGCTGATTTCATCAAAGAGTAAGAGAAATATGTCAATTGCTCATTTTATGTTATTTTTCACATCATTCTAAATTGAGTAGGTTAAAATGTCATATCTGATAATATAAAAATGCATCATATATATTTAAAAATGTCTTTTCTATGATCATCATGCCCCACCCCCCTTGAAGGCATAAACTTTACTTTCAAGTTTATTACAAATTGACTATTTTTAGCACTTGATGACTCTAATGATATGATTGTGCCTGGAATGATAGTGGGATCGGGAAGACAGTGTGACTGGCTTTCAGCATCCACACTCGTTTCTGATGTCCAAGCCCTTCCCTGGTGGTAAGTTAGAAGAGACAGGGTGGCTTCATGGAAAGAGTTTGCAACTGGGAGTCAGAACCTGGATGTGTTTCTGCCACTTTCTGCCCCTGCCGTCCTGATTAGGCGAGTTACTTAAACTCTCTGGGTTTTAGCTTCCTCCTTTATAATGCACAAATGCCCCTAGAGAATGAGGATTACATGGGACGACGTGTACCACAGTGCTTTGTACATTGTGAAGTGCTGTACGGTTACAGTGTGCTCTAAGTTTTCAAAGTTCTAGAGCAGGATGAAAACAGACTTCTCTCTGTAAAGGGCCGGGGTAAATATTTTAGGCTTTGCAGGCCATACAGTTTCTGCTGCCGCTAAACTCTGCTGATGCAGCACAAAAACAGCCGTTGGCAATATGTAAACAGATGGGGTACCTGGATTTGGCCGTAGTCAGTCAACTCTGTGCTAGACATTTAGACATCTGGGGAATTTGAGAACCTACCTGATGGGTGTTTCTTAAAAGGGATTTGAGAATTGGAATTTAAGAATTTTGGAGATAGACCCTCCTCGGTTCCTAGATCAGCTTGGCAACTTTCGCTAATTGTCTTACCTTGGGTACGTTATTTAAACTTTCTGTGCTTTGGCATCTCTAATTAAAGGTAATCATCTATGGTTGACAGAGGTGTTGGGGGAATTAGATGAGACACAAAGTACTCAGTACGGTGTCTGGCACATAGGAAGCACCTGGAAGATGTTAGCTATGATTATCACCATTCCATTTTATAGAGGAAGTTGAGGTCCAGACCTCTGAAGGACCTGCTTGAGGTTACGGTAGTAGAGGCAGGACCAGCCGTGCTTGAGCAAGTCACAACCCCTGGAGCCTCTGTCACTTGAACTGCAGAATGGGGGAGGGGGGGTTGGACATCTTCTCTTGGGACCTTCTAGTTTCACTTGCCATCGTTCTACCAACTGGCACCCCACAGTTTAAAGAACTAATTCACCTCCCCAGGTGCCTTCCTGGTAGTCTGGAAATGACTTCCTACCCAGCAGCAATAAACGGGAAGAAAACCAGGCACCAGAGAGGGAGACTCTGATTTAGCATTATATATATATATATGTGTGTGTGTGTGTGTGTGTATGTGTGTGTGTGTTTTAAAGTGTCACATGCCTTAGATAGGAGGGAAGGGAGCCAAGTTCTTGGTAATTAGTATGGTGAATAATCGCATTACGTTTCAAGTCCTTTTTGGATGTATCTCAGGGACTTTTATGCTACCCATTCTTGAAGCAAATCAAGTATTTATGTACGCGTGTTCAGATTGTTTTGACAAAGTGATTAAAGTGTTACCGTGGAAAATGACTCCTTGTTTATCATGTGTCTCCTCCAGGCACTAATGTGTCCCACCATGACACGTGGGAGTGTTTCTTGGTTGAGGGGTTCCTGTTAAGTTCGTCAGTCCTAGATTGGTAACTAAAATGTGACATGTTTGTCTCTTCCGAGTGGCGCGAGGTCTAATTCCAGCTCATCCTCTTACCTTTCTTGCCTGGCTTCTTTACTTTAACCCGGTGACTTGTCTCCAAGGGCAGAAGTAGTGTATTCCTTGCTCTCCTTCCAATTTATTTTATTAACTGCTCCAACACACTCTCTGTACCGTCTTTACTTCCGGTCCAGTAGACCAAATAATGCCATTTTAAAAGAGGCAGAACAAAGACTGGGAACATGATGGTGGGCAGACGCATCCTTCTTCAACTAACATTCAAATTATTGAAAAGGGGAAAAACAGTGAGTATTTTCTCTCCTTCCCTTTCCCCAGCACACACACACACACACACACACACACACACACACACACACTGACATGCTCATTTCAGTACAGATTGTTGAAACCGATGATGGCCAGCTGAGGGTAGGAGCAGACGGGACGAGAAAAGAAGATTCGATAGTGAGTACTCCATCACGAATCGTGAATGAGCGAAAGGCGTGCACTATAGGACAGCTGGTGAATATACGTGGGGAGGGAAGAGGAAACAGAGAAGCAAAGACATTCGGGTAAACGGGTAGGACGTGTTTGAAGAGAAAGTGAGAAGAGCAGATAGGAAGGAGAGGGAAGATCAGGGTTAAATGACCTGGAAAGAGGCAGGATCAGGGAGGAGCATGTGCACAGAGAATGAGGGAGTAGTGAAGAACCTGCCATTTTGTGGACTCTCTGAAAAGGAACCTTTGTTCCAACTTGAAATGCAGCATCTGTTGGCACATGGGAAGTGAAATCAAGAAGTCTGAACTCACGGACAGGGAAAGTCAGGACCTTAACAAGGAATAAACTAACATTTCAGCAGATCTATAAAACTGTCCCCTGATGACAAGAGATTCTTGAACTCTTATGAATGCTTCTTTTTTATCTTGGAGAACTTAGTCATTGCTGTTTTTTTTGTTTTGTTTTGTTTTTTTGTTTTCTTAATTCCCAGTTGGTGTACTTCAACTGTACTCAGCATCGACTTTTAGAGAAATTTATTATTTTTTTTTATGGAGCCACAATAACCAATAGACTCCTTTGAAGAAGAGTCAGAGGAAAATAAAAGACTTAATACATTTGATAGACTTACTAGTTTCATACAGAATAGTTTTACATATAAAACTATTTAAGTTGTGAAGGATTGGATTTTGGAGATCTTCAAATTCACGTTTTCAAAAATTACTGAATTTTGGGATACCTGGATGGCTCAGTCGGTTGGGTGTCTAACTTCAGCTCAGATCATGATCTCACAGTTCAGTTCATGGGTTTGAGCCCTGTGCAGACAGCGAGGAGCCTGTTGGGATTTTCTGTCTCCCTTTCTCTCTGTCCCTCCCCCAGCCCCCAATCTCTCCCTCAAAGATAAATGAACATTAAAAATTTTTTTCTGTGTGTGTCTCTCTCTGTCCCTTCCCCACTCATGCTCTCTCTCTCAAAAATAAATAAACGTTAAAAAATGAAAAAGGGGGCACCTGGGTGGCTCAGTCAGTTGAGCATCCAACTTTGGCTCAGGTTGTGATCTCACAGTTTGTGGGTTCGAGCCCCACATCGGGCTCTGTGCTGACAGCTCAGAGCCTGCAGCCTGCTTCGGATTCTGTGTCTCTCTCTGCCCCCTCCCTGCTCATGCTCTCT
The DNA here is from genome assembly GCF_018350195.1 of Panthera tigris. NCBI lineage: Eukaryota > Metazoa > Chordata > Mammalia > Carnivora > Felidae > Panthera > Panthera tigris. The sequence goes on along the minus strand of NC_056669.1, from coordinate 38,813,214 downwards.
GTCTCTCAAAAATAAATAAACGTTAAAATTTTTTTTTTAATTTTTTAATTACTGAATTTTATCTAAATATACTAAAAAACATTGCCCTGTTAGATCATGAGTGTTAAAAATTTTAATCTGAATTATTTTAAGAGGGGGGAGAAATGGACTATTCAACAACAATTAACGAACATTTCTTTTTTAAAAAAATGTTTATTTTTGAGAAACAGCATGAGCAGGGGAGGGGCAGAGAGAGAGGGAGACAGAGGATTGGAAGCAGGCTCAGCACTGATAGCAGAGAGTCCGATGTGGGGCTCGAACTCCCAAACCTCGAGATCATGACCTAAGCTGAAGTTGGACGCTTAACTGACTGAGCCACCCAGGTGCCCCCAAATTCAGAACTTTTAGAAATCTCTGTTCCACTACCTGAAACTTACTCTGAGATGCAATTAAGTACAATTATCTTAGTGATCAAGTCTTTAGATAAAAACAAGTCAAGGCTCCTTCTTCGGGAGGCACAAATTTGTGGCGTTTAAACCAGAATTGTTTGCCAGAAGTTCACTAATATTTATAGGCTCCTAAATACAAGGTGCTTCATATATATATATATATATATATATATATATATATATATATATTTTTTTTTTTTTTTTTTTTTCCCCCCTTTACATTAATGGCATTGTGGTAGGCAGTTTCTAAGATGATTACCATTGGTCTCTGCCCCCTGGTATCCATGCCGTTGTGTAACTTTCTCCCTTTGAGCGTGGTATGGATTTAGGGATTCTTTCCTAAAGAATATGGCAAAGAGAGGGGCTGAAACCTTGAGATTAGGCTATTAAAAGTTTGGTTTTCTGTCTTGCGGGCTCCTTCTTGCTTTCTAGCTTGCTAGCTCTGACAGAAGTCAACGGACATGATGGGAGCTGCTGTGTGGCAAGACACCGAGGAAGGCCTTCCGGGCAACTCCAGTGAGTGACTGTCAGTCCAACAGCTCAAGAGGAACTGAGTCCTGTCAACCACATGAGTGAGATTGGAACCAATTCTCCCCAAGATGAGACGCCAGGCCTGGCAACCGTCTTCACTGCAACCTCATGAGAGACCTTAAGTCAGAGGCCCCCAGGTGAACCACGCCTGCATTCCTGACCCACAAAATCTGTGAGATAATACATGTTTGTCATCTTAGGGTTTGGAGGTATTCGTTATGCAACAAAAGATAACGTATACAGTCATTATCTCTACGTTAGAGATAAGAAAACTGGGTATCAAACAGGTTAATCATGCACAATTATGCAGATAATACCTGAGCCAGGATTCTGCTATATGTCCATTTGGTTCCAAATCTTTGTTTCATTATAGTATTGTGCTTTTCATTAAGTCTGAGTTTTGCAGTAACTGTGATGAATGTCCCTGTGTCCTAGTTTACCTAAGTTTCACTAGTCTTCAGCTACCGATATGGGCAATCTTCTTAACTACTCTCCGTTTGCATTTGCTCATTTGTAAAATATGGGGACACATATTTAGCACTGGCTTACGAAGAATCTTGCTGGGACTTGAATGCCTGGACATCAGAAAGAAGTAGCAGCCACGACTGGGAAGGGGGTTAGGTGAGGTCAGCCAACTCACTGGAGGCAATGCCTTTGGATGGTTGCCAGCACCCCTTGCCATGGATTCTACAAGAGCCCGAAGACCTCATGGTAAGGGCTGGTGTCAAGCTGACAGCAGCTGTGATCTTCTGGACTAAGCACAAGAGTCTCCAGGTGGACGTGACTAGGGGCCAAACGGGTAGCAGCAACCTTGCCATTTCAGAGGGTCAGTCCATGTGGTTTAAAGCAGGATCACATGGTAGGAGGACAGGAAATGGGGTCCAGTCCCTAGAGGGATGAGATGGGTAAGAGGTAGAGAAGATTCCACGTCTTCTGAGCAGGGCTGGGGCAGGAGAGGCTGGAAAACACAACTGCTCGTCTCGTGGTCCCTCTGGTGCCACGTTCCTCATCATGACCCTAGGTTTCTAAGTTCTCTGCATTCTCAACGATGGAATGACAGCAAATACTGGCCACAGGAAGAAATAATGCTGACTCATGAGCAGTGTGTAGCTGAATGTAGCTTGATTTCAGCTCCGGACTTATTGTAGCCATGGCTCCGGATTTTCTCAGGTCCCCCAATTTACAATATTTTGTAATGCATGACTATTTATCCCTGTTTCCTAATTTTGGATTTTAAAAATGTGGTACCGTAACTTTGGAGGACAGCCTCCCTGCTCATGTGTTGTTGACTGAAGGTTTATGCCATCTGTGGTGGATTCCCCAATTCAAGTTAGGACAAAATCCTTTTGGCTGTAATTGAATGGAAAGAAGAGGGGTGTGTGTGTTGGGGGGCCAGGGAGATGTTGCTGAGCTGCCCACTGGAGGCTTTGACTATTTCTTTGATTTTAGAGAACAAGAAGTTTAGGGATTGAGAGTTTACCATATTCTGGAGATGCTCTCTTGGATTGAATCTGGAAAATTGAATAAAGCTAAAAAAAAAAAAAAAAAAAAGCTTTGCAAAAGGATTTGGCAACTACCTACAGCACTTTGATCTCAAGTGTCATTGATGTAGTATGGATTTATGGATTTCTTTCATGGCTTCTCTACACCGGAGCACTAGAATGTTATCTATCTTCTCCTAAATATCAGCTGTTTGTTATAGTGCCACAACTCTGGAATTATGTTCATATCTAAGGGCATCTTTCTTCCAAAATTACATTTCTATTATTAATGGGTTCATATTATTTAAACTATAGACAAAATGCAATAACTGGAAGCTATGATCAAATTTGGACAATAGCTGTTCCAATTAACAGACCTCAAAGTTATGACACTGACTTTCAATGGTATTTTAATACCAACAGTCTGACAGTCAGTTGCTTTTCTTTTGTTACCTTATTATATGTATGTTTGTAGTTACCATTTATATTATTTGAATTGTATATTGTACCAACTTACTAAGTTCAAGAGATATCTGGAAGAAGGCATTGTTATGCCAAAAGTGCATTTTTAAACTACTTTTTAATTTTTAGGTTGCTCCCTCATGCATAGTTAATTATTTAATTTATTCATTTTGTTTCATTCATCTTAAACCTAGCGCTCTGTGCCCAGTAATTATCTAAGTAAAGCATAGCGTCCTCATCTGCCCATTCCTGCCACTTCTCCATTTCCTCAATGCAGAGGAGGAAGATTTACAATTCTATTTCAGTTACTTGATGTTATATTTGAGATTTATCTGGGCCTATAGAACCATGATCAAATTAGAGCAGTACATAGTAACTTTGATTTGCCTGGTCATGTTGATAGACTAGTGTTTCCTGAGTGGTGCTGCCATGTAGATGACCACAGCCAAGCGAAGCTAAAATATGCGAGTCCCCTCCAACCTGGGATGTATTATTTTCTACAGCTCTTATACTCTGACTTAATTTGCATGCATCTCATATCTGAAAACCGGGAGTGGTGGTGAGATAACTAGAAATCCAAAATCAGTCAATCAGATTTATTGATGAACAAGAAATACAGAAACGTATGTTTACAGTTCCCAGAATGATTTTTACATACTTATTTTATAGCCTTTATCTATGTATCCAGTCATTATTCATCCATCCAGGAATCCACTCAGCCATTCATTTAATCGATACATAGATTCACATAATAGCTATCATGCCAGACTCTAGACACAGAAGTGAAAAATGTGGTCCCTGTCCTCAAGGAGATCACAGTCTAGAAACAGACACAGACAAATGAAGCAACAATTTTCCAGTGGCTTGATTAGAGTCAGGGCACAGGAATGTATGGAGCAAAATGGGAGTACAGATGAGGCATGTCTCATTCAGTTTGGGTGTCGAGAGGGTGAGCGGAGACCAGGGAAAGTGTCCCTGAATTTGGAGATGTCTGAGGGAGTCTTTAAGTTTGAAGAAGTTAGCAGTATGTATTTAGGAGAAATTAGCATAGGCAAAAGCCCATAAGTATGGGAGAATATGGTAGGTTAAAGAGACTGCATGTAATTCTGGACAGAAGACGGGGTGTGCTGGGGCAGGAGTGAGGTGAGTGGGGCAAGAGATCATTCTGGAGAGTAAATCAGGATCTGATCGTGAAAAGCCTTGTCAATGAAGCTAAACATTTTGGATTGTTTCCAAAAAGTGAGGGGAACCATCAAAGACTTCGGTTTAGTTTGCCCAGAATAAATCCCAAAGAGGAGATATGGCCTTGGCAATTGCTTGCTCATTTTACATATTTCTGAGCAGAGAGCAGTCTTAGGTGTTCATTTCCCCATGTTCATTTGCATGTTTGAAGCCTAAATGAAATGTAGTGAGTTTAAGTAATTCACTCCAGTGATTCTGATGGTGCAGCACTGCTGATGCCCATCCAGCATCTAGGAACCAACTCTTGTGGTCAATTTCCATCATTCCCCAAATTTGCCTCAAGGGCTCTTTGGATACCGTTTCTCCCACCACCCCCAGGCCTCGACAACCACTGGTCTGTTTTCTATTGCTGTCTTTTGCTTTTTCTAAAATGTTATAAATGAAACTGAGCACCATGTAGCCTTTCAATCTGGCTTCTTTTGCTTAACATAATGCATTTGAGACACTTCAATATTATTGCATGTGTCAGTAGTTCCTTTTTATTGCTGAAATGCATTCCATTGAATCTTTGTATATTCTCTACACAAGTTCTTTGTGTGTGTGTGTGTGTGTGTGTGTGTGTGTGTGTGTGTGTTGAAGAAACTTTATATTTTAGAGCAGTTTTAGATTCACAGCAAAATTGAGAGGAAGGCACAGAGATTTCCCATATGTCCCCTACCCCACACATGCATGGCCTCCCTTATTATCAACATCCCCTACCAGAGTGATACATTTGCTACAACTGATGAACCTACACTGATACATCATAATCACCCAAAGTCTGTAGTTTACATTGGGGTTCACTTTTGGTGTTGTACATTTTATGGGTTTGGACAAACGTATAATGACATGGATCCACCATCATAAGTTTCATAGAGTAATTTCACTGTCTTAGAAATCCTGTGTTTCCCCTATTCATCCCTCCCACCCCTCTGACCCCTAGCCACCATTGATCTTTTTACTGTCTCCATAGTTTTGCCTTCTACGATATCATATGGTCAGAATCATACATATTAGCCTTTTGAGATTGGCTTTTTTCACTTCGTAATATTCACTTAAGATTCTTCCATGTCTTTTCATGGCTTGATAGCCCATTTCTTTTTCAAACTGAATAATATTCCATTGCCTACATATACCATGGTTTCTCTATCTGTTCACCTACCAAAGGACGTCTTGGTTGCTTCCAAGTTTTGGCAGTTATGAATATGAGTAAAGATGAGATAAATCTGCGTGGAGGTTTCTGTGTGGATATGTTTTCAACTTCTGTGGGTAAATACTAAGGAGCTCAATTTCTGGATCATATGGTAAGAGGTTGGTTATTTAAGTTTGTCCCTTGAAATGTGCCACTTAACCATCATCTCTCAGGTTTTTATGTCCTAAAGAATAAGAAGAAATTATTTTGTTGTTGACTTAGTTACCACCACTACATTCTTTTTCTTCTTCTTGTTTAAATGTCTGATGATACTGTCCTTTTACTTAATGTACTGGAAAGAAAATGATTCAAGATATTCTTACGCAGGAGACTAACATGGCCGATGTGCCAACTTTGATTGGCACCATTCTTGGCTTTAAATCAATATTGTTTGGGGCAGGACACTTAGTAGACAATCCCACACAAATAATCAGGCAAATCTTGTTATTCATTTACTGAGAAGGACATACTGATATGATATTAAGGTCATTAATTCCTAGCAGTACAGGCAGCTTTGCTCTCTAATTCTCAATCTGTAAAGCAAATCAGTGAGACTGACTACAGAGTTCCACTTTATTTCTACTTAGCCATGTATCTATTTTGAGTTTTCAGGGCATAAACACTTTGCCTGCACTATTTTCTGAGTTCCACTTTTAAATGAGCCTCTATTTATCATGCTCCATATATAATTGAACAAAGCATCCTTAACAATTCAGATACGATTTAAAAAAAAAGTTTATTTATTTTGAGAGAGAGAGACAGCATGTGTGCGTGAGTATGGGAGGAGCAGAGAGACAGAGAGAGAGAGAGAATCTCAAGCAGACTCCACACTCATTGCAGAGCTTGATCTGGGGCTCAATCCCATGACCCTAGGATCATGACCTGAGCCAAAATCAAGAGTTGGATGCTTAACTGCCTGAGCTACCCAGGAACCCCTTAGATGCCATTTTAAAAATTTTCAATAAAAAAATCCATTTGCTTCTTTCTTTTTCTACTTTTCCATATTACATTTATTCTTTCCACCAGTCTTAACAGATAAGCTCACCTTACAAAATGAAATGAATGTCTTTACTTATGACATCAGCGTCATTCAATTTGAAAGCACTTTATTTATTAACAGTTCTTTAGAATGACTAATAATTTTCAACCTTCTTTTCCTTATTTCACAGTAAAATAATTGAAAATATTATATATCACGTTTGGAAATTAGTCATCCTCTATTTCTTCTTTAAAGATTTACCAAGGTCGTTTATGGCCTAGTAATTATAGAAGCATGTAGCATATACAATAAACCACGATTATTTAGACATCAGCTTTGGCAACCCTGCCATTCCTTTTGAAATTCCACTTGCATTCTCTTGGGATTATGGATATAAAATCTTGCTTTATTTATTAAGTATACTAGGACAGGATGTAGACGCTAGGCAGTGAGCAAGTTGAACTAAGTAAGCAAGATGCAAGTTTCTGTGTGTCATAATGTATGAGAGTTAAATGATTTTCTTACTTTAGTATTCTGCTATCATAATTGCCAGAACTGCTGAACCATTTGGGAAACATGATTAAAGAGTTGGAATAAAAGTTCTTTATGGAAACATGTGAAGCAATCGGACAATATTAACCAAAGAACAAAAAGTTAAGGGGCATCTTCTCACGGTCTTCAAGCATCTCCAATCATCCAACAAATAATTTTCTCAAACACTGGGACCAGATTAGTTTCTGGGGATAAAGTATCAAGCATATAAAGTTTAAGTTCTCCTGGTGGAACCACATGGAGGGAACAGAAAGTATACAAGTAAGGAGATAAATAAAATGGTTTACTGTAACACATGAGGGCTCATTGTTCAGAATGATATCCAGCATCTTTTATCTTTGCTGGGGCCCAAAGAGAAAACAGGTTTCGCACCATAGAATAGGAAAGAAGTTCCTTTCACAAGGAGAGTACGTAGGGTTGCCCTGAGGGGGGAAAGAAGCAAAGAGAAGGTGAACTTTCCTGAACCTGCTATGTGGCCATCTAAGCTGGATGCTTTCTCACATATGTTATCCCATTTTAGAAATCACAACACTCCCTGTGAGTTAACTTTTAGGATCCCCATTTTACAGATAGCTAGGAGCTGACTTGGTTGCTTAAGGGCACAGATCTCATCATACAGAGCCTGGGTTGATTCTCTGGGACTCCAAGGTCACTTATTTTCACCGTGCACTGCAGGGAGATGGAATATTGCCATTCTAAATCTTTAAGCTTCTTTATAGGATTCTTTAGGTAGTTTCTTGCCCAAATTAAGGGAAAAGACTATCTGAATGGCTTTCACACCTGTTTTTTTAAGGAGGAGAATCTAGTTTTTAAAGCTTTATGTGGGACCCCAATATGTGAAACAGATTAGAGCAGAGCAGCCCTGTTGGAACTGGGGTGCATTGTTAGAGGCTCAGCCACCCTTCTGCTGAATCCCCCTCAATGACTAAGCTCCACTGTGACCCAGGCACTCTTTCCTTGCCTAGTGGGTGGACATTTTAAAAAAGCTATTAAGAAATAAGGTGACTGGGGAGCCTGGGTGACTCAGTCAGTTATACGTCCGACTCTTGTTTTTGGCTCAGGTCATGATCCCAGGGTTGTGGGATCCGTCCCTGAGGCGGGCTCCATGCTAACAATGAGGGACCTGCTTGGGATTCTCGCTCTCTCTTCTCTCTCTGATGCTCCCCCACCCTCTCTTTCTCTCTCAAAATAATAAGTAAACTTGAAAAAAAAAAAAAAAAGAAAGGTGAATAAAGTGAGTATTGATAGTAGTGAAACAAAGAGGAAACTGAAAGGGGTAGATCATGAGATTCATCTCCTCTCCCCAGGGTGAAAATCTTAGATGTTTATTTAAAAATGGGATGAATAAAATGGATGTTGATGGGGTTAAAATAGTTTAAAACAGCACTACCTAATGTTGGGTGAGCCATCGGGACTCTCTACTGCTCTCCCAACATTAAAGGACCCTGAATAAGTCCACTCTATTCACCCTTTGGGGAAACTCAGGAAGTTAGAAGGCAGGGATTACAATGAGAAACCTGACCAGCAATCCCCCCAAGGGCAATAGTTAGGTGCATTAATCAAGTTAAAGAGTCACCAAAGGGCCTGCCTTGGCTCAACTCCTTCCTGGGAGACCCACAGCCTTTTGCACAAGAGTGGATAAAATGGCGGGGGTGGCGCCTGGGTGGCCCAGTCAGTTAAGCTTCTGATTCTTGGTTTCAGCTCAGGTCATGATCTCACGGTTCATTGAGCCCCATGTCAGGCTCTGCACTGACAGCATGGAGCCTGCTTGGGATTCTCTCTCTCCCTCTCTCTCTCTGCCCCTCCCCTGCATGTGCACTCCCTCTCTCAAAATAAATTAAAAAAAAAAAGATTAAAAGAAAAAGAGTAGATAAAATGGTAGGAGGCAAAGAATTCTCAGGACTCTTTCATTCAGAAGTCCCATAGACGGTGGTACCAAAACCCGCTGGTGAGGCCGTGACTCTGGCTACGATTAGTTTGAGAGAATATAAAAATGTAAGGACCAATAAGATTATGAAAATTAGAATGTTTAACCAGGCTTTATATGAAGTGACTATGTCTTATTGCTGATCTTAGGAATAATTCTTTTTATATGTTGCTGGATTTAATTTGCTATTTTTGTTGAGAATTTCTGTATCTGTATTCATAAAAGATGTTGGCTTGCAGTTTTATAATTGTGATATCTTTGTCTGGTTTTGGTGTCTGAATAACACTGACCTTATAGAATGAGTTGAGTAGTATACCCTCCTCTCCTTTTTAGAATAATTTGTAAATAATCATTATTAATTCTTCTTTAATAATTTGGTAGAGTCCATCAGTGAAGCTATTTGCTCCTAGGACTTTTTTTTGGGTGGGGGCAGGTTGATTACTGATTGATTTAATCTTTAAACTTGTTATAGACATATTCGTATTGTCTATGTCTTCTTGAGTCAGCTTTAGTAGTTTGTCTTTCTATGAATTTGTCTATTTTATCTAAGTGATCTAATTTCTTGGCATATAATTGTTCATAGTATTCTTTTATAAATCTCTTTATTTCTATGTGGTCAGTCATAATATCCCTTCTTTCATTGCTGATCCTGGTAATTTAAGTTCTTTTATTTTCTTTCTTTCTTTCTTTCTCTTTTCTTTCTTTCTTTCTTTCTTTTTCTTTCTTTCTTTTTCTTTTCTTTCCCTTCCTTCCTTCCTTCCTTCCTTCCTTCCTTCCTTCCTTCCCTCCTCTCACCACACCCCTCTTTATTTTTGTGAGTCTAGGTGAAGATCTGTCAGGTTTATTGATCTTTCAGAGGACCAAATTTGATTTAGTTGACTTTACATATTGTTTCTCTATTCTCTTCCCTTTATTTCATTAATTTCCCTTCTAATCTTTGCTTTTTCCTTCATTCTGCTTACTTTTGGTTTAGTTTGGTTCTCTTTTTCCTTTGATGTAAGGTAGAAGTTTAGGTAATTGTTTTGAGATTTTTTTTTAATGCATGCATTTACAGCTATAAATTTCCTTCTAAGCACTGCTTTAGCAGCATCTCATAAATTTTGATATATTGTGTTTTCATTTTCATGTATCTCAAAGTATCTTCTAATTTTCTTTTGGTATCTGCTTTGATCCTGGTTATGTAGAAGTGCATTGTTTAATTTCCACATATTTGTGATTTTTCTCAAATTTCTCTCAGTTACTGATAAATTTTTTTTAATTAAAAAAATTTCTTTTAATGTTTATTTATTTTTGAGAGAGAGAGAGACAGAGCGTGCGTTGGGGGAGAAGCAGAGAGAGAGAGGGAGGCATAGAATCCAAAGCAGGATCCAGGCTCTGAGCACAGAGCCTGATGCGGGGTTCATACCCACGAACCATGAGATCATGACCTGAACCAAAGTCAGACGCTTAACCAACTGAGCCACTCAGGTGCCCCAGTTACTGATAAATTTCTAATTCTATGCCACTGTGATAAGAGAACATATTTTGTATTATTTGCACCCTTTTAAATGTATAGAGGTTTGTGGCCTGACAATGGTTTATCCTGAAGAACGTTCCATGTGCATTTGAGAAGGATGTATATGTTGCTATTATTAGGAGAAGTGTTCCATAAATGTCTGTTGGTTTGTCCTGTTGGTTCACAGTATTGTTCCAGTCTTCTCTTTTTGTTGTTGTTCTTGGGCGTAGTTGTCTTATCCGTTATTGAAAATGGTATGTTGCAGTCTCCAACTATTGTTGTACTGTCAGTTTCTCTCTTAGGTTCTGTCAGTTTGCTTGGTTATTAGGTGCATACATGTTTATAACTGTTTTATTTTTCTGAGGGATTAACCCTTTTATCATTGTAAAACATCCCTGTTATCTCTACTCGTATTTTTTTTAAGTCTCCTTTGTTCAATATTAGCGTAGCCTCTCCAGCTTTCTTTACAGTTGCTGTTTGCCTGGGATATCTTTTTCCATCCCTTTAAATTAAAAAAAAATTTTTTTTAACATTTTTTAATTTATTTTTGAGACAGAGAGAGACAGAGCATGAACAGGGGAGGGGCAGAGAGAGAGGGAGACACAGAATCTGAAACAGGCTCCAGGCTCTGAGCTGTCAGCACAGAGCCGACGCGGGGCTCGAACCCACGGACCGTGAGATCATGACCCGAGCCGAAGTCAGACGGTTAACCAACCAAGCCACCCAGGCGCCCCATCCCTTTAAATTTTTTAATGTTTATTCATCTTTGAGAGACAGAGAGAGACAGAGTGCAAGCGGGGGAGGTGCAGAGAGAGAGGGAGACACAGAACTGAAACAGGCTCCAGGCTCTGAGCTGTCAGCACAGAGCCCAATGTGGGGCTCGAACCCACAGATGGGGAGATCACGACCTGAGCTGAAGCGGCCGCTTAACTGACTGAGCCACCCAGGCACCCCTCCCATCCCTTTAATTTTAATCTATTTGTAATTAAATCTCAAGTGTGCTCTGCTATAGACACATAGTTGGTTCCTTTTTGGCTTTCATCCTAACAATCTGCACTTTGATTGACTTGTTTAATCCATTTACATTTAATGTGAATACTGAGATGTTGGATTTATGAGGCATTTTACTTTTTGTGTTCTATGTCTCTCTGGTCTCTCATGTACTTTTCTTCCTCTTTTACTGATTCCTTTTTATTAAGTGGATGTTTTCTACTATAATTTTTTAATTACTTAGTGATTTTTCACTAGGTTTTTGAGTTATTTTCTTGGTTCTTTTGTCATTTTTTTCTGCAGGCATTTTTAATTTTTAATTTTTTTCTTTTTATCATCTATCATGTATGTTTATATTATGTATTTATATAAAAGTTTGGTTATGTTCTATGCCTCATCATTTCAATGTGGAATTTTTAAGAGCTTCTTTTTACTATGTATTCTTTCTACTGATTTTCAATCATATTTTGTCTTCAATTGTACTTATTCATTTCTTGCTGTAAGCTGCTCTTTTTCATTGTGCAATTATTTGTGTAAATTCTCTGACACCTAGGTTAAATATAGATTTCTTTGGAGATTTTTGTTTTGCTTTTTCAATGTTTGGGTCATCACAAATTCAGGGCCACTGTAAAGAGAAATCATGGCTTGCGGTTATTTTGGCCCCAAATGGTAAAGCAAATTTAGACTGCAAATGACAGAAGGGTTAGCTCATGGTTGCAAATTCCCCAAAACAGCTGTTTGATCCTTTTTTTGCTGTGTCCAATGCAAATTTCCTCAGAATACTCTTGTATTAAAGGATAGAGCAGATTTTGTTTTTTTTCACCCTGACTCTGAGGATATGAATCTTGGTTTCCCAGATTTTCAGGGAGGGGATATCTCATATGCTCCCCACATGAATAAGCTCTTGGCATCATTTCCTATTATTACAACTCATGAGGCTGAGAAAGCCAAAACTAAGATTTTTCCAGATTTGGCAAATGCCCTAAGGATAAAACCAACTTTTTTCTCTGGATTATTTCCTACATTTATATTGTTGGGGTAAATGATTATTCTCTTGATTATTCTACTATACTTTTAGATTTTTAAAATATTTTATCAATTATTTTTAGTGAAAGAGGGAACTTCTGCTTCTAAAGAGATGTTGCACCAGGTCTGTCTTCTGTTCTAAACCATCTTGTAACTCCACGTCTCACAGAAAAGCCAAAGCCTTTGCAATATCGCTGAGACCTACATGAGCTAACCAGACACGGGACCTCATTTCAATTACACTCTGCTCCAGCCACACCGGCCTCCTCGTTCTTCCTTGAACACAGACACGCTCCTGCCCATGCATTTGCGCCGGAGGCTCTCCCTGCCTGGAAAGAACTTGCCTAGATCTCCTCTTGGACAATTCACGGCTTTTAAATCTTTACTCAAAGTCACCTTCTCAATGAAGCCCATACTGACGATCCTAGTAAAACAGCCATCTTCCTCCCCAGCCCACCCTCATTTCTACTCTGGATCACTTTCCTCAAAGAAATGACCAACTTCTAATGTAAACCCTTTCCTTATTTACTATGCTTATAGTATATAGTCTGCCCCTCAGTGATAGAACATCTGCTCCACAAGGCTGGTGATGTTTACCTGGTTTTTTTCACTGGGATTTCCTAGATGCAAAAATAGTGTATCATATATCTGCCATGCAACAAATACCAGTTGAATGAATAATCAGTGTAGAGCACCTCCCTATTCTAGAGATGGTATCTTTATTAATGCGACCTTAGGCCAAATGCTGCTTTGTGGCAGCTACAGCTCACATCTGCTCACCTTGCCATCAATGCCCCCTGTGCTTTTCTCACAGTGCTGCTCTCCCTCCGTCTGTTCAACTCCTCCCTCCACACCAACTTCCTGCCCCGCACACAATTATATCTCTCTTCAGATAAGATGATCCTTGTCTTATGAGTCCTGTTTTTTACCCAACTGTGGATCTAAAGTAGACTCTATTTTATGAATCCATGAGTTTCCATCAGAGCCACCACTTGTATTCCTGGAGCTAAGGTACAGAGGAAGGGGGCAAGCTGAAGAGAAGGTGGAAAGCCAACAGGAATTTAATTAAGAGGAACAACTATCGGATCCCTCCTCTCTACTAATTCCAGAATCTGACTCTTTCAAAAAGATTGGCAAAGATGGAAAGAATCATCCAGGAAACAGGCCTAGAAGGAAGGGCAAGAGCTGGATGAGTTTGAAAATTAATCTCTCAATGCTATAGGTGCCTGTGACTGGGACTGGTAGGGACAATGACAGGCAGAATTGACTCCTTCTGCCGTCACAGATCGGGGAAGCCGGAGGAAAATGAGACCAGAGAAGAACAGGCATCATCTAGAAGAACCCACAGAAGCAAAATATAAACACGCAAAAGATGGGGGTTGAGGGCTGCACCCAGGTCCGAACCTAGGCTGACCCAGCTACACGAAGCCCTTGCTGCTGATGGTCCTGGAAACAGGACAAGGTCCCCATGATATCCAAGTCTCTGTGATCAAAGGTCCTAGTGAGACAATGTTCTACTAAAGGGACAAGGACAAAGGAGCAGAGAAGATGACCCAGCTGAGGAGTGACCATGTGAAAGCCCACACCGCACTGAGCACTGCCCAGGCACAGGCCTCATCCATACTAGGCTCCTCACAGCCCTCTCCTCTACTCCCCTGCACCCCACCACCCCGCAACAGACTCAGCACAGCAAACCTACAGATTCTGGAAGGTTCTTAGTGCCTCTACCTATTTCCTGTCTCAAACTTTAGGAATCTTCTCCTTTATTAACCCATCAACCCCACATGACAAGAAGTAGAAAAAAGAAATTCATATCCAGATTTTTATTTTTAATAGGGAAGAAAGATGTTACTACTCAGAGCAACATGAAGTACAGACAGGGATAGAGACAGCTCAGCCCCACCTCTGCTGGAACCAGAAACTTGATCAGGGGAGAAACACGGAGATCGTGGTGGGGAGGGGGTCCTAGCGGGCAGAGGTGGGCCAGTCTCCCCACCTCCTCACATCATGCTAATAGGAACACAGGCATGTTCAGATGCCAGTTGCAGAAAGAGAAGTCAGGGGATCTCGAAGTCACATAGTGGGAGTATGAACACATTTTTTTTTGTCACCAGTCCAACGCAAGGCAGCTGTCTCACGTTGTAGAAAATAATCATGAACAAATTCAGGTCAGTCATATAAGCGTTGACCTTCTCAACAGTCCATTACATGATTAAAATGTCCTACTGAAAGAATCTCCATAACCCCTTTGTGTCCCCCCCTCCCACCCCGTCCCAACCACTCCCCCACTCCAGGCCCTCCAAGCCTTAGGCGCTGTCACTGCCCGGAACAGAACAACATCAAGGTGTGGCCAAAGTCCAGAGCTGTAACTAAAGGAGGAATCATGGGGTGGGCCAGCTGCCCCCATGGGACCAGGGGTCTCAGGGATCAACCTACCGTAACTCACTTGTAGCCCAAGAACAGCTCCCTTCTTTTTCTCCTGTAGGAAGAAAACATCCTGTGGGAGGGCAGGGAGGAGACCGGGCAATGAGAGCCTAGACATCCCCCAGCCCAGGACCAGAGGCTCTTGGCTACACACTTGGGACCTTAGTTTTGCACTTTTAGTGGCCCATCTTTTTCCACGAAGGGTAGCCTGTGTTAGCAGGTGCAGAACTTTCTTTTCAAAGGTCTACAGTGGCTATCCTACGTCCATCCCATAACCGTATTCACGTTCCCTACCCTGCCCTGAGTCTTCAGTCACAAAAGAACTTTAGGGGCACCTGGGGGGGGGGGGCTCAGTCAGTTAAGCCTCTGACTCTTGATTTTGGCTCAGGTCATGATCTCACAGTCATGGGATCGAGCCCCACATCAGACTCTGCACTGAGAGTAAAGCCTTCTTGAGATTCTCTCTCTCCCCCTGTCTCTGCCCCCCCCCCCAAAATAAATAAATAAAATAAATTAAAAAAAACCAAAGAATTTTAGGACTCTATAGACTCCTTTCATTCAAAATTATTTTATTTTATTTTTTTTAATGTTTTTGAGAGAGAAAGAGTGTAAGCAGTGGAGGGGCAGAGAGAGAGGGAGACACAGAATTTGAAGCAGGCTCCAGGCTCTGAGCTGTCAGCACAGAGCCTGATGTGGGGCTCAAAGCCACAAACTGTGAGATCATGACCTGAGCTGAAGTCGGGCGCTCAACCGACTGAGCCACCCAGGCGCCCCTCAGACTCCTTTCATTTTATACTGTCTTTGCACCTTTTACGAAAATTTGGAATATTTACGTAAATCTATGCTTTTAAAAACTCATTTCAAAGTCCAGCTTCTACCCACTGCCTGATTCCAAAACTAACACCTCATTTAAGATTTTTGTTATGATAGCACCCTATTTCCAGATACCAGATCCTGTAATAGTTATTATTGCTGCGTAACAGCATTATTTTTAAAAATGCAGCTTAAAACAGCAAACATTTATTATCTCAATACTTTTCTGAGAGTCCAAATTGTCAGAGCAGGCTAGCTGGGCAGTTCTGGCTAAAGGTTTCTATTAGGTTACTATCAATATGTTGGCTGGACCGGTAATAATGTGAAGGCTTGACTGGGATTGGAGGATGTACGTTCAAGTTCATGCAAGGGACCTTTGGCCAAAGGCTTTGGTTTGTTGTTGGCCCCTGATTGGAAGCCCCTGCCCTCTACTATATGGGCATCAACACATGTGAGCATCTTTAGGACGTGGCACCTGCTTCTTCCAAAACAAATAATCAAAGACAAGGAGAGGACAAGAGAGGAAGAGAGAGCAAAAGACCACAGACCCCTTTATGGCCTAATCTCTAAAGTCACACAACAACACATCCACTTTATTCTCTTCATTAGAAGTGAGTCACTGGGGCACCTAGGTGGCTCAGTCGGTTGAGCATCTGACTTCAGCTCAGGTCATGATCTCGCAGTTCGTGAGTTCGAACCCCACATCGGGCTCTGTTCTGACAGCTCAGAGCCTGGAGCCTGCTTCAGATTCTGTGTCTCCCTCTCTCTACGCTCCTCCCCTGCTCACATCCTCTCTTTCTCTCTCAAGAAAAATAAAAAAAAAAAGTGAGTCACTGAGTCCAGTCCACTCTCAAGAGAAGAGGAATTAGTTTTATACCTCAAGAGGAGGAGAATTAAAGAGTTTGTGAACCACCACACCCTATATGTGAGCCGTCATTATCTCCTGCTGCTTTCCAGATTTTTTCCCTATCTTTGGCGTCCACCAGTTTATACATTGATGAGCCTGGGGCAACCTTCTTTGGTTGTCTCTTTTGCTATATTGAGCATCTTGGATCTATATGCTAAGTCGGGGGCCTTTCAGACAGGATTTCTTCAAATCTTTTTTCCTGCCCTTTTTCCTCCTTCTTCTCATTTTTGAGCTCCAATCGTCTGTTGCCTCTTAGGTATTCTTCCATGGGTTTCTAAGGTCTTGTTAATTTTTCCTTCCTTTTTGTCTGTGTGTTTTTGGATTGGGTAATTCCTATGGACTTTTATTCAACTTCACTGCCTTCCCAGGACCTTCTTTTGAGCACATCCACTGAATTTTACTTCAGTTCGAGAATTTTGTTTGGTCCTTTTTATACTTTTCATTTCTTCGTTCAGATTTCCTGCCCATTCACTCTTTAATACCAAGATTTCCTTTAATTCCTTCAACATATTTTCATTCAATTCTTTGAATTTCTTAGAGCTGTGTGGGAGTCTTTGAATACTGAATCCAATATTGGGACATTCTGGGAATACATTTCTGTTGACTTTCTCATTATAGGCACATGCTTCTGTTTCTTTGCATGTGGTAATATTTAATTTAAAAGTGGATATCGGATATATGTTTTGGGAAATCTGGAGCCATTTTATTTTTCTGAGGATTGATTGCCTTTTTTTCCCCCTAGAAGGTGGTTAACATGCCTGGACCACACTGTGAAATGTGAACCCCTGCAGTGTGCAACAACTGGTACTTTGGCTCCATTTTCCAGCATCTACTTGTTGCATTTTTATCCCGAATGTTGAGTGATCTATCTGGCATCTGTATAATTCACTGATGAGCCAAGGATTTGGGCGGTTTCTACTCACATGCTGGCATTCACTGTCTCTGTGGTTGCCTTGTTCTTGGTATTTCCCCTAAATTTCCAAATGCACTGCCGGCCACAAAATCTGACCTTAGATACCGCAAACCAGTAAGGTTTTTGCTTTCTGCTGCCTAAGCTTTGTGCTAACTGAAGAATTCATCAGTCAAAGTGTAGACTTGCAGAATTCACCAGGATCAGTCTGGTTCTTGCTGCTTTTTCAAGCGGTGTCTCTTGAGTGTCCCACCACCATGCACACTTTAGTGGTCAAGCAGGGATTTCGTTGCAGCTTGCATTCAGAGTTGGGATCTCAACACTTCTGCTGCTCTCTTACTTTCATAGTTTTCACTCTACACTTCCAACTACTCTGCACCATGGACCCTATCACCCACCTTCTTGAGCCACTGGGGCGTCGTTATCTTCTTGGGTTAGGAGAACCCGTAGGTAAGAAGGCTACAGCCTGCAGTTCCTACCCATTTTGTTCAGGATCCAAGTAATTCAAGAGCCAAGTTCTTCTCGTGTGTTTTTCCCTGCCTGTATTTATTTTTCAGTGCCTTCAAATATTTGTTTTTCATATTTTTGTCCAGTTTTCATAACTGCCTTCTGGGGAAGACTTGCTCTGCCATGATAATTGCCATTATCAGGAGTTCTACCCTGTGAAGATGGCCATAGGCCATCTTTTGATCTCGTGAGACTAATATGGGTCTAGGCACCAGAGATTGGCCATTTTCAGCTTTCTCAAACAGAAATAAGATTAGGCCTGGGGTCTGGGTGCACAAACTCCTCAGGGGTATCACTGACTTACACAACCCACAATGACAAAGGATGCCCCCATCTGATTGCTTCTTTAGACTTGGAGGCAACAAATTATATACCTGAGAATTTTCACACGTTTTCTTCTCTTTTCTTTTCTTTCTTTCTTTCTTTCTTTCTTTGTGTGTGTGGGGGGACCAAAGTGCAGGACTTTACATTTATTCTTTTTTTGTAAATATTTATTTATTTATTTATTTATTTATTTATTTATTTATTTTAAATTTACATCCAAATTAGTTAGCATATAGTGAAACAATGATTTCAGGAGTAGGTTCCTTACTGCCCCTTACCCATTTAGCCCATCCCCCCACCACAACCCCTCCAGTAACCCTCTGTTTGTTCTCCATATTTATGAGTCTCTTCTGTTTTGTCCCCCTCCCTGTTTTTATATTAGTTTTGTTTCCCTTCCCTTATGTTCATCTGTTTTGTCTCTTAAAGTCCTCATATGAGTGAAGTCATATGATTTTTGTCTTTCTCTGACTGGCTAATTTCACTTAGCATAATACCCTCCAGTTCCATCCACGTAGTTGCAAATGGCAAGAGTTCATTTTCTTTGCCGAGTAATATTCCATTGTATGTATCTATATATACCACATCTTCTTTATCCATTCATCCATCAATGGACATTTGGGCTCTTTCCATACTTTGGCTATTGTTGATAGTGCTACTATAAACACAGAGGTGCATGTGTCCCTTCGAAAAGACACACCTGTATCCCTTGGATAAATGCCTAGATGTGCAATTGCTGGGTCATAGGGTAGTTCTATTTTGAGTTTTTTGAGGAACCTCCACCCTGTTTTCCAGAGTGGCTGCACCAGCTTGCGTTTCCATTTCACACGTTTTCTGAATGAAGTCACCAGAAATGCAGCTACATTTGAATGGTGGCCTTGGAAGTGGTTCAGTTAAATCTGAAACAAGCTTACTTTTGTCCTCCATCCTCCTCAGGCCATGAAATTACAGTCATCTCTCATCAATCCTACAGCTGTTTGTAGCCTTTGCCAGTAAAAGTTCCCTTTAGCGGGCTCTGCACTTTCTAACTTAACGTTTTTCTCCACCTATGAGGACTATAAGTGACATGTTACTGCGTTGGTGCGATCAAATCCTAGTGAATAACAATTATCAATGCCCAAGGAACAGTTATGTCTCCTCATCCCCTTTGGGGCCTTCCCTGAATCAAAATCCTAATAGGTACAAAAAGCTCCCACATAAAATGCAAATGGCACCTCTACTTGAAGGCTAAGCCTGGACCCAGAGGCCTGAGCAAACTGTACACATTGATGGTGGGTAGCACATGTACGCTTCTGCTGCTTTCCCGAAGCACCGACCACCAAGGGACCTGACAACAGAAGGGCCACCTGACATTGAAGCATGGTTCACTGGTGGAACAGCTCACCTGTTCCACTGTGGCACCCCCAGAGGAGTGCTGTGGCCATCCGCTGTTTGGAGGTAAACTGCCGATGGCCCAGAGCATTGGAGACTCTGTGCAGTTAAGCTAACATCAATTGGCCAGAGAGCACACAATCTGACATTGACTGAAGTCCATGGACTCTTGGGCCTTCATTAGCAGACCTGCTGAACAGTCAGGTCATTGGGCTTCTGAATACTTCATTTTGAAGGGCACATCATAAGGCAAACCCTTTTATAGATGCAGGTTAGACCCCAGACACACATTAGAACTTTATATCTTTTATGCCCATGAGAATGGATTTCTCTGCTTATATAGTTAGAGGCTAAATTATTGGGGGGATATAACATGGTCACACCTTCCTCTTGAACTGACATTGTCCTTATTATGAAAATCAGTCATGTATTATGATATGCCATAATTCTTCTTTCCTTAAGTCTACCTTCTCAGACACTAATACAGCTACTCCAGCTCTTTTCTGGTTAGCTTTTTATTATGTCCTTTTTTTTTTTTAATTTTTTTTTAATGTTTATTTATTTTTGAGACAGAGAGAGACAGAGCATGAATGGGGGAGGGGCAGAGAGAGAGGGAGACATAGAATCGGAAGCAGGCTCCAGGCTCCGAGCCATCAGCCCAGAGCCTGACTCGGGGCTCGAACTCACGAACCGTGAGATCGTGACCTGAGCTGAAGTCGGACGCTCAACCGACTGAGCCAGCCAGGCGCCCCTATTATATCCTTTTTAACACCTTCCTTCTTAACCCATTGCTTCCCAGTATTTAAAGTGAATCACTTAAACAGCTTGCATGGGGGG
This sequence comes from Panthera tigris, assembly GCF_018350195.1. Lineage (NCBI taxonomy): Eukaryota > Metazoa > Chordata > Mammalia > Carnivora > Felidae > Panthera > Panthera tigris. Next base: position 38,792,840 of record NC_056669.1, on the reverse strand, counting down.
GTTTTCTTTATCTAGTCAGGCAATATTTGTCATTAAACTGGTAGTTTTAGCTTACTTACTTTCTTCGTTGTTTACATAGAGAAAAAAATTAATCTTCATGGGTCCATGGGTTTCCACAAAAGCCTAGAGTGTATGTCCATCACCATAGTCATGATATGAAGACTTTCATCTTCCATGAAATTTCACCACGTTATACCCAACCTTGGCAGTAATCTGTTCTCCAACCTTACAGTTTGCCTTGTCTAAAATGTCACGGAAGTAGAATTCTACAGAGTGTCACCTTTTGCATTTGACTACTTCTACTTAGCAAAATGCATTTGAGATTCATTCATGTTGTTGTGACATTCAATATTTCTTTCCTTCTATCGCTAAGTAGTATTCAGTGGTATCAGCGTAACAGAGTTTGTTTATCCATTCATCTGTTGAAAGACATCTTGACTATTCTCAGTTTTGGACGATTGTTAATACAGCTGCAAAAACAGCCAACTATACAGGTTTCTGTGTGAACATAAGTGTTCATTTCTCTTAGATCAGTAAGAGTGGGATTGCTAGATTGTATTGTAAGTTTATATATGTTTAACTTTAGGTGACATTGCCAAACTGTTTTCTAAGGTGGCTTTACATTTTTACACGCACACCAACATGTATGAGAGTTCCAGTTGCTCCACGCTATTGCTAGCATTGGGCACTGTCACACTTCGGGGTGTTTTTTTTGTTTTAGATACTGTACTAGGTGTGTAAAAGGGTCATACCATGGTTTTAATTTGGACTTCCCTTATGGCTAGTAATATTGAGTATCTTTTCATATGTTTAGTTGCTGCCCACATATTTTTTTGGTGCTGTTGGTTTTTAAAAGTTTATTTTGGGTGGGGGAGAGTGTGCATACATGTGTGAGTGAGAGAGAAGCAGAGAGAGAGAGAGAGAGAGAGAATTCCAAGCAGGCTCCACGCTATTAGTGCAGATCCTGATGTGGGGCTTGATCCTACAAACCGCGAGGTCATGATTGTAAGGTCATGACCAAGAGTTGGACACTTAACTGACCGAGCCACCCACGTGCTGCTTTTTTTTGGTGCTGCTTTTACTGCTTTGGTGAAGTGTCTGTTCAAGTCTTTGGCCCATTTTTAAAATTGTGTTTTTCTTAATTTTCAATTTTGAGAATTTTATATATATCCTGGGGAAAAGTCCTTATAAAAATGTGCTTGGCAAATATTTCCTCCCATTTTCTTTGTTGCTTTTTCATTGTCCTTACAGCATCTTACACAGAACAAGGGTACACTTTTGGTAAAGCCCAATTTATCATTTTGTTCTTAGATAGACTGTGCTTTCTATGGTGTATATAAGAACTCTGCCTAATCAAAGGTCATAAATATTTTCTTCTATATCTAATTTCTAGAACATTCATAGTTTTGCATTTTACATTTAAATCTATATGCATTTTGAATGAATTTTTGTATAAAGTGTGAGGGATAGGTAAATTTCCTTTTCTTACAGATGGCAAATTGTTTCAGCACCGTTTGGTGAAAAAAATTATCCTTTCTCCATTGACTTGCCTTTAAAATTTCATAAATATCCATTTATTGTTTTTGTGTTGTGTCTATTTCTGCTTTTGTCCTCATTATTTCCTTTCTTCTTGCATTGAGTGTACTTTGTTCTTTTTCTAGATGCTTAAGATGGAAGTTTTTAGATTACTGTTAAAAAAAAGTGTTTAATGCTACAAATTTTTGTTGAAGCACTCCTTTAGCTGCATCCCCAAATTTTTCATATGTTTTAATTGGTCCTAATTTAAAAAAATTTCTTTGAAACTTCCTTCTTGACCCATAGATTATTTACAAGTATGTTATAAAGTTTCTAAATATTTGGATGTCTTCTGGAAGTAACTCCATTTGTTTTCCAGTTGAATCTTACACTGGTCACAGAATATACTTTGTATGATCTCTATTTTTAACAATCCTTTAAAGTTTGTTTTCTAGCCCAGCATCCAGTTTCTCTTGGTTAATATTCCAGATGCACTTGAAAAGAACATATATTCTGCTGCTGTTGAGTGTCCTATAATGTCATTTTAAGTTTTCCCTTTTTTATCCCTGATAATATTTCTTGTTTTGAAGTCTACTCTGTCTGATAGTATAAGTTTGCTAAGTTTGCCAAGGCTGTGCCATAGCTCTAGAGGATAGAAGTCCAAAGTCAAGGTGGGAGTTCCTTCTGAGGGCCATGAGGAAAGGATCTGCTCCAGGATCTCTCGTTGGCTTGTAGACCCAGGTTCTCCCTGTGTCTCTCCACATCATCTTTCTCTTTATGTATCTCTGTGTACATTTTCCCTTTTTACAAGGACACCAGTCATACTGTAGTCGGGCCTACGGTAATGACTTTATTTTAACATGATTACCTCTGTAAAGACCTGCTCCTTAAATCAGATCACATTCTAAGGTACTTAGGGCTAAGATTTCAATGTACAAATGTGGGGGCTCGACTCACCCCAACAGATCGTAGTACAGTTACTCCATTTTTCTTTCAGTTTACATGGTATACCATTTTCCATTTTTTTTTAGCCTATCTATATGCAATATTTAAGTCAGGTTCTTTTTATAGACATTTTAATGGTCACATTTAGACCATTTGTATTTAGTATGATTATTGATATGTTTGGATCAAAATCTACCCTCTGGCTAGGTGTTTTCTATTTGTTCCATCTTTTTTTTTGTTTTTTGGTTTTTTTTTTGCTTTCTTGAGTTAATTGAGCATTTTTTATGATTCTATTTTATCTCCATAATTGACTTATTATTTATTTATAACTGTTCTTATAATTTTTTATTGATTGCCATAAGGCTTACTAATATATCAATAACCAGATTTCACCATTAAATACCATTATAGTGCTTCCTGCATAGTGTTACCTTATCTTATAATAGTGTATTCCCAATTCCTCCCATTTCTTGGCTATTGTTGGCATGCATTTTATTTTTATGTATGCTATATAAAACAATACATATATGCAACAACACATTGCTACTATTTTTGCTTAGGATTGCTATCTTAGAAAATAAAAATGCAAAAATATGTGCTTTATTTTACATTTATTTATTGCTAGACTCTTCATTTCTCTATATAGATTCAATTTTCTGTACAGTCTCATATTTCTTTTACTTAAAGATTTCCTTTTTATATTTCTTATAGTACAGATTTGCTGGCTTTGAATTCTCCGCTTTTGTTTCTCTGAGAAAGCGTTAATTTCACCCTCATTTTGAAGATATATTTTCTGGCTTTAGAATTCTAGGTTTACTCTTTTTTTTTTTTTTCCTTTGGACACTTTAGAAATGGGACTCCTTTGTCTTCTAGCTTGCTTGGTTTCTGATGAGAAGTTTGATAAGACTCTTACCTTCTGGCAAGTTGTGGCTGGTTGGAGGCCTCAGTCTTTCACCACATAAATCTTGTTTTGAGGTTGCTTGAATGTCCTCTTGATATGGCTGCTGATATTCCCCAGAACAAGTGATTTAAGAGAGACATTAAGGAGGAAGCTATAGTGTCTTTTGTGACCTACTCACAGAAGTCACATAGCATCACCTCTGCCACATTCTCACATAGAAGAGAGTCACTAAGAGAAGCCCATGCTTCAAGGGAGGGAATTGTACTCAGCCTTCGGAGAAGAAGAGAATCAGAGAATTTGTAGATATACTGAAAAACCACCACATGGTTTAAAGAGTCTCACTCTATAGGGGCTTGTGAAGTAAATTTCCTGCCCTTTCCCTTACCTGTGAAGGTGCTAATTTGATTTGAATGACTCAGTCATCACTGTTCTTCTGTTCACTGTTCTTACCAGTGGCCCTTTCCATGTGTTAACAGTTACCAGAGTTCCTAACTATCCTTTCCTGAGAGGGTAAAGTATTATATACATGTATATGTTCATATATATACGTATATACGTATATATATGAACATATACATGAACATATATGTGAACATATACATGAACATATATGTGAACATATATATGAACATATATATGTATATATTAACTGTACAATGATACACGATTTTTAATGTGAACAGTACACTCTATAAAGTCAAGGAAAGAAAATAGCATATAATGTCCTTGTAAACTTAGGGCAGGGAAACTTTTCCTTTGGAAAGACTCCCAAAGCACAAACCGTGGAGCTTTGACTCCATCAAAATCAAGGATCTGGGTTAGATGAAGGGCTTCCTAGTTCAAATTAACACGGAATAGATCGGGGGTAGTTATTTGCCATGTTAAAAACAAATAAATAAATAAAATGTCTTCCAGATTGCAAAGAAAAACACGAGAAACCCGGTTTTCAAAAAAGGGCAACAGATGAAACAAAAAATGGCAGCAGATGTAAACAGACAACTCACGGAATGGAAAACGCTGTGGCTGTCACAGCTAGGTGTTAACGCACACTAGTGAGCAGAGAGGACGAACGGAGACCAGAAGTTCGATGCAACCTTACACACGCAAGACGGGCAAAACCCAGACGGGTGGAAGATGCCAAATTTGGGAGGGGAGTGGAGAGCAAACGGAAGTCCGGGCCTCCCCCTCCCCCCACCCCAGCCACTGGCCACGGGCCACGGGATCCCAGTGGGCGGTGCACGCCCCTCCACCCCCGCGCGCCTCCGTTGCGTCTCTCACCACGGTGGCCCCCTGGCGTCACAGCCTCGCCCTCTGGCCGCCATGGGACGAATCTCCTGAGACCTCGCTGCCTTTGAAGTCGCTGTGCTCTTGGTGGCGAACATGAGTGGTCGCGCCCGCGTGAGGGCACGAGGCAGGGCCCGCAGCCCCAGCCCCGCGGACGCGCCGTCGGTGTGTAGAACGCGTGGCCGACGCGGTCTCGCTCTCTCCTCTTCCGCCTTCCTCGTGGACAGCGCGTCCTTCTGCGCTGACCTCTCCCTGTCTGCTGGGAAGGCGTGGCGTATCTTCCCTTTCCGCTTTGAGCCTTCCCGGGGTTTCTCGCATTTTTCCCTTCTGCGGTGGGGTGGGGGGGGGGTCTCATCCGAGGAAGATATTCATGGCGATATTTTGCCTAGCGAAGGGTACTGGGAGCTGGAGGCCGGTGTGTCAGTCTTTCCTACTTTCTGAGTGTTGATTAATTACTTGACTCGGTTCTAAGTCTCCTGGTAAAAAATTCCTGCACCTTCGATAGTACTCTTATAGGGCATATAGCCTGATATGATTTGTCTCCCCAATTCATGCATAAAAATAAGTAATTTCAAGCACAGATGTGGTTTAGATTCGATTGCTATTTCTCGACAAACAAGGCAACGAGGTTAAATTGGCTGGCAAATCAGCAACTTTTGAGCGATGTGACTTACTCCTTGTCAGTCCTTCGAGCAGTCTCGTAGACCAAAGGTACTCAAAAGTGGGTAGTCTGTGGTCATTGTGCCTTTACTTTCATGGCATTGCTTTCTCTTGACTTCATGCATTTTTTTTTTTTCCTTTGGCAGTCCAACATACTTTTCGTCTTGAACGACAAGAAATAGTTACTGCGAGAAGAGAAAATATTAAGGGTTCTCTCTGTCTGTTTTATGAACTAATTTGGGACCCATTTATTCAGGAGAGTCCTCACCCGAGCTAGTGACCCAGGTCGCCTGGGCCCAGTTTATTTTCTTGCTACTAACGTGGTCATACTGGAGGCCCCGCGTGTGGAGGCTGTGAAGGCAGGAGCTGTGTGTGTTCGTGGGTACCATCTTCCGTGTGATGAATTCCCCGGGCAGGAGAGTCACAGCTGCCTCTCTACACCTCCAGGGTGTGACAGCAGCGTCTGGCTCACAGTCAAGATTAAGGTCTGATAAATGGGGAAAACTATAGCTTGTCCTTGTCTTTTTTTTCTAGAATGGGCAGTCTCTTCGCATCTCTCAAGCGTTTTCCCTGTTAGCATTAGCTCATGGTAATCTGATGACTTAAAACATGATACAGTTCTTATTTTGTGTTAACCTTTGGGTTTATGATTTAACATCTTAAATGTAACCAAGGTGTTTTTTTCCTCCTATTTTAGCCTACATCTGTTGATATTAGTGCCAGTGAAGCATCCTCTACTGGTGACTTTGCGGGAACGAGCAGGATTTCCCAGACACGTAAGTGCAACCCCGTCTGTCCCATCCAGCTCCTCTCCATCTGAAGTGAACAGGAGTGACCACTCAGTGTTACAGCAGCAGGCTCACTTCTCAAACATTCCATTTACCTTTTCTTGGAGGATCCCGTGTTTGTGTGTTAGGTTTCTTTGGGACTCCCCAAACACAGTCTGCTGCTGAATTTCCTGAGACTGCTTGGTAGTTGGCGTCCACAGGCACCAGGAATCCAGTTTTCTGATCTTTTCCGTTCACTGAATAATTAAAAAACATTTTTTAAAAATTCTTTATGAGGGGCACCTGGGTGGCTCAGTTGGTTGAGCGTCCAACTTCGGCTCAGGTCATGATCTCGCAGTTTGTGAGTTTGAGCCCCATGTCGGGCTCTGTGCTGACGGCTCAGAGCCTGGAACCTGCTTTGGATTCTGTGTGTGTGTCTCTCTCTCTGCCCCTCCCCCACTCACGCTCTGTCTGTCTGTCTGTCTCTCTCTCTCTCTGCCCCTCCTCCGCTCACACTGTCTCTCTCTCCTTCGGAAATAAATACACATTAAAAAAAATTAAAAAAAAATTCTTTATGATATATGGATGCCCATGCCACCACGCTGCGGGGATGGCAGAAACCTGGCTTACCTACGGCCACGGCTTTCTTCTTTTTTCCCCACCCATGGTAGACATCACCATTTGATGGCAGCTCTCTTCACTGCAAACCCAGATATGGCCTCAGGGTCTTGTCAACATGCTACTGCAAGTAGCCGCTATCACAGTGTGGGGTGGCGTGCCCGTACACTGGTTTGCGAGGGCCGCCGTGACAAAGTACCGCAGACTGGGTAGTTTGAACAATAGAAGAGTGTCATCTCATAATTCTGAAGGCTGGAAGTCCAAACCCACGGCGTCCACGGAATTGGTTTCTTCTGAGGCCTCTCTCCTTGGCTTGTAGATGGCTGTCTTCTCCCTGTGTCTTCACATGGTCTTCCCTCTGTATTTGTCTGTGTCTTGATCTCTTCCTATGAGGACACCAGTCATATTGGATTAGGGCTCATGCTAATGACATCATTTTAGCTTAATTACCTTATTAAAGACTCCGTCTCCAAATACAGTCACATTCTGAGATATTAGGGGTTAGACCTTCAACATATGAATTTTGGGCCACACAATTCACCCCATTCGACTACTGCCAAAACCTGTTAGCCTTCTCCCTTGTTCTGACTATGAAGTGATTGATTGATTGCTAACAACCATGTAAGCTCAAAGCACTAAGGTTCTCCCAGACTCTGTGAATCAGCAGTCTGTCCACCATCATGTGCCTGGCTCTCTTGTTCTCCACCAGGGTTTTTCCAACTCTACTGAAGGACCCTCTGTGATCTGAGCTCACAGAAGTAAACTGGTCCCTCAGAAGACCTGTTCTGAGAGGCTGTACCTCAGGTCCAGCACTCCTGCCACCATTCAGAGGCTAGTCCAGCTTCTCTTGGGAATTTCTTTCCATGCCTGCTGCCCATCACTTGCAACTAGCAAGTGCTGGAGAGTGATTTTTATTTATTTATTTATTTTTAAAAATTGTGGCAAAATATACACAATGTAAAATGTACCATTTTAACCATTTTTAATTGTATGGCTCCATTGGCATTAAGGACATTCACATTGTTGTGAATCACATCACCAGCACCAACTCTGAGTGACTTTTTATTTTTTAACCTTACAAAACTGAAACCCTACACTCATTAAGGAATGACTCCCCATTTCCCCCTCCCTCTAGCCCCTGGAAACTACCGCCTTGTGGTAGATTGATTTTTTAGAAACTACCCAACATCTTTTGAAACCAAGAGCAGTGAAGGATATGGATAATATAGCAAGAATAATTTTTATAAACACCTTTTTAAATTAAATAAATTTTGTGATTTTCTTGGGAGACTCAGACTCCACTGAGAAGGGGATGAACAGTGGTCTTGAGCAAGTGATGGTGTCATTGGGGGCAGTTGCAGTGACTTTGTCAAAAGAGAGTAGTCAAGTCAGAGCCCTGGAGATTGGTGATATTATTACTTCCTAGTAATACTACTACACTTTGTGATGATATTCTATATTTTTCTATTTTCACATTGTTTTTCAAGTACCAATGTTGTATCCAAAAAACCAGCATCTCTTCGTACCTGTTTAAACAGAAAATGTTCATTTGGAAACAGATTTGACTTTCATACTTTCCAGAACCTACGAGTAAATAACATGCCCCAAGGTCAAATGCTGGCTTTCATTTCCAAGGGAATGATCTAGAATAAAAACTGATGGCAGTGTTCTGGGCATTTCAGAGTAAGAGATTCAGCTCCAGTCTGGGAAGAGGTTGGTGTAGACAGTCTTAGTCTGTGACTCTTAAGGGTGTTTGTTACACAGGAGTTGAGGGAGGGAGAGCTACCCCCCATAAGTGAGTGTGGAGAGAGGCCTAGGGGATAGACCTTTTTCTCCATAGCCAAGAGGAGGAGCAGACTAGATCAAAATGTTATGAGGTAGAATTAACTCATCACTTTGTTATTTCTAACAAAACATACCATGCTTCCTTTACAATTGTCAGTTTTTAGGCTGAAGACTCCTGTATAGTCATGATTGTTTTCAGCAGAGTGGGCCAGTTTTAATTAAAGCCACGAAAATCTGAGCTTTGGTTATCAATGCACTTTTGATATAGTAGTTGTAAACAATATCACTAGAAAGAAATAGACATTATGGCATTCTCTTCATATATTAGATGGTGTATCTCCTGGTGATGCAAGATGTCCTTTCATCCAAAGAGGCGGGAAAGGCAGACGGGACTTCATGGATCTGGATGTCTGTACCAGAGAGAAATTGGCCCATGTGAGAGATTGCAAAACAGGTACCCTCTCTTCATGGTACTTACTTTTTGATTGTTACCAAAGCTTGCTTAAGGAATTTTAATTTCTAGATCTAAAGTAAACAAGTTTATGTAGTGACTTAAAAGATACTTATTGAACATCTGTTACGTTCAAGGCATTATCCAGACACTAATTGTTTTATCCTCAATTCTCTCCTTTATTAGTAGAAATATTAATATTTCCCCAAAACATTTCACTTGTTCAAAAGATTTTCTCCTTCCACCTGGGATAGGGGTTAAAAGAGATGCGCTGTCTCTTTTCCAGCACTTTTCCTATATGGGAAATAATAACCTCCCTGGACTTAAGCCGTGAAAAGAAAGATCTAGCCTATTTTTGGAATTCCTAACCCAGTTTCCAGACTCACCCTTGAAATTGCACCCAGAGTTGTGCGCACATGCATTTTGAGGAAAGTAGGTCTGTTGTCTTCATTAGATTGTTGAGAGGCTTTGTGATACTGTCCCAAAAGGTAAGAGAGACTCCCTGAGGCAGATCAGTTTTCTTCAAACTCCTTACAACCATGCAAAAAAAATTAAGGGATAGATATATTGTTATCTATATTATATTGTATGTCTAACATACACACGCTGACACAAAAAAATTGAAACTAAGTCTCATGAGACAATGCTTGCCCTTATTCTGGTCCACTCTGTTGCATTCCTGTCATTTCGTAAAACATAATTGGTCATCTCATATATTTCCATAACTTCAGCACTAATGGGTCATGATTACAGTTTGCAAACACTGGTATAGATGATTTCCAAGCGTCTTGCCAGCTCTGATATTCTAGGATGACTCCTCTTTGTCCATGAATATGAGCAGCTAAAATATCTTGCCATTTCCCAGGATACAGGAAAAGAAAAGAAAGCTTTTCTTTAATTAAAAGAGCACAATTAGTTAATTCCTTGCTCCTAACAGATATCTACCGTATGTAGAAGCTGAGGAAATAGGCATACATGATGTTTTTTCTTTCTTACCACCTTGGGGGCTCATGTTTCCACTTCCTCCATGAAAGAAAGCAAAATAGTGCCCATTTGGTATAATTTTTTTTTTTTTTTTTTTTGTAACATGAACACCGGATGATTCCCTACAAGGAGAAGTTGGACGTAACTCTGCATTTGTGTCCTCCTTGATTCTGTCCTAGAGGGAATTCATGCCATCTTGAGCACAGAACAGCTATATTGAAGTCAGCTCTGAATTTGTCCTGTAGGTTTTGAAGAAGTGAATAAAAACTTCTATAAGGGATGCAGTTTCTGGAAGCACACATGGCCTCCCTGTGTGTGCAGAAAACAGAAACCCAGAGGCCTTGTCTGTTTTTACACATAAAAGATGTGTGATTTCTTTTTCTCTCCCCTGTCCTGCCCCTCAGTCTCTTCCCTGGGACTTGTAGAGTGGTGTAACCACTGATTGAACTGTTCCAGAATTTTCACAAGCATGGGGGTTAACTTTTGATTATCTGGATTTCCAAGGGGCTGGGAGCTGTGTTCATGGAAGAACCGGACGTTTCTTTATAATCCAAGAGCAGGATAATTTCAGAGCAGCATCTGAAAATATTACCTGAGCCAGTTTGAATTTCAGATGCAGAGCTGGAAGGCAAGTTTTGGAAGGAGTCCTGGGGTAGTTGAATTCTGACGCTTCTCTTTTCCCAAAGAGAAGAATATCTGTGTCTTCTCTTATGTACTTATGAGGTCTGCTTTACACATGATCCCTTTTAAATTCCTAAATGTGTGTTTGTAGGACTCTATAAGGTTACCAGGCTATAGGTTGTTAGAGCTTGTCTTGTGTCACTGACACAAGCAACAACTAGGCAGGAGCAAATAAAATTGTTAAATGATGCGATCATTATTAGCATGGTGTGATTTTATTTTGGTTTAAAAAAATGTTTTTTATTTGTCTCCTTCAGGTTCCAGTGGAGTACCTGTGAAGCTGGTCACAAACCTCTTTAATTTAGATTTGCCCCAGGACTGGCAACTATACCAGTATCATGTGACATATGTTCCAGATTTAGAGTCTAGAAGGCTGAGAATTGCTTTGCTTTATAGTCATAGGGAACTTTCTAACAAAGCAAAAGCATTTGATGGTGTCATCCTTTTTCTCACACAGAAACTGGAAGAAAAGGTACAGTGTGGTTAATGTTTATACTTGCACACACATGCGTATACTTACACTCATCCATGTATATTTAAGAGATTAGCTGATTGTCTTAACAGTTGGAATGAGTGTTTCACTCTCTCCTTTCCTCTTTCCTGTTCCCATGCCTGAGAGCAAAAAGATTTCCTAATTAAGACCTCATCAGTAATTGATTTCTTAATTAAGAAGCTGATGATCTGGCATTTAAAAAAATAAGAGCTGTAATACAAACACTGATTTTTTAACTACTACTTTTTTTTTTTAAGGCAAAGTGTCCTTGAAATAGGCATCCTTTTTAAACTTTTCCCCAAACACCGTATAGCCTATGGATGGCTTCAGAGCTTTAAATTTACTCTACATTTTTTGCTTCTACACAGTTGTATCTGTGAGTCCAAATAACTTTATATCCGTTTCTGATTCAAAAACTGTCATTTCTTTTATCATATGAAATGAGTTATTGATATCAGTCTTAAGGATTTGTTTTAATGGTGTGATCATTGAAAATGGCAATTGCATGATTCATATTCCTTTATCCATGTTTTTATACCTTCAACATTTTCAGTCCTAAAATATATTGTTATTGACGTTTTTATCATATGCTTTGTTCGGAGGCAGTATTAAAATCACTACAACGATAAAAAACCTTATTAGTAATTGATTTCTTAATTAAGAAGCTGACGATCTGGCATTTAAAAAAAATAAGAGCTGTAATACAAACACTGACTTTTTAACTGCTACTTTTTTTTAAGGCAACATGTCCTTGAAATAGGCATCCTTTTTAAACTTTTCCCCAAGTAGACAAGATACAAACCAAAAAGAACCAGTTTTTTTATAAAAAATTGAAATGGAACATTGGATTAAAACTTTATGCTTCTATTCCTGAGAAAGCTTAGTCTTTTAGTCCAACATTTTAGACAGGACAATACCAAGGCATAAATTTAAATTTCTGGACTCCACATAAATCTCTGTGAATTTCCTCAAGAAATGCATTCTTTTTATTTTTAAGAGAGTGAGAGCGCATACACACAGTAGGGGAGAGGTAAAGAGGGAGAGAGAGACTCTTAAGCAGGCTTCATGCTAAGTGTGGAGCCTGACACAGGGCTTGATCCTACAATTCTGGGATTGTGACTTGTGCCAAAATCAAGAGTCGGTCGCGTAACTGATGGAGCCACCCAGGTACCTGAACAAATGCATTAATGAGCACTTTTGGGGCCTATATCTTTTTACAAGAGCCTAACATTTATAGGAGCTACTTGAGTGATTATTTTCTCTGGATATGCAATTTGAAAGTTGTACCATAGGTTTAAATTTAGTGGCTTGGAAAATCCAGATGTGTAAATTTAGAAGCACTTGAATTCATCCTAAGTCCTTACTGATTTAGTATTTTGTTCTATAACCAGATATTGATAGCACGCTAATATACGGCGCCTCTCATACTTGAATGATATATATTTCAGGTGTATTGTTATAATTAAAAATCATCTTGTTCTTGTACATACATCTGTAGTAACAGTAAATTAGATATGTTAGTATTATATACCCACCTTGAGTAGTCCAGCTTACTTCAGTTGTAACCAAAATGGAGAAATTTTACTCTACAGATGCTCGGAATAAGTTAATATTACTTGATTCCTATTCAAAATGAGCATGTGGTATGTACCTTATTGTTGGGGGTGGAATCTAATGAAGAGGCAGCTGAGTAAACACCTAGTGAGACAAGCCAGGCCTATCGATTTTATTTCCCAGACACAGGTGATATGGGATTTAGAGAAAAGAGTGTTGTCTTGTACCTTATCAACATATGACCTGCTACCCAGTGACAGTGAACTAGAAATAGTAAAAAGAAATAGTGTCCCAACAAACATGTTACTATGTTCACCTTTTTATTCTGGTCTTCATTTGTCTCAGGCTTGTCTGGCACTCCCATCCATCCTCTACACACTTTGCGGGGTGTTCATTTTTGTTCAAAGAGCCCCTTCCACTAATCATTCATTGTACTCCCACACAGTGCAGTTCTAGAAGTCCTGTTCTGCTGCTCCCTGGCCTTCCGCTGTCTTGCAGACCCCATTTGTGTATCTGTGGCCATGACCTGGATGGCTGTCACTAGTCACATCTATTTGCCATTCTTATGCATTCATTCCGCACTTCGAAGGGGCCTGGTGTGTGACTGCCATCATAGAGGAAACCAGGAAACCGGGACAGATAAAACAAGGTTCTTGTCAAAACACTTCAACTTAGCGCTAAGGTCATTTCCAACTAAATACAGCACAAGGTTATTTATAAATGAATACAGGACAAGGTGACATTATTGAGTGCGTGCTCTGCCAGGCTCTTTATATGTGTGATCTCGTTTAATCCTCTCATCACTCCTGGAGCCTCAGAAAGGTTAAGTATCTTGTCCAAGGTCTTTATAGAGAGGTGGATGAAAGATCGTTCCCAGCAGGATACTTGAAGGGAAGCAATACTGGCTCCTAGGATTTGGATCAATGCAGGGGATGAAGGCGGTTAGAGGGAATTCTGAGACAGAAGGACAGGAAGGAGCAAAGGCACAATGATAGAAGGGGAGGGGCATGTTTTAGCAACTTCTGATCATTCAGGTTTAGCCAGGAAGGAATGGAAGTTGTGCGTCTAATGTAGGGAGAATCTTAAATGTCCTGGTGAGGGATAGGGACTGCCCTCCATGGACCACTGAAGCCTTTGAGAGAGGGTTTCCATGAGAGCTGTGTTACATTGCAGTTGCTCTCATCATATCCCATTGAATGGTTGGCAGGAGAAAGGGGGAAGATTGATAAAGTGCCCCTGGAAAGCTCTGGGCAGGGTGTCAGAGGGGCTTGAAGAAAGGTACAAAGTGCTGCCATTTATTTAACCTTCCTGAGTGCATGGATAAGGATAAGGATAAGATCAGTGAATTATCTCATGTGATTTTCACAACCTGTGACTTTGGTGAGACTTCCTCCCATTTTAGAGATGGGAAAAGGTCTTGAGGAACTATAGTAGCTTGCTGTATATGACAGGCTGTAAGAGGCTGAGGACCAAGGTTTGTTCAATTCCCAGTCATGCGCTCTTAAGCCCTGTGGTAAATAACGGGAACAGCTAAACTAGATAAAGGTATTGTCAGTGTAGAAGTGCTAAGACTTGCCAGCCGATTAGCTGGTGGATTGACAAATGAAAGCCCACTCTGGCACCAGCAGCCCCGGCACTGGATGTGTGGGGATGGACGTTAACAGACACAGGAGCCGAGGAGTTGGCATTTGGTAGGGAGGGTATAGGCAGCATTGATGAGTTTGCTTAGAGGGCTGTTAGGAATGCAGATCCCAGATGGAAGTCTGAGTGGGGACCACTGCTGTCACCCCCACACCAGCCCCTCAGCCAATGTCCTTTGTTGTCTGAAGCCTTTGTCCTGAAGTCCCTACGGCAGTTTGAGAGCATCATGCCTGCTAGACTTCTCTCGGATGTTGATGAGCTCTTCCTGCATCCACCCCCTTCTGATTTCTCTCAATTTTATTTGAGGAAGAAATCATTTCATGCCCCGTGAAAGGACCTGTTTCTCTTTGTTTCCATACAGTAAACCATTCCTGCCCTATATTTCTGGTTGAACCTGAAAGTGATTGAAATTACACTTTAACTATAGGAAGTAGGGATAAAATACATAAATACCTGTTAATGAGCTGACCTCTTCTGATTCCTTACCCTTCTGAAAGATCCTTGGTCATTGATTTTTATTGACTGATTTGATCATTCTTTTATTCCAAAACCCTGTACCAAGTCCTATCTGGTCTAAAAAGTTTTACATTTCTTGGGGAGCTGGTATAGAAATTTTCATGCATTCATTCTTTTGTTAGAAGATTGTTCCAAATAATGAGAAGCATACGAATTTCTCTAGATGTTTCAAAAAGTAATAAAATCAGGTTCTCTGTTTTCATGTCTACTGATTACTCCCCTCTTTCCTCACATTTACTTCCACTCTTGCAAATCTCCTCTCTTTATGTTTCTTCCTCTATTCTTCTCTGTTCTTCTGTTTTATGAAAAACAGTTGAGAGACTGTCTTTTGGAATCCACAAACCCAGAATGGGCAGGACAGTCCACATATAGGCTTCTAGGTGTCTGTGAACACCCTGAAAATAGGTGTATCAATTGTGGCATACAGGTATGTAAAGTTTTCTTGGGACAATGCCTGCAACCTTAATCAGACTCTCGAAGTGATTTGTGACCGGCCCCCGCAAGTTGCCTCTGCTCCCCCCACCAAATAAGATGAAGAAACCTTGCTCTGGATTTCTCTTTGGATCAAGTCTCTGTACCCTAAGCCTGATTTTGATTCTCCATTAAGATCTTCCATTAAGAGGAGAGAAACGTGTTGCTTTTCTAGGATTAGCAAGATAGAAAAATCCTCCAAGTGTAATGTGATTAGATTACTACATTACTAACACCTGCAGTTTTGTTTTGTTAATGCATATTAAATTGTGATGGCTGTATCATATCTAATTTTTCACACCCGGGGACAATCTGGAGTGCCTATTAAGTGCGTCTTTTCCCAGGTCACGGAGTTGTCAAGTGAAACTCACAGAGGCGGGACTGTAAAGATGACTATCACTCTGACAAGGGAGCTGCCGGCGAGTTCCTCCGTGTGCATCCAGGTCTTCAATATCATCTTCAGAAAGTGAGGCAGCCCACGTGTTCATTTAATTGAGGCTAGAGACACCTTTCATCACGGAGCCAGGGTGTGACGGCTGTCAGCCATCTCGTGGGCCACCTGTGAGCAGCAGTGTTGTCCGCGGGGCACTTCCCCATGGACTTTCACGTACGCGTGCAGTACTATGCCCGCAGTCCCTCACAGCCTCTCACTGGCTCCCATCTTGTCATCCAGTGCTCCTTGAGTGGGGACAAAGAGCTTAAGGGTTGTGATGTCTCAGAGATAGCAGCTGTGGGTGGGGGAGGGTTGCCTTTTCCTTACCCTCTCTCACCCTCCACCCCAGACTTAAATATTCTCTGTTACTTGTTACCAGCTGCTTTCTGCTCTCGCCCCACCCTCAGCCCCCTGCCCTTCCCCCCATGAACCCCTGCGGCAGAAGGAAGGGTGTGATTACACCACTCAGTGTCCTTGAAATTGATGCAAGGGTTACTTGCTTCAGTGTTATCTGGGATGGAGGGTGAAACTCCATAAAATGCAGATTTCCTCGACCCTCCCTGGACCTAGTAAACAGAACATCAAGAATGGGGCCTGAAAAATCCATATTTTGAGTACACTTTCTAGATGACACATGGCAACACAAAGGCTTGTGAACCACAATTTTCCACACTGCTGGTGTGGACCAGCAAGATGATATGTCCAGAAACCTTTGACGCCAGCCCTTTGCTCAATAATGGCCTCTGGACAGGAGGAGGATGGAGGAGTTTGGTTGTTGGGCTGGGCACATGAAGGAATCCACCCCCACCCCCAGATGTATTATTTCCTAATTCTAGTCAGAGATCTTGCTGAGCAGCCTTAGGTCATATGTTCAGTATGGTCAGATATGCAGGCTGAGGCTCAGTGTCATATGGTAGCCAAAATCATGGAGTTATAACCCATGTTTTCTGACCTGAAATGTGTATACTTCCCTCATGCGGTGGGCAGCCTCAGATCAGTGATGTGTCCAGCTGCACAGGTGACCAGGATGTTAGTTGCTGAAGAGGCAGCCATGCCATGTGGGGAGCTTGAGTAGCCTCACGAGAAGCCGCTTCCCCACCTCAAATCAGAGAAGACATCAGAAGAGCCTTCAAACATGGCTTGCCTCGCTCCATCCATGCTAACCAGTATGTGACAACCACAGTCCTATTGGTGACCACGTATTTATCATTGCAGTTAAGCACGGAGGACAAAAGCAATTTCAGTGATACCATTCTCAAATATGAGGAAGTGATAGTTCTCATATACACACGCGTGCTTATATTTAGCATCCAAACCTTCCAACGCTAGAAGAATGAGAGTTCTATACTTTCTACATACTTTTATCGGGATGTTCAGCATGGGTACAAACTTAGAATTATACCGTTATTAACTGATGTTTACCAAATATTTAAAAATATATATACTTGCAGGATCTTAAAAAAGTTGGCCATGTACCAAATAGGACGGAACTTCTATAAGCCTTCTGAACCAGTGGAAATTCCCCAACACAAGTAGGTTTATTTATATTTTCTGTTACTCTGAAATTGCGGTAACGTGAAGAACATAATTTACGATGCAATATTATGCGACGTTATGCCATTATGCCTCCTCTGAGAGACTGTGTATTATGAAAAGTAATGGATTTTTTTAATTTTCAAGGTTTTTTTATAGAATGGTGAATGTCAGTGTGAAGCTAGCAGCCTGTTTTCTTATATTGGTGTGCTAGATCATTATCATAAGTCGTGGAAGGAATTCAGAAACTGAGTTTTTTGTGCATGACAAGTAGTAATGAAAGCAGAATAAGCTATATTATGTTATACCACATATTGATCCTCTGCTTTCTTGCTGACAGCAAGTTTGGTTGATGTTGGGTCAGCAGAGGTCAGACGAACCAGTCGACTAAACGGAGAAGACTTTTCACTCCGAACTGGGGAGTGGTTGCTTTCGGGAAGGTGGTCAGCTATGTCTGCAGCGGGTTGTCAGCTCTCCAAAATATGTGGTCAAGCTAAAGACAGAGAGGCAGTGGGTAACCCAAAGACAGATGTGTAAACAAAGGAAGGAGTGCATAAAAGAAAACGAGGGGCACAGTGTTTAGCCTGCGGGCAGGTAGGGAGAACATGGCGGGGTTTCCATATGTTAGTTCAGTGTGTCAGAGTAGTCCATGGAAAGCACCCTGTTGGTGCTCTCACTTATCTCCCAACCTGGATTAGAAACTCTTGTAGGTCCAGTGTTGTGCTGGGCTGGAGTGGGTGCCCAGCGCACATGCTTGTCCTAAAAGCTGGCTGTGAATCAAGTCCACAAAGTAAACTGAAACAATTAAAAAAAAACATATTTGCCTGTTCTTTCATGTCTTTTCCATAAATTTTTCTTTTCCAAGACTTCAATCCATGATATCCATGAATGTAGAAAGGAGTTGTAGCCTCTGCTGTGGTGTCCCTTTGTGTGTTTGCATGTGATGTCATTTAGATTATTTCTTGCTCTCGTGAAGTCTGTACACTGTCTTCACCGTTGAGTCTGCGTGCTTTTCTGAACCTTGAAGTTTTTGCGCTGGGACGCACAACTCCATAAATGTAGTAATCCTACAGCTGTGGCTCCCAACCAAGGGCAGGTTTGTCCTCCAGGGGTCATTTGGCAATGTCCGGAAGTATTTTTGGTCGTCACGGTGTGAAGGCTATGCCTGGCTTCTGGTGGGTAGAGGTCAGGGGATATTGCCAAACATCCTGTGGGGCACCGGACGGCTCCTGACACAGAATGATCCAGTCCCAAATGTCGGTAGTGCCAAGGAGGGGGGATGCTGTTCTCTGGGATGCATTTATCATAAATATATGCTTAAAGACACTCCCCAGCTAGAAATAACTAAAGATTTTAGTCAGCAACTGGAAGAAATCAGACTGAAGAAAGAGTGTTCTATAAAATCAGGAAAATTGGAATATAAAATCAAATCATCACTAAAAATGTTTATTGTTTTATGATAGGGCATTTCAAATTTATCTGTCTATCTATTTGAAGGTTGTCCCTTTGGCCTGGGTTTGCTATTTCTGTGTCACGGTTTGAGAGCAGGCTCCTATTTACTGCTGATGTGAGTTATAAAATACTCCGGAATGAGACTGTTCTGGAATTCATGACTGATCTCCGCCAGGAAACTACTATGTCCTGCTTTACCCAGACGTGTGAAAAACGGCTGCTGGGTCTCATTGTCCTTACAAGGTAAGATTAAGAAAACTTCCTGAGGGAATGAATTCTTTTTTTTTTTATTTTTTTAATGTTTATTTTTTGAGAGAGAGAGAGGGACAAAGTGTGAGCAGTGGGGAGGAGCAGAGAGAGAGGGAGACACAGAATCCAAAGCAGGCTCCAGGGTCTGAGCTGTCAGCACAAGAGCCCATCACGAGGCTTGGCTTGAACCCACGAACCATGGATAATTAACCGAACACTGTACCCAACTGTGAGATCTTGACCTCAGCCGAAGTCGGACACTTAACTGACTGAGCCACCCAGGCGCCCCGAGGGAATGAATTCTTTATGCTGTTTGGGAACAGGAATAGCCACAGGGCATTGTCCTGAGCACAGATCTGATCAGTTTACTGGCCTGTTTAGACCTGGCCATTCTCAGTTGACTAGGGTTCAGACTTCCTGGAGTGGCCTTCAGGAACCGTCCACTCCTCACACGGCCCTACAGCATCTCTTGCTGCACCCCTCTCCCCACTCCTGAGAGTCTGCACTTTGCTGCTTCAGTGCCTTTGCCTGGATTTTCCACCCTTAATTCTGCCTTTTTAAAGTTCTATTTCCACAAAGTCCTGCTCATACCTCACTGCTTTTCTGAAGCCATCACCTGTCCACTCAGCTGGAAGTACTCAGTTACCTCCCCTGTGCTGTTCCCGTAGCACATTGCTCATAACCCTTTTATTTCATTTTATTCCGTCACAGGAGAGAACATCAGGTCCATGTCTCTTCTTCTCTGTAAGATTAGAGGGGCTTTAAGACCAAGATCTTTCAAATCCCGAGGTTTATCTGCATATAATTTTCCCTGCATGCACACTGAACTGAGTTAAACACGGATAGATTAGGTTGCTTCCTGAGTACCAACCACAAAGCTTACCATGTCCTTCTTCAGTCCACAGACAGTTCTTCTAGAGGACGTGTTAATCCTCTTTCTAATCTGGCTTGGAATTTACACTTCAAGTTGTTTTTTCTGGGTTATATAGCAGGGCCATAGGCCTGGTTGTCTTCCATACCACCTGAGGAGAGAAGGCCACCCCTTGATCCTCTTGTCATGATTGCCAAGAATTAGCTTATCACACTATTCCAGAGTAACCTTGCAAAGAACCAAGAGCCTAGGAGTCAGCTGACAAGGAGGTTCCTGTCTTGCGGCTGGGGCAGCATGCAAGAATATTCCAGGCCACACAGTGCTGCAGGGGGAAATAGACTTTAGAATGATCTTAGCCAGCCTGCTTTGCAGTTTGGCTGAGGGCCAGCCCTCGATGGGAGATCACGTGGGATACCCAGCTGGCATGGTTGATCAACCTTCTTCAGGTGCTTTTTAGCAGAAGAACTGTCTGGGAGCTCAAAAACTCTGAGTGATACCAGAAGCTGATGGGAAAGCTTTGAAAATGGGAAAGCTTTGAGCAATGCTTCACCCTTTGAACATATAGGAATAATTTATCTGAAGTTAGAGTGTCTCTCATTGACAAAGATTGTGGTCTAATGACTTCCTTACCAGTTTTGTTGGAGAATGGAGGTCTTCCTGTATCCTGAAGAGTTAATGAATGCTCTTCTCAGATAAGATCCAGTCATTAAAAAAAAAAAAAAAAAAAAGACTATTCTTGTATTACTATTGTAATTTCTGAAATTCTGGAGTCTAATACTTTGAATTAAAGCTGTAGTGAAATAGCCGCTTGTATGATTTGGAAACATTTGTGAAGATTTCTTGCATTTCCCAGATACAATAACAAAACCTACCGCATCGATGACATTGACTGGTCGGTGAAGCCCACGCACACCTTTCAGAAGCAGGATGGCACTGAGATTACCTATGTGGATTACTATAAGCAGGTTGGACTTCTGTACTTTATTCTGGTCTCTCTTCCTCTTAGTTTAGAGAAGTCTCTCTGTTCCTTTCCAGAGCTAACAAGTCCCCCAAATTGTCAGGCTGAGACAGCTTCTGACATAATTCTTCGACTTGTCTCTTCCCCTCCAAGCCTGCCTTCCCTGGCTTGGCTCAGACCTGATCCTGTCTCCTGTTGTCCTTCTTCCTGTAGTCTGAGTAATTTCCCTTAAAAGCGTATCTGATAATGTCATTTCCTTGCTTAAAGTATTTCCATGACTTTGTAGTACCTTAGAAGCCAGTCCTAAGCTCCTGGGCAAAGCCCCTTTATGATCTGGCCACTTCCTGCCACTGGAGCCTCATCTGTTACCACTTTCGTTTCCTTTGTTCTGCTGTGCTTATGTTTGTGGTTCCTTTAGTCAGTTACTCCTACCCACCCCCCACCCCCTTGCATCCTCATGCATGTTACTTCCTCTTCCTGGACTCCCCTTCACAGCCAGCCAGTCAGTCATCAACACCCTTCAATACTCAGCTCAGCCGTCAACTCTCAGGCAAGCCCCATGGCACTCTCCCCAGGGGCCCCTTCCTGCATTTAGCCCCATCACGTTATCATGGGCAGGATGTGAAGGGTCTGACTTCCCTCCTGAACTTTGGGCTCTTTATTTCTGGATACCCAGGGGAACACGGTGCCTTGCCTTGCACATAGCAGACACTCAAACATTTGTTGATGGAATCTCCCGCTGCCTCCAGGAGCGTGATTCACAATTATCACCATCACTGTTACCTCTACCCCCACCTTCCCCTCTGAGTTCCTTACAGAGGCTCCTTCTCTTTAATGTACAATCGTATTTCAGTCTCCAGAATCTCACAGATATTTCAGAAAACAAACACATAGCAAAAACTCTTCCTTTCTATACTTTCAAGAATATATATGTATAATTTTTTTTTCCTTAGCTGATTTCTTTGGAAGGTCATCTTCACTGGCTCCAAGCACCTCTTCTGTTCTTCCTCCCTGAAAGCTCCATAGTCTGGCATCCAGTCTGCTGCTATGGAAATAGCTCCCTTTAAAGTCAAATTCAGCTACTGAACTTATTGTAAGGGGCTTTTTGTGGCACGTGACACCAGTGACCAGTCCCACCCGACTGAGTGGCTCTCCTCTTTGACTCCTGGGCACAGCCCTGATGGCTCCCCCCCAGATTTTGTTGTTGAGTTTCAGCCTCCTTTGATGCTTTCCCCTTCCTTTCCCTTCAGGTGTTAAATGCGATTATTCACCATGGTTCCCTCATATAGGATCTCCTCTTCATATCTCCAGACCTCTCAAATACAGTATTTTTGCCCTTGTTCGTGAATTATACTCATTTCCATTTTCAGACCATATTTTCATGAATGTCCTGCAGGCATTTCAGACTAACATCATTCATTCTGAATTCGTTGTCTTTCACACTCCCGTTTCTCCTTGGAAATTCAACCTCTTGCTTCCGTCCTCTTCTTTACCCTCACCTGCTCATTCAGTTGTCACCAACATCAGTCCTGCCTTCTTTATCTGTGGATTCTCCCAGGACCTCATCTCCCTTCCCCAGCCCTATAACTGCTGCATGAATGCAAAACGACTCACGGATCCCCACCTGGAAGATTTGGGTCACCCCCTTATGGTGCCCTTGCCCCAGCTTTGTCTTCGCTGTGCCCTGTTATCCTAACTGCCCTGTTATCCACACATCTTCCTGAAATGCTACCCAGAAAGGTGGTTAAGAGCATAGGCTATAGAATAAGGTACTCCTGGCACTGGCTGTGTGACCTTGAGCAAATCACTAAACCTGGAGGGTCATCTGTGAAGGGGAATCATTGATCTGCCTTCATGGGGCCTGTAGCGCAAGCATAGAATGAGGTAGCCATGCCTGTAGAGTTTTTAGCCCAGTACCTGCACATGGCGAACACTGGATAAATGCTGGAGACCCGGCCCCTCTTTTCCCAGCCTCCCCTTTCTTCATCTCTGGCATCACACACTTTGGTCCCATCTCACCTTTCAGCCTCATCTGTCACCGCATTGCCACCAGGCACCCCATGCTGCTGTCACCCCATCCACTCGCTGTCACTAAATGTTTCTCGGCCTTTGCTCGTGTCCACTAGACACTGGCATAAATCCACACCACACCTTTCCCCTTCACCACCAGCTAAACCCTTAACTTGCAAGTCACGTGTCACCGCATTTGCAAAGTCCTCTCTGACCTTGCTTCCTGTCACATTCACAGAAGAGCTAGTGATTCTCTTCTCTGAGCACTTGTATCACGCATCATGTTGCTTCTAGAATGTCTTCCTTGTAGAACAGGGATGGCATTTGGCTAACCCGTGATGAATAGTGCCTAGCAGAGCATCTTGTGCATGATGTGCTCCATAAGTGTTTGTTTATTAACCACCAAGTTTGTTGAACATTTGGGTTTCTTTCCTGCATGATTAAATTTGTTCTTCCTTGAACAGAGGTATTTTTAGGACCTGTGACATTCTGAAAAGAGAATCATGGTAAAATCCCACTCAACTTTCTTTGTAATGAGTTGCGGTTCACTGCATGTATGTTGTAATTAGGGAGAAAAAGAAAGAAATTGTGCCAATTCTAGAATGTCTTCCTCTCTGTCCCAGGGAAAGGAACACTAAATTACAATGTAGTCAACTCTCAAAGTGGACATCTTGATTTTGACTTTTATATTTCTCCATTTTATTTTATCATGAAAAATATTTTCAAATGCTAAGAAAACTGGGCAAGGGAGAAAGTAAAGATTACCTTATGACACAGTTTAGGGGAGACAATTCTTGGCCACTTGCCAGGTAAATGCAATACCCTCTTCCTGGAACATGCCCCGGCGAATCTTTATACTCCCGTATTCCCTTCAAGGTGCTCTTTTGGGCTCTGCTTCCTTCGTGAAGCCTTCCCTGATTTACCATCCATGTATTGTTTTCCTACCACCACCTTTCCTCCCCAGGGACCCAGTACTGAATGGTGTAATAAGCAAAAGTTCCCAAGTCTTAGAGGATAAATCCTGGCTGTGCTGATTTCCAGTTCTGGGACCTTGGGAGGGTTGTTTCACTTCTCGTGATACTTCCTCGTCTGTGGAGGGGATGAACTAGTATCTGTCTCATAGGTTTGTTGTTAAGATTAAGTGAGGAAAAGTAGAGGTGCTTAGCACGTCATCCTTGTACTTCTCATACCTTGTTTGTAGAAGGTGTAGTTGTATCAGGTAGGGATTGTGCCTCTTCCATTTTTGTGTCCACTGTGGTAGTGGCGTGAGATGTTTACTGTACTGACAAAGTCACGTACCAAACTCTCCTTCTATGAAGACTTCGCCAAGCTTTTTAGCTATAGCATTCGTTGCAATCAGCACTTCAAAGTGCAATTTCCTGAATTGTTTTATTTTAATGACTAGAAGTCCTTACTGAATAGAGAAACTCTCACTTCTTGCCTCCTTAATTATGATTATTGATGTCAGCATCACGTAGTGCCCAGGCATTTTGTAGATTATAATTCCAGTTGTTCTGTCATTAGTGTTGAGTAAATTACACCGGAAATGAGTGGTAATTGGAACCTCTGCTGTTGGAAGGTAAATGAACTTTTGGCAAGGTGAGAATGTTGAAATTCAAGGTTAGGAAGGGAAAGGGGGTGGGATAGGAGTGAACAGTTGCCAAGGACTCATTAGAAACCAGACACCATGCTAGTGGTTTATGTCAGATGCCTCTGAGCTACTGTTCACCTCATTTCATAGATGAGGAAAGGTAAGTAACTTCCCCAGTGTCACAGTCCAATTAAACAGAAGAGCCAAGGATCAGGTTCACATTTGCCAGACTTCAAAGCTGCTTCCCTATAACATCAGGCTGTCCTGGAAATTAAGGAGACAGTCATGCTTTTTTGGGAAATCTGAGGTTCATTCAATATAACCCACACCCCCAGTTTGTGTGTGGATATTTTCAGAATGACTATAGATGCTCAGAGCCAGTTAGTTACACATGGAGTTGCAGGCCTCAGTCATCAATAGTGGAAAGGCTGGCACTGAGTCCCCTCCACTGGGGCCACTGAACTGTGTACACAGCCAGCTGGAGGCTGTTCTGACTCTGGATGAGGCAAGGAAATAACTTCTTTTCTGTTTTAATCTACAAAATGCCTGGGCATCGCATTGTAAAAGATAATCATTAAAATCATAACACTGACTCTGAGAAGTAAAAGACGAGTCCTAGGAGGGAAGTAGAAATGAGTGGGTAACCATAGGGATTCCTAGGGATTTTTTTTCTTTATTGGAAAGATTTATCTATTCACTTTAGGATTACCTTGTGGCTTATAAGCAACGATGCTTATTTTACAGTGTTTCCATATTAATTTTTCCCTCATTAATCTTGCATTCTATAGCAATATGATATTACTTTATCTGACCTAAACCAGCCAGTGCTTGTTAGTCTGCTGAAAACCAAGAGAAATGACAACACTGAGCCTCGGGTGGCCCACCTGATACCCGAGCTCTGCTTTCTAACAGGTAACGTTTATGCTTTATACTCTATCAGTCAGGCTCTTGATCCAAGGCTCAAGGCATATGCTTAAAGCATATCCAGGCTCAAGGATCCAGGCAGTGGATAGCTAGTGGAGTGCCAGAGCATTCATTTAACCCATGGATGGTGGGCCCGCTAAGTGATGTGTTTTATAGAGGAAAGTGGGAGGGTAGAGTGCCCTTTGGAAATTGCTTGGCACAGTAAGGGTTATATGCTTTTTTAATCTCATGCGTTCTGTTTGTTACTTTGACATAAAAGAGGCCACCAGATATTTTCTGAAAACCAAGCTTCTCTTTTTTTTACGTGCACTATTCAGTCTTTTATGTATCTTGAGCCACTTCATTGAGGTAGTGATTGACATGTCAAAAGCTGTGCATATTTAACTAATACCATCGAATGAGTTTGGGGTAAGTGTACACTTAGAAAACCGTCAGCACCCTGAAGGTCGTAGGCCTGTCCTTCACCTACCAAAGTTTCTTGCTGCTCCAATTATTATTATTATTATTATTACTATTATTATTATTTTGACGCACACTGTTCTATTTGACTTCTGTGTGATTTAAGTATAATTATAATTATCTCCATTTTATGAGTGAGGGAACCAAACCTTGCAGATTGCTTTAAGTCCCATGCCTTTTAATAGGCAAGATTAGGATTTAAACTTTTACCTGTTTGATTTCAGATCTTAATTTCTTTCTTATGGTACCTCTCACCCCAGAATAAGAAAGGGGATTCTAGGGAGTCAGTTAAGCTTAGAAGTAGAAACCTTTACTATGATGTTATCCAGTTAGAGAGCTAAAAGGGAGTAGCCAAAAAACCAGTGTGAGTTAACTTCATTTGTGAGAGACTCTAGAGGTGCTAGTAATTAATAAGAAATAAGCTCTCAAGGTTAAACTCTTCTAATACAGGAATAGTTTACAAATGGTAACACCATGTATACTGTTACCTCAGGGCCTTTGCATTAACTGTTACCTGTGCCTGAGTATTTAAAAAAATTTTTGTATTTATCTTTTTAATTCTAGTATAATTAACATACAGTGTTACGTTAGTTTCAGGTGTACAGTATAGCGATTCAACAATTCTGTACATCACCCGGTGCTCATTTGGATAAGTGTACCCTTCCTCCCCTTCATCTCTTTCACTTATCCCCTCACCCACCTCCCCTCTTGCAACCACCAGTTTGTTCTTCATATTTAGGTGTCTTTCCTTTTGTTTGTTTCTTTTTTTTTCTTTGTTCGTTTTTTGTTTCTTTCTTAAATTCTATGTATGAGTGAAGTCATGTGGTATTTGTCTTTCCCAGTCTGACTTATTTGACTTAGCATTATATCCTCTAGATCCATCTATGTTGTTGCAAATGGCAATGTTTCATTCTTTTTTATGGCTGAAAAATATTCCGTTGTGTATGTATGTGTATGTGTGTATATGTCTGTATATACACACATACAGACACACCAGATCTTCTTTATCCATTCTTCTATTGATGGACACTGGGTTGCTTCCATATCTTGGTTATTACAAAGAATGCTTCAATAAACGTAGGATGTATATATATTTTAAAATTAGCATTTTCATTTTCTTCGGGTAAATACCTAGTAGTGGAATTGCTGGATCATATAAAACCAAGCTTGTCTTTAACATTTTTGAGCTTCCCTAGCATAGGAAGCAATATGACTTTGATTTTCTTCAGGTACATTGTTTGCATGGTACCAAAGTGATCCTTGTTTTCCTTTTGCATGAGTTCTAGAAGTAATCCTCACTCTACAGTAGAATCTGAGTAACTGTCCCGAGTACTTTTGATCATGTTCATTTGATTAATAGGGTAGGACTAAGCAAGGAGGGCTTTCTGCCTTTTGCATTTTGGGAATCAGTTACGATATGTATATATTTATTTCACAATTAGAAAAATTAATAAGGATATAATATTTGAAGGAAGGGATGATCCTTCTTCGTGGTATTCTAGATCTGCACAGTCCCATATGGTGGCCACTGGCCACATGTGTTTAGTGAGCCCTGGAAAAGTGACTGAAGGGCCAGCTGGAGACATGGGAGACATGCTGTGAGTGTAGAATACAGACTGGATTTCTAAGACTTAGTATGAAAAAGAGAAAAGAGCTCCTTAGTTTTTATGTAGTGATTGCATGTTGAAATGATAACATTTTGGGTATATTGAGTTGAGTAACATATACTATTCAAGTAACTTCATCTGTTCTTTTTGGCTTTTTTCCAGTGCGGCTGCTAGAAGATTTAAAATGACACGTGTGGCTTGCGTTTCTTTTGCATCCAGATGCTAGATCTGAGTCCATTTAAGTGGAAAGCTTACAGTCTGCCTGAGCTGGGCTGGGTTACATTGCATGTTCATTTTTCCACTTTGTTTTCATTTACATTAATAGGGCTGACCTGCCAGGCAACCTCTGACTTCCGGCTGATGAAGGCTGTGGCTGAAGAAACACGCCTCAGTCCTTTGGGAAGGCAGCAGCGCCTGGCCAGGCTTGCTGACGACATCCAGAGGTACTGGGCAGCTTTGTGGGGTCAGAGGGTGTCCTTCCTAAGGCCTAGTTTATGGAATTGGATGGTCTACAAAACGTTTCATTCCTTGATGAACATGTCTCTTTCCTACTGACTCAGAGCAAGGCACTTTTGAATTGCGTTGGCTGGAACCAGGGGTTCACCCCAGATGCTCAGGACTACAGCCTGCAGGGGGGTGGGGGGGAGGTGGTTGGGGCCCATGCTGACAGAACTACCACCCGGCTTCAACAAGATGACTCTTGCTTTCTTCTTTGTAAAACATGGAGGTTTGGGTAAAAAATTGAATGAAGAAAAATGTTGTAATTTAAAAAACAAAAAACCCCCGCCACCTCAGCCCCCCAGTATTCACGGTCAAGAATGTTCAGTCTCAATATAGTGGCCTCAGCACAGTGACCATTAGAAGATTCCTACTGTGTGTTCTTTAAGCTTAGGAATGCTGTGTGCCCTTTGGGTTAGCCCATCTGGCCCTCAGACTGCACTCCTGTCCTCTTTCTGACAGTTGGCTGTCTCTTGGGATCCCAGCTGCTCCTGTTTTCCCTTCTGACCTAGTAAAACTTCACTGCCCCCTGCTATAGCCTCATGTAACTGTAGGACATATGTGGCTAGTGCCCACATCTTGAAATGATCACATTTTCAACTTACTGAGTTAACGGCATACATTTTAAAAACAATTTTATTTGACAGTTTTTACTTTTGTAATGCAGCTATTTAGAAAATTTAAAATTACATATGTGGGTTGCTTTATATTTCTACTGGACAGCATTGTAGAATGGCCTTTTTTTTCTTTAAAGATACAAAACTTGGAGGACGAATTTGGAAATTTATGTAGACTGAAACGTGTGTGTGTGTGTACTCAGTGAATGTTTGTTTAATGCGTGAACGAATCCTGATTGGTGTATATCATTTCAAATATTTTTAAACGCATGTAATAATGTTCATTTTAGGAAAGTGGCATAGCACTGTGCATTGTGTTTTTTTTCAGTTTTTTTTAATGTTTATTTCTGAGACAGAGAGAGACAGAGCGTGAGCGGGGGAGGGGCAGAGAGAGAGGGGGACACAGAATTCGAAGCAGGCTCCAGGCTCTGAGCTGTCAGCACAGAGCCTGACGCAGGGCTCGAACTGACAGACCGCGAGATCACGACCTGAGCCGGAGCCGGAGGCTCAACCAACTGAGCCACCCAGGCGCCCCTGTGCATTGTTTTTGTAACTTTTTCTTGAACATTTCCATAGGATAAATGTGAATCTCTAATATCATGCTCATGATTTCATAGTTTTCCATTTTGTGGCTATGCTTTATGTCGTTCATCCTGGGTACCCCCCAGGCTTATGCCTGCTTGAGAAGTTTCCTGGTTCTCTCCCCTTATTCTGGGCTCTGGCTTACTCTTCCTGCCGCCTCTCCCTGCCACCTTTCAGGAATCCCATTGACTTCAACCCAGTTTCCTGACTGGAGATTACCCTACCCATCTCATCTTGGGCAGATAGCATCTGCCGGAAAATAATTCCAAGTATTCAATGTGACTGGACCACACATAGCATTAACAGATGGAAATAATGAGCTGTTGCACAGAGTCACTGTAAAGGGGTTTGAGCTCCCTTAAGGAGAGGGGGAGGCTTTACTAGGCAATGCATGGGTCTCATCAGTGTCTTCAGTGAGTGCCCGGCTTATCATGTGCCGGCTACCGTGGAGGCCAGGAGGTGAAGTCGGTACGGTACCTCTCCTGAAGGAATTTACAGCTTAATAGAGATGACCGTGTATCATAATCCAGTGACGTTATACATCAGCTGTGGTTAAGGTTTACTAAGTTATAACCTTGAAGTACTATACAAATATAAAGCAGTTAATGTTGCTAATACTAATATTCTCCCCATGATCTTCCTGCTGCCATGTCTATCCAATGAGTCTTCTGAAGCCTAAGTCCATATGCTCCCTCCTTTGTCATCATTCATCCACTCCTAGGCCAACGAATTCACATATTCCCAGAAGACATCTCCACCGGCAGAAGCTCCATAATATCTCTTTGTTAGCAAGTTTATTATCAGGAAAAATAGCTCACATTTATTGAGCACATTAGCATGTGCCCGGTCCTGTGGTAGCACTTTCCAGGTGTTGTCAGTTTAATCATTACATCACCCATTTGAAGGAGTTAACTTTATTATGCCTACATTTTGCCAATAAGGAAACCATAACTTTAGAAGATTTGAGTCTTACTCAAGGTCACATATTAGGAAGTGTCAGCACTAGGAGTTAAACCCTGGTCCGTCTGGCTCAAAGGCCCGTTTTCCTAACCAGTGTGCCACATTGGAAGCCTTCTCCATCCCTGCATGTCCCAAATGGGTTCAGTTGTCCCATAATTCTTTTGAGCAGGGGAAAACAATGGTGAGTAGAAATGAAAGTCAGGAATCCTAAAAAATAAAAAAAAATTAGTCTGACTAATTCAGTAAGTTATAGTTCTATCTCTAATAATTAAAATTCCTTAGAAGATAAGCGCTTTAATGATTTAAAACTCTGTCAACAGAAACAAGGATGCTCGTTTTGAGCTGGAGACCTGGGGGCTGCATTTTGGATGCCAGGTGTCTCTGACCGGGCGGGTTTTGCCTTCGGAAAAAATACTAATGCAAGACCACGTAGTAAGTGCTATGATTTTATTTTCATTTAAAAGTATTTGCTTGAGTATGTGTAAGTTTGATCATATGCCAGAGTGACTAGTGGGCTTGTAATAATCATTTAGTTTCTCTAGGGCCATGTCCATGCCTTCCCTTTGTCCTAAACCTTGACGTCCCCTCTGTTTTCAATCTGAGTGTACTTCTGAGGCTTAGCACCCACCGGACACGATTTAGGTCAGTGTGGTGTGGTTTCACACTTAAAAACACATTAGAAAATGGTATTTCAAGCTATGGCAATTAAAATGTTCCCACCTATTATTAATTGTTGCAGTGCTTTTGTGTCACTACATAAAAGAAAAAGAAAAAAAAAATCTATAGTACCCGAAAACTTTTTTGGAGCTGGCGAAGGTTAATTCCAATAGACTATGTTTCTTGATGTCAGGTTTCTTCCCCCCCCCACCCCCCAAGTGAAATGCTGCTTGGTTGCTATCAATGTGAAGAAACGCAGGGAGTCCGTCCCCAGCCGTAGCGTTTAGGGAAAGAGGCACTCTGAAACCCAAGGAAACACATCTCAGTTGAAAAAATGAACCCATTTTATGCAAAAATGGTAAATTATCTTTGCACTTTCCCCTCTGTTTTTGCCCATTTTAAAAGCTAATTACAGGTGCACCTGGGTGGCTCAGTGGGTTAAACGTCTGACTTCGGCTCAGGTCATGATCCCGTGGCTCGTGGGTTCAAGCCCTGCATCCGGTTCTCTGCTGAGCCTGGAGCCTGCTTCAGATTCTGTGCCTCCCTCTCTGCCCCTCCCCTGCTCATGCTCTGTCTCTTTCTCACTCAAAAAAAAAAAAAAAAAAAAAAGAACAAAAAGCAAAAAAAACCAAACATTAAAAAATTTTTTTAAAAACTTAAAAAAAGAAAGATTTTGGCTAGAAGTCAGTAAAAAGAAGCTCAGTTTCAGTTCCACACATGAAACAGGATTTAAATATTTAATGATCCGTCTCATCATCTCTGTAAGTAAAATCATATTTCTCGGAGCTTTTTTGTTGCATTTTTTTTTTTTTTTTAGTGTGGAAACAGGTCTCCATAGGAGAAGGGCATTAAAATAGGAGAACCTGCCCGCTAGTGGTGGTGGTGACTGGGCTAGAGTTGACTGTGTCATGGGCTTCCAGACCAATTCTGCTTTTCTGAAATTGGGTTCTAGGAACTGAGTAGAAGAGAGGCTCCCAGGCCTCAGAGTGAGCCTTGGACATCTGTCCTCGGTCTCTGTTAGCCCATAGCAGGTAGGGGTGTAGGTGAGAGTGCTGTGGCTCTCCTCATACTGGTGGCAATGGAAAGAATGAACCATGACTCCAGATGAAACCACTGATGGAGAGCTAACCTTTCCCCTTCATTCTTTAAGGTCGCCTCCTGGACCTGGCTGAGTCTCTTCCTGGCCACCTAATGCCACCTAATGGCGAGGCATTATGAGGGTGCCTGTGGTTGGATTTCAGACTGCTTGGTGGAAGGTGCCCTGATTGCAACATCAAGAAGACTGATCTAAGTCTGTCACTAACACCAGCTGGCTCCATAATCTCTCTCAGCCATAGCTTTGAAATCTGTAAAATAAGGGGATTTTAATGCTTCTTAAACATTCATATGCTGATGAATGAGCCCAGATTCTGGTGCAGTGGGTCCAGAATGGGACCCAGGACTCTGCATTTCTTTCTTTCCTTTTTTTTTTATATTATACCATTCTTTAAAAAAAATTTTTTTTAACATTTATTTATTATTGAGAGAGAGAGAGACAGAGCGTGAGCATGGGAGGGGCAGAGAGAGGGGGAGACACAGAATCCGAAGCAGGCTCCAGGCTCTGAGCTGTCAGCACAGAGCCTGACATGGGGCTTGAACCCATGAACTGTGAGATCATGACCTGAGCCTAAGTCAGATGCTTAACTGACGGAGCCACCCAGGTCTCCCAAGAGCTCTGCATTTCTAACAAGCTCTCAGGAAATAGCCATGTTGTTACAAGGCAATACTGAATAGCAAGGGATTTGATTCAGGGTGGTCCTTTTAAATTCTAACTGGCTCTTCCTAGCTCACTATACCAAAGACATTTCCATTCATTTCCGGTCTATGGATATAAGCAGAAGGCTAGTGACCAGTCCAAAGTCTCCCCTCTTCAGTGCCGGGAGCTGAGTTTTCCAGTCACCTGGGGGACCATCCAAGAGTGAGAAAGGAGCCTGTGCCCTGGCCTCATCTTTGCTCCTAGACATAGCTACTTCTAGCATAAAATACACTCTTAGCTACCCTGTAGCGTGTGTGAGTTGTAGTGTAGTGACCTGGAGTAGCATTTGACAGCGTTTCTATTTGAGGTAGCATTATGCCTAAAGAGACTGAATCAGACAGCCTGTTTGCTTAGGGATTCCCATTAAAGGGCACCCATCCTAGAGCTGGAAGGGAGCCCAGAGATCCTTGAACCACACACCTTTGCACACAGCGGAAGTCCGTGAGGTAAAGGGCCTTACCTTCTGATCTGCAGCCGGGGAGTGGCCGACCCGGTGGGGGGTATGGGGGGATGATCAGATGCCTCCACTTCCAGGAAGTCTGTGTAATCTGTCCAGATGTGCAGTCTGTGAATAGCAAGTGGTACTAAGTAGCTCTCCTAGGACAAACTTGGAACAACCACCTCCATGCTGTCTTTATTCAATCGCTTTCCGAATAAATGAGTTCAACCCTTTCATGATCATTATTTTTCTCAGTGTCAACCTGCGTCTGCAGCTGATTGGTCCAAGGATATGCGAAATTGCAAGATTTTAAGTGCACAGTCTTTGAATAAATGGTTGATTCTATGTAGCAACAGAGCTGAATATGTGACTGAGAACTTTCTGCACTGCTTGAGAAGAGTTGGAAGTTGCATGGGATTTAATGTGGACTACCCCAAAATGTGAGAATACACAGAAAATCATGCCAACTTTTTTTGGTATATTAATTGGGTTTGGTTAGAAGATCAGAAATAATGGCTCATGTAGCTACAAAAGCTTTATCTCAGTAAAGTTTCCTAACACAAATTACCAAAAAAATAGTTCTAAGTAGATTTTGTAGTGATTAAGTTTTTATAGTTAAAATATATTTTATATTGGTCTTTGTAAAACTGTTTTCATAGTTCTTAGGCGATAGTCTCATTATCTCCAAATCTCTTCAGTACTGGTTGGGGCATAAATCCATTAACTTTTTCTCCTTAATTCTTTCATATCAGTTATTTATAAACCTTAACAGCAAACAGGGTATTGAAAAATGAAAGTTGCATTTCCTGACTTATGTGATAGACTTTACGCTTTAAAATTTAATGTAAAAATAGATCTAAAATAACCTTTTCTGATTCTGTTAACCGTAGTATAAGATTATTTAGATAGTGTTCTGATAAAACCAAGGGCAGTTAGCCTTTGAACATTTATTGAGTATCTGCTATTAGATACTATGCCAGTTGCTGGGGATGACAAAGATAAATAAATTGCTTCCAGTTTAGTAAGGGATCCCCATATACACAATCACACTCAAAATTGGATACTCTTTGCTTTAGAAAAGCAATGAAA
Source organism: Panthera tigris (assembly GCF_018350195.1). Taxonomy (NCBI): domain Eukaryota; kingdom Metazoa; phylum Chordata; class Mammalia; order Carnivora; family Felidae; genus Panthera; species Panthera tigris. The sequence continues at coordinate 38,758,850 of NC_056669.1, read as the reverse complement.
TTGCTCCTGCCTCATTTTATTGAGCTTGATATGCTTCATAAGGAGGAATGCATACTTCATTTTGTTGTTACAGTGGAGGTGCAGTGTCCTAATTGGCAAGGTGGGAAGTTATTCTTTAAACACATGGTTACTAATTAATTACATCAGCTGTACAAGCATTGTTGAAAGCCATGCTCATTTTACAACCAAGTCTCACTTTCCACTGTAGTTTAGAATTCTCATCTTATCACATCTGTTAACAAATCACCTGGTTTGAGTTTCACCTGCTCTAATTTCTCTTAACCCATGAGCTAATGAAGCAGGAAAAGATTAATGAAAGAAGCCACAGTCACAGACCCGGGGATGACATCACAGTCTTCTTTCTTACATGAATTCCACGAACAAGCCCTTGCCACGTTCTGTTCTTAGCCTGTTTTATCTGAAAGCCCGTATTTTATTCCATCCTTTTTCTTTCCCATGAAGTATCCATTTACCTGTTAGATTTTTTATATGCATGGTTTCTCCCATCTGAAACATTTGCCTGATGAGTTTAGAAAGAATGGACAGTAGGGTAGTCGCAGAGTCTGCATGCAAGAGATCGAACTGGAAAAGTCAGAAACATTTAGTTGTTTTTAGAGAGCTGCAGGCCATTCCTGTAGCTCAGTTAGAATCAGTGATCAGGAAACAGCCGTCCCGCCACCTGCTGGGCAAGTCTGAAAAGGCCACTGGGCATTAGGACACTCCAATTGTTTATACATATCAGAAGCGGATTCTACATAAAGAAACCAAAGCTGTGAAGTCGTCTGTGTGGGAATTATTTCTGTAGCGTCTGGCCCCTAAGGTAAACACAGAACAGTTAAGTACTTGCTGACTAATTGGTTGAGGCAGGCTAAATATTCCAGGCTCCAAGCAAGCTGTCACTGAAAGAAAAATCTTTCAATCTGAATCATTTTGATTAGCTGAATATCTTGGTCTCATTAATCTGATGATTTTTGAGACTTTTATTTTAAAGTTCTCATGGGGATTTGGTATTAGAGAAATTTTTTTTTTTTAAGTTTGTTTATTTATTTAGAGGGGGGTGGCAGAGAGAGAGGGAGAGAGAATCCCAAGCAGGTTCCACACTGTCAGCGTGTAGCCCAACTCGGGGCTTGAACTCATGAACCTTGAGATCATGACCTGAGCCTAAACCAAGAGTCAGACACTTAACTGACTGAGCTACCCACCCACCCCAGTGTTAGAGAAATCTTAATCCCAATTCAACTCAAACCAGCTTCAGATGCTTGGTATTGAGACTTGTGATGTCAAAAGCTCACTTTCAACCTCATTTTGGAAAAACAGAATTATTAATTGTAGGGGTTACATATAATTGAGGAAATTGCATTTTCCACCAAACTATTTTTAGGCTAATAAAAATGATTATCACATATTTCTGGTGTATCTTGTAGTGGGGATTATAAAATTCTGTTTGGAGTAGTTTTGACTCTGCATGTTATGTGCTTCTAAAAAGGGAATTACATATTGTCAAAATGAATCTTTTCATGTAGCATAAAAGCACAAGAAAATCCAGCTGCATTCTTTAGCGCTGTACAGAAACATGTTGATCCTGATGTTCAGTTGGTAAGTATAGGATAATTTTGGTTTTGATGTATAATTTTTATTTTTTCCTTATATCTAACAGTCTTCTTTCCTTGAAAGAATGAATGTGAGCATATTCTCCCATGGTATGTTTGCAAATTGCTGTGCATTTCCCCAAGAACCCAAGAAAGGATTAATCTTAGCATTTTAATCAATATTTTATTTCCTTTTCATATTTCTAATATTAATTTTTAAATACTTGTTTTTACCCCTGTCTCAGTCTCTTGGATGTCTACATATTTTTAACTTGTTGGGGGCCATCTTTTATTTAAGATTTAAGATAAAGTGACTCCCATCTTACCCCATAAATGCTGGGTACCCAGTGCTCTCTCCAGTTTTTTGGCAGACTCTTGGAGGGCTTAGGTTTTTCCATGTCACCCACGGCTGCTTCCTCTGAATTCTTGCCCCCTTTCCTGAGTGCCGTCTCCCCCTGCACTGCATCTGTTTCCACAGCTCTCTCATTTCCCAAAGTGTCCTGTGTGTGTGTGCCCCTGTGCAGCTGACTTTGCAGAGGGTTTGCGTCCGAGGCAAGGTTACGGCACACCCCAGCGTCCCAGACGAGTTACAGCTGACATCCTTGCTCTTAAGGCTCTCTCAACCATGTCTCTTCTCCCAGGCCTCAGCCTCCCACCGCACAGCAGTGTCTCTTACTTACCTCGCTCACACTTCTGGGCCCCAGCATGCCGGTCCCCATCTCCTGCAGAGCAACGTAGCCGTCTCTGTTCCTCTTTTAGTCAGACACAAAAAAGGCCCATAAGGATGTTATATTAAACAAAGGGAATTCTAACCCTAAGAGCGTCTTTTTTTTTCTTAAAAATAAAATAAAACTTAACAGAAAGATTGCAAGAAGAGTGCAAAGAACTCCCAGATACCCTTCATCCAGATTCCCCAGTTGTTGACATTTTATTATATTTGCTTCATTGTTTCGTTCCTTCCTTCCTTCCTGCCTGCCATCCTCTATCTATCTACCTACCTACCTATCTACTTACCTACCTACCTACCTATCTACCTACCATCTTTTTTCCTGAACCATTTGAGAGTAGGTTACAGACTTGATGCCCCATTGCCCTTCTGTGCGTATTCTCTACAAACAAGGTCACTCTCCTACAGAACCATAGGACAACCATCCAAATCAAGAAACAGTAAGACCAGCTAATCCACAGACTCCCATTCACATTTCTCCATTAGTCCCCAAAATGTCTTCTCCAGTGAAAGGATCTAATGCATTGCATTTAGTTGTCCTGTCTCTTTAAGACTCTCCTTCAGTCTGGAACAGTTCCCTGGTTTTCGATGACTTTCCAATTTTGAAGGGTATAGATGAATTACTTTGTATAATATCCCTCAATTTGGGTTTGTCTGATGTTTGCTTATAATTAAATTCTGATTATGTACTTTTGGCGGGATTATCACAGCAATGATTCTGTGTTCTTAATGCATCCTACCAGGAGGTACTCCATTAGTTAAGGTATCTGCCAGGTTTCTCCACTGTACATTTACTCCTTTCTTTGTTAAGCAGGTGTTTTTGGTCTGGTGTTTTGCAGGGAGACACTTTGAGACTATGTAAATCTCCTGTTTCTGATCAAACTTTTACCTCTAGTTTTAGAATCCATTGATAATTCTTGTCTTTTGTTATTATTACTATTTTATTTATGTATGTGTTTATTAACTTAATTAGTATGCAGCTTTGTATGCCTTCTACATTTAGTGGGTAGCCTTATGTTACAAGGAAAACCTTTCTCTTCTCCCCATTTCTTTGTTCATTTATTTTTATCAGTTATGGATTCATGGTTTCCTGTTTTATTTACCAGCTGATAGTCGATTACCAATATTATTTATTTTGATGCCCAAATTGTTCGCGATTTTGTTGATTGGAGACTCATTCAGGTTGGCTTCCGTGACTTTTTGACATGTCCCCATTGTTTGGGGGACACTTCCTTACCATCTGGCACAATAAGGTATTTCAGGTTAATTTTGAAATTTTGCTGCCTGGCTCTGGAATTAGGTATTTCTCCAATGAGCCATGATTACTTTTGGTAGAGAACAGTATTTAGAAATCAAAATCTGGGGGGTGCCTGGGTGGCTCAGTTGGCTAAGTATCTGACTATAGCTTAGGTCATGATCTCTCAGTTTGTGAGTTAGAGCCCTGCTTTGACCTCTGTGCTAACATCATGGAGGCTGGAGCCTGCTTCAAGTTCTGTGTGTCCCTCTCTCTGCTCCTCCCCCACTCACGCTCTCTCTCTCTCTCAAAAATAAGCATTTAAAAAAAATCAAAATCTGGGCAGCTGGGTGTGCTTATTTGGTAATGGGGTGTCACTGCCCCCAGACTTTCTCAATGGGCAAAGCTAGGAATATTGTGTACGCGTGTGTCTACATACGTATACTCAAACACTGCTGATCCTTGAACAATGTGGGGGTTAGGAGTGCAGACTCCCTGCATAATCCAAAATCCCCATGTGACTTTTGACTCCCACAAAACTTAACTCCTAATAACCTATTGTTGACTGGAAGCCTTATAACATAGTCAATTAACACATATTTTTGTATTTTATGTACTATATACTGTACTCTCACACAAAAGTAAGCTAGAGAAAACACAATGTTATTAAGAAAATCATAAGGAAGAGGAAATACATTTACAGTACTGTATTATGTTTATTGAAAAATCTGCCTATAAGTGGACTTGCATGGTTTAAACCTGTGTTGCTCAAGGTTTAGCTGTATATGCCTACACCCTTACATCTATGTTACTACCATGTCTGTCTGTGTATATATTGAAAACGTGTTCACACTTCCAGTTCCAGTCCCAACACCACAGGAAAACATTCTCCATTGCCATATTTGTACCTCCCTTCTCTGATAAGGGGAGTGTGGCCCCTGTTACCCTCCACTTATCACTTCACATCCTTGTCCCCTTGTAAGCAACCAGTCTCACTTGTCTCCCACCTTCTTTCGGCCCCCATCCCTGTTCAACCACTGCCTTGGTCTGATGCCTACCTTGCTTGGCTCCAAATTTGTAGGATGGAAAGCAGGAAGACCCCCTAAGATACATTTCCCTATTTTACGTACTTAAGTGTAAGTAATTTTGGCCCTTCACATTATGATTTTGAACAGATCTATAGGTCAAAAATCTATTTGTTCTCTGCTGGTCATGACAGTGCCTGTTTTTTTGTATAATTTGGTAGGTGTTGAAGGTAGAGAATAAAGGGTGGAAAGGTGATGGAAACAGGCCAGGAGAAGCCCTTCCGAGGGAAACACCTGCTAAGAAACAGAGGTGCTGGCAGAGATGGGTGAAATTTAAAAATACCTGAGGACCTGAAGCTTCCTTCTCCTTATCCCCCCCCCACCCCCCCACCCCGCCATAGCCTTATTCTCAGGTCACAGTAAACAAAACAATTATGGTTGGTTTCTTTTATTTTGGTTGTCTAGTACCTGCTGGGAAGGAGACCACTCTGTAAGCTAATCCTGCACTTGGCCTATCTGTGGGCAAGGATGGGAGAGGGATGGTGGGATGAGGGTTGGAGAGCCACAGGAAAAGCCAACAGGGGGTGGGAGGGAGCTGGAGTAACACCTAGGTTAGGAGGGAATTTGAGGAGCCTAACAATCAAATCAGAAGAGCTAGGAGGAAGGGAAAGCCAGCGGGTAGGGGGTTGGGGGGCTTTGGAGCGGGACTGCAGAGCCGATGGCTGATAAAAAGGCATTTCAAATGGGATTGTCAGTGGTTAAAGGCCATTTAACACAACTGTAGGCATTTTAATATTTGTTTCTTGGGAACTTGGAGGCAAGATGTTTAGAGAACCCATGTGTTCATTTTTTTTAAATTCTTATTTGTTTATTCATTTAGAGAGAGTTGGGGAGGGGCAGAGAGAGAGAAACAGAGACAGAGAATCCCAAATAAGCTCCATGCTGATCATTTTTTTTAAAGCTACTTAAAAGCTACTTTATTTTAAAGCTACTTCTAAACATAAGTAAATTGACTTTTTTCTCTTCTTTTTTTTTCCTTTTAGGTAATGTGTATTCTACCTTCTAATCAGAAGAACTACTATGATACCATTAAAAACTATTTGAACTCCTTCTGCCCAGTGCCCAGCCAGTGTGTGCTCACTCGGACCTTGAATAAACAGGGGATGATGATGAGTGTCGCCACCAAGATTGCCATGCAAATGGCCTGTAAACTCGGAGGCGAACTGTGGGCTGTGGAGATCCCTGTGAGCAGTCTGTCAGTCTTTTAGTAATCAGTCCATTTATTAATTTAAAAATGAAATCAGAGTACGAGACATTTTCACATGATTCCAGAGGTATTTGTTTTGTGTGGTGGGTTTGTTATTTGTCCGCTCTGGGTTGTGGCATGACACAAGACACCGTCCAGAAGGTGAGGTGAGGCTCCTGTTCCCCAGGAGCTTTGAGTAAGCTGATAACAGAATGTTTCATGAAAGAGAATCTAGGTTGGCACAGCCTTGTGGGGTGGCTTGATCTGGAGCTTCCCGCTGCCACGTAAAATCTGTGCCCTCTGGCCTCTACTTTTACCTACTCTTTGCAGCGCACTAGCTCTCAGAGTAGCCCTGCACCCTGGAGGGGGGCCTCCCCACAGCTTGGGGAACCGGCAGAGCTATGATTTTGAACTGTGGTGGGAACTAAGAAAATGCATGTCCACTGGGGGAGGAAGTGAGGGGGTGAGAAATGAGGGGATGTCGTCCATTCCCTTCCATTTCCATAACCAGGATGTGTGCGCTGAGCCCCAGCTGCCTCCCTGGAGGCTCATGGCCAGTGGCAACTAGGATCCCTTAGACATCTGAACAATAGGGAGTGGACTTCCTCTTCAGATCCCACCAGCCCAGAAGCCAGGGATAAATGACTGATCACTTTCCCAGAATCTCTTGAGCCACACTAAGGGCACTTGTCCACCTCCACAAAGGATGGTAGCTATTTTGCACTCCAGTGAGTCTCTTAAGCAAATTAGGTACCGTATTCATCCCTCCATCTTTTTTTTTTTTTAAGTAGATTTCTTTATTTTGAGAGAGAGACAGAGCTAGAGGGGGAGGGACAGAGAGAGAGGGAGACAGAGAATCCCAGGCAGGCTCTGTACTGTCAGCACAGAGCCCAACAGGAGGCTCAGACCTATGAACTATGAGATCATGACCTGAGCTGAAACCAGGAGTTGGATACTCAATCAACTGAGCCATCAAGCCCCCCACCCCACCCCATCCCTCCATCTTCAAGTCTCTTTGGTTTCTGTTTTAATGATCTGCTTCATCTGGACCTTGATCTCCCTGGCATATAGCTTAACTTAATTTAATAACCAGGGACAGTTTTTTTCAAAACTTCATGTGAAGTCATCATTTGGGGAAATAATGTCCCATTTTATTAAATCATGAAAAATTTACTTTTACAGTTAAAGTCCCTGATGGTGGTCGGTATCGATGCCTGTAAAGACGAAGTCAGCAAGGGAATGGTGGTGGTTGGATTTGTGGCCAGCATTAACCCCGGAATCACCAGGTACTTTTACAATTACCCCAACATATTCCATAATTATAGTTTGCGGTTTAACTAAAAACCATGCAGCAGGAAACAGTTTGTATTCTTCCCTCATTTGAAAAATATGAACATTTTAGTCATAAATTATACTTACATATAAAGTGTGATTGATAATATTAAGATAATGTGTAGCCTTATGAAAAAACTATGTTTATACACACATTAGGACAAGCTAATACTCGTATGCCAGGCAGCTTCCTCAAACGATGGATGATAGAAATTTTCATGTACTTATTTTCTGTACATGTGCACTGTATTAGGTACTGTACTAGGAACTTATATCCAGCAGCAAGCTTTGGAATCTGATTGCTTGCTTCTGTGTCCTGATCTGCCACTTATTCTGTGTATGACATCTGGCTATTTAATGTTGCCGTGACTTAGCTGTGGTCTCATGTAAAATGGGCATGAAGATGATGCCTATTTCTTTTTTTTTAATTTTTTAAAATTTACATCCAAATTATTTAGAATACAGCACAACAATGATTTTTCAGGAGTAGATTCCTTAGTGCCCCTTTCCCATTTATCCCATACCCCCTTCCCACAACCCCTCCAGTAACCCTCTGTTTGTTCTCCATATTTATGAGTCTCTTCTCTTTTGTTCCCTTCCCTGTTTTTATTATTTTTGTTTCTCTTCCCTTATGTCCATCTGTTTTGTCTCTTAAAGTCCCATATGAGTGAAGTTATATGATTTTTGTCTTTCTCTGACTGACTAATTTCACTTAGCATAATACCCTCCAGTTCCATCCACATAGTTGCAAATGGCAAGATTGCATTCTTTCTGATTGCCGAGTAATACTCCACTGTATATACATACCACATCTTCTTTGTCCATTCGTCCATCGATGGACATTTGGGCCCTTTTCATACTTTGGCTGTTGTTGATAGTGCTGCTATAAACATGGGGGTGCGTGTGGCCCTTGGAAACAGCACACCTGTATCCCGTGGATAAATGCCTAGTAGTGTAATTGCTGGGTCGTAGGGTAGTTCTATTTTTAGTTTTTTGAGGAAGCTCCATACTGTTTTCCAGAGTGGCTGCACCAGCTTGCGTTCCCAGATGATGCCTATTTCATAGGGTATTTATGGAAGTTACATAAGATAAAATGCTTAAAACATAGCCTCCCATAGCAGATGCTCAATACATGCTTGTTGTTATTAACACTTGAAGGCAGTTGATGTAGTTGTTCACACAGCTGCTGAAAACATAAGCAGGTTTGGGGATAATGCATTAAATACTGACTCATAGTATCTATTTAATTGTAGTTCCTAGAATTGTTTCATTATATGTAACTAAGCAATGTGTTTTGAGGCTATAGGAACTGTTTGCACCATATTTTATTCCTGGACTTAGGTTATTTGATTTACTCCATTAAGCCTGTGGTCAGGTATATATTTGGGCTGGTGAGAAATAGGATAAGTAGCAGTGTGCCTGTGACTTCATTCCAGGTTGTGTGAGATCCCTGTTCCATGTGTCACTTAATGTGACACATTAATGTGTTAATCAAGCAGGAAAAGGACTTCCAGTTTGTTAGCCACATTCCTAATTGTGTCATTATTGGCATATATAATAATGTTGATGCACACTTACACAAAGTCATCTTCATTTTGCAAGTACTTTTGTTTACTTAATGTCTTTAACAATAGAACTTCTTCTGAAATTTAAATAAGTTAATCATGTTCAGATTTCCAGTCCAAAAGCCTCTCCTATGGAAGTGGAACTTTATGCTTGAGAAATCTTTGAATATTTTTTTGTTTATTTGTTGTTGTTTTTTGTTTTTTTACTATGTGATTCCATTTATTTATTTAATTTTAATCAATTAATTTAAATTTTAGTTAAAATACAGTGTGGCATTTGTGTCAGTGATTCAAGACTTACATATACCGCCCAGTGCTCATCCCAACAAGTGCCCTTCTTAATCACCCACTTAGCCCATCCCCCTCCCATCTCCCCTCCAGCAACCCTCAGTTTATTCTCTGTATTTGTCCCTTATGGTTTGCCTTCCTCTCTGTTTCTTATTTTATTTCTTCTTCCCTTCCCCTATGCTGTTTTGTTTCTTAAATTCCACGTATGAGTGAAATTATATGATACCTGTCTTTCTCTGACTGACTTATTTTGCTTAGCATAATACACCCTAGTTTTGAATATTTTGAAAGTAAATTTGGTAAACTAATAAATTCCTTTATAATAATAACATAGTGTTTCTATTTATGATTGCTTATCTTGTGCTAAGTACTTTATATATATTATCTAATTTAATTTTTATAACAACCTTGTGAGGTAGTAACTACCTTACCATCTTGTGTGTTTCCTTGGTACAGATGAGGAAACTGAGACTTAGGTTGACGTAGCAAAGTCACATGGCTGATGAGTATGCCAACCAAGATTTGAACCCAAGCGTGTCTGATGTCAGCACTATGCTTTAGTTTCTCTTATCGATAAATTTCTTTTGAGGAGGGGAGGTTTTTAATATAGTTATGATTGTATAACATATATAGGCTCATGAACATTAAATTTGCTCATAATGTCTAGTTCTTTTTATTTTGATTGAGGTGTAATGACATACAACATTGTATGTTCATTTGTTGTGTTTCTCAGATTCCACATAAGAGTGAAATCATATGATATCTGTCTTTCTCTGACTTATTTTGTGTAGCATAATACACTCTAGTTCCATCCACATTGTTGCAAATGGCAAGATGTCATTCTTTTTCATCACTGAATAGTATTCCATTGTATATATATGCTACATCTTCTTTATCCATTCATCAGTTGATGGGCATTTGGGCTCTTTCCATACTTTGGCTATTGTGGATAGCACTGCTATAAACATTGGGGTGCTTGTGCCCCTTTGAATCAACATTTTTGCATCCTTTGAACAAATACCTAGTAGTGCAATTGTTGGGTCGTAGGGTAATTCTATTTTTAATTTTTTGTGGAACCTCCACACTGTTTTCCAGAGTGGCTGCACTGGTTTGCATTCCCACCAAAAGTGGAAAAGTGTTTCCCTTTCTCTGCATCCTTGCCAACATCTGTGTTTCCTGAGTTGTTAATGTTAGCCATTCTGACAGGTGTGAGGTGACATCTCAGTGTGGTTTTGATTTGTATTTCCCTGCTGATGAGTGATGTTGAGCATCCCTTCATGTGTCTAATAGCCATCTGAAGCATCACATTTTCTTCACCCATTCTTCCGCTGATGGACACTTAGGTTGTTTTCTGTTTCTTCATCTAATTCTAATGCGTTTATGGTAGGCATTTTGAAGTTGGCCATTATTTTCTTTTCTTTTCTTGCTTTAGGTGGTTCTCTCGGTGTATCCTTCAGAGAACGGCGACCGATGTTGCAGATTGCTTAAAAGTTTTCATGACCGGTACTAAAAGTATAGCAGTGGCGGTGGGCCCCAAGCGCTATTCCTTCAGGCCCCAGAGTCCGCGTGCCTATAGCAGACCAGATGGTGGAAGCAGACTCCCCAAAGCCTGCCTGAGTCAACCATCACCCAGATGGAGATTCCCAAAGCTGTATCCTGATCCACGCTAACAGATGCTGTAGAATTTGCATTTGTCATCTGTGTATGATAAACAGAAAGCCTCTAAGAGGCAGGGGAGTTTGTAGCTGCTGGTGGCTCTGGCAAGCAGTGTGAAGGCCAAAGGAATCTACCTGGAGAGACAGGGATTATGACAGAGTGCTGTGAGGTCTAGAAATAGGAAAGAAGCCTGTGGGGTGGGGATAGGAATGCTGGCAGATGAGGGCTGGCATCACAGGAGAAGATGGGGAAGAAGGCAGACAAGGAGGGGAGCCTATTCACAGTGGGGGTACAGTGGGAACAGATATCTGGGGCTCCCGTCCCCTGCCCAGCCCTGGCCAGGATCTGGCTTTGCCACTCCCTATAGTACTTCTTGTGTGATTCACTCCGTCTCCTGATCCGCATTTTCCCATCTATAAGTTTGGGAAAGGGGTGTAAGTATTTTTTCCCAAAAAATTGAATTTGCTGATATGTGTTGGTTATGGCCTTACAGATATGATCATCTTCTATTGAACGCAAATGGATTTCCTGGACAATGAACCCTTCTAAAACAGTTGCACAGTATATACATGAAAATAATTATTATATTACTTTGCCCTCACTTCAAAACTTGGTTCTTTTTTTAAGTAGTTGTGAAAAGTTTCTGTTGAGTAGGAATTACTGTCTGGTCTCTGCTCTTTAGGCAATTTCTAGTTGGAGTGGGTAGAAATGTTTTCAGAGTTCATATTGTTAGTGCAACTTAGAATCAAATTGGGTGAGTCCATGGTAAGAGATGCTTCCAGAAGATCAGCCACGTCCTCTCCTTATGTTTTCATAATTATGCTTATTGGAGATGAAAATGACATGAAATTATCCAGTCTGTATCCATTGATAGCATGTGAAGAGTTGAAGAAACTAAATTAGTATTAATTTGGTTTTGGGAATTAATCTTTTGCACGACTTAATTTATTGCTTAAATATTAAAATTTTACTAAAGGGATATGTTAAGTTTAAGAGTATGTTTTGCCACAGAAACCAGTATGATTCCTCAAATAGCAGATGCCAGATGTTAGCCCTAAAGTTATCCATTTTTATATTACTACAGTCATGACTCAAATTAGGTATTACCCTATATTACAGTGGTCGGAAATAATGAACTTAAAACATTGAACTACATGGGAATTTTGTTCTTTGTTGGCATTGGACAAGTCATTCTTTTCTTCCTGACAACAAATTCTGCAGGAGCACTCAACAAATGGTACAAGCACAACCATGGCTTGCCGGCACGGATAATTGTGTACCGGAATGGGGTAGGGGACGGTCAGCTAAAAACACTGATTGAATACGAAGTTCCACAGCTGCTGAGCAGTGTGACAGAAGCGAGTGCAAACACCAGGTATTGAGTTACGTTTTTTTCCCCACACTTGCAACCAGGGCACATTTTATCATAGCTATTCAGATTACTGCACGCCAGCACCTTGTTTTCATGCGGGCGAGCTTTGCTCTTGTCTGCATCATGTGAGTACAGCTGGACGGACGGGTTTCCCCTAGACTGGAGGGTGGTTGAGATGGTCCTCTGTGAATAGGGTGGCATGAGCCTGGGTGGGGGCCCCCGGAAGAAGGCAAGTGTCCCCCAGAGCAGCTGACACTGAGACTCAGCACGAGGGTGAAGACACTTCATACATATTGCTATGCCGCGGGATTAAACAAGCGGTGGTTTCCAATTCGAGGCCCAAATCCACACCAGGGGCTAAAGTCCCTGCCGTGCAGGCCCTGGTGTGCAGGTGGAGGTCGATGGAGGTGCTGAAAGGAGTGTGAGGGCAGTGCAGGCTGCGCTGCAGATGGAAGTCAGACCGCCCTCATCTCCCTTGCCACGTTTCTTGATTCAGTGTTGCAGTACACTTTCCTCGGTGAGTACGTCAGGTGGCGGGTGCAAGAAGAATGTTAGAAGTGGCAATTCGGGGAGGATGATAATCTTAAATGGGCTTCCTAAAATATTCGGAAGGCATCCTATTCCAAGCAGGGCACAGCATTCATCCGTCAGGTGTGACTGTCATCACCACCATTAACCGAAGTTGCAGCCACAGGCCACAGGGGGACTGAGCCTTGACCTCACCAGTGACTGTCAGAGTGGAGGGAGAGCACGGTGGCTTGGGGGGCAGTGTCATCTTCCCCTGAGTCCAAACCCTAACAGCCAGCCCTATCTCCCTCCCACTGACCTCAGGTGACTGCGCAGAATCACAAGTATGCAATTTTGGGCTAGCAGGAGTGAATTTAGCAGCTGACGGTGCTAAGGAGTTTTGTTGCAGTATAACATCAGCTTTTGAAAGTTTCAATACTGAAAACCAATAATATATTTTTAAGATAATTAAACTGCTTGAAAGTGAAATTTCACTTCAATCTTTGCCTCCCAAAAGTTCCTTTGGGAATTATGGCCAGTAAATGGATTTGACCCTGGCTTTACTAAATCCTGACTTTAATATTTGATCATTCAACATTTGGCCCAAATGTACATTTGGTCTGTCCATCCATCCCCCCAGGTGTGTGTCTTGCAGGGTTCAGAAGTGATGATCTGAGGAATGAGAGAACTTGCGGGTCTCTTTGCTGTTCAGAAATTGAGAGGAAGAGTGAAAGTGAAATAGGGACACTATTGCTAATGGAAAAAGAAATCTTGTCTCTGTGGAATATTCTGGAAAGCCCTCCTTTAGAAATGTGACTTGAAGTTCGTTGCCCTATTAACTGTTCCTCCCTGTCCCCTTCAAATGATACAAACCGGCCAAGTGACTGGACACACCAAACTTTTGGAACAAGGACGGACAGTTTCTAATTTTAAAAACTATATGGGGGGGGGGGCACCTGGGTGTCTCAGTCGGTTAAGAGTCTGACTCTTGATTTCAGCCCAGGTCATAATCTCACGGTTTGTGGGTTCTCTCTCTCTCTCCCTCTCCCCCCGCCCCCCCAAATAAATAAACTTTTAAAAAATAAAAAAAACTGTATGCACCTCTGAGGGAGGGGATAATTTTTATTTTCTTCATTTTTGCAGTGTTCTTCTAATGAATGAATTTATTTATTTATTCCATTTAGAAATTACCAAATAAAGGTCATTAGGTAAGCTGTAAGCTTGGTTTTAGTTCTCTGCATCTTTCCTTTTGCCTTTCTGGTTCCAAGCTCCAAACTGTCCGTGATTGTGGTCAGGAAGAAGTGCACGCTGCGATTCTGCATGGAAATGAACCGATCCCTGCAGAACCCGCCACTTGGCACCGTGGTGGACTCAGAAGCGACACGTCCTGACTGGCAAGTGCCGTTAGCAAATCTGTTCTTAATGAAACGTTTTCCTTGTGTTCTTCAAGTGAGGCCTTATTCTGTTTGCCTTCTTTCTCGTGTTCATTCCGTTTTCCCCCTCAGGTATGACTTCTACCTAATCAGTCAGGCTGCCTGTCGGGGAACTGTTAATCCCACCTACTATAATGTCATCTATGATGACAATGGCTTGAAGCCCGACCACATGCAGAGACTTACGTTCAAACTGTGTCACCTGTACTACAACTGGCCGGTGAGTGACAGCTGTGTACTTGTGTGGGTACTGACTCTCAGGGTTCCCACCCAGGAACTGTCACCCAATTCACGTTTGTATCCCTGTGTCCTGACTTCACAAAGGAGGAAAGAGTGAATGAATGAATGAATGAATGAATGAATCCTTGAGAGAAACACGGTCTGTCATAGAAATCAAGTAGCAATAACTGTTAACATCGTTATCATCATTATTATTTGTAACATTAGTATTTACAATTTCTGGAGGACTTCATTCTATGCATTATCTTTTTTATAATTCAAAAAATTTTTAACATTTATTTTTGAGAGAGAAAGAGAGAAAGAGAGTGTAAGCAGGGGGAGGGGCAGAAAGAGGGAGACACACAATCTGAAGCAGGCTCTGGGCTCTGAGCTGTCAGAACAGAGCCCAATGTGGGGCTCGAACTCTTGAACCATGAGATCATAACTTGAGCCGAAGTCGGACGCTCAACTGACTGAGCCACCTAGCGGCCCCATAGTCTATGCATTGTCTTATGCAAGCCTGGGAGGAAATCAGGGTATTGTTATTTCCAAGTTACAGTTGAGGAAGTTAAAACCAACTCAGACGCTGTCTCGTGGGAAGGTAACGGGCTCGTCTGTCCTGTGTTCCTGTGCGCGAAGCCAGGAGCTACTCTCGAAGTCCAAGGCCAAGATTTGCTCTGAGCCCCTTGGAGCATCAAGTCATGGGAAACTTAGATTAGCGCTAGGTGTGATGGCACCCAGTGCTCAGCTTCATGAAGGCAGACTGGGCCTCCATCCCCTCTTGCCCAGCGAGCTTGTGTTCCCCATGGATGAGGTTACCCTTGGTTGAGTTTAGTCACTGTGTACTCACAAATGCATTCTATCATATGTAACTAGTAGGGGATAAAACTCAGGAAAATGTATTACTTTGGAGAACAAGTTATCCTCTTAACTGCTACCAGTATGTTTTCTCCTCAGGGCTTAATCAGTATCCCAGCGCCTTGTCAGTATGCGCACAAGCTGACCTTTCTGGTGGCACAGAGCATTCATAAAGAACCCAGTTTGGAACTAGCCAACTCTCTCTTCTACCTGTGATGACGTGAACTGTGGGCACCCGAGATGAGCAATCTGAGAAGTCATTGGTGTATTTTGTGCAAATCTGCCTTAAGTGTGAGGCTGTGCCTCAGGAAAGGAGATTGAGCTTAGTTTCAACTTCCTGAAAAAGCACCCAACACAGCTTCATCTGAAACGGTTCAAAAGAAATGTATATTGTTTTAAAGAGTTTTATGCTTCGTGGAAATTCTCATTATGGTACATGGAATTAAAATGTACCATCATCTGTAAGTAATTCTACGAAGCTAAACATCCTCTGAGAAAAGAAATGTTTGCATGATGTTTTGATGATAGGGAAATGGGGTCTGATTCCCACCCTAAGTTTTGCACAAGTTTCCTTAAAGTTATAGAATGTTTTATAGAGTGATTTAAACGGTTATTTGAAAATAAAGGAAATTCAGAGCATCGCATATATGTTTATTGTTATTTGAATTTCAATTGAAATTACATGCAAACCTCGTCATTTCCAGAAAAGGCTCTTACACGCTAAACTACATTGCCGTCACTCTTTGAATGATTATTTCTTTTTTTTTTATTTTATTTTTTATTTTTTAAAATTCACATACAAATTAGCATATAGTGAAACAGTGATTTCAGGAGTAGATTCCTTAGTGCCCCTTACCCATTTAGCCCATACCCCCTCCCACAACCCCTCCAGTAACCCTCAGTTTGTTCTCCATATTTGTGAGTCTCTTCTGTTTTGTCCCCCTCCCTGTTTTTATATTATTTTTGTTTCCCTTCCCTTATGTTCATCTGTTTTGTCTCTTAAAGTCCTCATATGAGTGAAGTCGTATGATATTTGTCTTTCTCTGATTGACTGATTTCACTTAGCATAATACCCTCCAGTTCCATCCACGTAGTTGCAAATGGCAAGATTTCATTCTTTTTGATTGCTGAGTAATACTCCATTGTATATATATATACCACTTCTTCTTTATCCATTCATCCATCAATGGACATTTGGGCTCTTTCCATACTTTGGCTACTGTTGATAGTGCTGCTATAAACATGGGGGTGCATGTGGTCCTTGGAAACAGCACACCTGTATCCCTTGGATAAATGCCTAGTTTATTGCTGGGTCATAGGATAGTTCTATTTTGAGTTTTTTGAGGAAGCTCCATACTGTTTTCCAGAGTGGCTGCACCAGCTTTCATTCCCATGAATGATTATTTCTAAATCTTAACATGCCCCTTGCTCTCTTGATGGTACTTTGTTTCACTTAAAAACAGCTACTCCCATTGATGACCTTGCTTCGTACCTTACTGAGAAAGCAGAGTCCACAAGAAGAGAGCTTGCACAGGCTCCCAGTCCATCTGCCCGCCTGAGGGCGGTGTGCGTAGATGCCTAGATGCGTGGACGCTGCCCCTGGCCTTGTTACCGGAAACGAACCATGTCTGTGCTCCCGTGTGTACCAGATCCCCTCGTGCTGACCTAGGAGGAGAGCTGCTCTCCCAATTCTTCCCTCTGTCCTCTGAAGCACCAGTCTGCCCTCACCCCAGTCATTCCCAGCATCCCTACTAACATGCTGTGATTTCTCCCATCTTAAAAACGAAAATATTTCCTCCCCCAGCGGCCACCCCATCTCTTTGCTCCTCTTTATAGAAAAACCTCTCCGAAGAGTAATATATGCTTGTATCAAATTCCTTCCTCCAATGAGAATTCCACATCAAAATTGCTTTTGTCCAGGTCACCAATGACCTCCCTTTACTGAATTGGATTGTCAGCTCCTGGCGGTGCGTACTGACCTATCACAGCGTTTACCCGGCCAGTCATTTCCTCCTCCAGAGATGCTGAGGTGGCCTCGAGGGCAACACACTCTCCTGGTTTCCCTTCTGCATCAGATGCCTCATTCTTGGTCTCCTTTGCTGGCTGCTGCTCATCTTCTCATCCCTTCCAGGTGAGACTGCCCCAGGAATGAGAACAGGACTACATGCAGAAAACATGTTTAAGGGGAAAAATGACCTGAGGGGGAGTGCAGAGTGCTGCAGGTTCTGTCAGACGTGTGAGATCCCAGATGGCACTGAAAACATTTTTTCCTATTTGACAGTGTTTCCCAGGCCTGGTAAAAATGCACCTGACACGGGTCAATTTCAGTAATAGTAATCATCATCATCTGTGGGGCTTGAGGGTGGAGGAGGTTAATACAGTCCAGGCACAGTGCACTTTACAGGCGCACTCAGTCTCCACAACACTTGTAGGAATTGGGCACTATAATGACCATTTTACAGGTGATAAAACTGAGGGTGAAAGATGCCATGTGGCTCACTGAAGTGTGTAAGATTAATAATTGTAGAGCTAGAATTCGTCCTCAGGAATGTTTGACTCCAAAAGCTGTGAGATGAACCATAGGGCTGCCTTAGGTACAGTTACTATAAGATTTAAAAAATTTCTCCCTTGAGCGCTTAGATGAGGAAGTGTCGCACGCGATTTAAAATCGGCTTTGTATGTGGCGTCTTTGGAGGCAAGGCACTGTACTAATCCAGTGTGGTTTTTGTGTAGAAGTTGGTTTGTTCCTTCCAAGGACGGGGATGCTGTAAAGCGCCACCAAGAGAGAAGCCGGCTTGTATAAATCAACATGCAGGATTGGGATCAGGCAATACAGAGACCCTTAGAGCTCTTCACTCTTTTACCAGTTGAGTACCTATTAAGGCAGTGGCTCCTTACCACTTTAGCCCACCAGGGGGCACACAAGAACTGTCATGTGGGCCGAGACTGGCCCCCGACCCCCCCCCCCTCCCCCCAACCTCCTGCCTTTGCCCAGGGGATGCAAGAGATCGAGGAAGAACTGTCAAGTAAGCTCCCAGAGGGCAACATGGGATTAGGGAAATCTTTTTGCACTCTGGTTCCAACACTTTTAGCTGTGGAATGCAATAATCTCCCCTCTCTGAGACTCCGTTATCCAATCCGTGAAAAGAGAAGGGGTTGTTATAGATCAATGGTGCTCAACCTTGGAAACAATAGAACATTCCACATTTAAAATATTTTTAAAAAAAGAAGTGCAAATGTCTGGGCCCACCTCCAGAAACAGTGATTTAATCACTCTGAAATGAGGCCTGATTATCTGAATATCTTAAATTTCTGGAGGTGATTCCGACGGTTAGCCAGAATTGAAGATTACTGGTCTGGAGCAGTATTAGGCTGGAATCCCAGAACCACCACTTATTAGCTGTATGACCCGGATCAAGTTACTTAACCTCTCTGAGCCTCAGTGTATCTACTTTAAAGACACCTAACAATGTCCGCATCATAGGGTTGTTATTACAAGAATTAGAAATATCAAATCTAAAGTATCTGGCTTTAGGGGCACTTGTGTGACTCAGTCGGTTAAGGATCTAACTTTGGCTCAGGTCATGATCTCACAGTTTGTGAGTTTGAGCCCTGCGTTGGGCTCTGTGCTCTCAGTTCAATTTTTTTTTTTTAATGTTGTATTTATTTTTGAGAGAGAGAGAGAGAGAGAGAGAGAGAGAGAGGAAGAGAGTGTGCATGCTGGGGAGGAGCACAGAGAGAGGGAGACACAGAATCCGAAGCAGGCTCCAGGCTCTGAGCTGTCAGCACAGAGCCCGACATGGGGCTCGAACTCATGAACCGTGAGATCATGACCTGAGCCGAAGTTAGATGCTTAACTGACTGAGCCACCCAGGTGCCCCTCTCAGTTCAGAGCCTGGAGCTTGCTTCAGATTCTGTGTCTCCCTCTCTTTCTGCTCCTCCCCCACTCACACTCTGTCTCTCAAAAAATGAGTAAATGTTAAAAAATTTTTTTAAAAAGTATCTGGCTTTAATGAAAAATGGCATATTATTATGCTTCACGAGAGGAAAAGAATCATAGAAATACCATGTGATCCAGTAATTCCACTACTGGATATTTCCTCAGGGAAAACAAAAACATGGACTCAAAATATATGCACCCCTGTTTGTTGCAGCATTGTCTACAATAACCATGGCATGAGAACAACCTAAGTGTCCATCAGTAGATGAATGGATAAAGAAAATGTGGTATATATACATAATGGAATATTATACAGTCATAAAAAAGATGAGATCATGCCATTTGAGGCAACAAGGATTGATCTAGAGGGTATTCCACTAAATGAAATAAGTCAGACTGAGAAAGACAAATACTATATGACTGCACTCATAAATAGAATTTAAAAATGAATAAAAAGCAGAATGAGAACTACAAATACAGAGAACAAACTGGTGATTTCTGGGGGGGGTGCAGTATGTGGCCAAAATGGGTGAAGTGAAGAGGGAGACACAGGCCTCCAGTTATGGAAAGAGTATAAGAAATGCAGTCAGTGATATTGTAATAGCGATAATCTATCAGCGCCTACTGGAAAGATGAGGTGAGGGCTTATGTCAAAGGGGGAGAAGCCAAGCACAACTGAAGAATTTATGGCTCTAATCAAGTTCCTTCCAATTTATTGAGAAAGTTTTCCGTGAAAATAATAGAGGTACATTATGGAATATTTGGACAGTACAAAAAAGTATAATGGGGTAGGAAAAACACCCCATCAGGACAACTACTACCCACGTATATATGCTGTCAACACTTTGATACATACTTTTCGTTTAATCCTTTATACCGTATGTGTAGTTTCCTATGCTTGATTTTTCACATAAGATATGGCTTGGGTATTTTCATATTTTATTAAAATATTTTTGTAAGCCTAAGCCTTTTTTAAATTTCATTCCAGTGTAGTTAGTGTTATATTAGTTTCAGATATACAACGTAGTGATTCGACAATTCTATACATCACTCAGTGCTCATCACCATAAGTGTCCTCTTAATCCCCTTCACCTGTTTCACCCATCCCCCCCCCCCCCCACTTACCTCCCCTCTGGCAATCACGTATTTGTTCTCTATAGTTAAGACTCTTTTTGATTTCTCTGGTCTCTTTTTTTTTTTTTTTCCTTTGTCACTATTTTATTTCTTAAATTCCACATGTGAATGAAATTACATGGTATCTGTCTTTCCTTGACTGGCTTATTTCACTTAGCATTATACTCAGCTCCATCTGTGTTGTTGCAAATGGCAAGATTTCATTCATCTTTTATGGCTGAATAATATTCTATTATATATATAATATATAATATCAATACGCATCAATATATCACATCTTCACATCTTCTTTATCCATTCACCTACTTATGGAAACTTGGGTTGCTTCCACAGGTTGGCTCTCATAAGTAATGCTACAAGGAACATGGGGGTGTATGTATCCCTTGGAATTACTGTTTTCATAATCTTTGGATAAATACCTAGTAGTGCGGTTACTGGACCATAGGGAGTTCTATTTGTAATATTTTGAGGACCCTTCATACTGTCTCCATAGTGGCTGCACCACTTTGCATTCCCACCAACACTGCACAGTGTTCCCTTTTCTCTACATCCTTGCCAACTCTTGTTGTTGCTTGAATTTTTGATTTTAGCCATTTTGACAGGTGTGGATGATATCTCATGTGGTTTTGATTTGCATTTCCCTGATGATGAGTGATGTTGAGCATCTTTTCATGTGCCTGTTGGCCACCTGTATGTATTCTTTGCAGAAATGTCTGTCCATGGCTTCTCCCCATTTTTTAATAGGATTATTTGTGTTATTTGGTGTTGAGTTTTGTACGTTCTTTATATATTTTGGATACTGAGCCTTTATCAGATATGTCATTTGTAAATATCTCCTCCCATTCAGTAGGTTGCCTTTTAGTTTTGTTGTTGCTTCCTTTGCTATGCAGGAGCTTTCTGTTTTGATATAGGCTCAATAGTTTATTTTTGCTTTTGTTGCAGTAAAGATATCTAGAAATGTTGCTATGGCCCATGTGAGAGAAATTACTACCTATGTTCTCTTCTGGGATTTTTAGGCCCTTAATCCATTTTGATTTCTTTTTTGTGTATGGTCTAAGGAAGTGGTCCAGTTTCATTCTTTTGCATGTAGCTGTCCAGTTTTGCCAACACCATTTGTTGAAGAAGCTTTTTTACACATTGCATCTTCTTGCCTCCTTTAGCAAAGATTAATTGATTGCATAATTGTGGGTTTGTTTCTGGACTTTCTATTTTGTTCCATTCACCATGTGTCTGTTTTTGTGCCAGTGCCGTACTATTTTGATCACTACAGGGTAAGCATAAATCTCAAAGACTGAGTAGTAATATTTTCTTGTACAGATGTAACAGTTACTTTTCCCCCTCTTTATTGTACCTCTAGATTGTTTCCAATTTCTCTTTCCCTCAGAAGATGGCATAAAGTTTTTTCTCCCCAGCATTTGGGATTGATGCCTTGGGTTAGATTCCTAAAAGTGAAATTAGTATATCAAAAAGGTAGCATACTTAAAAAAATATAGAGAATATTTGTACGTTGCTTAGTATATATTGCACAATGTTTTCAAAACTATTGTATTTTATGCTCTCATAGCAAGCTTTGTATATTCTTATTAAAAGCAAAATATTTTAATATGGTAGATGTCAGAGAATTTGTTTTCTTACTATTTATTTAATTATTAGTAAAGGAAGACAATTTGAATGTTTATTAGCCATTTATATTTTTATGTTTTTCTTATCAATTTCTAGGAGTCCTTCATATGTTAAAGGTAGTGATACTTTGCCATACTTTTGTAGCTATGCCTTCAATTTACTGTCTGATTTTAAATTTTGCTTATGCTGCATCTTTAGCTGTAGACACTTAAAGTCTATATATTCAAATTATCACTATTGTTTTTTAAGATTACAAAAGTAGATCTGGGATTTTTGAAACCTAGAAAATCTATCCTCATCTAGAGATTTGCAAAATATTTTTTCCTTTAATTTCCATTCATTTAACTCTATAAATCCATCTAGATTTTATTTTATTTAAAAACTTTTTTTAATGTTTATTTTTGAGAGACAGAGAGAGACAGAGCATTAGCGGAGGAGGGATAGAGAGAGAGAGGGAGACACAGTCCGAAGCAGGCTCCAGGCTCTGAGCTGTCAGCACAGAGCCTGACGCAGGGCTCAGACTCACAAGCCGTGAGATCATGACCTGAGCCGAAGTCAGACACTTAACCAACTGAGCCACCCAGGCGCCCCTAGGTTTTATTTTAATGTAAAGTAAGAACTAAACAAATTTTTTCCAAATAATTCTGGAAAATAATTGATGGATTTAAGAAATAATGAAGTGGGAATCCTATAAATGAAAACAGAATCACTGAAATAGGGACGCCTGGGTGGTTCAGTCAGTTAAGCATCCGACTTGGGCTCAGGTCATATCTCACAGTTCGTGGGATCAAGCCCCACGTTAGGGTCTGTGCTGACAGTTCAGAGCATGGAGCCCCCTTTGGATTGTGTGTCTCCCTCTCTCTGCCCCTCCCCGCTCACGCTTTGTCTTTCTCTTTCTCAAAAATAAACATTTTTGAAAAATTAAAAAAAAATTATCACTGAAATTAAAATCTCAATAGATTTGTTAAGACTAAAAACAGGTGAACACAGAATTAACAAATTGGAAAACAGCCTTTGGGAAATCACTTAGAATGCAGAATGAAGAGACAGACACAGAGTGTAACAAGAGATATCCCACCACACGTTTCGTGGAAGTTCTGGACTCGGGCAATACAGAGAATGAGGTAGAAGGCAGAATCAACTTTGAAAGAGCAAATGCCTAAGAGTGTTCCGAATTGAAACATACATTCTTACAGTGGAATGAAAAACCACAAGTAGGATAAATAAGAGATTTCACACCTAACACATGGAACATCAGCAGTGAAGGGAAAATCCTAGAGGATTCGAGAAGGAAATGCAGACTTGCAGACAACCTGCAAAGAAGCAAGTGCACTCTGTAGACTTCACATTGTAAGAACAGGTGAGAAAGAAGGGAATATCTTTCAGTTCGCGAGAGAAAAGAAAAATGAAGTTAGAACTGTGTGCACAGATCAATGGTTTTTGGAGAAGGAGTGATAAATGAAACAAATGTACAGACAGCGAGTGTTTACTGCCCACAGCCCCTTGTTGGAAGAACCACTGAAGAATGTGCTTCATGAAGGAAGACAGAAAACAAACCCACTGAACAAAGCAAGAAGGAGAAAAGAAAACAGTAAAATATGTTGGAAATCTAAATTAGTATTGGGCGTTTTAGAAAAGCAGACCACACCAAACACGTTCCTTGTTCCTGTTAACAGAAGGTCAGAAGTCAACACGGGCAGCAGTAAGCCTGCGAAATGCGAGCCTTTAGAAGGAAGCTATAGTGCACACGAGTCCTTATCACGTTAGGGAGGAGGCTGCACGTAGCAACTTTACAGTCCGTTAGAACATAAGCTTAAAATGTATGCGGGCTTCTTCTAAAAGAATAAAGACTTCATTACCCTGAATCAGTAGAAGGGAAGAAAAGAGGATAGATGATACTATCGATTCAGTAAACATCAGGAAAAGAGAAGAGGAAGGAGTAAAGAAAAAATGAACAGGATGAATTGACACATCAGATAAGAACGGTGCATATAGGGTGGCTCAGTTGGCTGAACACCCGACTTCAGCTCAGAAGCCGTGAGTTCAAGCTCCACTTCGGGCTCTGCTGTCAGTGCAGAGCCCACTTCAGATCCTCTGTCTCCCTCTCTCTCTGCTCCTCCCCTGCTTGCACTCTCTCTCTCTCTCACACAAAAATAAATAAACATTAAAAAAACAATGGTGCATTTGGGATGAGCACTGGGTGTTGTATGGAAACCAATTTGACAATAAATTTCATATATTAAAAAAATAAATAAATAAACAATGGTGCATATACACTAAAAACATAATTCATCTTAACATAATTTATGTAAGAATGTAGTTTCATTTATTATTGGAGATGGTGAAATAAAATAATATTAGCGATAAAAAATGTATGGTAGAGATTTCAAAATATCATGTGAGTATTATAATACTCTTAAGCCAATCATTATGGAATTTTAAGAGAAAGGTATAATTTTCTAGGAATATGTAAATTAACATACAATTTACCCAAAATAAAATAGAGAAATTTACTATACTCTAGTGGTTAAGAGTATAGATTCTGCAGCCAGACTGCCTGGGTTTGATTTTGGTTCTGCCATTACTGTGTGAGCTTGAGCAAACTACCTAACCCCTCTTTGCCTCAGTTTCTTCATAAGTAAAATGGGAATAATAATTGTATCTATGTCATAAGACTGTTGATTAAATAAGAATTAGTTGTCGAAAGGCAAGGATGAGAACAGGGGGCTCGCACTGTGTGTTACCTGCTGCTAATATGGGAATAGCAAAATAATGAGATTGAATCAGCAGTAAAAAATATCTTCCCTAAAAAGAAAACAGAGCCAGAAAGATTTCTAGCTGAGTATTATTATGATCACTAAGGAACAGATAATTCCTATCTTATACACACTGTTCCAGAGAATAGACAAAGAAAAAAAGGCATTCAATTTATTTTATGAGACAATCTGAGTCCAAAATGTGTCAAAGACAGTATAATCCAGAAAACTACATGCCAAACTCACTTATAGATATGGATGTAAAAACTCCAAGTAAAAGACTAACAAATCCAGTTTAGGACCAGAGAAGAATATGTTTTAAAAATAAGACCAAGCCTGTTTACCCCAGGAATGCACAGAAGTTTTAACTGAAGACAATCTATCAGTGTCATTCACCAAGTAGCAGATTGAAAGAGGCAACCCACGTGCTTCCTGCAATAGATGCATTCCAAGCATTCAGGAAAATTTACAACCCATCCGTGACTTACACAGACAGTTCTTAACAAAGTTTAAGTACAAGGGAAGCTGAACACACTGGACTTTAAAAGAAAAAAGGCATCTAACAAAAATCTCTATCATATCAAAATACATTTTGTCCAAGATCCTAAAATAAGTATTTAGTCAGTAAGTATGAAAGTCAAGAACAAGACAAAGATATCCACTACCCACTGGTGATACAGTTATCAGCACTGCAGTAGAACTTGTAGCCAATAAGGCAATGGAGAAACATGGATCTAAAAGGAAGCGACAGGCGCTCCTGGGTGGCTCACTCCATTAAAAATCTAACTTCAGCTCAGGTCACGATCTCACGGTTGGTGGGTTTAAACCCTGCGTCGGGCTCTGTGCTGACAGCTCGGAGCCTGGAGCCTGGAGCCTGTTTCAGATTCTGTGTCTCCCTCTCTCTCTACCCCTCCCGCACTCATGCTCTGTTTCTCTCTGTCTCAAAAATAAGTAAACATTGGGGTGCCTGGGTGGCTGAGTCGATTAAGTGCCTGACTTTGGCTCAGATCATGATCCCGCGGTTCATAAGTTCAAGCCCCGCATCGGGCTCTGTGCTGACAGCTCAGAGCCTGGAGCCTGCTTCAGATTTTGTGTCTCCCTCTCTCTCTGCCCCTACCCTGCTCACACTCTGTCTCTCTCTCTCTCTCTTTCAAAAATAATTAAACTTAAAAAAAATTTAAATAAATAAATAAACATAAAAATTAAATAAATAAAAGGAAGAGACAAATTATCATTATTTGTTTGTGGTATGATGGTCTATTTAGAAAATCTAAGAAATCCTACAGAACTAATAAAATTATTCAACAAGATGGATCATATAAAGCTGCCTTCAAAAACAAATGGAATTCCTACAAGCTAATATTTGCACAAAGAAATTTAAAAAATCTAATCTAGCAATAAAAGTAACTTGATGCCTAAGAATAAATAAAACAAAAAAAGTAAGATTTTTTTTGCTGAGAAAATTTCAAAACCTGTCTTGAAAATGTATCTTAAAAAAGAAACTGTCTCATGAATAGAAAGGTTCAGTATGGTAACAATGGGGATCTTCCCCCAAGTATATCTAACACTAGTGCAATTCCAATGAAAACTCTAACACGGTTTTCTACAAAACTTTGCAAAGTTGTTTTGAAATTCACGTGGTAGAAGAAAGTGCAAAAAAATCCAAAGAATTCTGAAAAAGAATAACAAGAAGGGAATGCTTATTTTACGGGGCTTGGGAGTTTATTATGAATAAGTACTAAATAAGTACCACAGTGTGGCTTTGGCTGATCCATAGATAAGAGTTGAGCAGATTAGAAGTTCCAAAATAGGTCACTGCATATATGGACACTGACATTTAATGGAGCTGGCATTACAGTTCAGAGAGGGAAGGATAAACTACTCGATAAAAGGTCCTGGGCAGCTAGGCTTCCTGCAGAAAGAAAATTAGATCTCTATCTTACGCAGAAAAAAGAAAAGGAATTTCATGCAGGTTAAAGACCTACACATTAAAAACATAGAAAAAATTATAGCAACTAGAAGAAAATAGAGAATATTTTTAGGATATTAGGGTAGGAAAAAACTTCTTAAGCAGTAGGATACAAAAAGCATAAATTATACAGGGATAGAATGAAAATTTTGATTATGTCAAAATGTCAGATTCTGAATGACAAGATCATCATAATACTAAAAGACAAACAGCAGACTAGAATAATGCATTTGTAACATATACAACAGGAAGGGATTATTACCCAAAATATGTTTTTAAAAATGCTATCGAGTTAATTAAAAAAAAAAAAAAAAAGAAAAAAGAAAAAGAGATCGAAAGTCAAATAGGCAAAAAAGTGAACAAGCAATTCATAGTAAAGGGAAACAAATGTTAATGAATATTTGAGCTGATGTTCAAGTTCACCAATAATCAGGGAAGTTAAAAACAAAATACCAGTGTGGTTTAATTTCGTTTTCATATGTTTGGAAAAAAAATTTGAAGTCTGCTAACTGTTTCTGGGAATGTGGGGAAATGTTGCTGCTGGAATGTGAACTGGTACAATCATAATGGAAGGTTCATACCCTACAAACTAGAAGTTCTACCTCCAGATGGGCACTGTAGAGAGTCTCATGTGTGTATGTACAGGAGGGGAATAGATACGATATATGATATTCCTACTCTAGAAAACTAAATTAAAAGAAAGGGGTTAAGTAGATTTACATGGATGGTTCTCAAAAACGATGGTGAGTGAAAAATGAATGAGGTATACATGATGCCATTCCTGTTATAGGTTTTTTTTTTTTTTTTTTTAATTTTTAGATGGAGAGAGAGAGAGAGAGAGGGAGAGAGAGAGAGTTTTAAGAAGGCTCCACTTTCGGCATAGAGCCGGACTCAAGGCTTGATCTCACAACGCTGGGGTCATGACCTGAGCCGAAACCAAGAGTCAGACACTCAACCAACTGAGCCACCCAGGTGCCCCTAAAGTTTTAAAATACACGTAAAATAGCATATATTTTCCTGGTTTTATGGGGTGCATATACACAATGTAAAAGGGGAAAGTGCAGATAGAAGGTTACATGCTGAATTTAAGACGGTTTCATCTATAAGGCAAGGAGTGTTTTTCAGATTGTAGATACGGATGCTCAAGAACAAGGATCTAACTTCAATCCTATTCATTTTTTCAAAAAAGGATCAAATATCACAAAAATGGTAACAGCTGGCAATTCTGGGTTGAGGCTACGTGCATGTTCAAACTCCAGTCTAATAATGAGAAAACATCAAATAAATCTCAGTGAAAGGACATCCTGTGAAACGTCTGGCCAGTATTCCTCAAAACTGTCAGGGTCGTAAAAAATAAGGAAAGTCTTGTTTAAGAAACTGTTGTAACCAAGAGGGGCCTAAGGAGACATGATCAGTAAATGCAATGGGGTGGGTTCCTGGATCTGGTCCCAGAGCAAAAAAGACATAACTAAGGAAATCTAGATAAAGTATGGATTTTGTTAACAATAATGGATCAATACTGGTACATTAATTGTGACAAATGGGAAGCTGGGTGTGGGGTCTATGGGAACTCTTTGTACCAACTGTTATTTAAATCTAAAATTACTCTAAAATGAAAAAGCTTATTTAATAAACACTATAGGTTACAGAATCCTCCCAATTTTGTGTGAGTATGTGAGTGTGTGTGTGTGTGTGTGTGTGTGTGTGTGTAAAAACAGAAAGACAAGCAAAATATTTAGCAGAACTATCAGATAGTGATTAGGTCTGGATGGTGGGACTGTGGGTGGCCTTCACTTTCTCCTTCATTGTTTTATTTTTCTTTATTTTCTCATTTTTCTAGTTAGTTTTGATATCAAAAAAATATCTATACATTTTCAAATTCCTGCCATCTATTATATTGCAGTCCTGATAAATTGATACATGCCGGACATCAGGGACATTATCAAGACCTGATGTTGTTTGTTCCTATCTGAACTTGGGAATTATTGGGCCCATCCTCCTAACACCTGTTTCCTAGATTTGCCTGAGGTGCTGGCTGAAAGTGCGAACTCTAAGCTCTCTGCTAGGAATTTCTGGGAAAGAAGCTTGAGAATTTCTTTTTTTTTCTTCTTAAAAAATGTTTATATATTTTTGAGAGAGAGACAGAGTATGAGTGGGGAAGTGGCAGAGAGAGAGGGGAACACAGAATCCGGAGCAGGCTCCAGGCTCTGAGCTGTCAGCACAGAGCCCGACGCGGGGCTCGAACCCACAAACCGTGAGATCATGACCTGAGCCGAAGTCGGGCGCTTAACCAACTGAGCCACCCAGGCCCCCCCGAGAATTTTTTTTTAACAAGCCTCCAGGTGATTTTTTTGTGGTGGCTGTTCAGATGAGTTTAGGAAACAGACTCAGCTAGTTCTCAAACTGTAAGACTCCGCTCAGCTCGGCTTGGCTCCGCTGACAAGCTTTCTCTACCCATGAGAGGCATTTACGACCTCCCCTCTCTGGGGCCTCACTGTACCGCACACGGAGATCCATCCTTGCCCTCCCTGCAATGTACCGCAGTTAGCTGATTACACATTTGTGGCTCCGGCTGCTTTGCTGTTTTTTGATTTCGGTGAGAGCTTATGGTAGGCTGTCAATACGTGTTGGACGCATCCATGGAAGGATAGGTCGATGAATGGCTGCTTTTAAATTGGGCAAGTCTGAGAACTTCACCAGCATCCGCCTTAGGCCCTGGCATCCCTAGTTGCTTTGCGAGGGGTGGGATCTGTCTCTTCTATCACTCTGCAGAGTGAAGCATGGTAATATTTATTTTATTCTATTCCATTCTATACTGCTTTAGACTTGGGTAACAGTCAGAGACACTTGAAGGCATAAACATGTTTCTGCATATCTGGGAAATTATCCAAACCTGAGCTCCCATTTGGTGAGTAGAGCTTACGTGGGGGCAGGCGAGTCAGTGCTTAGAGCACACTATTCAATATGGCAGCCTCTGGCCACATGCGGCCTCTGAAATTTGAATGTGAAGTGATTAACACTAAATGAAATTTAAAAAATCGCTTCCGTGGTCACACATTCTCAAGTGCTCAAAGGTCACATGCGGTAGTGGCTACTGCGTTGGAAAGGGCAGGTATAAGACATTTCCGTGATCACAGGAAGTTCTGTAGGAGAGGGTTGACAGAATATTCCTCTTCATCCTTCAAAATCCAAATTAGAGGCCTTTCCTCATCCCTCCAAGCAAAGTTCTGTTTGGTGTACAGTTCCAGGCATGTCCTTGGCACTGGGAATTCAGAGATAAAGACAACGTGGGTGCTGCCTTGCAAGATCTTAAAGCAGGGCTTCTTAGCTGGGGACTTTTGCTGCCCAGGGGACATCTGGGCCCGGAGATATTCCTGGTTGTCATCACTGGTGCAAGTTGTGTGTGTATGTATGTAGGCATGTGTGTGTGTGCGTGATACTGGCAGGTAGAACATAGAGCCCAGGGATGCTGTTAAACATTCTGTAATGCACAAGACAGGCCCCTCTCCCATCAAAAATATATCCGGTACAAAAGGTCAATAGTGCTGACGTTGAGAAACCCTGGCTTAAAGCCTTGTTGTGGGGAGAGACCCCAGAGCAGACAATGCCAAGTAATGTGAAAAGGGAAGAGAGAGGGGAGGTTACGGAAATGGGGTCAGGATGATTCCAGAACTGAGTCTGGAAGGAGCTAGATGGTTAGTCGGTCCTTCTTCTACGATCCCATAACGTTTTGCGTGTTCCTCCGAACAGCACTGAACACCGCACTGTATTTTAACCGTTAGTTTGCACATACTTCTCCCTGTCGCACTGTGCATTCTTCAAGAGCAGGCCCTGTGTCTAATCCACTGACGTGTACCCGTGGTCTTGCTGAATGACTGGGCCATGGAGGAGAAACCCGAGAAAATTTGCACAGGTGAACAAATGGTAGGTGGGTACGGTCTCCCACACCTCTCCTCAGACAGAAGTGCTCACACAAATCATTGTGCTGCCTGTTAAAAGCATTATCTGAAGCAAGGTGCAGCACTCCATTGAGTAAAAATTGTCATCAGAGCTTATGTTTTCAGAAAGAACCCTGTCCTCAGGCAGTTGTGCCTGAGAGAGGAGTTGGGGGATTTAGTTCACATAGTTTAGCGGCTTAAAATGCTGCATATATCCGCCTCCCTGACAATGTCAATTCATCATGCAGTACGTTGTCAAGTCAGAACAGCCAAGGCTGAAAACAGAAATTCCATCTCATGATGCAGTCCATCTGGAGCCAGGGGACAAGGGGACAGCAACTCCGAGGAGAAGACGAGCCTTAACTTAATGTAGCCCCTTTGAATTTTATACACGTTTCTGTTAATCTCCAGTACTGTGGGGGGAAAATATCCCCAAGTGAGCAAATACAGCCTTGCCTTTGGTTGGTCTTTTCCTTTTCTTTGAGGATGATTAGGCGGATTCGGATATTTACAAAACCTCATCCCAAGCTGGTGAGAGTTAGGTTACAAATGACATTTTATGCAAAAGTCTAACATCTGGAATAAACATACAGGCTTACAAATCATAAAGGAAAAGAGAAACAATTCAATAAAATGTAGGCAAAGGATGCAGACCGGCAATTCACAGAAGGGGAAACCCAATGGCCAATAAATATTTGAAAAAGATAGTTGCCTTCATTAGTGATCCCCAAATGCCAACTAACACGATAGGATGATACAATTTCACACACATTCTGTTGGCGAAAATTAAAATCTGAAACACTGAGAGTTGGTGAGGCTAAGAAATAGCAACTCTTGTGTGTTGTTGGTAAAAATATAAATTAGTACAACCGCCCTGGAGAGTAATTTGGCAATTTCTAGTAAAGCTGAGAATGTTTAAACCCTATGAGCCAGGGCATAAAATTGCTCATTGCAACACTGATTGAATAGGGAATATTGAAAACAATGTAAATATCCATCAGCAGGAGAACAGATAGAGTGGAACACTATTCAGCAATTAAGATGAACGAAACATATTGATATGTACTAACATGCACGTATCTTCAAAACACTCCACTGAATGAAAGAAGTGAACTATATGGGGGCGCCTGCGTGGTTCAGTTGGTTAAGTGTCTGAGTTTGGCTCAGGTCACGATCTCATGGTTCGTGGGGTCAAGCCCAACATCAGCCTCTCTGCTGTCACCATGGAGCCTGCTTCAGATCCTCTGTCTCCCTTTCTCTCTCTGCCCCTACCCCTCTCACACTCTCTCTCTCAAAAGTAAATAAACATTAAGAAAGGTGAATTATATGTAGAGCATGAAAACATTTATACAAATTTTAAGATGTCAACATAATGCTATCCAGTGTTTATTTTTATATAAGTCATGGAAGTAAAACAAAACCAAAAACAGAACATGGCCACAAAGGGCATACGCCAAATTTATAACATTGGTTATCTTCGATGAGGGAGGGGAGTGGAATGGTGGGGTGAACCAAGGAGACTTTCAACTGTATCTGTAAAGTTCTATTTATTTATTTTTACATGAGAAGCAAAAATAACAAGCTGTCACCACTTCTTAACTCCAGATGAGGGGTTATGTGGGCATTCTCTGCCCTCAAGAAGCACGCTTACCTTCCTCCTCTACCTACTGTGGCCCTGGGGGCTGCCCTCTCTGCTCAGCTGCCCAGCCCTGCAGCTCCCACTGAGTTTAACCAGTTGGGAACGGGGCAGAGATGGAAGGGAGAAGTGAGAGAGACTCTGGGTATTTATTCGCCCAGTCCCCTCCCGCTCTGTGGAAATGGAGGCTCCTTTCAGGAAGTTCTATCTTGTCAAATTCTTGACGGCTCTCAACCTTGCCCCTTAGAGATGCTAAGGCTCCTGAACGTGGGGGTACGACACTATCTCTTGTGGTTTTCCTACACCTGGCTCATGCCTTTGCCATATATTTCCCGTCAGGACCCTTCTTGATGCAGGGGGTAAAGTGTTTGCTGCTTCTCTGCAATCTTTGCATTTCTAAAACACACAAAAAAGAAAAGAAGTATTAGAGACGTAAGGAATTGAGAGGGAAGAAGCCCAAGAGTATGAAAAGCTGCCCAAGAACCTGGCGTGCCTTGAAAAACTAGGCATTAGTGGAAATAAGACCCTCTCGTGCTTGTGCTTTAGGTGAATTGTTCCCCCCCCGCCCTCCCCCTCCACCGCCCGGTCCACCAGATGTGCCACACAAGAGTCCTGCCCTCCTTCAGAGACACAGCCTGGGACATTTGCCCCTACCCTGTTGTCAACTTGACACGTAACACATATTGCGATAAGCCAGCAGTTTCCTCTCCCTGTTTGGTTTTGTTCAACAAACATGACTGAGCATCTCTGTTCTGTCAACCAATGGGCCAGATGCTGCAGGTGCAGAGTTATCACAGCTGTCCCCGCTCTCCAGGGCTTTACTGCCTGCTGGCAGAACATTGCCCTGAAGGATGGCCATTTCAATATGAAGCAGAAACTTCTATTTTATTTTGTTATTTTATTTTATTTTATTTTATTTTATTTTATTTTATTTTAATTGTATTTATTTTACTTTTATCATGGTATGAACACTTAACATGAGTTCTACCCACAACAAATTTTTAAGTGCCCAATGCATAATTTTACTCCATAGGTACGATGTTGTACAGAAGCTCCCTAGAGTTTATTCACTTTGATTAATTGAGATTTTATGCCCATTGATTAGTAACTCCTCTTTTCCCCTTCCTCCCAGGCCCAGAAACCACCATTCTGTTCTCTGATTGTATAAATGGGACTATGTTAGGTCCCTCATGTAAGTAAAATCATGCTGTATCTGTCTTTCTGTGACCTATTTCAATGAAGTCCTCTAGGTTCATCCATACTATTTTATGTGACAGAATTTCCTTTTTTTTTTTTTTTAATGTTTATTTACCTTTGAGAGAGAGAGAGAGAGAGAGAGAGAGAGAGGCAAAGAGAGAGGGAGACACAGAATCTGAAGCAGGCTCCAGACTCTCAGCTTGTCAACCCAGAGCCCGACGCGGGGCTTGAACTCATGAACTGTGAGATCATGACCTGAGGCAAAGTTGGATGCTCAACCGACTGAGCCTCCCAGTTGCCCCAGAATTTCCTCTCTTAAAAAAGACTGAATAGTGTTCCATTGCATGCATATATCACATTTTACAAAATCTATTCATCTGTTGATAGACATTTAGATTGTTTCCACACCTTCGATATAAGTGAATAGGGCTGAAATGAACATAGGAGAACTAATTATCTCTTCAAGATCCTGATTTCAATTCTTTTGAATAAGTACCCATAAGTGGGATTGATGGATCATCTGGTAGTTCTATTTTTAACTTTATGAGGATCCTCCATGTTTTTCATAGCAGGAACTATTTTGTAAGGGTTCCAATTTTTTCACATACTCACCAGTGCTTATTATATTTTTGTTTTCTTTTTTTGTTTTTCTGAATTTTAATTTTTGAATTTTATTTATTTTAATTCCAGTACAGTTAACATGTGGTGTTATATTAGTTTCAGGTGTATAATATAGCGATTCAACAATTCTATTTATTACTCATTGCTCATCACCATAAATGTACTCTTAATCCCCTTCACCTGTTTCACACCACCCCCCCACCCCCCCCCCCCACCTCCTCTCTGGTAACCATCAATTTCTCTCTACAGTTAAGAGTCTGGTTCTTGGTTTGTATCTCTTTCCCCTTTGTTTGTGTTTTGTTTCTTTCTTTTTTTTATTTCTTTTTTTTTTTTTAACGTTTATTTATTTTTGAGACAGAGAGAGACAGAGCATAAACGGGGGAGGGTCAGAGAGAGGGAGACACAGAACCGGAAACAGGCTCCAGGCTCTGAGCTGTCAGCACAGAGCCTGACTCGGGGCTCGAACTCACGGACCATGAGATCATGACCTGAGCCGAAGTCGGACGCTTAACTGACTGAGCCACCCAGGCGCCCCTGTGTTTTGTTTCTTAAATGCCACACATGAGTAGAATCATATGGTATTTGTCTTTCTCTGACTGGCTTATTTCGCTTGGCATTACACACTCTGGATCCATCCATTTTGTTGCAAATGGCAAGATTTCATTTTTTTATGGCTAAATAATATTTCATTATACATATAATAAAAAGATGTGAGACATCGATATGTATATCATCTATATCTATATCATCTAGATCTATATCTATCTCACATCTTTTTTTGTCCATTCATCCATCATGGACATCTGGACTGCATCCAAACTTTGGCTATTGTAAACAATACTGCAATGAACATAAGCATGCATATGTCCCTTCAAACTAGTGTTTTCATGCTCTTTGAGTAGATACCTAGTAGTGTGATTATGGACAATATAGTAGCTCTATTTTTAATTTTTTGAAGAACCTCCATGCTGTCTTCCATAGTGGCTGCACCACTTTGCATTCCCAGCAACACTGCACAAGTGTTCCCTTTTCTCTACATCCTTGCCAACTCTTGATGCCTCTTATGTTTTTTTATTTTGGCCATTCTGACAGGTGTGAGATGATATTGCATGTGGTTTTGATTTGCACTTCCCTGGTGATGAGTGACACATCTTCTCATGTGTCGGTTGGCCCTATGTATGTCTTCTTTGCAGAAATGTCTGTCCATGTCTTCTGCCCATTTTTTAATTGGATTATTTGTGTTATTTGGTGTTGAGTTGTGTAAGTTCTTTATATATTTTGAATACTAAACCTTTATCGGATGTGTCATTTGTAAATATCTCCTCCCATTCAGTAGGTTGCCTTTTAGTTTTGTTGTTGTTTCCTTTGCTATGCAGCAGCTTTCTGTTTTGACGTAGGCCCAATAGTTTATTTTTGCTTTTGTTTCTCTTGCCTCAGGAAAGATTTCTAGAAAATGTTGCTATGGCCTATGTCGGAGAGATTATTGCCTATGCTCTGTTCTAGGATTTCTATGGTCTCAAGTCTCACATTTAGGTCTTTAATCCATTTTGAGTTTATTTTTGTGTATGGTGTAAGAAAAATGGCCCAGTTTCATTGTTTTGCACGTAGCTGTCCAGTTTTGTCAACACCATTTGTTGAAGAGACTTTTTTCCATTGCACATTCATGCTTCCGTTGTCAAAGATTAGTTGGTCATATAATCATGGGTTGTTTCTGGGCTTTCTATTTTGTTCCATTGACTTATGTGTCTATTTTTGTGCCAGACCATACTCTTTTGATTACTACAGCTTTTTAATATAATTTGAAGTAAGGAATTCGGATACCTCCAGCTTTGTTCTTCTTTTTCAAGATGGCTTTGGCTATTTGGGATCCTTTGTGGTTCCATACGAATTTTAGGATTGTTGGTTCTAGTTCTGTGAAAAATGCTGTTGGTATTTTGATAAGGATTACATTAAATCTGTAGATTGCTTTGGGTAGTATGGACATTTTAACAATATTGGTTCTTCCAATCCATGAGCATGGAATATCTTTCCATTCATTTGTGTCATCTTTATTTACTTTCATCAATATTTTATGGTTTTCAGAGTGCAAGTCTTTCACTTCCTTGATTAAGTTTATTCCTAGGTTGGTTTTGTTTTTTTTGATGCAATTGTAAATGGGATTATTTTGTTAATTTCTCTTTCTGCTGCTTCATTATTATTGTATGGAAATGCAATAGATTTCTGTACATTGATTTTGTATCCTGCAAACTTAACTGAATTCATTTATCAGTTCCAATAGGTTTTTGGTGGAATCTATGGGGTTTTCTATATAGAGTATTATGTCATCTGCAAATAGTGAAAGTTTTACTTCTTCCTTACCAGCTTGGATGCCTTTTATTCCTTTTTCTTATCTGATTGCTGTGGCTAGGACTTCCAGTACTATGTTGAATAAAAGTGGTGAGAGTGGACATCCTTGTCTTGTTCCCGACCTTAGAGAAAAAGCTCTCGGCTTTTCACCCTTGAGTATAATGTTAGCTGTTGATTTTTCATAGATGGCTTTTAGTATGTTGAGGTATGTTCCCTCTAATCCTACTTTGCTGAGGGTTTTTAATTATGAATGGATGTTGTACTTTGTCAAATGCTTTTTCTGCATCTATTGAAAAAATAATAATATGGTTTTTATCCTTTCGCTTATTGATGTGATGCATCACATTGATTGATTTGCAAATATTGAACTACCCTTGCATCCTGGGAATAAATCTTATTTGATCATGTTGAATGACTTTTTAAAATGTGCTGTCGGATTCACTTTTCTAATATTTTGTAAGGATTTTTGCATCTATGTGCATCAGAGATATTGCCCTGTAGTTCTCTCTCTCTCTCTCTCTCTTGTAGTTTCTTTATCTGATTTTGGTATCAGAGTAATGCTGGCCTCATAGAATGAATTTAGAAGTTTTCCTTCCTCTTTTATATTTTGTAATAGTTTGAGGAGAATAGGTATATTAGCTCTTCTTTAACTGGTAGCATTCACCTATGAAGCTGTCGCTTCCCGGATTTTTGTTTATTGGGAGTTTTTTGATTACTCATTCAATTCCATCGCTATTAATGAGTCTATTCAAATTTTCTATTTCTTCGTGATTTCAGTATTGGGAGGTTATACGTTTCTAGGAATTTATTGATTTTTCAAGGTTGTCTAATCTGTTGCTATATAATTGTTCATAATATTCTCTTACAATCTTTTTATTTCTGTAGTGTCAATTATTATTTCTCCTCTTTCATTTGTGGTTTTGTTTGAGTCGTCTCTCTCTCTTTTGATTAGTCTGGCTAATTTTATCAATTTTGTTGATCTTTTCAGAGAACCAGCTCCTGGTTTCATTGATCTGTTCTACTGTTTCTATATAATTTATTTCTGCTCTAATCTTTATTCTTTCCTTCCTTCTACTGGGCTGGGTTTTTGTTTGTTCTTCTTTTCTACCTACTTTAGGTGTAAAGTTAATTTGTTTATTTGACATTTTTCTTTCTTCTTGAGGTAGACCTGTATTGCTATAAACTTCCCTCTTAGACCCACTTGCTGCATCCCATAAGATTTTGAACCACTGTGTTTTCAATTTAATTTGTCTCCATGTGTTTTTTCTTTCCTCTTTGATTTCCTGGTTGACCCTTTCATTGTTTAGTAGCATGTTACTTAACTTCCATGTATTTGTGCTTTTTCCAAATTGTTTTCTTGTGGT
Source organism: Panthera tigris (assembly GCF_018350195.1). Classification (NCBI taxonomy): domain Eukaryota; kingdom Metazoa; phylum Chordata; class Mammalia; order Carnivora; family Felidae; genus Panthera; species Panthera tigris. Next base: position 38,721,275 of record NC_056669.1, on the reverse strand, counting down.
TAATTTCTAGTTTCATAGCATTATGGTCAGAAAAGATGTGTGGAATGACTTTGATCTTTTTGAATTTGCTGAGACTTGCTTTGTAGCCTAAAATGTGATCTGTTCTGGAGAACGTTCCATGTGCACTTGAAAAGAACATGTATTCTGCTGCTTTAGGATGGAATGTTAAGACCATATCTGTTAAATCCTTCTTGTCCAGTGTGTTATTAAAAGCCACTGTTCCTTGTTGATGTTCTGTTTGGATAATCTATCCATTGATGTCAGTGTTAAAGTCCCCTACTATTAATGTATTACTATCAACTGGTACCTTTATGTTTGTTATTAACTGTTTTATGTATTTGGGTGTCTCCATGTTTGCTGCATAAATATTTACAATTGTTATATCTTCTTGTTGGATTGTTCCCTTTGTGACAATACAGTGTCCTTCTTTGTTTCTTGTTATAGTCTTTGTTTTAAAGTCTACTTGGTCCCATAAAAGTATCACTACCCTGGCTTTCTTTTCACTCCCATTTGCATGATAGATGCTTCTCCATACCTTCACTTTCAATCGGTAAGTGTCATTAGATCTGAAATGAGTCTCTTGTAGGCAGCATATAGATGGGTCTTATTTATTTATTTTTTTTTACCCATTCCATTATCCTATGTTTTTTGATTGGAGCAATTCATCCATTTACATACAAAGTAATTATTGATAGATGTGTGTTTATTGCCATTTTGTTGCTTGTTTTATGGTGGCTTTTGTAGTTTTTCTCTGTTCCTTTCTTCCCTTGCTCTCTTCTCTCATGATTAGTCTACTTTCTTTAGTGATATGCTTGGATTCCTTGATTTTTCGCCTATCCATCGCTGGTTTTTGATTTGTGGTTACCATTTAGTCTGTATGTAACATCTTCTGCACAGAGCAGTCTATATTAGCTTGATGGTTGCTTAAGTATGAACCCGTTTTTTACTCCTCTCTCCCCCACGTTTTAGGTATATGGTGTCATATTTTACATCCTTTTATTTTGTGAGTTCCTTGACTGATTTTTACAGGTACCCTTAGTTTTACTGCTTTTGTGCTTCCTACTTTTCTTGCTCTTACTTGTGGTCTTTTCTTTCCACTCAGAGTCCCCTTTAACATTTCTGGTAGTGCTGGTTTAGTGGTCATGAATTCCTTTAACTTTTCTTTGGCTGAGAAACTCTATCTCTATTTCTATTCTGAATATTAACCTTGCTGGAGAGAATATTCTTGGCTGCAGGATGTTTTCCTTGCAGCGCTTTGAATATGTCATGCCACTTTCTTCTAGCTTGGAAAGTTTCTGCTAAAAAATCAACTTTATGAGGTTTCCCCTATGTGCAACTGTTTTCTTTTCTCTTGCTGCTTTACATTTTTCTCCTTATCATTATTTTTTGCTATTTTAATTATTATGTGTCTTGGGTGGACCTCCTTGGGTTGACTTTACTGGGCGGCTCTCTGCCTTCTGGATCTGAATTTCTGTTTCCTTCCCAGATTTGGGAATTTTCACCTATTATTTCTTTGAATACATTTTCTGCCTTCCTTTCTCTTTCTTCTCCTTCTAGGTTTCCCATATTGCAAGGGTTATTATACTTGATGATGTCACTGAGTTCCATAAGTCCATTCTCATTTGTATAATTTTTAAAAATTTCATTTATTGTGTTCTTCATCTCTCATTGGTTCTTTTTTAAAAAAATTTTTTTTTTAACGTTCATTTATTTTGGGACAGAGAGAGAGAGAGCATGAACGGGGGAGGGGCAGAGAGAGAGGGAGACACAGAACTGGAAGCAGGCTCCAGGCTCTGAGCCATCAGCCCAGAGCCCGACGTGGGGCTCGAACTCACGGACCGCGAGATCGTGACCTGAGCTGAAGTCGGACGCTTAACCGACTGAGCCACCCAGGCGCCCCTCATTGGTTCTTTTTTTATTTCTTTGGTAAAGGTCTTACTGATGCCCTCCATTCTTTTCTCCAGTCCAGTGAGTATCTTTACGATCACTACTTTAAATTTTCTATCAGGCATATTACCGAGTTCTGTTTCATGTAGGTCTCTTGCTGTGATTTTTGTCCTGTTCTTTCATTTGGGACATACTCTTCTGTCTCTTCATTTTGCCTAACACTCTGTGTCTTTTTCTATATGTTAGGAAAGTCAGCTATGTGTCCTGCTCTTGAAAGTAGTGGCCTCATGAAGAAGAGTCCTGTAATGTCCTGTGGCGCAATGTCCTCTGTTTACCAGAAACTGGGCTTCAGGGGTGTCTCCTATGTGTGTCGCGTGCACTCTGCTCTTGTGACTGAGTCACTTTTTCCTTCCATCCAGTCATCTGCGGTGGCTCTCTTTGCCTGTCATGGGCAGTGTTTCACCTTGTGATGTTAGTGGGCCAGACTGGGCCGCCTGGGGCTCGACTTGAGCCAGACCAGACCATTTGTGACATGCCGTAGCACCGAACTCCAGGGTGCCTTCCCTGTGTTGTCACCTGAGAAGCTCTTATTGGTGAACAGGACCTACAGTCAGACTGCAGCCCCAGCGGTGGGCTGGGGCAGCTAGTTCTGACTGGTCTGTATGGTTAACTTCCCTCTCTCTGGGGCAGGAGTCTCTTTGGAGTGGTGCTGGCCCCTGTTGGGGCTGTTTGCACTCTGCCAGGCTTGTGGTACCCTTTGGAAGGTCTCCAACCAGGAGCATATTGCAGGGGTCAGATCTGCAGTGTGTGCAGGGGGCAAGAGGCACAGTATTTGCAGTGTTTATGCACTGGTCCTCTGTGACAGGGGACATGCGGTGCCAGGACTGAGATAGGCCTGGCTAGAGGAGACGGATCTGCCAAAGCTTGAGGAGCCAGATGCTCCGTGTTAGCAACTTAGGTAGCGAGTGTCCGTGCTGCACTGGTTCCTGCAGGTGGTTGTGTGTTTATGCTGGGGGGCGGGGGAGGAAAATGGCGCCTGCCACCTCCTTTGTTCCTGGAGAAGTCCCCCAACAGTCTCTGTCCCTCTAGGATACATTCTAAGATGGGTAAATAACTTTCCTTCCCATATGCTCCTGGTGTTTTTCAAACTGCTATTTCTCTGCTGCATTTCCGCAGGCTATTTATTGTGTTGTCTCTTTAAGGGCAGGGACTCAGGTTCCTCTTGCCCTCTTAGCTCTCCCAGAACAGAGTTCGTTGATTTTTAAAATTCCAGGTTTTAAATCCCACTGGTTGCAAGAACTCACAAAATTCAGCCCCTCTGTTTTTTTTTTTTAAATAATTTATTTATTTTTTAATTTACACCCAAGTTAGCATATAGTGCAACAATGATTGCAGGAGTCGATTCCTTATTGCCCCTTACCCATTTAGCCCATCCCCCCTCCCACACCCCCTCCAGTAACCCTCTGTTTGTTCTCCATATTTAAGAGTCTCTTATGTTTTGTCCCCCTCTCTGTTTTTATATTATTTTTGCTTCCCTTCCTTTTTGTTCATCTGTTTTGTATCTTAAAGTCCTCATAAGAGTGAAGTCATATGATACTTGTCTTTCTCTGACTGACTAATTTTGCTTAGCATAATACCCTCCAGTTCCATCCACGTAGTTGCAAATGGCAAGATTTTCATTCTTTTTGATTGCTGGGTAATACTCCATTGTATATATATACCACATCTTCTTTATCCATTCATCCATCGATGGACATTTGGTTCTTTCCATACTTTGGCTATTGTTGATAGTGCTTCTGTAAACATGGGGGTGCATGTATCCCTTTGAAACAGCACACCTTTATCCCATGGATAAATGCCTAGTAGTGCAATTGCTGGGTCGTAGGGTAGTTCTATTTTTAATTTTTGAGGAACCTCCATACTGTTTTCCAGAGTGGCTGCACCAGTTTGCATTCCCACCAGCAGTGAAAAAGAGATCCTCTTTCTCCGCATCCTCGTCAACATTTGTTGTTGTCTGAGTTGTTAATGTTAGCCATTCAGACAGGTGGGAGGTGGTATCTCATTGTGGTTTTGATTTGTATTTCCCCGATGATGAGTGATACTGAGCATTTTTTCTTGTGTCAGTTGGCCATCTGGATGTCTTCTTTGGAGAAGTGTCTATTCATGTCTTTTGCCCATTTCTTCACTGGATTATTTGTTTTTTGGGTGTGTTGAGTTTGATAAGTTCTTTATAGATTTTGGATACTACCCCTTTATTTGATATGTCGTTTGCAAATAACTTCTCCCATTCCATTGGTTGCCTTTTAGTTTTGCTGATTGTTTCCTTCACTGTGCAGAAGCTTTTTATTTTGATGAGGTCCCAATAGTTCGTTTTTGAGCCCCTCTGGTTTTCAAAGCCCAATGTTATGGGGATTCATCTTCCCTATATAGGCTCCTCAGTATGATATTCTGTTTGTATCCTCATTCTGTACCTTTGGGTCCTTCCCTCCTGTGGACACCTGTGGGCAGTGCCACAGGTTTAGCTCTCAACCACATCTCCACCCTTCCTATCCTCTCCAATGTGGCCTCTTCTCTACATTTAGTTGTGGAGTCTGTTCTGCCAGGCTTTGGGTCATTTTCTGGGTTATTTACACTGATGTGAGTATTACCTAGTTGTATCTATGAGACAAAGTGAGCTTAGGGTCCTCCTACTCTGTCTTCATCCCAGTAGTCTTATCTTTGTTTTCTTGATAATGACCGTTTTGATGGGTGTGGGGTGACATTTCATTTTGAGTTTGATTTGCAGTTCCCTGATGATTGGTGATGTTGAGCATTTTTTTCATGTACTTGTTGGCCATTTGTATGTCTTCTTTAGAAAAATGTCTGTTCAAGTCTCTAGCCCATTTTTAAACTGTGTTATTAGGTGTTTTTTTTTTTTGTTTTTGTTTTTTTGTTTTTTGTTTTTTGTTTTTACTATTGAGTTGTAGGAATTGCTTATATATTTTGGAGATTAACCCATTATCAGATTACATGTAGTTGCAAGCCAGGTATACAATTTGCAGATATTTTCTCCTGTTCTATAGGTTGCCTTTTCACTCTGTTAAATGTTTCCTTTGCTGTACAGAGCTTTAGTTTGACATAGTTTGATGTTTAGTTTGGTTTACTTCATTTTGATGTTGAATTTGATGAGACAGAGTTTTGTCCCAGTCTCGGGAACCCTAGAGTAGAACTCGGTGAAGACTTCCATGCAGAAATGAAGACTAGGCTGAGATTTACCAGGAGGGTATAATTGTCATTAGTTTAAGAAGTAGTTCTTGAACACAATGTTGTATAATCCTAATACAGGTTCTCTGAGGGGTACTGATGAAGTTTCCACCTTCCAGAGCAGCACTGTCCCAAAGAACTTGTAGTGACGATGGGAAAATTTTTCTTTGGCACCATTAGCCACATGTGCTTATTGAGCACTCAAAATGTAGCTATTGTGATGAAAGAACCGAATTTTAAATTTTATTTGGTTTGAATTAATTTAAAAATTTTATTAATGTTTATTTATTTTTGAGAGACACAGAGTGTGAGCGGGGGAGGGGCAGAGAGAGAGAGAGAGAGAGACACAGAATCCGAAGCAGGCTCCAGGCCCTGAGCTGTCATTACAGAGCCCTATGTGGGGCTCGAACTCACAAGCAGTGAGATCATGACCTGAGCCCAAGTCGGATGCTTAACCGACTGAGCCACCCACGCGCCCCAATTTGAATTGATTTAAATTTAAATTTGAAAAGCTATATGTGGCTAGTGGCAACCATATTGGACAATGCACTTCTAAGGGAATTTTTTTCATGTTTATTTATTTATTTTGAGAGAGAGTGAGAGTGCAAGTGGGGGATAGGCAGAGAGAGGGGGGCAAAGAGAATCCCAAGCAGGCTCTGTGCTGTCAATGCAGAGCCTGACATGGGGCTCTCTCCCGCACCATGAGGTCATGACTTGAGCCAAATCAAGACTTGGACGCTTAACTGACTGAGCCACCCAGGTGCCCCCGGAAGTGCATTTCTAGAGGGTCACGATCTATTAGGACAGATAGCAGGCGGTAATTATAGTTATTATAGGACATGGAAATTATAAGTAATATTTTTCATTCAATAAACAATTTTTGAGAACCTAATATGTGCTGACATCACAATATGGAGATGACTAGGCCTTGATTTTGTCGCTAAGATGTGCCCAATATAGATACAGGAGTACTGATGCATAGGGGCATTTGTACCCCAATGTTTATAGCAGCACTCTCAACAATAGCTACATTATGGAAAGAGCCTAAATGTCCATCAACTGATGAATGGATAAAGAAATTGTAGTTTATATACACAATGGAATACTACATGGCAATGAGAAAGAATGAAATATGGCCCTTTGTAGCAACGTGGATGGAACTGGAGAGTGTTATGCTAAGTGAAATAAGTCATACAGAGAAGGACAGACTCCATATGTTTTCACTCCTATGTGGATCCTGAGAATCTTAACAGAAGACCATGGGGGAGGGGAAGAAAAAAAAATGGTTAGAGAGGGAGGGAGCCAAAACATAAGAGACTCCTAAAAACTGAGAACAAGCTGAGGGTTGATGGGGGGTGGGAGGGAGGGGTGGGTGGGTGATGGACATTGAGGAGGGCACCTGTTGGGATGAGCACTGGGTGTTGTATGGAAACCAATTTGACAATAAATTTCATAATAAAAAAATTAAATTAAATTAAATTAAAAAAAAAAAGTTGTGCCCAATATAGTGGGACTCTAACACAGTCAGATCAAACCTTGAAACCAAGGTCTTTCAAGGACATGGGGCTGGGAGTATTTACCTGATTTGGCCTACTCTGAGCATCAGAATCTTGAACTGTGATCATCAGTAGAGAGCATCTGGTCCAGGTGTCCACATTTACACAAATCTGACAACACTGGAAACGGTCTTTAGCTTTAGACTATAGAACAACCATGGAAGAATTTGATGGTAACGCACCTACATCCTAGGGTGAAAATGCACACCCAGTTTACGCATCACTGCATACATTTAAATAAGACAACTGTAAGACCCACAAGGGATTCTGATACCAATTCCTTATAAATACAATCTGGTAAGAGATCTTGAGCAGTGTGGCTGAATTTTAACTACTGGCCCTGTCTGGATTATCTTCTGTGTGTTTCACTGTGTTCTTATCAGAACATGAGCAATACAGTCTGTGCTGGAACATTCCATCCCTCCTTCAGGGCTTTTGGTTACCCAGACCTCTTTTGCTTTATGCACTTACTCGAAACATGCTCTTCCTCAGCTATTTCTAGGGGAGGTTTTGCAAGATGCTGCCGTACTTCTGTCTCTAAACTGGGCCCTCTGCTGCTCTCCCTGTGTTCTCTGTGGCCGCTGAATTCTTTTGGGGGAAGACCCTGCTTCAAAGTGCCGTGGGAATGGGAGCGTAGTTTCAAACTCATTTTGACAGGAAAAGTCACTTCTGGCTGAAAACACATCCCTGATTATACAGCACACGGCACCATCTGTGGGACACCACCAAACGTATCTCATTCTGTTCCCTCCACTGCCAACTGAAGGGCTTTGCTGCTAAATCACATACAAGATGGTGTGGAGGATGCACATTCTGGCCACTGACAACAATGGCTTACACTGTGCAGCGGACGTCTCTTGGGACTTCAGCCTCTTTCTAGGATAACTAGTTCTCCCCATCCCCCCACTACATGGTCATCATGAGTGGTAACTATGCTTGTAGCATGTGTCTTTCCCATTCTTCCAGAGATGACTGCACCAGAGATGAACACCTGGTCCAAGATTCCTTCTCTGAGAGTTTAGAACTGTGTGTGTGTGTGTGTGAGAGAGAGAGAGAGAGAGAGGGACTAATTTTATCTGAGACAGCATGTGGCTGGAAATGGAGAGCAGTAATTGCAGATCAGGTAAGGTTGATCCACAGATACAATGATGAAGCAAATGCTTTGGGCCCCAAGACATCCTTATTTCCTTAAAACAAATTTTTCTGAGTTTGCTTAGGTGAGTTGGAACAAATTGATTTCTGCTTACACACACACACACACACACACACACACACACACACAGTAGTGGCTCAGCAAATGCAAAGTGTGGCAGGCAGAATTTTAAGATGGCCTTCATGACTCCTCTCCATGCTTTTGTATAATCTTTCCCGTTAGGTTGTGGGAGGGAACTGTAACTTGCTTCTGATCCGTAGAGCATAGTAAAGTGAAGGGAATTTTCAATCATTAATCACTTGACTTTCATAAGCAAACAAGAGATTATCTCGGGCTGATCCAACCTAATCAGGTGAGACTCCGAAAGAGGGTCTAGAGGTCAGAGATTCAGTCTTTCCTGCTGGCCTTGGAGAAACAAGATACATGAGTTCTGCACCTGCAAAGAACTGAATTTTGCCGACAACTGCACTAGCTTAGACAACGACCTGGAGTCTGACTTGACCCCGGGTGGGTGACATATTGGTTATATCTTCATGAAAGCCTAAAAAGAGGACTCAGTTATATCATGCTTGGACTTCTGATGTATGGAAACTATAAGGTTTAGCCTGTTTGTGGTAATTTGTTATACAGCAATAGAAAACCGTAGAGAAGGTACATGAATAGCTGTGTTGTTTGTTATTCAAGCTCCCACCCTAACTCCTTTAGATAATAACTGACATTCTCTTTCAGATCTGATCTGTAATGACTCCAGTCCACTCATATAGATGGACACTATGAGGTCAATTAGCTGTATTCCTACTTCTCACTGTTTATCCTTTGGCCTTTTATCCCCACGAAATCTTGTGAAAACCATCGCTCAGCTCTGATTTCCATGGAATTGGTGACTTGTTATAAAGAATAGCTCAGCCACTGCCACAGTGAGGACAGAGGTGGAGAGGGAGACTTATAGGCATGCCTGGCCCCAAGGACAAAGCACGTGTGAAACTGCACTGGCTCTGACATGAAATGTAAGCACAAGCTCACTAATGGAACTTTCCTCATCTCTTTGTGGACATGGGCCTCTCAGGAGGAAACCTGGCAGAGATTCCGCTTTGGCAGGAAGCACCCACCTCGCTTCCCTGTTGGCCAGAGTCCACAGTTTAGGCATCAGCAGGCCCCTGGCCATTCAGAACTTTTCCGGAAAAATCGAAAGCGAAGATGCTTGAGATTTGGGTGCTGGGCTCTTGAGTCATCTAGTAAACAACCCAATTATAAAAGAGTAATCATATACGGCATCCACATAACATTTTGTAGGTTCTAGGTTGCTCTAAGCTCCATTTATCATCTGGTTCTCTCGATAGCCCTGGAAACAAAGCAGTTGTCATCATTCCTGTTTTGCAGATGTGAAAATTAATACAGGGAAACCTCACTAAAATGGAGTGGAGGGGTTTGACAGGGGGAGCTCCCATGTCCTTCCTACTTCTTGAGGTCAATTGCAAATCCCATAGGAAGAGACAGACCTCCCATCTGGAGGAAGAAAGGCCCTCTCAACAGTCCAGCAGTTGGGAGAGAGCCACAGCTCAGCCAATGAGAAGCCACTATACTTCCAACTTCCGGTTCACTCCAATGGACTTTCTGTTTATAACAGCCTTTTAAACTCCCTCCTTTCCTCTATAAAAGAGTGTGACTCTCCTTTGTTCTTGGGACTTGCCTACAGTTTTGCTGTTATTTTGCTTGTCCCAGATTGACTCCTCTATTATTCCCGGGAGGTGAGGGGGGGGGGACATCTTTTGCTGGTAAAATAACGGGCAGTTTTATTTTTTTAAATTTATTTTGTATTTTTTTAATGTTTGTTTTATTTTATTTTTTTTAAGAGAGAGAGAGTGAGACAGAGCACGAGCGTGGAAGGTCAGAGAGAGACGGAAACAAAGCATCTGAAGCAGGCTCCAGGGCTCGAACTCACGAACCATGAGATCATGACCTGAGCTGAAGTCGGATGCTTAACCATCTGAACCACCCGGGTGCCCTGTAACTGGCAGTTTTATTTTTAAGGTTAACACTGATGAGGAAAGTGAGGCTCAGAGAGATTAAATGCCCCGCCCAACATCACATAGCTCAGCGGGTGGCGGAACCAGGCCTGGAAGCCAGTTCTTCCTCTTAGCAAGTCCCTCGCTCATTCTTTGCTTCCATAAAGATATTTCCAGAGTACTTCTAGGTGCCAGGCACTGTCATGTGCCCTGTGGTGAACAGGGCAGGTGACCCTGAGCCATCAGCTAAACAACCCCAGAAATAATTGGTGAAAATGTGATTGTAATGGAGATATGCAAGGTTCTAGGAGAGTTTGTTACAGGGTTCTCTAACATAGCTTGGAGAGTTGGGAACTTTTCTTCTGAGGGAGTAATATTTAAGCTGACATCTAAAAGCCAAAAGTTTTGTTGATCAGGAGAAGATTGGCAGCATTTAGAAAGATATGTTCATATGGCTGCAGGGTAAAATAAGGGAGGATTGGGCAAGATGGGACTGGGAAGTCTGGCAGGGGCCAGACCACTAAGTGCCTTAGAGTTCTGGTTAAAGATTTTTGTAGTGATTCAAATAGCAATAGGAAGCCTTGACAGTGTTTTGTTGTTGTTGTTGTTGTTTGTTTATTTATTTATTTTGAAAGAGAGCGGGGCGGGGCAGCGAGAGAGGGAGAGAGAACCCCAAGGAGGCTCCCCGCTGTCAGCCCAGAGCCCAGCACAGGGCTCGACCTCCTGGACTGTGAGATCACGACCTGAGCTGAGATCAAGAGACAGAGGCTTAATCCGTTGAGCCACCCAGGTGCCCCACAAGCCATGACAGTGTTTCACTTTGGGAAGCGCACATTCAGAGTCGTGTTTTCAAAATATCACTCTGCCTGCCACGTAGGACACCGGCTGGAGGTTGAGGAAGGCAAGAGTGGAAACAGAGACAAAAAGAGGAGGTCACCGCCACAGAGCAAGCAGAGGATCTGGTGAGTGTGACAGTGGGGATGCAGGAAAGTGGACGGGTTTCATGACTGGATGTGGTGGTGGTGAGGCAGGAAGAGGGGTCAAAGACCTCCCTCTTTCCATGGTGTTCATTATCTCCCAGGCTTAGGCTTCTTGTGTTTGCTTTCTTTCTACGGAACAAAGACAAAGCCAGGGGCTTCCACACCGCAGCCGGCACACAAAGGAAGGCCAGCCAGGTCTCAACGAAGTCAAAAGCTCTTAGAAATAACTCAGCTTGGAAGAACTCCCCAAATATCGCATTGATAGGGACCCCCACAGGATCAGGAAAGCGGGCAAAATGTTCCCACTCGATACTCACCTGTTGGATCAGACTTTTTAAAGAAGGCATTGAACTTCTCCCCAGGGAAGAAAAATGAATAACTTGTCAGATAACACGAATGGGTGAATGTCGTGTTACATAAAATCTTCCAAGTACTATATTGAGGTTTAAGCCCGTTGGGTTACCACAGTTTCTGAAGCCCAAGATGGCGGCTCTGGACCATGATTTGTCCAGAGATTTGTTTAGAATTAAAAAAAAAAAAAAATTGTTCTTAAATTTTCTCCTCGAAATCATGAGGGGAGGGAGTGTTTATAAACAAATAGAGGACGCTACGGAGAGTGACAGACAGGAAAGAAAAGAATTCTGTGATATTCAATTCATGGCTGGTGTCTTGCCATGTGTTGAAAAGGGTGTAGTAGAAAACACGCGGGCTTTGGAATCTGAGCTGGGCTCAGAACCTGCTTATTTCATTTCCCAGCTGTGTGTTGTTGCATATCTGAGTCACCCCTTCTGTATCATACGGTTATTACGAAAAGTAACGCCATGCGTTCAAAACCTACACAGAGCCCGGAACAGGGTAAACGTTCAGTAAGGCTAGTGGCCGTGTCGTCAGGGGGCCTATTACTCAAAACCCATTTTTCGGCACGTCTGGGGACTCTGACACTGAATGAACCATTCTTCACTCTCAGTAGCAATAACGGAATTTGAATTTTTTCAATTTGAAATCAAGGGCTCCTAAAAGAAGTAGCTTGAGTTAAAAAAAGAAAATCACCAAATATTGCCTGAGTGCTATGTGATAGTCATTTTGCAAGGTGATGTGAGAGACCCAAAGAGGTGTAAGACACACATGTACAGACTTGGGGGGTGAGACACACGAAAGACCTAGAAAGGAAGCCAGTCAGGCTTGGGTCAGCTGAGCTGCGGGTGAGGACAAAGAGGCTGTATGCTCTCATAAATGGGATTGCTGCCTGGCAAGGGTAGCTGGGCTGGGACAACGGCTGGCAGGGTCTAGATGACCAGACCCACTCTTCTCATGTCTGAATGCAATCCCTAACTGCTGGTTGAGAAAGAGTAAGAAAGAACATTTTTTTTCCCCCAAGCAATTCAGAGTTGGTGTGGGATGGGTCTGAATAAAACATGGTGGCTTCCCGATGTGTGAGATTACTGCCCTGACACTTACCTGCAAAGCCAGCATCATTTGTCCTATATCCAAATGACGGTCAATGGGTAACCCAAGGAGTTTTCAACGACAAAAATCTGCTTTCAAAATTGCCGCCAGAGGAAAACCGTCCCCACCGGGAGAGATTTGAGGGCTCCAGCCAATTTTCAACCCGATTCAAAATCATGAGTATTTTCTGAACATCTACTTTGTGCCAGTCCTGTGGGCCACAATGCTCTGTTGACCGCCTCACAGGCTAGTGGAGGAGACAGGCATGTGAACAAATACATTATGAAACAGCATCCTGAGTACAGGGGTAGAGATGTGCTTTGGGTTCAGAAGTCCTCCGGAGGAAGGACGATGTCTGAGGAGGGGGAGTGGGATGTCTGAGCTGGGGTTGAAGGGTAAACGAACAGTAGGATTCAACAGAAGGGTGTGGGAGCGTGGAGGGGTGAAATGGCTTTCAGGGTATCATAGGCTGGGAACCCTAAATGGGTCTCACCTCCGGGCGGGCCCGGCTGACATGTGAAGAAATCCGTGGCCAACGTTTCATGCTTTTTGGTTTACAGAACATCGGGCCAACTCTGTCCCAGATACCTCCTCGCCATTGTTCAGTGCATCTACTTTTAGCTTCAAGTTTTGATCCTTGTTCAAAAACACAGACATATTTTAGGTTGTTGCTATTCATTTATACTTGAATGAGGATGAGTTCCGTGTGCTTTATCGAGAGATGGTTTAAGATATTTAAAGAACAAGACTGTTTGAGTGCCCAAGTAGAAACCTGGTTATGTTCAGCAGCTCCCTCGCCCTCAATCCCATTAGTTTCAAAGCCTTGTCCGTAAGGCCAGCTACTGATGACTTATATATTTGAAGACCTACAAATATGCTGGCTTTCAGTGATGCTAACCTCTCTATGTTGTCAAGTACATTTTATTTTTCTAGGATACACCAGTAAGAACCTCTGGCAAGTATCAAGATGGGTCGCCTCCTCTTAATATTAGCCACAAGTTGGCCGTTAGCTACAATCTGCTCCTTCCATTCAGATACAGCATTCTGAGAAAGATGAAGAAAAAGACTTCTTTCTTCCTTTTCTTTCCTTTAATTAAACTTACCTGGAAATGCCCAAACCGTGCTCCAATTCCTCCCGTGGCTCGGGCCCAGATCCTCAGAGGAGAGTGTGCGTCTGTCTCTATTAATTGCTTATGTTCCTGTGTGAGTCCCCAGGCCATTCCCCTGGCCGTGAAATACACATTTTGTGGACTTGCCAGGGATCGTCAGATATTGTTCTTGGCAAAATACTTTGTTCCATTATTTTCCTGCCTGGAGGCAGAGAGGACAGAAGAGCCTCTCGAAGTCAACCTGGAATTCTCTTGCTCCACGTAATGGTGGGAGGTTCTGGGAGTAGGAAAAGCATGTAATCAAAATAGCACTTCCATAAGATGTTCAGTGGAAACCAAATCCTGAAGTTCTCGGGAGACGGGAATCTTGGGATGCCAAAATCTCAGCAAGCATGACTATGTCCAGGAAGTGACTGATGCCAGTGTTGCCAGCTTGAGGCAGGGGCACAGAGAAGGGACTGTAAGCTGGCCTTCGGTGACTCGAAATATGGCCATGCATTTGTCTAATAATGGGAAGAGTCAGAACATAACCGAGATTTGGCAGAAGAGGAAAGGGGCAAGACCCAGGGGAACTGACCTTTAATAGAAGGTCCAGAGGGTCTAGGGCAATTTATTAGGCCAAGGACAGTGCCTCTCTGTTTTCAGCAGCGGCCTGCTGAGGAAAGGGCAGCAGGAGCAGCTTTGTCTCTCTCTGGGACTAAAGAAGGTACCAGAATGCCCATATAGAGGGGCAGGGCCTCTGACAGACACACACTTGACTCCAAAGCTGCTGCTCTTTGCATTCCATAACACCTCATCCTGGGAGGAATTATTTCAAGATGATTGTACTCTTTGAACCCTAAGAAGAGTCCTTTTGGGAGTCTTGATCCTCACCCAGGGGTCTCTAGTGACAGGTACGGCATGCCTAGACGGGGGGTTGGAGAGGAGAAGGTAGCCATCATGTCATCTGTTACTCCAGGTGGCGTCACTGACTTCGGAGAAACGGTCACCATTATTTGGGGTTGGGGGGAAACCATTGAATACCGATGAGTAACATTAAGGAAATCTCGCAGGGTAATTCCGGTGGTCTCAGAGTATGTGGAAAGAGCAAGAACAACATAAAAGAACAACACAGTTGGAAGAGGATAGAGCGATGACATTTGAAACAGGGAAGTTTTTTCAAGTGTATGACAGAAGAATATCAGCGTGACATCCATGGAGATTGAAGAAGAATGGAATACGTCACCCACAGAGAACTGGAATTGATGTCCGCAGCCTTTGGTCCCACTGTCCTCCCCTCTCTAGACCATCTTACGGTCTGCCGTCCAAGATACCAATCTGGACATGCCGCTTCCTACACAAAGCTCTTCAGTGGTTCTGGTCACTTCCATTCAGGAAAGCTCACCCCTTGGCATTACCCTCAGGCCCTCACTGATGGTGTCGCTGCCTTATTTTCTCACTTTAACCTCTTCCTCATTACCCACTGCCCCCTCCCCACCCTGATCCTTTTACCCTCTTCTTTGTTCTTAATGAACTATTTACCCACAAAAGCCTTGCTCTTTAAAGACTGTTCACTTGCACATGCTGTTCTCTTGGCCTGGAATATCTTTTTTTTTTTTTTTTTAAGTCATCGATACTAAATGCAAGAGTCTTCTGGGAGAACCCACTCAAGGAGAATTAATTGCTACACCCCTCTCCCTACTTGCTTTTTTTTGCCACCAATGCACACGGTGTAACTGATCCTTATTAATAACTGCAGATGCAAATTCCACGGGTTTCCACTGCTGTCAAACAATTGGAACGTCCCTGACACGTAAGAATTTGTTAACTTTCCTGAGGCTCCAGTTTGTATTGCGCATGCTGGGAGGCATGTTTCGCGAAAGTAAGTGACTAGCTAGTGAGGGAACTTAGTCAATCGCCCAGCGTTTCCCTCTCCGAGTGACTTGTGTCTTCCTTGCCTTTGGTCATGTAGTCAGTAATTTCATGGAGAGATGAAAAACTTTGCTTATCCCTACCAACAATGTCACCTACTCAGCGTTACATAAACATCTTCTGACTTAACCCTTAACAAAACTCCCATGAGTTCTTACTAGAATTCCCATCTTACAGGTAAGGAAATTGAGACTTGAGGGGAGCAATTTCCCCACATTTACACAGCTAGCGAGTGAAGTCAGGAATCAGTCTCAGGTGCAAAATCAACAGAATGGAACAGAAAACACGACGAGCACCCCTACTTTCTGCCGTTGGTGAAAAGGGGCAAAAAGACTCTGAAGAAATGTAACAATGTGATTATTCTTGGCTTTAAAAAAGTTTTGAACGAATTAAACAGGGAGGAAAATTATGTGAGAGAAGAATTTGCAAATTCCAGGATTCTTCATGGTATCATGACAAATTTTCTGGACACAAATCTTTAGGCATACCCCTTAATGTTAAGGATCTCTTAAGAATTCATCACTCTACTATGGCCTCTGCAGCGCTAAATTCAAAATTCAATCCACAGACTTCTAGAGCATTTTGATTTTTTTTTAAATGTGTATTTATTTTTGAAAGAGAGACAGAGAACATTGAGAGCACCCTGGCAGAGTCAATCACATTTCCTCCTTTTTTGGCCTTGCTTCTGGGCCACAGGCTCACCTGGGTCTCCTTCCCCCTCACTGGCAACTCCTCAGTTCCCTTTGCTGGTTCATTCTCATCTCACCAGCCTCCAAATGTCAGAGTGCGTGGACACTCCTTGGGTCTATTCTCGTCTATATCTACGTCCTCCTGATGATTGTATCCAGTCTCCTGACTTTAAATTTCATCCATATGCTGACAACTTCCTTTGAACTCCAGACATCTCCACGTGGGTAGGTAGAAGACATCTCAAACATGAAAGGTCTCCAAATGTTCCTCTGCTCCTTCAACCCTGATCCATTTGCAGTCTTGCACATCTTGGTTGATGACAACGCTTTCTAGTTGTTTAGGACAGAAACCGTGGAGTCATCATTGATTCCTTTCTTTCCCTTGTGCCTCACATCCAGTCTATCCAGAAACTTGCATTAGCTCTGACTTCAACACGGACCACGGCCACTGCTCACGGCCCCCATTCCCGCCACTCTGGCCTAAGTCATCCTCCCGTGTCTCTTAGATATACAAGATCTTTCGGTTCCTTTACGTCTACTCTTGCCACACCCCGCCAACCCTCACTGTCTATTCTCAAAACAGCAGCCAGAACGATCCTTTTAAAACATAAATCAGATCATGTCATTTTGTTTTAAAAAAAAAAAACAACTCTCGGGGCACCTGGGTGGCTCAGTCGGTTAAGTGTCCGACTTCGGCTCAGGTCACGATCTCGTGCTCCGTGAGTTCAAGCCCCGCATTGGGCTCTGTGCTGACTGCTCAGAGCCTGGAGCCTGTTTCGGATTCTGTCTCTCCCTCTCTCTCTGACCCTCCCCCATTCATGCTCTGTTTCTCTCTGTCTCAAAAATAAATAAACGTTAAAAAAAAAATTAAAAAAAAAATTAAAAAACCCAACTCTTTTAAAACCTCCCTTATTCAAAGACCTTCATATTTCTCAGAGTAGAGGCTGAAGTCCTGACGTTGGCTTATAAGGCCGTTGTCCCCCGTACCTCATTGTCTACTAACATATTGTATATGACTTCCTTCTTTAGTAGGCTTATCAACTCTCTTTCTGTTCATCAGAAAGTGGGGATTTTGCTCTGTTTTGTTTACTACATACCTCCCACCTAGGAGACATTGGGTGCTCAGAATGCATTTGCCCAAAACATCAATGGAATCTTGCTGAAGGCCAGTCCTTAGACAGTGTATGTGGTTCTGGGCCTCTATCACCTGTGTGGTGAACCTCATGGGGAAAAGAAAGACACGAGCGAATATGAGAACTATATTAAGAGCAGTATAATTGTTACGGGCACTTGTTTGTGATATTGTTTTCCCAAGTGGAAACTTCATTCTTTTTTTTTTTTTTTAAGTTTATTTATTTATTTTGAGAGAGAGAGAGAGAGCAAGCAGAGGAGGGGCAGAGAGAAAGGGAGGGAGAGAGAATCCTAAGCAGGCTCCACACTGTCAGTGGCAGAGCCCAACGCGGGGCCTGAACTCAGGAACCATGAAATCATGACCTGAGCCAAAATGAAGAGTCGGGCGCTCAACCAACTGAGCCACCCAGGCACCCCTGGAAACCTCGTTCTTAATGAAATACTTTTTTCACATGAGACCTCTTTCTAAATTAAGCAGAGCAAACATACCAGCCCCCTGCCAATTGTACTGTCAAAGGCCACCAGTAAATCACCAGTCTGCTGTTTTAAATAGCACAAAAAGTTGGTAATTGCCTGGGCCCCCGAGGGACTGGAGTTAGCTGGTAGTGAGGACAGACACTGCTTGTCTGTCACCAAGAACGGGCAACATTCACCAAGCTCTGTGTGAAACTTTCCAAGCTCTTTTTTTTCTTCAAAAAAAAAAAAAAAAATCTGATTCTTCTTTTCAATGCTTTGGGGTGGACCACAAGCAGAGCTAAGTCTCACGCAGGAGTTTTGTGCTCCCACCAAGCTGCAAATCAACATTCCAGAAATTCAGTTATGTAAGATGGGAAGAACTTACTCTCAAGACCCTGAGAAGGGGTGTTGGTAGTGGAAGGAGAGCCTGGTGTCTGTGAAGAGCCTTGGGTCTCCTGCTTCTAGAAGAGCTTCTTCTTCTTGGTAAAATGGGTTCATAGCATCTGTGTCAACAGGGTGGTTGAGAGTATCTGAGAAAGTTAGTTTATATCAAAGTGATTTGCAAAGTATAACGTGATGTCTAAATGTTGGTCTCCGGCTAAGCCGTAAAACATTTTCATAAATCAAGATGCTCCATAATCCTCTCAGAACTTACCTCCCTCGTGAGTTTGGATTTCACGTACTAATCTGGGTTACATTTTTGCTCCTGTTTTATTTTTGTTTATCGCCACTTCAGTTGTGAACACTGAGGTTGTGTCTAGGCAGCTAGCTCATCATTTGGCTTGATCGGTTTATTCAAAGAATCAGGTGTTTTAGGTCACCAAGTGCTTAGACCGATGGCTTTCTGAATGGCCCAAGGGCTGCACCAAAATGCAGTTGAAAATCCCTCACATAGGCCAGTTGTATGGGTCGAATTGTGTCCCCCGAAAAGATACGTTGAAGCCCGAACCCATAGTCCCTGTGTGACTCTATTTGGAAACAAGGTCTTTGCAGGTGTAATCCGGTTAGGATGAGGTTGTCGGGTGGGCCCTAATTCAATGTGGCCAATGTCCTTACAAGAGGAGGAGAGACACAGTCATGGAGGAAAGACCAGGTGACCACAAAGATTGGGGTTATGTGTTTATAAGCCAAGGAATGCCAAGGCTTGCCAGCAACAGCAGAAGCTAAGAGACAGGCATGGAACAGAACGTCTCCTGGAGCCTTCAGAGAAAGCCTGGTCCTGCCGACCCTTAGATTTTGGACTTCTGCTCTCCAGACCTGTGAGGGAATCCATTTCTCTTGTTTCAAGGCTCCCAGCTTATGGTACTTGGCTATGGTGGTTGATGAGCAAACTAATGACAGCCAGGTACCCCACAGGCGCATTTGAGATAGGCCTGGTCACTGCAATGAGGACCATGACTTATTTTCCTCTCTACATTTGGTAAATGAGCTGCCACTCACCCACAGGGTTGGTAAAACACCAGTGTAAAATAAAAAGAAGTGGTCGGGTGTGACGATTCCATCCATGTGCGTGCCTGAAGGAGCAGGCAGCAGCTAACTGTGGGTATGGAAACAAAACCCTTGTTGTTCCCCCCCCCTCCCCGCCCAACACTTTCTTTCTGGTTCATTTGTGATGGCTTGAAAAAAAAAAGCAACTGCTGTTTTTCATTTTTTGTATGATATTAACGTTTTATTAGTGAAAGCAAAATGAGAGGGAAAGCTCTATCAGGCTTATCTCAACCTGCAAGGTGTACTGCCAGAGAAGAAAGCGGAAAGTGACTTAGCGACCTCCTGGTCCAGCAGTCCGCAGTCCTGGCTGCGCTTCCTGGTTAGCTGGGGGCCTTTGAAAGTAGCATCATTCGATTCCCACCCCTAGTAATTCTGATGTAATTGACACAGGGTGGGGCTTAGGCTTTGGTGTTGCGCTCTGTGCCCCAGATGGTTGTAACCTGTAGCCAGAGGGCTGGTCTGATCTTCTCATTTTACAGAAGAGAATATTAAGGCCGAGGCAGGTTAGTGACTTGCCCAGGATCAAAAAGCCAAGCGTCTTGCCACCGTGTGTGCCCCCAGAGCATCCTGTCCTTCCTTCACCTGGATCCTGCCTGGTTACTTACCAAGGCTTAGCTCAAGTGGTGACTTCTTTCTGGGGCCTCTCTCCTGTTCCTTAACCCTCCTAGTCTCTGCCCTTATCACGCATACTGATTCAGGGGGCCTTCTCCTCCACTACTCAGCTCCTGGTGGTCAGGAAATAGCCAGGTGGGAGAAAAATCCTAAAAACTTGTTCCAACGTCAAACAAAGCAGGATTCTAAATTACTTGCAGTGCCCTAATTTGTACATAATTCTTACTGTCAAATTCATCAACGATCACTATTAATTTCTCTTGCTCTCTTGCCTGTGCTTGTGGTTGACCCTTGAACAACAGGGGTTTGAAGTGTGCGGGTCTGCTTATGTGTCGATTTTTTGCGGTAAATACAGTCTAGTACTATAAATGTATTTTCTCTTCCATGTGATTTCTTCATAAAATTTTTCTTTTCTCCAGCTTCCTGTATCGTAAGAATACAGTATACAATACATATAATGTACAAATTATATGTTAATTGGCTGTTTATGTTATTGGTAAGGCTTCCAGTCAATAGTATGCTATTAGGAGGTTTGGGGAAGTCAAAAGTTATATGCGAATTTTTGATGGTGTGGGGGTTGGCACCCCTAGCCCCCATATTGTTCAAGGTAATTACTAACTTTTTTTTGGATAGTTCCTAATTTTTATGATGGTTAGAAATTTGGAAATCATTCACAATTACATAGATTAAATAAAATTCCCACAGAATCACTACCTGAAGGCTGGTTGTTGATATGATTTCTCAATTAATCAAGCATTTATTGGGTACCTATTACATGTTATTTGGTGTCAGAACACCTAGGTTCAAGCCAGCCCTCAACCTCTGTGTCATCACTTTCTTTCTTTCTTTCTTTCTTTCTTTCTTTCTTTCTTTCTTTCTTTCAAATAAAATGTGCTTTATTTGTAAAATGATCATTCTCACAACAGTTCCATAAATTATTATATTCCCACGTGAACAAACCGAGGCTTAAAGAGATTTTCTACATTTCTTAGTTTATAAGTGCCAGCCCTGGGATTAGCACCTAGATCAGGCCAACTCAAAGCCCATGCCTTCTCCTCTATTACTATTCAGTTGCTAAGCTCTTACTGCTTGCTCAGTTCAAGCAAGCAGTGAAATTCTGAGCTCTATTAGTTACCATAAAAACACGTTGTTAAGAATGTGTAACCAGGGCCGTCAGGGACAGCTGCACAGGTTACGCACTGTCAAACCAGGACGTGTCATTCACATTACAGTCCAGGATGAACAGATGTTCCAGGCATTGTGTGGTGACGTGTACTCAGGGGCTGAGGGTCAGCACTGCACACAGGCCTGTGCCCCTGGGCTGAGCCTGGAGCATCTGCAGGTTGTGGAGCGGATGGTCAAGCCACATTGCACGCCGAGCCACAGAAGTGAAATGCCACACTCACAGAGGCCTTCCAAAATGTTCTCTGAAATGACCTCAGTGAAACACAGCAAGAGGAAGAGGGCTGGACAGTGAGCTCTGCACAGCAAGTCAAAAGCCATGTTTACTGATCCTGGGGAAAAGCGCTTCCTCTGAGAGCAAAGCGAGACTTGTTAGCGGGTAGCTTGCAGGAGAAAGACTCTGGGGCCGGGCCAAGAAAGCACAGTGGGGACTGCTCCCCGGCCAGTCCACTGGCAGCAGATCCTTCAAGGCCAAACCGAGGGCTGCTCGGGAAACGTCCAAGCTGCTTCCTGGGCATCTTGGGAAAGTGAACAAAGGTGACCCAGCTTTCTTCTCAGCAGAGGAGGTGGGGGGGCGTATCTCTACTGAACCTCAGAGCAAGAGACTAAGGAGTCTCCCACGGCTCAGAGAAGCCACGAGGAGGAGAGGTACAGGTGGTGGGAGGAGAAACCAGACAAGCCTGTAGGAGAGGCAGGGTGCAGAGTATCAATCAGCAGTGTCGCCACTGGGCAAACCCTGGCATTTCTGATGCACCTGCAGAGCATTTTCGTATGCGTGTTCCCGTTTGGCCCTCACAGCCGCCCTGACAGCTCGTTGTCATCACCATTTCACTAGTGAGGAAACTGAGGCTCAGAGAGACCTACGATCCAGCCCGTATCTACTGAGTGGACTTGACCCCTGCCTGTAGCCGGGGCTCCTGATGATGAATCTGAGCTCCCTTGGTAGGGAAAAGCTTCAAAACCATGGGAAGATGTCCTCACTTGCCTCTAGGAGGAATAGTTAGGAAGATGCTGTAGGGGAGGACCGGTGACTCTCGGCAGTCTGGTCCACTTTAGTCTTGTAGGGGGCGGCCTCTGCCTACCCTCCAGTCTTTACCCACTGTTGCCTCTTGTTTTTGGCACTCCTGACTCCCCCCATGCTTAGCCATTAGGAGCTGCTTCTCTGCTCCGCTGGTATGAAAGTAATTCTTCCAGCTCTTCCCCCGGCTACTTCCTTTTCAGCAGTTGCCTCTTCCAGGAAGCCCGCCCTGACCCACAGACTGAGCACCCCTGCTTATCTCACAGCAGAGATCGATTGACTATTTTCTTAGCTATCCCAGTAATTCTGTCAATGGCCGCCCTACTCCCGCCTGGCCCTTGCAATGACAAAGCCTGGCGTCTCCTGTGTCAACGCCTGTCCACCTTAAGCCACAAGCACCCATCCGTCTCCTTTCTACACTGCCCACTGGGCTGGGCAGCATTGAATTCTGCCGCACGAAACCTTGGAAAAGAAGGACACCCACACACGCATGCATATTCCCGAAAAAGAGAAGAAAATGGGCCAGGAGATCACTCCAGGCTCTTGCTCCAAGAGAACAGTTTCTTCCCCCTTAGAAAAAATGTACTCATCAAGGCACAAAGCAGAAGGAGCCTGGCAATTCCATTTGAAATGAAATCCTTCTCCTAAATTATCATATTTCAGATTGGAACCACATCCTCCCCCCATCAGCCCCTGCCCCATTGCTCTTTAGTCTGTGTGGAGACGCAGTGGGGAAATGTGAATTCTGCTGATTAAAAGGAGCCTGTGACAGGCCTGCCACCAGCCAGTTCAGAAGAGACACATCCAATTAAAACAGACAACATTTTCAGAGACCCCAGGCGGGCATTTCATCTTCTCAGTACTTTCTCCAACGTGTCAGTGTTACCTGAGGCAGTTCTTCCTGTTTTTTTTTCCTCCCCCACTATGAAATTTAGGTCAGTAACTGCATAATCCACGAAAACAACCCTGGCTGCCTCCTCATCTCCTCCCCCTCCTCCCCCCACTGGAGCTGTCTGTTTGGAAATACATAATTGGGCCCAAATGCTTCCCCCAGCTGACTTCAGTGTTCGGGGGCGAGGACTGGGCTGCGACGGCCCAGGTGCTGCTGGCCCCGTTGCACCTGCACGCAGGACCCGCGATGAGAGAGGAGTTGAGGGTTGGCTACGTGGTTCCATAGTGGAATCGAGCTGAGCTCTCGGCCCGGGGGGGCCGGCCGAGATGTCTGGCCGTGCCATCGAACTCCATGCCCTGCCCCGAAAATCAACAATGTGGCCTCAGGAGAGCGACCGACTCTTGGGGTCCAGCCTTTCATCCCTAAAAGGATGTGAGCCGGCTGGATGTCTATCCCGCCTCTCGTTGCTCTCGTGCTAACACGTACCGGCTCCCGCAGAGCCTTTTCGAGGGAGGTGCTGTCTCAGGAGGTGCAGGTCTGAGCGTGCATCTGTGTCCACTTGTTTCTCTGGATGCCTTTGGGAGAATGTCCAGATCCCAGGGAGATGGGGAGGTGGGTGTCTGCAAAGACAATCCCCACTCAGCCAAATTAGGCGAGGGAACTGGCTTCCTTCCCACACTTTAGCTGGGACACGCATTGTGCTTGCCACAGAGACAAAACTGTGTGCTGAAACAGGAAAGCAAATTCTGTGCTTGGAGAAGCAGGAGACAGAGTAGGCTGGCCAAGCCAGGCCCAGCAGAAGAGGACCTAAAAAAGTATTTCCTCACGCTCCCGTCTCTGGCCGGCCTGGCCTGTACAAGACTTCTGGCGTTTGCCGGGTGAGCTCGGGAAACCGTTTTCACCCTACATGTTTCCATGGGAGAAAACAGGGACACAGACATACGAACAGCCGCTTTGGTCTTGTCTGACAGACCTTCTGCAGGGTACTGCGGTCCTGAAAAGGCACACGGGGACCT